>NC_140953.1:27659285-28859285 GCF_014529385.1 Adiantum capillus-veneris | reverse complement strand
CACACATGAAGATCCTCAATCACTTTCATAGTTTATACAAAGCAAATCAAGGCTAAGTGAGGGAGTTAAAACCCCTCCACCAAATGAATACACGAGCTCTAAGTTTCCTAATACGCTCCCCCTAACTCTACTTCCCTACTCGTGTTACCTCTCCACTAGTTCCCTTCTTCTAAACTTTAACTTTTGAGTTTTTCCTACCTTGAACGAACTCTGAATTTTTCCCGCCTTAAATGAACTCTAAATTCTGCCAATTGGCATTAGAAACTCCCCTTTTATAGCTCAACCCTCTTGTTTTTCACCTCGTAAGGTCGCCCTCCAAAAGCATTTTGCTTTTAAATGTCACTACGTGGGACCTTTGGTGATGTTGCAACATGAACTTAGACCTACATGAAAACTTTCCTTAGTGGTGTCAAAAAGCATCCCCATAGCTTTTATATGGTTTTCTTGCGTGGACATGCCACCCAACCACCTCACAAGGCAATGCATGATCAAAAGTATCTCTCGGCATCCACAACATGCCATTCTCCATGTTTTCATAACCAACTTCACAGTGTAATGCCTTGTTTCTTTGTTTAATGACCACTTAAATGTCCAACAAAATATAAAACCCAAAAGTTTGGTTTGCTTCATTTGGTGTTCAAGCCCTAAGCAGCCAAGGAGTTTAAAAATGCCCAAAAACCTTGAAGCCCAAGACTTTTGTAATAACTCAAAGACCAAAGAATTCCAAGTGTTCTGAGAAAAAAATTATCCCAAGTATACACAAATCGTTTTGAACCCTTGTATCTCAAAAGTATACAATTCTCTTTAAGGCAATCCCCAAGTAGAATCTCTCCTTCTTAGTCTCCTCTCAACCGATTGTCATGAATTTCTAACCGGCTGAAAACTAATATGAGATACTTTTTCCCAAACAGATTCACCCCCTCTAAAGTTGCACATCCTCCGGCAAAAGCCAACTTCATGGTACCCCATATCATCAACTGTAACATATGTCAATTTAAAACCTACTCGAGGATCATATGGATAGCCCAAAAACTTCATAAGCACTCTTGATAGGATAGCCTAAACAATATTCACTCAAATGCGTGGATCATGGGGAAAATCATAGCATTCAAGAAATTCCAATCCTCATGGATCCCTTATGCGGAAAGGGCTTGAAGCACTCTAAGATCTTGTCATAAAGTCCCAAATCACTCCCGTGTCTCCCTCTATTGTTGTTTATCATTGCTCATCCTCTAGACTAGTTCCCTCATATAAGGAATCTCATTCATTTGAAAAAATCCAATCATCCGTATCTTGTAAATCCTTGTTACCTACTTCAAGAAGTATACTTTAAACCATTGACTACTCTTGTTTACTTTTTGCTATCATCTTTTCCTACCCTAAATCAATATAATCATAAACTTCTTGTAAAAAACCAATTGTAAAATCATCCAAACTGCTATATCTCAATCCCTTGCAAGTTTTTGAACCATTTCAATGAATTCTAAATCCACTACTTGTTTAAAAGTCATAATCATGCACTCTTCTATAAAACCTCAACATTTCATCTCTGCTTTATAACATGTAATATATCTTTTAGGTTCATTCCCTTGAAATCCATTGCACTTTTAACACTAAAGCGTGCATCATCCATCTCTCTTTGCTTTATCATTTGGCTTTCTGGTCCATCCAAAACACTCTGCATAATCTCAATCATGCCATATTGTCCATGTTGTCAAAGAAAAGTGATAAAACCGTCCAACATCCTTAAACCTTGTAGGTTGGCCACATCGCTTTCAAGTTCATGTTTATGTTGGGGTAAGCCTTTAGCTTACACTCTAATGTGACCAATCCCTAAAGCCAAGCATGCATGCACCCCTATGTGCATGCCAGATACAACCTCCTACATCAAACTCTCTAACACATGCTACTCATGCTATGCACACATGCTACACATTGCAACCTACGTGCTACTTGTTGTAGCCACATGGCACGTGTACCACACATGCTACTTGCTCGCTACCATATGTGGTGCATATCCCTTTGACCTTTATTTTCACCTTTCATCTTGAGCTTACATAAGGCCACTATGCAAAGATTTTATTTCTGTCTCAATTCTCTAATCAATCAAGCAAGCTTTCATTTCAATGTATTAAGTACAATCTATCTAATCAATATATTCTCTATTGCTATGGTGTTTACACAATTATGAATGACACATTGGTCTATCCACCATAGTTCTAACATGTGGCATCAGAGCATGGTTTGTGATTAGCACTTCCTAATCACCTTCACGTGATCCTAGTAGATTAGTATGAGCATTAAATTGCATCTACATGCCTCAATTAAGTTCCTATCATTGGATATGTGAAAATGCTCAAGACCTTTGGGCAACTCATTCACCCTTTGAATTGTGCATGCAAAGAACCCTCTAATTTCAAATTCAAAAGAGCAATTAAGCTCTTAATTTGGGTGAGATTAAGGATCCTAATTATGTGTGTATGTGTGTGTCCTTTTGAATTTGTGGAAGTGTGTGGCCTTGAAGGCAAAATAGCCCCTCAATGCATCTTGGAAAGCTTCTGCTGGCAGTGGGACCCCCTTCCCTTTTAAGTCCAAGGCTTGCTTTTGGATCCGTCCGCCATCTTGCGCGTCGAACAACCTTGCAAGCTCCCTCAACCGACCGACCGGGGCTCTACAAAGCTCCCCATCCCTCATCGATCGAGACCTCTTTTACGCTTGGCTTGCACCATCTAGCCAAACTTGAAAAATTCTCTCAAAATCCCCTATACCCATTTTGGATCCGCCAGCCCATCATCCTATGCACCAACTCTTACCTACAAGCATCAAATGCCACACCCTCCCCACTCAAATCCAATTGAGTTGGATTTTGGGTCCACCCATACCAAGCCTTATTTCCACACTCTTAGCCTCACAATTTTCCCTCATTAGCCTAGGCCACCATCCCATGCTTCCTCATGGGTGCTATACTCTAGGCACTAACCCCTTGCTCCCAGAGTAGGAGCAAGGGGTTAGTGCCTAGAGTATAGCACCCATGAGGGTCTTTTCTCCTCCATCATAGATCTTTGCATGGTAACATATTAACATCCCCAATATGTTTTCCATACTTGAGCTAATAGGCTCCACCATATTGCATGCTAACTTTTGTGAAGGGTCCAAACACAACCAAATCATTTGGTAAGACCGCCCTAAGCACACAATGTCTACCAAAATCATTGAAGCATCGACAAATTCAATGGTATAGGGTTTCACACCTGGCAGACCATAGTGCAGGGGATGTTAATGAAAAGAACCTTTGGAGCATTGTGAAACCGCCATCTGATTTGGGGGAAGTCTCAACATGAACCTTAAATGATAAATAAGGATGAGCAAGCACTTGGAATTATCATCATGGACCGTGAAGATGACTTCAATCACCACATTGGTGATGTTACATTTGATCTTTACAGTTGGAAAACCCTAGAGAATCTATTTGGTGCTCAAAGTAAGCACTCCAAGATGAGTCATAAAATCCAGCTTTATGATCTCACTATGCAAGATCAAGATAATGTTGCTAGCCTTGTCAACAAAATTAAGCGTATCTCAACCCAACTTGTTTATGATGAGGTACAAGTTTCAGAGATAATGGTGAAATAGCTATCCTCCTTAAAGCCCTACCAAGTAGCTTTGATAACATTGTAACTATGTTAAAGGAGAAGGATCCCATTGTGCCCTCATCGAGTCGCAACAAGAAGGGACATGCACCTAGCATGTTTTTCTTCAAAGATAATGCTAAGAAGAAACCAAAACCTAGAGATTCCAAAGGCAAGGTACATGTAGTAGAAGAAGAAGGGGATGTTGACACTCTCTACCAGGATGTATTGTAATGGGTTAGACACTTCCCCAAACCCAAAGTTTGGTGGTAAGACCTACCCTCTTGCATTAGATTCATCTTTATGAGACATATGTAGTTACCCAATGTAACCCATATTAGACTCCGTGATTAGATTCCATGATTCTAGTGTAAGCTTTAGCTTATGAGATGCCAGTTGTTGGGGTAAGCCTTTAGCTTACACTCTAATGTGACCAATCCCTAAAGCCAAGCATACATGAAAGCACCCCTATGTGCATGGATACAACCTCTAATATAGAACTCCCTAACACATGCTACTCATGCTATACACATATGCTACACATTGCACACCACACATACTACTTGTTGGTACATGGGGCGGACTGAGGAGGAGGGTGTCAATCTCATCGAGGGCATGCTCAGATCAAAGTCAACGTTTGGTATCTCTACACTCTCCTGAAGAAAATAGAGAGAATCGTAGACTTGGACCCACTCCCTGTTGCCATGTGGCAGTTTTGAGAGATGCCTCTCTCCATTGTTATAGTTAGAGTTAGAAGTTGCCAAGCAGACTAGGAATCCCAAGCAATCTACGAACTTTGAGCAGTGCTCATATAAACATGGAAAATTTAAGAGAAGGTTTTTCTACTAAAATTCTCTAAAATTTGTAGGTTATCTCACCTTCTACTTTGAATTTTGAAGATAAATCTCAAAATTCATAGATGGAAATATAGTAAACCTAGGTTTCTTTTGTTTATCAACATGGTTGGGTGAAAAAGAACTTGCATGGGGAGAAGTTTTCCTAAGAAAAGTGTTCATAACTTTATCCACCTTGCATACTCTTTTATCAAAGCACTCCTTATAATCCCCCACAATTACCACCTCCCTTGACACCTTTGTCACCACCATCTTTGGGAGCACCACTAACTTTCCCACCCCCTGGATGGTAGGCTTCATATGATGGTTTGATCCAAACTATAATATATACCATGATGTAGAGTTCTCAAAAGAATGACCTCATTTCAATAATAGAATTATTTTCAAGTTCCCGTAGTTTTCTCTAGAGTAACTTAAAAATGCATAGTATGGTATTGTACATCAACCCATAATGACTTGAGGTAGAGTGAGAGAAGGAGAAGAAGAAGTAGTAAAGAGCTCCCAAACTCTCCTTATTCATGAGATTTGTTTGAGTGGCAACAACCTTACCTTTTTAGTGTAAAGCTCGTGGTTTAATCCTTCGATTGGGGGGTTGAAATTGGGGAATAGTTTTTCATCACCCATTTTATGGAAGCAATAAAACTATGACATATTGCAACCATGGTACACATACACCAATGTGTCATATGTGATTCTTAATGTATAATAAACACCCAAATTGTTAACAAGCTCTATGAGGTCCTGCGTGTAAGGAGGTAGAATATGAAATTTATATGCAACAAGGATCAATGGCGGTAGCAAATTGCAATGAGCTTCCAATATTTGAGGGCAACGATTTCCAAGGAGAGGAATATCAACATGCCATTGTAATGGTTCCAAGTGTTCTAGCGCATCAAAGGTAACACTCTACCCAAACCTTGTTCAAAGGGTTTTGTCGATCAAAAATTTGTGGTTGATTTACCATTAAAAATAGCTGCAATCTTGAATTAATTTTTTGTTGTTGTGCTTGAAGTCACCTAAGATATCATGTTTGGTTTTTGTTTTGTATATATGCCTTGCCCTATCTCGCTCGTTCTAGGGATTTCTCGGAAAATATCGCTCGAGCTTTGAGATTCCTCCTTATACCCCATGGGCCATTGGCTCAGGGGGCAAGACACTCCTCAACAGCTCGGAGATCTCTTGGCAATGCTTTTGTCACGAGCCGACTAGCTCAAGAGGCCTAAGGACGCTACTTTTGTGTCATCTGTGTCTTGGATTGACATTATGTTGATCTAGGTAGTGTTACATGCACTCTATAAGGGGTGTGATTCGCTCCCGCAACACTCATTGGTGCATGCTTCACCTTTTGGGTCAATCCCTCGATGACTGACTAGTTTTGACATTCGTTGGCAATGGGAATTTTTTTGGCTACGACTTTACACGCTTTCTTGGCGACCCATCTCTTGACCTCGAGGCAGCTTGCTTCAAAGTACATGTTCTTTCTCTGGAAGCCAGAGGTGCAGATGCCGTGGACACAACGATTGATTTCTTTTTTCCACAGTGTGGCATGGATCACATGCAGTGGACCATGCATAGAATGCTGGATTGTCTCCATGTTAAAACTCTTGAGTTCTCTCAACACAGGGGGAACTTGGGAGTGACAAACTTGATATGTCCACTAGCCAAGTTCTTTGTGATGCCGCCTGATGCAACAGGTTGTAGACACATTGTGGTATACTTTTATACTCATAGTGCACCTTGCTGTGTATATGTACATGAGGATACATGGACAAAGATGCAGCTCTCTGGACTGCACACTCATCTTGGGCATGGATCGGAAAAACACTTTAAGCACGCCTATCTTGGGGTCGCTCGAATGCAGAATTCTCCCCATCCAAGCCCCGATCCCAAAGACTGCGAGGTTGGCTACTGCGGTAGCATCCTTTTTCTCTCAATGACCCCATGAGAATTGTCTCATGGAATGTGTAGGGGCTTGGTGGACCTAAGTTTATACGCCAAAGGGGTCGACTGAGACAGGAGCTTCAGAGATGCCTTGTGGGTGGTGCGATAGATATGCTTCAAAACCATCACCCATGTAAGGGCCGTATTGAGCATGGTGGACAAATCTTGCATGGCCACTATGAGACATTTTGGTTAGCTCCTTTTGCACCTGGAGGCATTCAGGGAGGTGTATGTATACTATTGTGGACTTGTGACAGAAGGCCATTGTGTGGAAAGGTATTATTGTGCCAGGTATGGCCCAGTCGGTCACTATGCACGTTCAAGGTAGCCTTGTGGGCTTCTTGAACATTTATGTGCCCAACCATGCGAGTGCACGGGCTGAGTTTTGATCACATATTGTGGAGTCTTTGCCTCATGTAAAGTAGTGGTGCATTGGGGTGGACTTCAACGTGCTTGAGGATCCTTCAGATAGAATTTGGAGCAAACATGGTACTATACAGGAGCTAAGTCGGCTACTTGGGAGCAACTATGTATGACTTTGAGGATTTCGGATGCATGGCAGCATGTAGGCTTTGTGCAGCCTTCAGACACCTCTATTTCTCTCGGTCCGACCGCAGAGGAGGAGGGGTGAATCTATCAAGGATAGATCGTTTTTACCCTAGTGATGAAATCTATGACATGGGCAGTTCAATATGCATTTTGGCAGAGACTACTACTTCAGATAATGCGTGAGTGATTCTTACTTTGTCAGATAAGCAACGGAGTGGCAATCTCATACTATGCATCCTAAAGAGGATTTTGCTAGATGTGGAGCTCAGAGAGCATGTTGTGACGCTTTCGACAATGAGTCTGGACACATCGGGCGACCCTACTGCAATGAAAAGACACCACGTGCCAACGGAAAAGAGTAGATTGAACTAACTTTCAGCACTTCAAATAACAACTGAACTGGAAGAGATGCACGACACACAAGGAACGGAATGGCGGAGTTCTTCCCCAAGAGAGGACTGGCCCCAAACCTTGGTGCCCCTTAAAGTATTTCTTTATATTGCTTCAACAAGGTACAACCCCTGGAACTCTGCTCTTTATCTCCACCAGGTAGAATGCCAGAGGAAAAGCCAAAGCAACTTATTTAAAGGCCCTTGGCCTCTCTAAAAGCGGTACATGAAAAGCATAAGTCTTAAAAGCATCCGGTCCAAAAAGCCCATGTTAAAGCAGTCAAAATTTGCCAACGCAAATTGTGAAATTCCGTATAGGTTGCCACGTCACCAAGTGTCAGTGCATTTTGTGGGACTGTCGTACAATCTGCCATGTCAACAAGTCAACATAAAATTTGTCCTGTCTGTATAGTTGTGCCAAGTCATCATCTGCATACGCAAGAGAATTGAGTGTGAGTATCGTGCTTTACTTTGGAAACTTGGGCCCCATTTGACGAGATCCCACAGTAATGAGAATTTTTATAGAACTTTTAAATGGCTTGGGCTACTCCGCGAGGATTTGTGAGTTGGTGAGAACTTCTTCATCTTCTTCTGCTTCGAGGGTTT
This sequence comes from Adiantum capillus-veneris, assembly GCF_014529385.1. NCBI lineage: Eukaryota > Viridiplantae > Streptophyta > Polypodiopsida > Polypodiales > Pteridaceae > Adiantum > Adiantum capillus-veneris. The sequence goes on along the minus strand of NC_140953.1, from coordinate 28,851,317 downwards.
AGGCCCCTCGGCCAAAATCTACAAATTGACTAGGTTAGGCTTGGAAACCGTAGCCCACTGGGTCTTCAGTGGCTTGAGAGGTCAGCAATTTGTGACGTCCCCCCTTCTTGAAAGAAGAGTAATCATCTACGATTACAATATATCTACAAAACAACTAAAGTTAGCTGAAAAATATCCGAGGGTCATTCCGAGGGACATTCAGTTTTCTCATTCCATATCAAAGCTCTTGATATTCTAGCGTAGCAAAATTAGGCACCACACCCAGATTGTGTTGATTTGTAATGGGTGTCTTGATGAACTAAAATTACATACCCAGGCAATCTCACCCAATTAGGAATATTCAATGGTTCACACATATGCAAGTTACAAGACATAGAAACATATAGTTGCCGATGAACACTCCCTTAACAAATAACCATCTTGGTCCGATCCATGAGCTGTTCAATGACTCTCTCATCATGCCTCCCGTAAATAACCTAAAGAGGTCTCGGCCATGAGATATAGAGGCCTTTTACAACCTAACGCTTCCTAGACTGCAACCTGTGTCGCTTGGAGGTGCTAAGGGTAACCACTACTCAGACTTCTTAATACTCCCCCCGTAAATAACCATCCATGTGCAGGCCATGAGTAAAAACAACACTTTTCAAACATTCAATACTCCCCCCACAAGTAGTAACAAGGATTCGGGCCATGAGTATGTGCAAGCATTCTTAAACATAAATTCTCTTCACTACTCCTCTCGGGAGTAAATCACGAATCATTGAAACCAATATTAAAACTAGAGTCAAACAATTCTCAAATCGGCACCAAGACATGTTTAAAACAGGTACAATCCATTTCAAACAAATTTCAAATAGTAGTTTCTCAAACAAAGTTCAAAAGTATCTAAATACAAAGGAACTAGAAAATTCATTTGGGTTTTTGTTCTGACAGCGGAACCTTTGAGGACGACTAACTTGTCCTTTTGCATCGAGGTAATCATACGGTTCTGGATCTGGAGTGTCGTGTCATTCTTGTCGTGCCAAGGCATGCCCAAGAGAACGTCACAATTGCCCAACATCATGATGTGGAAATTGGCTTGTATCCTTGGATAGTCACTAGAGGAGCACCAATGAGCGGTACCACTTTCTGAGTTTGCTCGGTGGCGCACGGCCTCAAGTTCGCCACCCTACGATTCATAATCAAAGTCCATCTGCTTGAGGAAGTTGGGATGGATGAAATTCTCGATTGCTGTTGGGTCAAAGAAAATTAGGGCTTGAAGTTAATGATTTTTCCATATGCTCGGCACAATTCATTTGAAAATTCACGGTTTATGTTACAGGCTTTGACATTCCAAGTGAGAAATCAATAGCAACACAGGAACAAAAACTGCAAAATTGCTAAACTTTGAGAGAGAGAGAGAGAGAGAGAGAGAGAGAGAGAGAGAGAGAGAGAGAGAGAGAGAGAGAGAGAGAGATGGCACAACAGAGTTCCGCGCCAAGATGCATTCGTCCCAAAGACTGACGTCCCTTTTGGTATTTCTCTATTATTATGCTCACAACAGTATAACTCCATCGAGGGTCCTGTACTCTTAGATTCTGCATCCACACACTCTGCAGAGTGAGAGGCCGAAGGGCTCTTTTAAACTTACATAAGATACTTAAAATCAGAACCCCAAAAGCAGTTCTCTCAAAAGCACTAAATCCCAAAAGCATCTGCTCCAAAAAGCTGGCACTAGAAACTACCAAAAGCTACTAGCGAGATTTGCAAAAATCCATACAGCCTACCACGTGGCATCAATAGTGCAAGACAAGGAAAATCCGTACAACAGTGCCACATAAGAATCCGTGCAGTGGGCCATGTCATCATGCAACGCATTTTACAAAAAACCTCCTCAAAGTTCAAGCTTTGGGTTTTAGGCCCCACGGTCGGTGCTCATAAGTTTCTAAAGGTTCAATTCTTCATTCTTGTCCACGTGGCCATTTCTCTTCACGAGTTGGGCATACCACGTCATCACTTTGTGACATTTCCCCTCTTGAAAGAATTGTAATAACCCTCGATTACGCCTGCAAAAACAGCCAAAGGACAAAAAATTTCTTCAATAGACACTAATTCTATGTACTCATGCACGAGACTCCACCGATCGAGCACTTCTACAAAGACATTAGTCACTCATCAATCACATTTTTGTCGAAGGTCTTAGATACAACTCCTGATCATTGTAACCATTCAACAGTCACATCCTAGACCGCGATGATCTTTTCACGGATTTCTTGATCTACTAAATCTTGTTACTATCATATTCATATCCTTTCATTTCACATTTCACCCAAGAAAACCATGCCCATGACCATCCCCACAAGACAGTACATCCACATAGCATGCAATCCACAAAAACAGACACTTAGTTCACAGTAAACATTGTGTTTCAATCATTCAATCTAGCCATCTCATTCCGTCTAGAACTCTTGATGCACCTAGATCACTGTGCAGCCATCTCATCCTTCCAGAACTCTTGATGCACTCATAACAATATCCAATCACCTCATCCATTGACATCTTGATGCACTAGAATCTCATTCAATTCACATTCAGTTTTAAATTCACTCAGCCCCATCACATCCAGATCTCTAACAGATGTCTAGATGCACTAAGCTCAAATCATTCATCAGACAAAATTCTGTAGACATTTCATCTTTCTCTACATGTCTCTAACACTACACAAAAGAAAGAGCACATGTTTTCAATTCAATTAAAGAAATTTCCAATTCAATGCACATCTGTTACTGTCAATACCCTAAAATCTCAACAAGAAATTAGTGACTTTATTCAATCTAGGCAATCTGTGACGAAGGAGTGACATGGCTCTCCTCTTGTGAAGTCCGCATTGCACCTAATTCAACCTGCTAATTCATCGGTCACTACTAATGGCCCAAAAGCTTTAAGATATAGTTCACTCTGAAGAGAATTTGCGATGTTCTCCTCCTCCATCCACTTTGCATCGAGGGCCAAAATGTACCCTAGACCAAATTATATGATGGACCTAGCTTACCTTTTTGTTATTTTCTCATGCCCTGTGACCTGTTGGTAGCCGCGCTAGCATCCTTGTCCTTCGCACCTCAATCTGGATAGTCCCTCTGATGCTTTAACCTCTTTACCCAAGGAGCTAGAAGCCCTAAAGTTACAACGAGCTCTTCAAGAGGGAAGGTCCTTTTCTTTGAGACAAGAGAAGCCTCCACATCACGAGGCTTTGGAACAGATCAAGCACGAGCTAGAAGAACTCAGGTCTAACCAGGAGCCTAAGGCTGTGGTTTGGTGTACCTCATGCCGTTCGCTAGGACAACCTCCACATGAATGCCCCCTTCGGGTTTATTGCCATTTCTGTGAAAAGTATGGCCATGAGGACAAGGATTGCTACTATCTCAAGGAATTGCGACAAATATAGCGAAGTCTTGGTTCTACTCTTCAATAAGGGACAAAACCGGCATCCAACATGGTTTCCCCCTATGGCAATCTAAACTACATGCCACCTTTGCTCACAGCCGCTCCTATGCAAGGTATGCAGAGTACTTTTCCCTCTCAAAGCTTTTATCATGCCCATGCTCCCTCATCGCCTCAAAGCTTCTACGCCTCCACCTCCAACTCCATGCACCAGGAGCAAGGACCACCTCGCCCTTCGACTCACCCATTGAATCGGCCCATTTTGTGCTACAGATGTGGGGAATATGGACATTACCAAAGCAAATGTTTCCTGCAAGAAGGGTCCCCTCCTGCCGTCATTGCCCTGAAGCGATGGATCACTACAGTAAGGATTGTCCCAAACTTCGTGCATCCATGGCTTCGAGCCCAAGTCAAAGCCAAAATGAGTTTACCTTTCCCAAAGCTCAATCTGAAAGCAGTTAGCACCATCCCTCAGCCGCCCCCTTTTGCCCATGTGGTTACTCCTCAAGACAAGCTGCAATTGGTAAAGGAGGAAGCATGAGTCCATACGTAGGCCCAGAGGGCCTCTATCGGTCTTAGCATTCCAGCAAGTTTAACTCCTCCACACATTCTCACACCAGTGGATACCTTGTCTTCAGTTGTTGACAAGCCATCCCACAGAGCCAAGCAAGGATCCAAATCTTTGCTCTCCGATATCGATGATGCTTTTTTGGAAGCAATTGATGATCTACATCAGATCAAGGTACCGGAGAAACCACTGGTAGAAAAAGATAAGCTTATAGCAGAGACAATCTTGAAGAACGCCTTCCAACAAGTGTCCCTCTTGACATGCTGAGGCTAGATGCGAGTTTCAGAAGTGACACCCTTGCAGTTATTCAGTCACTTTACCGCAGAGCAGGTCCTAGTGGCACGCAACTCCTAGTGCAACCATCAGGGTCCTATATGGTATCCCATCTCCCCTCACTGATTATAAAATCCCTCGTCTCACCATGTCTGTCTTGGGGCGGCAATTCTCAGGAGTGATAGTGGATGGTGGATCTGGCATCAACTTGATGCCCAAGTTTACTATGTTGGCTTTAGGTCTACAACCTACCCGCCCTACTCCCTACACAGTTACATTGGCCGACTAGAGGACAGTCTACCTAGTGGGCATAGTGGACAAGGTGCCTCTGCAGGTACAAGACTTCACCTTTAACTTGGATTTTATTGGGTTCATCTAGCCCAGGTTGAGGGCGGATTTCCTTTGCTCATCGGTAGACCATGGATGCACCCCACTAAAGCACTTCATCGTTGGGGAAATGACGCCATGTGGATACATACTCCTGGCTCCTCAATGCAACCCATTCACCTAAAAGGGGGCATGGATCCCGTAGTGCAACAAAGTTCTTTGTCAATGGAAACCAACCCTGAACAAGAACAACCTATTCCACCTGACGGGTCATACAAAGATCTGTTGGAGTGGTTGGACGCTACCAAGTCTATGCCTTGTTATGGGGTCTCTATTCAATCTCTACCTAAAGATACATTCTCCTCCAACGTATCTATTGTCTCTGTACCCAATAAGCCCCTTGAGCCAGTAGCATGTGTGCCAACCGAGCTAGTAGCCTCTGTGGCGGTCATCAAGGCAATGCAAGCCTTCACCTGATCAGCCTCCTCGGTGTCTGACTCTCCCACCAAACCCAAACTCTCCTGTGCATATGGTGAGCTTCCCTTCAAAAAGCTTCCAAAAGGATAATTACATGAAGAATATGTTGCCCTTATCTCTACTGCCACTCTAATAATTCTCTTTAGCCTAGTACGCTTTGACTGTGAGAAGACGACGTTCTTCTTTTCCCCTTGTATCCTTGTCTGGTTTTTCTTTATTGGTGACATTGGCATTATCAACATCTTCAAGCATGATGAGAGCATCCTTCGAGCATCAATCCCTATTGGATAGTCAGATATTTTCAAAGAAATGGGCAGCAAGGATGGATATCACTAGCATATATTGGTCAAGGGGCTTATCTTATACTTCTACAATGTCCAGCTAGCGAGCCTTTCTACAAGTCCATTCCAGGACCTATATTCTGGCCAATGTTGGTTGTAGCTTTCGAGTCTACCATTACAAAAAATTAGGCAGTGGTATCTACTATAATCTCCATTGTCTAGCAATATCTTGCTCTTGCTGTTTGCTACCCACCCTAGCTCATCCCTGCCGACCCCTTCACCCCCTCACCTCACCTACTCACCCAACCACCTATCCTCCCTCCTCGCCCCTACCCTCTCTCTCTCTCGCCCCTACCCACCCCCTCTCCTCTCGTCCCTACCCACCCCCTCTCTCTCACTTGCCCCTATCCACCCCTTTTCCCTTGCTCTCGCCCCTACCCTTTCCCTCTCTCTCCCCCTAACCTCACTGCAACCCATCAACCCTACCTTGTTCCTTGAGTGTAGCTATGCAGATTTTTCGTATTTTTTGTTAGCAAAAGTGGCCGCCTGAAAATTCTAGCATTGTTGCTTCACGACAAATTTTTGACAGCTCTAGTGTACCGCTTTCTGCTGTGGACAGATTCGCATTATTGCCTTCTCCTCTATGACGAACACTCTTGGTAGCCACAGGATCCTCCTCGTCTTTTCACTGCAACTACCCTAGCTTTTGTGACTTCCTAGGATTTTGTTTACGCTTGGGCCTTCTTCAATTTCTTGCCTCCTATACAATTTATCTCATTGTGGCAGAGTTCATCATATTCTGCATTGGTCTCTTCCTCCTCGAAATTTAGTATCTTCGTTCAACCTCAACCTCTGCAGTCGGATTGAGCTGTATTTTTTCCTGCCAGTTTCAGTGTTTGTCTCACTGAGACGGTGAGTGGTTTTGTGGCGGGCAACCTGAAGGAGTACGAGCGGAAGTGCGACGCGAGAGAGAGTGCGAGAAGAAGAGCACGACGATATGGTGAACTCGCTCTACTGTAATGTGTAGAGCATAGTGAGTTCTTATTAGGTTTTTACAAAAGAATATGTGTACATACCTGGCGGCCGGCTCACTTACCTGGGCGACCACATTGGGCTTTATATCCCAACAACCTCCCACTTAAAGTCCAATGTGGTACTTAAGTGTGAGAGAAGCTACTATACAAGCTAATATACAAGAGATGTAGAGAAGTGATGTACTACCCTACACCTAACTGCTTGCGAAAATGCGCAAAGCTCTCTGAGGGAAGTCCTTTTGTAAGTAGATCAGCAGGATTTTTTGTGGTGTGAACTTTGACAAGCTGAAGTTGCTTATCCTCGAGCATTTCCCTGATGAAATGATACTTCACATCCACATGCTTTGTCTTTGAGTGATAAACTGGATTGAGAGCCAATTGTATAGCACTTTGACTATCACAATATAACACAGGCATCTCTTCTTTGATTCCCAAATCTGTTACTAGTCGATTAAGCCAAATTGATTCTTTGCATGCCTCTGATGCTGCAACATATTCAGCCTCTGTAGTAGACTGAGTAACACAATCTTGTAATCTAGAACGCCATGATACTGCTCCACCAGCCAATGTAAAGACATACCCTGACGTAGACCTTCGTTTGTCTAAGTCACCTGCATAATCTGAGTCTGTAAAACCCTTTACACTTAGCTCCTGACTCCCATAGCATATACGCATACTCTTTGTAGCTTTCAGGTATCTCAATATTCCTTTCACTGCCTCCCAATGTTTCTTGCCTGGGTTTGACATGTATCGACTTACTACTCCCATTGCAAATGCAATGTCTGGGCGAGTAGCAATCATTGCATACATCAAACTACCCACTGCAGACGCATATGGAATCTTATCCATTTCAGCCTGTTCTTCCTTAGACACAGGACAATCTTGTTTGCTAAGTTTCACATATGGTGGTAATGGAACACTCAGTGCCTTTCCCTTCTCCATATTGAAACGTTGCAAAACCTTGTCAATATACTCTGTTTGAGATAACCAAATCAACTTCTTTGATCTGTCTCTCTCAATGCGCATACCAAGTATATGACTTGCCTCACCCATTTCTTTCATGTCAAACGATTTTGCCATCTTTGACTTCAAAGCTAAAATTTCTTCCAAGTGCTTGCCAGCAATCAACATGTCATCCACATACAAAATAAGGATCAGCCAACTGCCATCCTTAGCCTTCTTTGTATATAGACAGTGATCGAACTCACTACGTTTGTAGCCTTGAGAAAGCATAAACTTGTGGAATTTATGGTACCATGCCCTCGGTGATTGTTTTAAGCCATAAAGACTCTTTAACAACTGGCATACCCAATCTTCCTTGCCTTTCTCAACAAACCCTTTTGGCTGCTGCATGTAAATTTCCACATCTAAATCACCATGCAAGAACGCTGTCTTGACATCCACTTGGTGCAACACCAAATCTAATATGGCAACCAATGCAAGAAAGCATCTCAATGTAGTCATCTTGACCACCGGAGAGAAGACTTCATCAAAGTCAATGCCTTGTTCTTGCTTAAAGCCCTTGGCAACAAGCCTTGCTTTGTACTTTGGCTGACTATCATGAGTGGTGATCTTATACCTGTAAACCCATTTACAAGGTAGAGCCTTTTTGCCCTGTGGTAATTTAACTAGCTTCCATGTCTTGTTTTTATGCAGAGCTGTCATCTCTGACTGCATGGCCAATTGCCAATTCCCGGAGTCCTTCATTTGCACTTCTTCCTTGTAACATGAAGGCTCATTGCAATCAGTCAACATGACATAGTTCATAGATGGAACAAACCTATCAGGAGGTCGCGTGATACGTCCAGATCTATGCACAATAGGTGGCTCAGGCTCAGCCACAACCTGTGGTTCCACTCTATCCTGTCCTTGCTCCTCTTGAGCCCTGACATTTTGTCTTGCACGTGTAGGTCCATCTTCTTGGAAGACAACTCTTCTAATCTCCTCAACCCTCTCTGGTTTAGAATGATATTTGGATTCATTAAAGTGAACATCATTGATGCGGACAACCTTTCTGGATTCGGGATCCCAAAGTCTGTACCCCATCTCACCAGAATTACCATAGCCTAGAAAGATGCACTTTCTACTCTTTGGCTCAAGTTTGTTCCTAAATTCCTTTTTGAACGTGAGTATATGCCTCACAGCCAAAGACTCTGAGATGCTTGTATGAGGGCATTTTGCTTGACCATACCATCTCTGGCACTGAATCCTTCTGCAAAACCTTGCTAGGAGATCTATTTACAAGATGAACAACTATTGATACAGCTTCAGCACAAAACCCATTTGGCAACTGTGCATTAGACAACATACTTCTGACCTTCTCTTGTATGGTCCTATTCATCCTCTCAGCAACACCATTTTGAGGAGGATTGTAAGGAGCAGTAAGTTCACGTTTTATACCTTTTGACTCACAAAAGTCCTGAAAGGCCTTTGAAACATGCGTAAGCATTTAAGCTTCTTGCCACTCTGATTCTCCACAAGTGTCACAAACGTTTTGAAAACACTAAACGCTTCATCCTTGTGCTTGAGAAAGTAAACCCATACTTTCCTTGAGTAATCATCTATAAATGTCATAAAGTAAGAAGCTCCCCCTAGAGATAGGTTAGGCATAGGTCCACACAAATCACTATGAACAAGTGCCAACTGTGTATCTCTTCTATTGCTTCTATGCTTATGTGGCTGCTGTGTTTGCTTACCATACAGACAATGTTCACAGAATTCAAAATCATTAAATGAAAAGACAAGCAAATAACCAGAACGAGACAAGATTTCCATTCCCTTCTTGGACATATGTCCTAACCGGCTATGCCACAAAGAAACGTTCGGCTGCTCGGTTACATTGATTACATTTTTAGAGACATTTGATACATAAATCATGTAAAGTCCTCCAGACTTTACTCCATGTGCTACTGTCATAGAACCCTTGGATATCTCCCACATGTTCTGTCCAAAAGTGGTGACGTAGCCAGCATCATCAAGTAAACCTGTGCTGATCAAGCTCTTTGTAATTGCGGGAACATGTCTCACATTCTTCAGCGTGAAAGAAGAGTCATTCTGAAACTTCAATTGAACATCTCCAACACCTAAGATCTCACATGTCTGCCCATTGCCTAGCCGAACATGATCTTTAGTGGTGACATAAGAGGTAAACCACTCCTTGTTTGGAGACACATGAAGTGATGCCCCTGAGTCTATAATCCAGTCACTCAGTGCATTTCCATCAGATGCTGTAAGAAGAGCTGAGTCCATTGTATTCTTCAAGAAGTAGATGTCTCCTGACACTAGACTGTCATCCTCTGCAACAGTGTTTGTCACATTTATTTCTTGAATCTTCACTGAGGACTTGTTCTTCTCACCATGGTCTTCAGCTTTCTCTTTGCCTTTTTTTGCTTTCCATTCTCTGCAGTCTCTTTTCATGTGACCCTTCTTGCCACAATGGTAGCATTCTATGTCACTCTTGCCTTTAGCACTGCAGGACTTGCTACGAGACTGATTCCTCTTTCCACCTTTGTACTTTTCTTTGGTCCTTCCCCTGACAACTAAGGCTGTTCCTTTGCCTTTGTCCATTGTATTTCTATTGGTTTCTTCAGTAAGCAGACTTCCTTCTACACCTTCTATGTTCAAACCATCTGGAGGTGCAGAATTACTCAAAGCTGTGCGAAAAGTGTCCCAACTTTCGGGCAATGTGATCAACAGGAACATAGCTCTAACAGGTTCATCAAACTTGACACCTTGAGCTGATAACTAACTATAGATTGTGTTGAATTCATTCAGATGATTGGACATAGGTGTCCCTTCTTTCATCTTCAAGTCAACAAGCTTCTTAAGCCACTATACCTGTGAAGCTGCACTCTGCTTCTCATAAAGATCACTCAGCTTTAACCATGCTTGATAAGCCGACATCTCGTCTGCTACATTGAAGTAAACGCTTTCTGCCAAAGTCAGCATAATGGTAGAAAGTGCCAATTCATCCATTTCGCTCCATTCATCTTCGTCCATATCTTCTGGTTTTATCCCCTTGAGCTTTATAGGTTTTATCTGCTTCTTTTGTACCAACACGTGCCAAATCTGCTTCTTCCACAATGGGAAATTGGTTCCATCCAGCTTCTTGATATTGTAAAGAGCAGTGTCCTGTGATCCAGCCATAGCTACCCTTTTACAGTGGTTTACTTTCCTGGGAAAAATTCGACAGAGTTTCCCCTGTAAACTGACCTCTAAACCAATATCAACCTGTCAAATGAACCAAGAAAGCTTCAGATTCTGCATAAATTTTTGCAGAGTCTCCTTTGTAAAATGGCTCTGGTGTACTCAAAAACAGACCAAAAACAGCTCAAAAAACACTGTCTCTCTGACACTGTAAGCTGCGGGTAAACCTATCCTGCACCTGTACTGTCTCTCACTGTCCTATAAGCATAGACTGCGACAATGCCTCAAGAGCAGTAAAGCAAAGATGCAATCCCAACTGTCTAACTCACAGTCAATACATCCTAGCTGCCTATCTAAGGGTGCTCGAGGGATCGCTCCAAGACCGGTATCACCGAAAGGATCTCAACATTCGAGAATCCCCCAGCTCAATAAAACCTCACTCGACCCTCAACAAAGTCTGCAGTAAATTTGACAGTACATAGACTTCCCACAAAGTCATACATCCACAAATTTCCCACTGTATGTTGTAACCGTTGAGGCGGTTGTTTGCTGCGTGACTCACAGCCAGCAAACCCTCAACGGACATACATCATCTCTGACAATACATCCCATGTGGAAGTACCTGCAATGTCAGGATGAAATCTGGAATATCAAGTAGCAAACACAAGCTACCTGATGAACTAGTGGATGTCGCCTACAGTCTGTGTAGATGCGCCCGTGTCGTATGTGACACGCCTCCAAGAACTGTGAGCCGTCCTTCTATGTGTAGACAGCCACAAATCAACACTCTGGGAGTGTCGATATCCTCAGCACCTGCAGTTGTAGGCCGAAAACCCCAAATTTGCAGAGTCGGATCTGCACCCGTCGAGACCACGTAGTCGAAAATGGCCTGCACAGACCTTTGTCGAAGCCGAACGGTGGCCGAGATGACCTCAGAATGAAATTCTGACAACACCGTACCTTTCGGGCTCACCCGCGAGATTTGGGGCCGTGTCTTCGCCTGTCGAATTTCACTCCAATCTGAGTTGGTGACTCTAGCCTCCTGCAGTGCTGCCTCGAGCCTCGATCTGAGCTCTGATACTAGTTGAAGGAGTACGAGCGGAAGTGCGACGCGAGAGAGAGTGCGAGAAGAAGAGCACGACGATATGGTGAACTCGCTCTACTGTAATGTGTAGAGCATAGTGAGTTCTTATTAGGTTTTTACAAAAGAATATGTGTACATACCTGGCGGCCCGCCCACTTACCTGGGCGACCACATTGGGCTTTATACCCCAACACAACCTGTAGCAGGGATACAATGTCACAAGCATTGGACAGACAGTTAGTTGCAGTTGGGCTGAGTTCACACTAGACGGACTGTTGCCTGGGCAATGACACATGGCAAGTGATACAGATGGTAGTCTAGTGGACACCGTGGCCACGTCACCACCACTATAGTTTGAAGATAGGCTTAGCTGAATTGGGATAATTGCTAACTATAGGTGGCTCTTTAGGAGATACATATGTGTGGTTGATTCCAGGGGTCGCGACATTATCATCCACTTTGCATGGTTTAGCGTTTAGTCTCGAGTCCCGAGTCTAGAGTTCTGCATGCCACTGGAACTCTCTTGCACATTGTAGCCTCGACACCCCCATTGTACCTTTAGTCCTGAGCTTGGAGCTATGTGTGCAGCAGGGCTACAATGTCACTGGTACAGGATAGACAGTTAGTTCAATTAGTCACAATTGGTAAGGAGTTCACACTGGACGGACTCTCGCCAAAGCATTGACATGTGGCAAGTGATACGGATGGTGGTCTAGTGGACATCGAAGCCAGATCACCACCACCTCAGTTTGGAGATAGGCTTAGCTGGATTGGGATATCTGCTAGCCGTTGATGGCTCCTTACATATGAGTGGTTGGGTCCAGGGTTGGGGACGCCATCATTATCATCTACTTTTATGCAGTCAGTCATCTAGAGTCTATTATCATCTTGAGTTGTACGCATCATGTCTGCATTATCCCTACAAAGTTGAGCCTCGACACCCCCACTGTACCTATGAGATTTGGGTTGGAGCTAGATGTGCTACCATGCCAGAGCTTGTACTGGTATCTTTGAGTTTGTCGATGTTCATGCTGTTCATGTTCAGGTTCTGTTGAGTCGTACTGGTTTTTCTCTGTTATTCATTATCATATGTGTTTGCATTTTGTGGAGTGAGATCTCACGCACATTGTACTGGGGAGCACCCACTATAGAGGGCATGACACATTATCTCCGCTACAGGTGCTCTCATTAATGGCACTCCTGGTGGGACCTCAACTGAAGTTTCACTTCACAGGCCTACAGGTTGAGGAGCTAGCTCGTTTAAGCTCTCGCCTGTGTTGGTCTGGGCTAGCTTAGTCTAGCTTGGTCTGTCCAACTCAAACCAGCTAGTCTAGTCAGTCGTCCTGGCTCGTCTAAGTCTAGTAGTCTCTAGGTTGGGTCTAGTCCTCTCTCGTCCAAGTCTAGCCAGGAGGTCTAGTCACTCGTCCTCGTCTAGTGGAGTCAAACCAGTGTGCAGTACGTAAAGGTCTTCGTGCTCAAAGCTTGGGAGGGCTTTTGGTTACTGTATGACACATACAAGGCAATCAAAAGAGCGACAAAGACCACCACTAAGTCCTCTACGGTACTACCATAGGAAGCGTCAACCATTTGTGCCAAGTAGAAGTCCACCAGTCCCATTACCCCTACCCTCTTCTCACACGAATGCCTTCATTATCTTCTCAGAAAGCTCAACCAGAGAAGTAGAGTATGCCACCCCTGAAGATCCAACAGATGTATGTGATGCTCGAGGGCGTACCATTAGGGGAATTTTGAGGTCATTTTTGTGCCTTTTAGCATGTAGAGAGAGAGTGGTCTCAACCAATGGTTGAAGAGCTTCCGTTACGGAACCTCTATTTTTGAAAACTCACAAAAAAGCAAATATTCTATTTTTACCGCAACTTTGAGCTGGTAAATAGCAATGTAAACAAGTAAAAGTGCAAAGGCATTCAATAGCTGTCGCTTTTAGAAAGACGTACTTCTTATATTATATTGTTTTCATTTTGCACGTCGTCATCATAAAACAACGTTTGGATTCTATCTCATGATCTTTTCCAGATTTGAACCGTTTTTTGCATATTCTACTTATTCTTCTCTTGAACTTTGGCTAAACTTCTTTGCTCATTTCTTTTTTCACCATGGAATCTTCATCACGATCAAAACGACCAAGAACTTCCATTGAAGCCATTGTCACTTACAACACGACTGATCAAAATGGAGAATGGATTCCAATAACTATACACAAAGGAACGTGGATACTGATGCAACAGAACAAGAGAATAAAGTCTTCCACCAAAAACTCTTTCTTGGCGGGATGGAAGGGTATTGTTAAAGATTTCAGCTTTGGCGACAACAAAAAATCAATCAAAGAGGTGCTGGTGCAGCATGTGTACATGCATAAAGATCTGCATATTGACTCAGAGAGTTCTGCTTTGCCATTACATAGACCAAAATGTAAGTCTCTTAACTTAAATCCTTATTTGTAATGCATGTTGTATAAGGTTATTTGTTGTACAGATTTGTATCCTTCAAACATTATGGAATGGCAGCCAGTAGAATGTGTTATAAATATTCTGGATGTGTGTCATGGATCAATTGGTGAAGAAATATACAAGGGAAGGACTAAGGGTTCACTGGCAGAGAATGGAATATTCTTCTTTGACCATTATTATGTTCCACCTAGAAGGACTGGAGAACTTGGAGCCACAACCAAGCTAGACTTGCCTGATTTCAAAAGTGGAGAATGGTCACTCCCTAGCTCAAATACAAGTGAGGGCTACAGGTGCAAACTGTTTTGTGAGATTCAAAAGTGTTTGAAAGCAAACATAGCAAGCAAACAGAGTAGAATTTCTATATTCATGTCCATTACAGTTTTTGTAGACTTCTTCTCTAATGCTGAAGTCAGAAAATCTAGAACAATGTTTTCAGTGAAGACTTTAGACTCAGCAAATGTACTTGAATTTGTGGATGAGGGTTGGAACACCAAAACAGTAGACTCAGCAAATGTACTTGAATTTGTGGATGAGGGTTGGAACACCAAAACAGTGAATGGAATCACTTGTAATGTGCAAGCTGGCTCAATTGCTTGCAAATACATGATAGGGACACAAAACTTCATTATGTCATTTTATTACAGAAGATGGCACTATGTTGGTGGTCAGCTAACTCCACTTGATCAAGACATGGAGGACTTCATTGACAGCCCAAAAGAAGACATTGATATATGGGTAAACAATGAGCATCTGTCAATTGTAAAGATAAGAGGCATGTGTAGCTTACATCAATTGAGATTGGACCTGCAAAATGATGAAATTGAACTGCCCACAACATTCTGCTTTCAAATAAATGGTGGAAAGGTAACTGTTATCCCTAAAAGTCTCTTGTTCTCTTATTGGTTCTTTATTTAACTTGGATTGTTTTTGTAGGTATCAAAAAGGAATGAAAAGAGGCTACAGTGCAAGGACATCTTGGATGGCATTGTACATTTGGTGCCTTAAACATCCTTCAAGGCAATTTTGTAACACATGACCTGCAAGGATCTTATTTTGTATCACATGACCTGCAAGGATCTTATTTTGTATCACATGACCTGCAAGGATCTTATTGAAATAAAGATCTAAAAGGATCTTTATTTTGTTATTGAAATGCAACTTTTCCAAACATCAATGATTTTACTTCAATGATTTGATTTTGTAACAGAGTCTTAAAACAAGGTGATCAAAATGTATTCAATTTCAAATATTTGCAATTACATAGAATAGACAATTGGATACAAGTGGGCTATAGAATAGACAATTGGATACAAGTGGGAAGCTTGATACAAGTGGGCTACAATTAGAGTGGGCTACAATTAGAGTGGGCTACAAAAAGCTAGAATAGTTTTCTGCCAGGAGTTTTCCTGTCCCTAGGGGACTTCCTTAATGGGGTTGGTGCTTTTGCAGTGGGCTCTTTTGTCCTGGGAGATTTTCTTGTGGGCTCTTTGGCAGGAGGGCTTGAGGGCTGCTTCCTCTTTCTCTTATCATCCATCTCTTCACTTGCCTTTTCCTGCTCACCACTCTCTTCTTCCTCTTCACTTCCCTTTTCCTCTTCTAGTTTTGCTTTCCTCTTTGCCTTTTCTAGCTTTGCTTTCCCCTTTTCTTCAACATCATCATCTTTAAATACCTCTTGCAGTTGTCCATTTGCTTCAATCATATACTTGATAATCTTTGCTCTTGTCAACCATACATGGTTCTCACTATAGCACTCTCTGTTGATCTATACAAGGCAATAGAAAGCAAGTTTTAGGAACAATAAAATGAGAAAAAATACAGCTGGCAAATATGAAATATGCTATACTTCTATATTCTGATTGTCATTGCAGTATATGAAGTCCAAGAGGAGCTTGGCATTTGTCACTACCCTCCATCCACATGAATGGCTTTCAGGCTTGATTGGAACCTGCAACTCATTACATGTATTTATGGGAAAAAATATTTGAGGATAATCCATTGAAGTGAACAAAGCATAAAGAATTCCAACCTTCACAACTGAAAATTGGATTTCAGTCAGCATCTTTGGCATGGGTGGACAATTCTCCAGTGTCTCTATAAATCTTGTAGCAGCACTGTCCAAAATTCTTTATTAAAAGTATGTGCTTGAGGTTCTGCTTGTGGTTTACAAAATGTGTCTGCTACTATACTTACAATTTTGCTTGACCATGTACTCCAGCAAGAGAATTGACAAAGTAGCATTTTCTTTTCACAATATCAATTGCAATTAAACTCCAATGTGAGCTATAAAAACAAGCCTCAGTTAGCCTTCTAACATGAATTAGTAAATTCTCTTCACAAGGTGTAGGTAGGAAACTTACCTCTCATGATAAGGAATCAAGAAAATTTCACAGATTTCCAAGTCCACATGAGTCAACCACTTTGTGAGCTCTTTAATATTTGTCTCTGTCCTGAGAAAGTGGGAGATAGAAGGGTCTAAAAATTCCACCTTTTGTTGAAGGTCTGGCTCATATGTATGCATCATTAACCTGGTACAAGATATTTTTATATAAAGAGTTCTTGCTATAAACAAAAATACAGAGGAAAACAAAAACAATCTGAGGCATGTGATAAGGAGTGGAGAATTCATCTCCTTGGTCCAGTCCTTGAGAATTTCCAAGGTCTCAGAGTCAAGTGAATTGTAATCCTCCCTAGGATCCTCCTCACTGAATAGAGTGACAACAAAACCAGTAGGATTGACACTCCTCAAGAGGGGCACTAGCTGAGGTTCCAACAGGTCAAGCTCCTTTCTCTCTGCAATTTCCTTGTCTTCCTTTGCTCTCTTTTTCCTTTCCTTTTCCTCTTCTTCAGTAATATCAACTACTCCTACTTCAGGCTCCTTGGACTTCCTCCATGGAGGAATGTTGAGAATATTAAAGGCCTTAATATCATGCATAGGGACAAGCTCCAACATTCTTGAAAACCTGTATCTCAGCCTCCTGAGAGTGATCATGTCTTTGTCCATCAAAGTAACCATATGGGCATGAGCTACACGATATAGGCATCTTGGAAAATCTCAATCATAAAGTCCTCAGAAGCCTCCTGGATACATGCCAATGCAGTTCTAGTCCACCTCATGTCAATCTTGTACTCCTCTGCAACTTGTCTGCATAGTCTTTGGAAGGGCAGTTTGGGAATTGCAAGATTGATGGCCTTTATGGCCTTCCTTATCTCTCTTAGACATTTGACCCCCTGCTTGAACTTTCTCTTTGTAAGGAGAGGCTTAAGCTGCAGTGGCTTGGAAGCTTTCCTCTGATGTGTAGTTTTTATTTTGCTTGGTTGAGGGTCAGGTGTGCTTGGTTTAGGGTCCTTCCTCTGAGATGTGCTCTTCTTTGGTTTGGAAGTACCAGCTGAAGCTTTGCTAGGCTGAGCTTCTTCTTCATCTTTGGATAGAGGCTTATCAACCTTCCTTGCAGTCTTCTTGGTCCTTGCCATCTTCAAAAGGGATAGGAATGATTGTTACACAACAAACATTAGTAAAAAAAGTAAACGATGTATATTTAATTTTTATTATTACTTTATCAAAGTAAACTCCTCCTTTTCGACATAGTGGCACACATTTCCTTACATAGTGGAACACATTGCGGTGACATCCCGTACGCGAAATCACAAAGGGACCAATGTCCTCACACTTTCGATGATCGTGCACGGGGTGACGGAGTGCCAAGCGGTACACAGAGGCACACATTGTATGCATGGTAAACTTCTCCTTGTGGACATAGTGGCACACATTCCGGTACACATCGTAAACACATTGCTGTGACACTCCGTACGCGAAATGACAAAGGGAGCACAGTCCTCACACTAGTGGCACACATTGCGGTACACATCGTAAACATGATCACACTTGTGGACATAGTGGAACACATTGCTTTGATACTCCGTACGCGAAATGACAAAGGGGGCAAAGTCTTCACACTTACGAATATTGCGCACGGGGTGACGGTCAAAGCGCTCAAAATTTTGTGTTGTGGAAGTGCGAGAACCGGGTAGAACCTCCTTCAAAATGCGCTTAGTTTGGGCTCTGAGGAGTTTTATATAGGGTGCTTTGCGCAAGTCCCTAGGTGCATACTAGCCGTTGGACCACACTTCGAGGCGGAAACCGATTTGCACACCCCCCGAGGCGGCGTTTTTGGCCATAAAAAGAACCTACCCAACCCGTTTTTTCGCTTATTGTCATTCACAAGGCTTCGAAATTAAGCCTCCAAGCGACACACCGCGACACCCCGTGCGCGATTTTGGGAGCCGTCGACCTCTTCCTAGCATTAGGAAATCGCGTACCAAGTGTCACTCCGTGCGCGTAGTTAGTGAGTGCCGAGTTTCTCTTAACCCCTCACAGTTCGCATAGCAAGTGACAAACTTAGCATGTGACAATTTTATGTAATTCTTTTTTGCTTGCGCTTAATTTGCTTGACAATTTTATGCTTTTAATTTGTTTGTAGACTTGATATAAAGAAGGGTGGTTAATGTCTTGATAGACTTCTCTTTTCTCTTTTTCAGCTGAGCATTTGTGGATTGTCATAATGGATACAAAGGATATACAAGAGACCACTGATGACAGGCTGATGTCTTTTCTTTACAAAGTTAATGAACTTACAAGATTTCAAAGTGTTAAACAGATTTTTAATGCTGCCTTTGATCTTCAAGCACTTGTGGATGGCTTCTGTACACAAATTAGTGACTTGAAAGAGATATATACAGAATTGATCAGAGATCACAGGCTTGACAATCTTGTTCATTTTGTTGATATATGCAAAGCAGGTAGCTTGTCAAGGACAGGTATTGCAAAGAAGTGGTCAAGCCTTCATCCAGACTCGCAAAAGATCATAAAGCCTTGTAAATTTCATGGTAATATGCATTGCCAGTTGGTAGATTATGACCTTGGACTTATCATTTTCTTCAGTGTACTCCCAATACCAGAGGGCAAAGAGATTCCAAAGCAGATTTCCCAGGCTGAGGAGGACCAGGAGAAAGAGGAGATAGAGATGGAGTTCCATGAAGAGGAAGAGAAGCTACAAAGCACTGAGATGCTGGACATTGTAAAATTTAAAGCAGAAAACATCACTAAAGTGGAGAATGTTGACATTGAGGATGAAGATGTTGATCCTTTGCATTGCACAACAACATTTCCCACATACAAAGTTAACAAAAAGGAATATGTTTTGCTGAATGATATTCAACATCTTTTTGATCTAAGGGAAGATTATGCTTTGGCAGTTTTGGCTGAGTGGGGATCTAATGACATAGGATTTATTGATTACTCACCTTGCCCCTTAGCAGTCTTGGACACAGAAGCAGAAAATTTTATTGACAGCTCAAGTGTTGGAAAGCATG
Organism: Adiantum capillus-veneris; assembly: GCF_014529385.1. Classification (NCBI taxonomy): domain Eukaryota; kingdom Viridiplantae; phylum Streptophyta; class Polypodiopsida; order Polypodiales; family Pteridaceae; genus Adiantum; species Adiantum capillus-veneris. The sequence continues at coordinate 28,831,869 of NC_140953.1, read as the reverse complement.
TGCAGGACATTGTTCTGAGATATGAGCAACAGGGTGTACCTTCTGAAGAGGAGTTCAATGAGATCCAGAAAAGGCTTAAAATAGAGCATATGGGAGAGGAAAAGACCAGAGCTTATGAAGTAAGGCCAACTAGATCCATTGATATATGGGAACTTGCCTTGTTTGAGGAGGATGAGTCTCCTAAGGTATGTTAATGACCATTTTGCCCTGTCTTATTAATGTGCTGAACAATTAACCAAGACATATTTTTGTAGATTGAAATATTGGACACAGACAAATTCTTTGGCAGGGGGAAGGGTTCCAGACCCTTAAATTTAGGAAGGAACCAGAGCTTGGGACACTTTATTGGGAAGCTCAACAAAGAGACTGTCATTATATTCCATAACAAGTTTACAAGAGAACCATTGCTGCCAATGCTTGCAATTAAAGCACTTGCAAAGGTTGTTGGTTCATATCAGCTTCCTCAAGGGTTAGAGAAGTTAATATTGGTGGAAAAGGAGAAATCCATCAAAATTTTTGGATTCTTCCCTGGCCTTACTGGTTCTAGAGTTGGTTATTTTTCCACAATGGCATCCTATGTGCTTGCCCACTCTGGGGACCTCAAGAGACAAATGATAGGCTAGAATAAGCAGAAGTTTCTGAAGTTTAGGGGTGAAGTTGATGTACCTTCATCAAAAGACTGACTTTGCTCAAACCTGTACTTTGGCCCACTTTCTACCTTGTCTCTCTCTTGTAGCTAGCCATTGTAAGAATTTTTCATTTGCAGATGAACTATTATATGAATTTTGTCTTTTCTGCTTGTTCCTGTGTAAGGCATTTGCTAAATCTGAGTTCAGTAGTGCTTTCTTTGTCATTTTTGATCTGGTTCTATGCCATATTTGTCTATAGAACCATTGGAAAACCTCAAGCAAGCTGTTTGCCTTCACTGCACCTCCTCCATGTCTTGTATGCTTGAAAAACTTGGTTCTTGCTTGATAATGGGATTTCTCCATGCCTTGTGTAGACCATATGGACAGGGAGCCCCATCTCTTTACAAACCAGGGAGTGTGATTGTAAATTATATGCTGGCAAAGTAAAAGTGTGTCAATAATTAGTAAGTATGAGATTAATCATATGCTTCCAAACTAAAAGTATGTACATATTAAAAAGGTCAGAAAATAAATAAAAAACTTACCATGTAATGTGTGAATTCCTGATCCCAAGCATCTTTCATTGCACTTCTGAAGTTATTGAGCACTTTCTTGAAATTTGGCAGATCATTTTTGCCCCAGGATGTCTTATCACAGTAGGAAAATACTTTGTCTAGTGATTCCCATACCTCTGCCTTTTTGTTTCTTGATGTACCTTCAAGACCATGATCTTTGATGGCATTGTGGAGAGCTTTCCACTGGTTATACTTCACATTGGATGAACCCTTCTTGGCATTTACCTTTCCTAGTTTGCCATGAAACCCTAGGAAAGCTTTGGCCTTCACACCACCAACAGATATCTTTCTAGGCATATTGTTTCCATTTGAAGACCTCTTCAGGTCTGTTTCAATCTTAACCTTACCACTGTGAAGGCCAATTTCTGATAAAACCCTTTCAATACATTTGATTGAAGCATCTCTAGCTGCTTTTGGCTGTAACTTCCAGGCAAAACCCACATACAGATGTACAATTTTCTCCACAATTCTGCAAAGAGCATGCAGAGTGCATATGTGGATATTAGCAAGTGGAATATTTAAAACTGCTTTGAAGTTTGGATCTTGAGTATGCCTATTGGGTGCTTTGTTCCAATTTGCACGATTACATTCTTTTGATGATGCCATACAATACAGACAAGGGCTCTTTGCCATAGCTCCTTTGAAGACATTGTACATACATTTAAGGGTTTTAAGGTCTCCTCCCATGTGCCATTCCACCCTATAACTTCCAAACCCTTCAACTTCAAGCTCTTCCCCTAATTCTTGTGCATTAATGACTTCGGGTATTGTTGTTTGATGGAAAACCCAATCCAGAACATCAAAGTCTTCACTCTCTACTTCAAAAGCACCTAGCCACCAGACATTCTTCTCCGATTGCACGCTGAAGTACTTGGTATCCTTCGATTTCAATGCTCTGTTCATTAAAGTTATGGAAATCCTCTCAATTTTTCTGTTCTTAACAATCTCACATTCATCAAGCTTTATCACAAAACTGACAACACCATTTTCTTTTGTATGCTCCAGCTCATAGAATCTGATAATTTCCTTCTGAAGTGTCTTCAAGTCAAGGAAAATATTATTGAACTCGTCAAATTGAAGATCCCTCTTTTTACCATGATAGGTACCATGAATGTGGTGAGGCTCACCCAACATCTCCATTATCCTCTCATTGATCTTTTTCCTTGCCTGCTGCACAATGGATGGCTTTGGAAGCAAAGAGGACCTGACCTTACATTGCTTTAACCTTGACTTCATATTTCTGAACAGCTTGCTATAACCATCTCTGCTAATGCCTACCTTATCCATAGTATATTGCACATCCTCCTTGTCCAAGCAAGAGCTCTGCAAAAATCCCTCAATGCACTGCTCCTTTGCCTTTTTAAACTTCTTCTCTGTGAAAATCTTTTTGGCAACCTTGAGAGGTAAAACATCACAATAATGTTTAGCTGCCATTTCCATGTTTGATGCAGAGTTTGGTTATAGCAAAGTCCTAAATCAAAAGGTACAAAATTAACTGATTATTGTCCAAATGACACCAACAAAATAAAAAAACTAAATTAAAGTTAACTGAATATTAATCATTTAATAAAGAACAATAGCATAATAACAATAACATAAGCATAATAATGTGGAGCAGAATCATAATACAACTTAACAAAAAGATTAACAACCTAACATAAGCAGAATCATATAAAATAAGCATAAGCAGAATCATATAAAAATAACAATACCTTGCTACTCTGATTCTCCTGCTGCAACCTCCTCCACCACGTCTCAAGGCTTCAATGTTCTTTAACTTCTTTTCTCTTTGTCTGTTTCCTAACATTGTATTCTTGCTTCTAGCTTGTTTGAGCTGAGTTTGTAGCTTTTCGTTGCTCTCTTTACATTCCTCAAGTTGTTGTTTAAGAGTCTTTATCATTTGTTTGGTCAAATGATCTTCTAACTTAAGAATATCTCTCTCTGCCGCAAGACTTTGTGTATAACCCAGCAACCCTCTTTGACCATCACCCACAAATTTTATCAAAGATGAACAATTTGAGAATGGGGGAGTGCTCTTTGTCATTGGGTCCACTGGATACAATCTTCCATCAGTCCAGAGATCAATGTGATTTTTTTGATCTTGCCGCATTGCTTCAAATATGGACGAGGACACCTCTGCACATTTGTTTCTCTTGCGCACTGGACAATATTCAATGTGTAAATGGTATAAGCTTCTTCTCTTCCTCATGGAAGTCTGTTAACAGTATTTGTCAGAGATAGTACTATAGGAAAAAGCTGTGCAGATACGAGGAAGAAGACGACACAGAAAAGGTTTGTTTCAGCTTTTGGAAATTTTGAATTTTGGGCCAGAACTGACGTTTTCGTTAGTTTTGGAGGGAGTATTTTTTAGAATACGAAAGATCCTAGAAAGATTTGACAATGACATGTTTCGGTGGAGGTAAAAAGGACGCAAACTCACCTTTTTACAAACATCACTATTTTTTAAATAAAGTATATATTCTCTCTCTACATATTCTTACAGGGCACAAAAGTGACCTCAAAATTCCCCTAATGAAGTGGTTCACTTGGTGAGCTAGGATTAGGTACAACGGGTGTAGTGGGTACATCTAAGATGGTTGCTGCACCAGTTCTACACCTCTCCGCTCACCTTCCCCAACAAAGTGCTCGATTAGTGCGCACCACCAAGCTCCTGAGCAGATGGCCATGGAGGAGCTCACAAGTGTCCTCGCTAAGGTAAATATAAAGTTTACAACTTTCAGAGGACTCTCCACAGAGGATGCAAATGACCATGCCAAGAGATTTGTCTCCCTCTGCAGTGGTCTTGAGCTCAACAGAGAAGACGCTTACCTAGTGCTCTTCCCATCAAGATTGGATGGCTTAGCCGACAAATAATATAGTCAGCTTGCTGAGAACCATTTTGCGACTTGGGATACAGGAGTTCAGTGAAGCCTTCAAACCAGGGGACTTCCAAGAGAAGGTTCTGGATGAATTGGCCAACCTGATGCTTCAACCAAATCAGACTTTTGCAGAACTCATGACCAGAACCAAGTCTTTGGTCGTTAAGCTTCCTCAGCAATCAAGTGAATTTATGGTTAAGAAGTGGGTGGAGAAGGCTCTTCCCAAACCTCTCAGCAAAAACTCCGAGAGAGTCTCCGACCTGACGCCACTCTGGAGGAATTTGTAGCAGCGGCTACTCGGATAGAAGGAGCTTAGAAGCTGTTCGCCGACTCTCCTCAGGTAGAGACCACCTCCGTCTTTTTAGAAAGTCCCTCTAATCGAATAACCTCTTTACGCAAGGAACTGGAAGCCCTAAAATTACAGTGAGCTCTTCAAGAGGAGAGGTCTTTCCTCCACATCACGAGGCTTTGGAACAAAGCAAGCGCGAGCTAGAAGAGCTCAGGTCTCAGCAGGAGACTAAGGCTATGGTTTGGTGTAGTTCATGCCTCTCTCCAAGGCACCTGTCACAAGACGGGCACCACGTGCCGATAAAAAAGAACAGACTGAGCAGACTTTTAGTACTTCAATAAATACAGAAATGAGAGAGAGAGACGACACGCGACACGGAGTGGCAGTATTCCACCCCAGAGAGTATTGGACCCAAACCTTGGCGCCTCTTTTGGTATTTCTTTATATTGCATCAACACAGTACAAGCCGGTACTCCAGACTTTGCACCTTCTCCAAGAAGCATGCCAAAGAATGAGCCATAGCCTCATATTTAAAGGCCCTTGGCCTAAAAAGCAATTATAGTGAAAAGCCTTCAAACTCAAAAGCATCTGCTCTAAAAGCAAAGCGAAAAAGCTGCCAACGCAATTTACGAAAATCCGTACAGCTTGCCACGTCATCAACCAACGCAAAACACGAAAATCCGTACAACCTGCCACATCATCATATCAGCGCAATTTTCAAAAATCTGTTAGCGCAATTTACGAAAATCCATACAGCTTGCCACGCCATCAACCAACGCAAAACACGAAAATCCGTACAACCTACCATGTCATCATGTCAACGCAATTTTCAAAAATCTGCCACGTCATCAATTTGTGTATGTGTGTATAGGTCCTGCTTTATTTTAATCCTTTGTCACTTGGGGCCCCATGGAACGGGGTTCCCATAAGTTGGTAGGACTTCTTCTTCTGTTACTTGTTCTTCTTAGGGTTTAGGCCCCTCGGCCGACATCTGCAAGTTGGCCCCCTTCTTCAGGGCTTTGACAAGTCAGTAGTTTGTTACATCTCCCCTTCTTGAAAGAGAGTAATCGTCCGCAATTACAGCATATCTGCAAAACAACTCAAGTTAGCTCAAAAATTTCCGAGGGACATTCTGAGGGACAATCCGTTTGCTCTTTTTATTAAGACTTGACTTGTTAGGTATTACGGAGGTCCAGCAAGCACCATGCTAAATTTCTCCATCATTCCATTACTTTCTACTCTAGCGAATATAAGTTTACCTGGAACTAGCAGCTCCATCGGGGAATTTCCTATTCTAGTGGGAGCTTTTTAAAGGGCATACACATGCCTAGCCATGTGCGTTGCAAACAACGCTTGCTCTTTTTTGCATACACCAGCCACTGTAACCAATTAAAAATAGATTTGGTTACAGTGGAAGGGCTTGAGTTAGCTTCTCCTTTCTGCTCTTTTGATCAAGGATTTAGCTTCTTCTTTCGACTGTTTTGATCAAGGAGTTAGCTTCTCCTTTCTGCTCTTTTGATCAAGGAGTTCGCTTCTCCTTTCGTCCATATTGGAACTCTTGATATTCCGGCGTAGTAAAATTAGCCATCACACCCAGACCGTACTGATCTTCCACGGGTGTCTTGATGCACTAAAAAATTACATACCTAGGCAATCTCATCCAATTAGGAATATCCAGTAGCTGGCACATCACAATGCAACACAAATGCTTACATATGCATGTTACAAGACATAGAAACATAAAGCCGCCGATGAACACTCCTCCCATATAACCTAACAAGGTCCGGGCCGGGAGATATTCAACGACTCCCTCATCACTCCTCCCGCATAACCTAAAAAGATCCGGGCCGAGAGATATAGAGGCCTTTTACAACCAAACGCCCACGAGACCGCAGCCTGCGTCGTTTGGAGGTGTTGAGAGTAACCAATGCTGAGACTTCTTAATACTCCTCCTGCATAACCATCCAAGTCCGAGCCGGGAGTCACAACAACAATTATTTTACAAGCATACAACGAAACGCTCCTCAGGCATCGGCCTGCGTCGTTCGGAGGTTTTCAAACATACAACGAAACGCTCCCCAGGCATCGGCCTGCGTCGTTCCGAGGTTCAAACAATACCAAAACAGTATTTCTCACTTCTCCACCCGAGAGTAAAATCACCAATCAATGAAACCAATATTAAAACCAAAGTCAAACATTTCAAATCGGCACCAAAACAGGTTCAAAACGGATTACATCCATTTCAAACAAATTTCAAACAGGATCACCAAACAAGTTTTCAAACAGATTTCAAACTTAAAAAGCAATCTCGACATCAATCGAGCTCGAAAAGTCGACTGACTTTCCATCCTGGAACCTGCACCAAAAATTAGGGTTAGGTTCATCCCGTAAGGTCGTAGCCGAGCATAGCATGGTCCATCAGCTCTTGGACAGACATTGTTTCTTTGGCGGCAATGGTAGTCCCAAGATAGCACTTGCATCGAACCTCCAAGGTTATCAACTCGAGAAGAGACATCTACTGAGAGATGTCGAGAAATTTCAAGATATAATCTGCTAGGGTTTCCGTGGCAAGCATTTCAGGATACCCTAGTCTGCCAGAAGTTGCACTCCGAAGGAAGATGTTAGAAACCATACGACTTCGGGCAAAAAGTTTCTTGAAAGCTTGCCAAGTCCTTGGAAGTGTGCGGCTTGGTAGCTGTAGACATCAACATCTGCATGGCACTGTCTCTGAGAAAAACAACAACAACAACAACAACAACTCAAAACAAATCTTGGATCCTTCTCTTGCAAGTGATCTTCATGGCTTATGCCCTGTAAGACATAAGCGGTGAAGACAAGAGCGCGCCCGATGCACGATGAAGTAAGGGTGGGAGTGACTAATAAGTCCGGGTTGGAGGGCTAAGATACCTCAAATCAAATTTCAATGGCTCTGTCTGCTCTTTTGTAGGACCGGTATGCCTTCAGAAAAGCACACGCCTGATGCTCTAGTACCACTGTCACAAGACGGGCACCACGTGCCGATAGAAAAGAATAGATTGAACAGATTTTTAGTACTTCAATAAATACAGAACTGAGAGAGAGAGACGACACGCGACACGGAGTGGCGGAATTCCACCCCAGAGAGTATTGGCCCCAAACCTTGGCGCCCCTTTTGGTATTTCTTTATTGCATCAACACAGTACAAGCCGGTACTCCAGACTCTACACCTTCTCCAGGAAGCATGCCAAAGAATGAGCCCTAGCCTCATATTTAAAGGCCCTTGGCCTAAAGAGCAATTATGGTGAAAAGCCTTCAAACTGAAAAGCATCTAGTCCAAAAGCAAAGCCAAAAAGCTGCCAGCGCAATTTACGAAAATCCGTACAGCCTGCCATGTCATTAGCCAACGCAAAACGCGGAAATCCGTACAACCTGCCACGTCATCATGTCAGTGCAATTTTCAGAAATCTGCCACATCATTAATTTGTGTGTGTGTAGGTCCTGCTTTATTTTAATCCTTTGTCACTTGGGGCCCCATCGAATGGGATCCCCATAAGTTGGTAGGACTTCTTCTTCTGTTACTTGTTCTTCTTAGGGTTTAGGCCCCTAGGTCGATATCTGCAAGTTGGCCCCCTTCTTCAGGGCTTTGACACGTCAGCAGTTGTTACAACACCCTCCACGGGAATGCCACCTTTGGGTTTACTACCACTTTTGTGAGAAGTCTGGACATGAGGACAAGGATTGCTACTATCTCAAAGGATTGCGACAAATACAGCAAAGTCTTGGTCCTACTCTTCAACAAGGGCCAACACCTCCATCCAACATGGTTTCCCCCTATGGCCATCCAAACCACATGCCACCTTTGTTGACAGCCCCTCCTGTGCAAGGTATGCAGAGCACTTTTCCCTCTTAGAGCTTTTATCATACCCATGCTCCCTAATCTCCTCAAAGCGTCTACGCCTCCACCTCCAACTCCATGCACCAGGAACAAGGAACACCTCGCCCTTCAATTCGCCCATTGAATTGGCCTATTTTATGCTACAGATGCGGAGACTGGACATTACCAAAGCAAATGCCCTCTGCCAGAAGGGTCCTCTCCCTACCGTCATTGCCCTGAAGCGAAGAATCACTACAATACGGATTGTCCCAAACTTTGTACATCTACGTCTTCGAACCCGAGTCAAAGCCAAAATGAATTTACCTTTCCCAAGATAAATATGATAACAGTTAGCACCATCCCTTAGTTGCCACATTTTGCCCATGTGGTTGCCCCTCAAAACAAGCTGCAATTGGTAGAGGAGGCTGCGGGTGTCCTCACTCGGGCTGAGAGGGCAGCTCTTGGTCTCAGCATTCCAAAAAGTTCCACTATTACACCCACTATTGCACAGTTAACCTTCGACACCCCCATTGTACCTACGAGATCTGGGCTGGAGCTGAGTGTGTTGCCATGCCAGAGCCTGTATTGGTTTCTTTGAGTTTGTCAATGTTCATGATGTTCATGTTCAGGTTCTGCTGAGTCATACTGTTGTTGCTCTGTTGTTCATTATCATTTGTGTTTGCATTATGTGGAGTGAGATCTCACGCACATTGCACTGAATAGCACCCAATATAGAGGGCATGACACATTATCTCCACTAAAGTGTGGGCTGCCAGCCAGAGTTGTATGGTTCTTTGAGCTTGTCAAGTTCCATCTAGTTGTGTTTGAGTCATGTTGTGTCTTGAGTCATATTCCACTTCAGTGTTTGAGTCATGTTCCTATGTGATGTTTCTTTTGTTGGAGTGAGGTTTCGTGCATACTGCACTGAGGAGCACCCACTCTAGAGAGCTTGACACCTTTTCCTCGCTACAAGGAGCGCACCGGATGCGCGATGACACTTCGGTTCATCTGGAGAGCCAGATGCTTCCTTATCTTCAAGGCTCGACCCGTCCCACAGGTGGAGACTGTACGTGACATCTGGCTGGAGCTAACCCATACACTCAAGGGACAGTTTGAGAGGCTTGAGGGCAGATCCGACTGCACGCGGGAGTGCCGCGAGGCCTTCTTGCGACTTTGGTGATCATGGCCCTTCTTCACCGTGATTCATGGGGCATCTAGATGGCTGTACTGCCCACCAGTGTGGTTGTTTCCACCTCCCATATCTCAATTTAGCGTAATTGTACATATCTTACTTTTCATCGGAAGAGTCTCCACATTTTGATGTAGCCCTCTCTAGTAGGGGCAGGTTGTAGCCCATTGGGCAGTTTTTTTAATTAATGGAAGGATCTTTTTCTTACAATAAAAATAAAATAAATAAATAAACCAGGTACCTAGAGTGGGTAGGTATGTAAGCCTAACATACATCCTTATCCCCACCACCTACCCATGCTTGGTATGGGAGAGAGCCCTTGGCTTTTTCTTCTTTCACAAATATTTGAAAGTCTCAACAAAATATGTGCCACCTTACTCCTAGTAAATGCTGGCTGGACCATGAAATGACACATGAATAGTGCAAGAAAGCTATGCTCAAACAAGTAATAACAGCACAGTCCAAATTGTGTCATTGATCAACATTGAGGGTAGCATACAGACAGGTGCTAGTTGGCAAACAACTCTTTTAAATCACAAATTGGCAATTCTTCATTCGAGATTACTTTTTGTAACACTATTCTCGACATAATCAGTCTCTCGTTAATGGAGGATTCTCTTGTATCGGGATCTACATTTCAATTTGGCAACAATTTTGTGTACGTCAATCCTTTAACCTTTTAACATTTTTGTGTATGGTCCTTCAACCTTTTATGTACACAAATTTTGACACGCCTAAACTGTATGATTTTTTGAGACTAAGTTTATAATAAAAAGGTTGATTTTGAGCCTTTGTCCAGACTTTTGTGAAACAATCACCGCAAGCTAGCTTCCTGCCTAAATGCTGTTTTACCTTAATTAAGATTGCATTTCTGTTTGGGTACATGTATAAGAAGATTCAAATCCCTTTGGCTTCCTCTTCCATGAAGGAAGGCCCAGAAAATATAGAAGGGATGCGATGTGCACCAGGTCAAATGAAAGGTGAATGCCATTGTCACAAAAATTCATCCACTAGAGTGTATGCCCTAATTGTCTTGGCACTTTAGAAGCTTCAAGATGTCAAAGGTCGGATATATATCAACTGGCACCTGCAAAAATAAAATTTTCTTGTTAAGCTCCGTATATGAGAGTAACAACTGGGGACCTAATTACTAAAAGGCAGCTTCAGATTAGTTTGTGTCAAAACCTTACAACATATAGTTACCTAGTGATAAAGTTCAAGAAAGAAGAAGAAAGAGTCAATCAACAACCTTTCAAGGCTCAATTGGCCATTAAGACAAGAACAGACTACCTATGGGATGGACTCTAAACATTTTTGATACTATTAAGGGGAAGATGGCTCGGTTGGCTGACAACCTTGGCACACTAGTCCCCCTATAGAACTACGCCAGGACATGTGCCCTGTAAAAATCACAAGCAAATAACATCCAAACGTTGGGAGCTCTGATTGAGCATATACACTTTTTCCGCGCATACAATATCGTCTGCTATACATCAACAGTTTGTCCTTAATACAGTAGGTTCCTACATCCAGAGGCACCCCATAACAGTATCAAGGAAGGTCCATGCAGCAAAGATACGTTTAAGTGGGCTATAGGCCTGAATCATCTGAGTCTTAGAGGACAAGCTTACCACCTTTGAACTTTGGACATTCAAAGGTTTTGTTAAGTTCCACACAGAAAGTGGCATTGACCTGTTAAATAAAAACCAACCCTTCCACCTTATACTAGGATCTCCTTGGCAGATGATTGCATTGGTTGCGGCACTCTATAAACACACAGCAATTTGATTGGTGGCAGTAGGATTGAACACTGGAGGCATTAGGCTGAGATGGACTCATGGTCCTTTTTGGAGGGTAATCTACTCTGATTATGCTTTTCCTGGGAGGGGATTGCATGGGTTTCAGTCAAATATAGAAATGTGTCTAGCAATTTGATTGTTGGCAGTAGGATTCAAGATGCCTTCATCTAGAGAGATCAGTGTAACATGGTTGCCCACTTATCGTATTCCACGAGAGGAGTGTGACACACATCACAAGGCTTACATTGCTGGTTGGCGTAGATAGGGGTCTTGTTGATCTCAAGTATGCGGATGGTACAGGACTCTTTTTGCAAGAAGTTGAAGAGACTCAAGGCTTTACGAGTGATCGCCAAGCACAATATTTCCATTGTCAAGCAAGCTCATGTTCATTAAATTAAGGGGCACACAATTACTTCTGGAAAATCATCCGTCAATATTTTATAGCGAATCTGCATCAACTCATAAGGATGCTAGATTAAATAGACAACTGTGAAGATGCATGTGAAAGTTTGTGCTTTTATTACAAGATTAAGCAAGGCTCTAACCGCGACACTTTGTAGGTGATTCAATGCTTCTTCCATGGAGGGGCTTATTGTTGCATATGCATCAAGAAGTCTCCTTGCTGCTTTCTTATCACCCTGGGCCTGAATTGTTAGGATCACTGTGCACAGGCTTTCTACAGCCTCTCTCACCTACAAAATAAAAGTTTATTAAATCGTGAGCACTAAACAAAAAAGTTGTCGTTTGCCACTTAAAGTCCATGCTTGTGCACCTTCAGAAATTCAACTTCAAAGGTACCATCTGGCAGTAGCACAAACCCCCCCTTTTCAAGAATCCAGTTAAACTGCAGTGCTTGACCTTTTCTGTATAAACCAAAACTCAAACAATGCTCTGAACTAAGCAGAGATGAAGTATTACAAATGACAGCTGTTTCTTATCTGGCAAAGCAACTATGCCAATCAATTCTGGTACGAAATATGTTACCCGTGAGCTTCATGGAGTCCAAAACGTATAGATCGAAAGCAGCCTGCAAGAAACGAAACGTACATCGTCCTTTCTAGTTCCTTGGGCATTAAATTCTGCACAGAAGTAAATGAGATTAAGTGGTTTATTTTAACCTCAGGATCAATCTCCAAATAATAGAAGTCAAGTAAAAGTTTGATATAGTTTTGGTTAATGAGATCTGATCTCAAAGGGGTCATCCTTGCATTAATCAGTTGGTGAATGGTCCTTGCATTCAATTTCTGGGATGGTGCTTCAATCAAATCACAAAGCTAGCCAGAAAGGTTTATATGTAGTCCTTTGCATAACCTAACAGTTACTCACAAACTTTAAAATGGTTTGTTCGATCGAATTCACCTGGTCAATCAAGAACCGAAGAGCCCAAAGGCCCACTATATCAGCTTTAGCCTCCTCTATGGCAGAGTTAAGTTCCTGAAGCTCCTGCAAGATGTCAACAAAGGACCAACTTCTAGTTCAAATGGAATGTGTTGCTTGACAAATCAGTAATATACAATGGTCAAAAGACCTGATGACAGTTGATTAGTCCTTGAGACCTTACCACTGAGCAAATGATGTATTGCACTCTTAATCTGTGGACAGCATTCAGCTATATAAGTCTTTACAGTCTTTAAGTCATGATGGTCACACCTATGATGGAGCTACCAATTCCACTACACTCACTCATCCACTCACCTGTAGCTGTGGTTGTACTTTGTACTTTTAATTACACCTGGAGAATACAGACAGTACAGTTTTATATGATTTTGTCTCATAGGCCAGTTTCTTTGACCTCTAGGGGGCACTATATAAGTTTTTTTTCTTAGTCTGTATCCCCTGGGATAACTTGAGCACTCACAAGCCCTTGTGGTTGCATGTACAATCTGCAATAAACCATCAGTACTACACAAGATTGTTTGAGCTGATTTGTTATCCATGTTACGGTGGTGGTGGCTCTCTTCTAAACCCATATCATTTATCTTCTTACAAGAAAATCTAATCAAACACCTCAAGGGAACAGATCTAAAATAGAAAAATTCAAAAAAGGGGATTACAATGGTGGCTTGTAAAAGAAACTCCAGATATTGCCCTATATATATACAGGGAGGGTTCTTGAATGGTGAGTATTTCTGGTTAAATGAGCGCTGCTTTTCATAAGATTAAATAATACCAGAGCCTTCTGACTGAACATAAATGTTTACTACTAATTCCATGAGAGAGACAAGAATATTTAGTCACTCCTTTGAGAACAAGGGGAGCATAGGATTGATACCTGGTTTATGTATCCTAACTTTGGAAAAATAGAAGTTGTAATGCCCCTACAATGCTAGGAGGCTCCTATCTAACCACCCATTGTTCAGAGATGCTTGGATGTGCTGAATGGGCAAGGTAGACAACAAGAAGCAATATATTGGTAAATGAAGTTCATGTAGAGTCGTACAAAGAAAATACTCTACGCTCTTTAACAGACATACCACCTCAAGTCAATTGTTCCTTTGAGAGCTCTGATCGTAGGTGACTAGGATACTAACTTTCAAGAAAAGAGTGACTCCCAGCTAATGACTTTTTCCAACCAGTTGCAAGTTCATGCTCCAAGTGTGAGAAGCTCCTAGTGAATAAACATAAAGACAAAGCCCCCCCTTCTCCCCCCCCCCTCTTTGGCCCCTTCTTATGCTGCAACCAATACAGGAACTCAAGATTACCTCCTTGAAACCTTTGAACATACAAGACATTGAAAACCGGGATTTGACATACAAGGCGAACTGTGGTTTGTTTTCCGCTTGGAAGAGTAATTGCATGTGGCCCAATTCCATGACAACATTCATGGCAAATTATGTGTGTAAAGTAAGCATCAAAATCCACGTCCTTTTGTTGTAATTGAGACAGGCACACATGGGAAATAGGTCGTAATATGCATTGAAACCTGCAATCATCATGAGAGGGCACCAAGTAAGACTTCAATTGTGAAGCATCTACTAGCAAAAACCCAAGCATAATACACCCATGAACCCATGCCTGCATGTGAAGATACAAGGACAGAGAAGGGAAAAGAAAGAGAGATTAAAATTTATCTTGAACCAGACACCAAATTGCATACATAGACAAAGACTCAGACACCGAAGAAGACAATGCATGGCTTCAAAACAAGTAAAGATGAACATGGACACTATCAGATATAGATGCCACCACTGATGCAGACAGACATGGTCACTCACACATGCGTGTGAGGGGGCACACATTTTCTCACGCAAGTGCACCCCTGGACACACCTTTTTTCGTGATGCCACCCACTTTTCTTTTTCAATTCTGTATATTACTGGCAGTAAACCTCAAAGTAAGGAATGAGGATAAAGTACTACATGTGTGCTATAACTGAACCCCCAAATGGGACGGAGATGGCATGCAGCAGAACAATCTTGAATCATGGACCCACTCTAATGTCTGCAGTGGTATCTCTTCAATATAAAACCAAAAAAGTAATCTCTGGCAATGAGAGATCACGAACGAGATTCCTCAAAGGTTAAGGGAACATGAGATCGGTCTGAAAGTCGCAAATAGGGCACGAGGCCGAATAGTGAATCCATGTAGAGAAAATGGTTGTGACAGAGGTAAGAAATGAATTGATATAAAACAGCTAAAAGTACTTGCCTAATTTAGCAGCTGAAAATTGCCCATGAAAATACCAATCAATCTGAGAGGAAAAGTCTTGAAAATGAGGTCTATACGGGAACGCCTGTCTGCTGCCCTGAAGGAGCCGGCTGAAGTATCCCAACTCAGGCAAGATACCTTTGAGTGCATTCGCCCAAGTGGAAGGCTGCCCACCAATAACATGCAAGCATCTAGCCTTCTGAATCATCCACATTGCACAAGGCACCAAAATCAGCTCACAGGGGTGAGGCTCAAAAGCATGTATAGGACTGGCACCATATCCAATGTACCCCATTGGTAGCCAAGATCCATCAATAGGAAAATGTGATTCCCCCTCAAAAGTAAGATGAGAACCTGGGAACTGTAATAGCCAGCAAACCGAACCCCAAGAGACAAAACTTGTGCAAACACCTATCCGACATAGCAGGGCACGGCAAAACTGCATGCCAGACCATATGCACATGTGGGCAAACCCAAAGGCAATGGCTAATAGTCTCATCTACATGTAAGGTGCAGCGCGAACAAGCCCAATCGAAGCTAACATTGGCAGCCCATGTCCCCAATGGCAAACCAGCATGAACCATCAACCACATGAAGTAGAGTATGGGCGGCTGATCTGCAAATCCAGAGGAAGGACCAAAATTTGTACATGAAGGCATGAGATAGGCCAACATCCAGCCAAGACTCCAATAGTGTAGGCCAACATTTCAAACTCTACTGCTGCAATAGAATATACTAGCAGAATATTAAAAAAAGAAGACCGTCTGACGCTAATCCGCAGCTGAGGGCCAGTGTCACGGGACACGGGCACCACGTGCCAATGGAAAAGAATAGACTCAACAACTTATAAGCAATTTAAATAACACAACTGAAAGAGATGCACGACACACGAGACGGGGAGTGGCGGAGTTCCACCCCAAGAGAGCACTGGCCCCAAACGCTGAGCACTGGCCCCAAACGCTGGCGCCCCTTCAAGTATTTCTTTATATTGCTTGAACTCAGTACATTGCCAATACTCCATCCTCTGCACCTTCACGCAGAAGCATGCCAGAGAATGAGCCCTTGGCTCATATTTAAAGGCGCTTAGCCTATGAAAAGCATCTGGTCCCAAAATCCCTAGCGCCAAGAGCTGCCAGCCCGCTTTTCCGAAATCCGTACAGTTGCCACGTCAACATGTCAATGCGTTTTGCGGCTGTCCGTACAATGCTGCCACATCAGCATGTCAACGCGGTTTGCAGTAGTCCGTACAGTGCTGCCACGTCAGCAGTTCTCCACGCAAGTTATGTGTGTGTGTGTGTGTGTGTGTGGGCTTGCTTTATCTTTAGGTCACTTGGGCCCCATCGGACGAGGTCCCATAAGTTGGTGGAAACTTCTTCTGCTGCTTCTTCTTTTGCTGCTGCTGCTACTTCTTAGGGTTTGGGCACCTTGGCCAGAATGTGCAAGTTGGCTCCGTTCTTCAGTGGCTTGACACGTCAACGGTTTGTGACAGCCAGTACCACTCCCTAGGGTTCCATGATAACTGCAAGAGAGGCCTGCTCTCCCAAATCCATAACAGCCATGAGTAGACATCATCGGATAAGAAAACGGGCTAAGAACCAAGCTATAGCCAAAAGCACCTGGCAATTAAGCACGACCAATAGCGACAAATGTGAGGAGGACCAATGACACAATGTCCACCGACTAATAGATTGCAAAACAAGTAAAAACTGCTATTGATGAGGGACATCAATCCCAATTTGAAAGCCCAAATATTGACATGTCTGCCACTGTGCAAGCCAAGGCAAGCCATCTGCTCTCTCCCACTGGCTCACATCCTATACCCCAATGGCAATCCCATGCAACCTGCTCCAATCGATGAGAACACCGCTAGCCACACAAGATCTTTCCAAAGCATGACACAAAGAATCCAATACTGGTAAGGATACTCAACAAAAAGCTTGTATCATACTTTTAATCCAGCAAATGAGCATCCTTACCTTCTAGAAGGGGCAAACTGACTCCTCTAATCTATGGAATCCTGCATCGCAAATAAGAGGACATCGTCTAAACACAGAAAGAAAAACGATATGGTGCTAGAGGGCAACCGTGTGACAGAACGTGACAATGGGAAAGGCTCTCCAACGAACCCTCCAACCGTGACTACACTACTACCAGATCTAAATAACATTGAAATATCACGAATCCATCGAGTTAGAAAGCGCATCCTATGTAAAGTGCCCTCCATAAGATCAACAGTCCACTCTGTCATAAGCCTTCTCTAAGGTCGAGATGAACAATCCGACTGTCTGGCATGTTCCACTGCCTCATAAAATGTGAAGATGTTGTCCAGAATGCATCTATCCTACATAAAACCCACCTAAGACGCATGTATCACAGCTGATAAGAAAGTTCTAAGTCTAGCACTAATCATACAAACAAGAATCTTATACATAGAAGAGAGGAGAGTAATCCGATGCCACTGACAAAGCAGTGTGTCCCTTTGGTATAAGCTAATGATGCCTGAGGTAAGCCAACAAATCTAAACGAATTGATTCGTATAGTACGCAGTCTTTTTTTTTTCCCCTTTGGGTTGTTGCCTAGGTGGTTTCTGTGACTAGGACAATCATAAAAATACCTCATTCAAGTTAAGCACAACCACAAAACAGCCCACTCCCTATCACCTCTCCTTAGGTGATACCGAGATCGAGAAGACAAATCTAGAGACATGCCCATACTCTAATGAGTGTTCTCCACACACATGGAAAAAACCCTTACAGGTTATGATAGTTATGTAGTTGTCTATGGAGCACGGTCATTGTAGACATTCTTTACTATAGATATATGACTGATATATAAATGTAGAATTTATGTTTAAAAAAAAGGGTACATACTGTTACGTACCTTAAAGTTTAATAAGTACAAAGGTATGTAATCGAAACCGTATCTTACGTACCTTTCCACCTTGGATGGCAGCACTAGTTTATTAGATACCTTTACACAACCCACGGTATAAGGTTGAACCCTTTTGTACAAGGCTACAGTGTCACTTTCACAGTACATACAGTTAGTACAATTGGTCTGGTCTGGTTCACACTGGACGGACTCTTTGGGCTGGACAGTGACACGTGGCAGGATACGGACGGTGGTCTAGTGGACATCGTGGCCAGGTCACCACCACTCAGTTTCGGGATAGACTTAGATGGATGACATTTATGAGTCGTTGGTGGCTCTTTATGGTTGTACATATGAGTAGTAGCGGTTGGGTCATCGGAATATCTTCTTCATATCTGGTCCAGCGTCGTTGTCTAGTGTATAGAGTCTGTACACACAGCACATCTTCACCATCCCTACACATTTGAGCCTCGACACCCCATTGTATCTGTGAGTCCTGGGCTGGAGCTAAGTGTGCTCCCACGTCAGAGTCTGTATTAGTTCTTTGAGATAGTCGAGTCATATGTTGTGGTCTGCTGCTGTTGTGTCTCTGTGAGCTCAGTTGTTGTCTCTTGTTCCTTTGTTCCAGTCTGTGTTGAGTGAGATTGTCACGCACATTGCACTGAGGAGCACCCACTGTAGAGAGCACAACACACTATCCGCGCTACAGGTGCTCTCATTTTGGCGATCACGGTGGGACCTCAACTAAAGTCTCTCTGTGAGGTACAAATCTTGAAGCTAGTTGGGTTTATCTAGCTTCGCCTACTTTACCTTGCACTCGGTACCCTGTTGGTCTGGTCCTCTCTCGCCCTGGTCCATTTGGTCTGGTCCTCTCTCGCCCTGGTCCAATTGGTGTCTGGTCTCTCTAGCCTGGTCCAATCAGTCCTCGTCCCTGGTCTAGTCCCTCCTCATCCCTGGTCCAACCTGGGTCTAGTAGAGTCTAGACCCGTCTTCAACCAATTACAGGTTTTCTTGCCCAAAGCTTGGTTAATTTGGTGGTCACTGCATGACACATACAAGGCGGTCAGTCGAGCGTCAAAGCGCACTAATGAGTCCTCTGAAGTACTACAATAGAAGACGAACCTTGGTACATAGTAGAAGTCCATCAACCTCATCACCCATACCTCCCACATATGACATCACCCATTCCTCCATCTGGTTCCACATCTTCCAGATCACCTTCTCCAGTAAAGCTCTCTCCTATTTTGCTACAGCAAGCTATTGAGCAACAGGCTCAGCAAGGGGCCATGGAGGCATTGGCTAGTGTTTTGGCCAAGGTAAAGATCAAGTTCCCTACCTTCAAAGGACTCTCTTCAGAAGATGCTGACGAACATCCAAGGAGGTTTGTATCTCTCTGTAAGGGTCGTGGTCTTAACAGGGAAGATGCTTATTTGGTACTCTTTCCATCTACCTTGGATGGCTTAGCAGACAAATGGTACAACCACTTTGCGGAGAACCATTTTACAACTTGGGCAGCCTTAAGACAACAGTTCTGTGCAGCATTCAGGCCAGGTGACTACCAGGAGAAGGTGTTGGATGAGTTGGCCAACATGGTGCTCCAGCCAGAGGAGACTTTTGCAGAGCTTATGACTAAAACCAAGTCTCTGGTTGCCAAGCTTCCCCAGCAACCCGGTGAATTCATGGTTAAGAAGTGGGTGGAGAAGGCACTTGCCAAAACTTCTCAGCAAAAACTTCGAGAGTCTCCGACCCGACGCCACTCTGGAGGAGTTCATTGCAGCTGCTACTAGGATAGAGGGGGCTAGGAAGCTGTTCAACAACTCCCCTCACATAGAGACCCCCTCTGTGTTTTCGGAAAGTCATGCTGATCCATTGACTTCTTTACGTAGAGAACTTGAAGCCCTAAAACTACAACGCGCTCTTCAAGAGGAGAAATCAATCTCTCTTCGCCAGGAGAAACCACCACATCTTGAGGCTTTGAATCAAATCAAGAGAGAGCTAGAAGAGCTTCGGTCTCAGCAGGAGACTAAGGCTATGGTATGGTGCAGCTCGTGTCGCTCTCCAGGACATCCTCCACAGGATTGTCCCCTTCGGGCTTATTGCCACTTTTGCGAGAAGTCTGGGCATGAAGACAAGGATTGCTACTATATCAAGGGATTACGGCAAATACAACAAAGTCTAGGTCCTTCTCTCCAACAAGGGCTAGCACCTGCATCCAACATGGTGTCACCCTATAGCCATCAGAACCCGATGCCACCTTTGCTGACAACACCTCCTATACAAGGTATGCACAACAACTTTGCATCCCCTCTTCAGTTCCCCAAAGCTTCTACATGTCAGCATCCGGTGTCATGCAGCAAGGGCCGAGACCACCTTGCCTCTCCAATAGGCCAATTTTGTGCTACAGGTGTGGGGAGTATGGACACTATCAGAGCAAATGTCCATTACCAGAAGGGTCCCCTCCTTGACGACATTGCCCTGAAGCTAAGGATCAGTATAGTAAGGACTGCCCAAAACAACGAGCATCCACATCTGCAAGCACAAGCCAGAACCAACAGGAGTTTACATTCCCAAAGCTTAACCTCATCACAGTAAGCACCATTCCACAGGCCCCGCCTTCCACTCTTGTAGTTGCCTCTCGAGATGGATTGAAGCAAGTGGAAGAGCCGACTGGTGTGCTCACACGGGCACAGAGAGTTGCTCTTGGTCTCAGCCTCCCTGGCGGTCCAATTTTTTCATCTCCAGTCACACAAATGAGTCGGACTCCCTTAGTAGCTGACAAACCAGTAGGTAGTGCCAAGAGCCAACCTACCTCTCTTCTATCAGATATTGATGGTGCTTTCATGGAAGCAGTAGAGGACTTGCAAAAGATGAAGATACCAGAGCAAGATTTAATCAAAAGAGAGAAGCCTACAACAGAGTCTATCTTGAAAAACACCTTTCAGCAAGTGTCACCGTACGACATGCTTCGACTTGATACAAATTTTAGAAGTGACACCCTGTCCATCATCCCATCTTTGTACCCTGGTGCAGGGGCCTAGTGGCAGGCACCTACCTGTGCAGTCCTTGGAGTCCTACATGATTTCTTATCCAGCTGCTCCCCTCACCGACTACAAAAGTCCTCCTCTCCCTGTGTCTATTCTTGGGCATAAATTCTCAGGCGTCATCGTGGATGGTGGATCTGGCATCAATCTGATGCCAAGATTTACCATGTTGGCCTTAGGTCTGCAGCCTACCCGCTCTGCTCCATTCACTGTTACATTGGCGGACCAGAGGACAGTCTACCCTGTGGGCATAGTAGAGAAGGTGCGTATGATGGTATAAGACTTCACATTTAGCTTGGATTTTGTGGTGGTCAGTCTTCCTCAGGCATTATCAGTACAGTCCACCCGACCCTGAGCAGCCCATCCCACCCGACAGGTCTGACGAAGACCTGCTGCAGTGGTTGGAAGCTACCACCTTGATGCCATGCTATGTGGTCTCTGTTCAAAACCCACCTGTACCGGTAACACTCTCTCCCACCTTCTCAGGCGGACACCAATGTCCCAAGCCCTACAGCAGAAAGTGTGCCAGTCGAAGAAGTAAGTGTGTTAGTCCCTAATTCCCATGATTCAAATGTTCCTCTGTTGTAAGCCGTTGGCCTTGGTGAACCTATAACACATCACCGAAGGGGGAAGAGATCTCCTCTGCATGCACTTGCCAATGATTCCCACCTTCCTAAAACATCTCCCAGGTCGGATGTCCCACCCCCTCAAAAACACTCTGCTATGTCTGTGTCTGAAGATTTACCCTTCGAGGAGCATCCACCAGGATGGTTACAAGAAGAGTATGCAGAGTTTCCAATCGATCAAACACCAACCCATGATGTCTCGAAGCTCCAAGAGGCAGCTCACTTCTCAACTTTCGAAGTACCCTCCACAGTTACACCTCCCGACCTGGTCAAAAAATTCAAGTTGGGCGACCCTGACAACCCTTAGCACGTCCTCTTAGCAGCTTGGTTATGGGAGCATCCCGCATTACTTGATCAGGTAGTTTCTTTTACACACTCTTTTAAGGATGTTTTTGCTTGGTCCTACAAGGATTTGGAAGGGATCCCTCCAGAATTGGGTTTCCACACTATCCCTCTGGTTGAAGGGGCTAAGCCTGTCAGAGGCCCAGCTTACAAGCTCAACCCAAAGTATGCAAAGGCTGTCAAGTCAGAGCTCGAAAAAATGCAAGAGACAGGGATCATTGTACCTGTGGAGCACTCTGAGTGGTTATCACCCATGGTGATAGCGCCTAAGACGCAGTCCAATAAAATTCGTGTGTACGTAGATTACCGTGCTCTGAACAAGGTAACTTTCCCAGATGGTTTCCTCACACCTTTCACTGAGCGTGTGCTCAAAGATGTAGCAGGGCATGTATTGTACAGTTTCATGGATGGGTTCAGTGGATACAAGCAGTTGGGCATCCATCCAGGTGATCAGCTTAAAACGGCCTTTGTGACTCCCTGGGGTATTTTTATCTACACTAGGATGTCGTTTGGGTTGAAAAACGCTCCATCTTCCTTCAATCGAGCAGTATATCTTATATTTTGTCCTGTACTTACGGATCATCTTCGCATTTTCATGGACGATTTTTTGACCTTCTCAGATGCCCAATGTTCAACCCCAGTGGAAAATCTAGAGGAGCACCTCGCTCAGCTCTCTGCTGTCTTCCTCAGGTGCAGAGAGGCACGCCTAAAGCTCAATCCTAACAAATGTCATTTTTTGGTCACTGAGGGTACACTTCTAGGCCATGTGGTGTCTGCCAAAGGTTTAGCGCCTGACCAGGAGAAGATCGTGGCCATCTTGAAGTTACCACCTCCTATCAACCCAAAAGGTGTTCAGAGCTTTGTAGGTCACATAGGCTATCATCGCAGGTTTATACGAATGTATGCGCAGGTGGCTCAACCATTGACCCGACTCACTAGTGCTACTGTACCCTTCAAATGATCAAAACCTGAGGCTGAAGCATTTGCATACCTCAAAAAACGCCTCACTGAAGCACCTACTTTAGTAGCCCCGGATTGGTCTCTCCCTTTTCATGTGCATACTGATGCCAGTCAACTGGCTCTGGGTGTTGTATTGACTCAGCGTAGTAAGGAGTACAACCTCGATCGCCCTGTTCACTATGCAAGTCGCGTGCTCACCAAGGCAGAGTGCAACTACAGCACCACAAAAAGGGAAGGTTTGGCTATGGTATATTCTTTGCAAAAGTTTCGTCATTACTTGTTAGGGATTCACTTCACTATCATCACGGATCATCATGCGCTATGCTATCTTCTGAATAAACCCCAAGTTGCAGAAAGAGTCTGGAGGTGGCTACTGATATTCCAGGAATTCGACTTCGAAGTAGTTCTTAGTCCACGCAAGCGGCACGTCATGGCCGACCATCTCTCTCGCATACAAACAGGTGAGCCCGATACTGGGATTGATGATGACTTCCCAGATAGTCATCTCTTTAAGGTCGACACTACCCCAGAATGGTATGGAGATGTGTTACATCTTCTCTCTACTGGCCTATATCCTGAGAATGCTTCTTCCTTGCAAAAAAGAAGACTATTGCTGAAGTCTAGATCCTTCTCTTTGATTGGGGGACAGCTCTATAAATCTGGGCTAGAGGGTGTGCTGCGCAGGTGTGGCTCTCTTCATGAAGTAGACCACATTTTGGAAGATGCACACAGTGGTCCTACAAGTGGCCATTACCTTGATCACACCACGGCGCAAAAAATCTTACAAGCAGGCTTATGGTGGGCCTATATATTCAGAGATGCTATTGCTCATGTCAAAAGTTGTGATGTCTGTCAGCGATATGCGCCCAAGCCTAGCAAGCAATCCAATCGCCCTCTACAAGTATCTATGGCGTGGTTGCCCTTTGAGCGATGGGGCTTGGACTTTGTTGGTCCAATCACTCCACCTGCTCAACCAAGCAATCGTAAGTATCCCCTAATAGCAACAGATTATGCAACAAAGTGGGCTGAGGCGGTGGCTACCATTGACTGTCCAGCCGTCACTGTCGCAAAATTTTTGTATGAAAATATTTTTTGCAAGTTTGGGTGCCCTCTGGAAATCACAAGTGATCGAGGTAGTCATTTTGTCAACGACCTAATCTCAACACTCCTCATGAACTACAAGATTTTTCATCGCAAATCTTGCTCTTACTATCCTAGAGCAAATGGGCAAGCTGAGAGCACTAACAAAGTGCTAATCGCGCTTCTCAAGAAAGCTTGTCACCTGCATCCAGTTTCTTGGGCTCGGGCTATCCTCGGCACAGTTTGGGCTTATCGCACCTCCTTCAAGGCAACCACTAACTACTCCCCATTCCAGCTAGCTTTCGGTCTTGAAGCAATTGCACCATATGAGTTCAACTTAGGTTCAGCAAGAGTGGGAAGTGTTCATGTCACAGTGGGGATTGCTTCCGCAAACCTCTCTCGTCTCTCACAGTTAGAAGAAAGCAGGATGTTAGCTTCAAATGCTCTCTAAACCGAGTAACTTCGTCGCAAAGCGTGGCATGATCGCCATCTCAGGAAGCCGAAAATAACACAGGGAACACTGGTGCTACTCTATCAAGCTAAATATTTGAAAAAAGTTAAAAAGTTGGTCCCAGCCTGGCAAGGGCCATTCAGAGTACATGAAATTTTGCCACAAGGAGCAATCCAGTTAGTAACTTTGGACGGTGTTCCATTGCCTCTGGTAAATGGCTCCAGAATCAAGTGCTATTACTCCTTTGAGTAAAAAGTCTGCAACTATTTCGCCATCTGTAGGGTTCTAATATCCCATCCCTCTCCTCCCCACTACCTTTCCACCAGAACGGGTGTTCTGTTACTGTCTCAATCTCTGCAATACTCTCAGTCTCTGCTATTGCTGTATAAGTTTCCACCTTTCCTCCTAAGGTATCCTTTCTCCACTCATTCTCGGTAATTGGGTATTGTCTTGAACTTCTTACAATCCAATCACTCTTTCTCTAATTATTTCTATCATCAGTGTTATTTGACGTTAGTACTAAGGTCTTTCAAGTTAAACTCCTAGTCTGTTTTGTGATAGTTTACACGATGGAGTTGTCCGTCTCTATTGTACGCCCTTGCCATCTCTACTCGCTAAAGCCCATATCGGGTGCCTTGGCCTTGGTGTTTTCCAAGCACATCCTCGGCTGTCTTTGAGACAAACTTAACCTCTACTTACTTCAAGGAGCTATAGTTGCAGTCTCATCCCAACCGACTAATAGGCTCTTATCCTCCAGAAGAACAACCTCGCCTCCAAGTGTATCACCCAGTCTACCTCTACTCTCATATAGGCATAACCAAGGGATCTCTTTGTTAACAAGTCCCGGCGAACCAGTAGACAGCACTTGCCCGACACTTGTAAACACGTCATACAGCTGTGCTTCATTGACATTGGGATCAAGGTCTCCCACATATAAAGAGTTTTTCATGTAAGGACTTGGGACAGACATTGCCATTGCAGGAACTTGTTGATTTTCCCCAATTCGCACTTCCACCCAATTATTCCCCTCTTCCCTCTCCAAATTCTCCTTACTCCCCCCACTTTCAATTCAGCTCTTCTCTTCCCCAATTCGTCCCTCCCTCTCTTCCCCAATTCGTCCCTCCCCCCCCCCCCTCTTCCAATTCGTCTCCCCCCTCCCCTCTCCCAATTCGTCCCCCCCTCCCCTCCCAATTCGTCCCCCTCCCCTCTCTCCCCAATTCGTACCCCTCTCTCCTCTCCCAATTCGCCCCACACCTCTCCTCCCAATTCGTCCCCCTCCCCTCTCTCCCCAATTCGCCCCCTTTCCCCTCCCCAATTCGCCCCCCTCTCCCTCTCCCAATTCGTACCCCTCTCTCCTCTCCCAATTCGTCCCTCCCCTCTCCCAATTCATCCCCTTTCCCCCTCCCAAATTTGCCCCTTTCCCCCTCCCAAATTCGTCCCCCCCCTCCCCTCTTCCAATTCGTCCCCCTCCCCTCTCTCCCAAATTCGCCCCCTTTCTCCCTCCCAAATTCGTCCCTCCCCCTCTCTCCCCATGTCACAAAACGGGAGCGTACACGAGCACTTGAAAATTAAAATACTTTGCAAATGTGAGAGAAGGGAGAAGATCGACACAGTATTGGGGACCAGAAGATGGGCTGGTCCCCCCCCGTTAAGAGTATTCTTTTATTCAGGGAGAATTCGTATACAAGCACGAGAACCCGAGGAAACCCCTCCGTTCTGTAATCTTAGACCCGAAGGTCGTGCTTTCCCGTAAAGGGCTTGGGCACAAGGCCGTTCCTTCTCGTAAGGGACTTAGGCGCGAAGCCGTACTTTCCCGTAAGGGACTTAGGCGTGAAGCCATACTTCTCATGTGACGCATCAGGGGCACTCATAACCCGGCCCTTTTCCACCGAACTTACGGAAACTCCTTCGCGATGTTTACCGTCACCCATCAAATGACACATCAGAGTTGCCCGTTCTTGATGGCAGTTCCTGTAGCTACAATCTTTTAACAGTTCTTAGTGCACACAATAAAATATCCTAAAAAAGAGATTAATCATTAAAAATAAGAAAATAGTGCAATTAGCAACATCCCTCTGGCTTCTAAACAGTTGACCTCAACTGTAGTGCTTGGACATATACCTCCAGTATCTCGGGATAAGCTGCTAATTCCTCCTGCGTCATCCACTGAGCATCTAGATTCGAATAGTTCTTAAACTTAACCAAATACTTCCGTGTTATCTTTCCGGATTTGAGAGACCGCTCCTGATGACTTACTATCTGCTCCGGTTGGAGTATTTCTTCCGTTTCCTCAACCTCAGGAGGTTCCTCAGCACTAGGCTGGCTTGGAGGCGGTCCCACATACGGCCGGAGTAAACTGACATGGAAAGCATTATGGATCTTCCAATTAGGTGGTAGCTCTAATCGGAAAGTGACATCATTCACTCGCTTAGTGATCTTAAACGGCCCATAATAACGGGTAGAAAGTTTTACCACTTTCCCCTTATGAGACGCTTGTTTCTTAAGTCTTGCCTTCTCAAACTTGAGTAAGACTAACTGTCCGACTGTTAAGTCTAGATTCCTTTTGTGCTTGTCTGCAGCTTTCTTATGCTTTTCCTGAGAGCGTAGAATAGCTCTCCTAACTTGCCCGTAGGCTGTGTACCGGACAAATTCATCTGCTGCAAAGATCTTATCCTTAGTTAAAAGGATGGGTGGAAGCAAAGGCTTACCATAAAGAATCTGAAAAGGTGCTTTCCCCGTCGATGAGTGTATGGTATTGTTATACGCATACTCGACAAGAGGCAAATAATTCTCCCAGTCAGATTGCCGGTCTGACACATAAGCTTTTAACATATCCAATACTGTGGAATTGGCTATCTCACTTTGCCCGTCCGTTTGAGGATGGTAGGCAGATGAAAAATTCAGCTTCGTACCAAGATTATCCATCAAGGCACGCCAAAAATTTCCTGTCATGCGAGGATCTCGATCACTCACAATAGACTTAGGCATTCCATGATGCTTAAAGATCTGTGCCAGAAAGACCCTAGCCATATGATCTGCTTTGATCGTTTTCTTGACTGGTATAAAGTGTGCTTGCTTGCTAAACCTGTCCACAATGGTCCAGATCGCGTCATTTCCAGTCTGAGTTCTAGGGAGGTCCATGATGAAGTCCATGGCAATACTTTCCCAAGGTTCATTAGGCACAGGCAAAGGTTGTAGCAACCCAGGCGTCTTATGCCGATCATACTTCACTTTTTGGCAAACCAAACATTCCCTGACATACTTATCAATGTCTGCTTTAAGGCTAGGCCAAAAGAAATATCTTTCCATTGCTAAGGTCATAGGGAGAATACCCCGATGACCCGCATAAGGCGAAGCGTGTGCTTCATCCATGATCTTCTTTCTTAATGGTTCCGCCACACATATAGCCTGATGGTGATAGAGATAACCGTCCCGAATGGAATAGGGAAACTCATTCTCTCCACGATGTAGCTTTCCCCAAACGGTGGAGAAGTCTGGATCATTCGGATACAAATCCGATAGTGCTTCTAATTCTTGATGATACAGCGAAGTGATAGCGTTCACCCTTGGCCACCTAGACAATGTGTCCGCGGCCACATTCTTACTCCCAGCCGTGTGAAGGATCTGGAAGTGAAACATAGACAAAAAGTTTGCCCATCTCATCTGCTTCTCAGATAGTTTCCTTTGCGTAAGAAAATACCGCAAACTCTGGTGATCAGTCTTGATCACAAAATCCGCTCCTAGAAGATAGTGCTTCCAGTTGGATAAGGCGTGAATCACAGCCTTGAGTTCCTTTTCGTAGATTGATGCATGCAACTCTGCATCCTTAAGCCGTCTACTTTCGTAGGCCACTGCATGGCCTTCTGGGTTTAACACTGCTCCGATCCAATCGCCTGAAGCATCGCAGTGAACCTCAAATGGTTTTCTTAGTCAGGCACTATCAAAATAGGTCCATGGCTTAGCAAGTACTTGAGCCGATCAAAAGCTCCTTGTTGTCTCGATCCCCATCTGAAAGGAATCTTCTTCTTTGTCAAGTCATGAAGTGGTCCTGCTACATGAGCAAATCCTCGAACAAACCTTCGATAATACGAACATAATCCCAGGAAACTACGTACATTATGTACCGTAGTGGGAATAGGCCAATCCTCTACCACTCGGATCTTGGCAGGATCCATACTCACTTGATTGTGAGAGACTATATGGCCGAGATAGTGTATCTCTGAGAGAAAGAACTCGCTCTTCTTTGCATTTACATGCAACTCATGCTTTCGCAATTCTTGAAACACTAAGTCCAAGTGCTTCCGATGTTCCTCTTCTGACTTAGAGAAGATGAGTATGTCGTCAAAGAATACTCCCGTAAAAGCTCGATACGGGCTGAAAATGCGGTCTATCATGCGCTTGAACGTCGCAGGAGCATTTGTCAAGCCGAAAGGCATTACCAAAAATTCATATAGTCCAAAGGTTGTGCGGAAAGCAATCTTGTGGACATCCTCAGGGGCGATCCGTATCTGGTGATACCCACTCTTTAAGTCTATGCGACTAAAGACACTTGCACCCTGCAACTTATCAAGTATATCATCAATCCGAGGGATCGGAAAGCGATTCTTGATCGTGATCTTGTTTAAAGACCTATAGTCTATGCACATTCGAAACGTGCCATCTTTCTTCTGCACCAGTAGAACTGGAGAGCAGTAAGGTGAAGCACTTGGTCGTACTAACCCTTTCTCTAGAAGCTCGTTGACTTGCTTCAAAATTTTCTCTTGTTGAACAAGACTCACCCGATAAGGGGGTTGATTGGGAGGCGAGCTACCCGGTATGAGATCTATGCGGTGATCTTCCGGGCGTACCGGAGGGAGTTCATCAAGAAGTGTTTCCGTGAAACAATCCTTGTACTTTTCAATAAATTGAAGACGCTTAATTTCCAAACTAGAGAGAGAGTCCCTACTAGTTTTATCCTTTGCAAAAATCAAGTAAGCAAAAGCACACTTCTTCATTTCTTTCTTAATGGAGATATGGCTTACAATTGGGAACTGCCAATCTCTTGCATCAGCTTGAATCTTTATTTTCTTACCCCCATGATCAAAAGTGAGGGTCTTTTCCACATAATTGGGAATAGGTGTCATGTGAAAGTGCCATGGCATACCCAAGATGATATCACATCCCTCGATGGGTACCATCAAAAATGATTCGCGGTCCTTGTACTCGCCAATCCGAAGATTGAGCTGTCCTTGCACGGGAGTTGCATTGGTTGTCAACCCCTCGAATGCCGATCCGGATGTAACCGGTGTGCCAAGCTGAGCCGGTGTGAGGCACAAACGTTCCGCAGTATCCAGGGAGATGAAGTTATCCGTGGATCCTGGATCATAAAGAATCAGTACTCGCTGGTTGTTCAAAGACCCCCAGCCCTTCAGAAGTTGACGCTTCCCTTTCTCCATTTTTGTGTTTCCTTGAACATCTGGAATGGAGTTCGAGCTTGGTGGTGCGGGTTCCTTCCTTGCTTTCTCTTGCCTCGTAGAGGCTTGCTCTTGCCGTTGCTGCTTTAGCGGGCAGTCCGGTTTCATATGTCCTTTCTCGCCACAGTAGAAGCATCTTCCTTCCTCTCTGAAAGTTTGAAGTAGAGTAGGAGAAAGATACTTAGTTCGCTTGCCAGTGCCCTCTGGCTTCTTAGAATGATCATCGTCCCTCGATGGAGGACGTTTTCTTCCTTGGCCCCCTTGGTCATCGCAGACCCCTCTTTGTCTTGCATGGTAAGTGCTATGCTCCATCTTTCTGGGCGTCCCAGTTGAGTGCAAATCCTCAGCAATGATTGCTGACTCCATCATCCTCTGAAGAGCATCATGCGGATACACCTTCATACTCTTTCGAAGCTGCGGTTGGAGACCCGCTTCGAACTTTCTTTTCTTTTCCTCGTCGGCAATCTTCATGAAGGGAGTGACCTTCAGAAGAACCGACCAATACTTGTCCACATAAGTCGTTACTCTTTCATGTTCCTTCTGGGCAAGCCAGTCCCATTCCTTCCGTATGTCCTGCTCGAAGTCAGGCGGAAGAAATTGTTCATAAAATTCAGATTTAAAGCTCTCCCAAGTTCTAGCCTGAGAACCTTCCAGAATCTTGGCTAACCACCAATTACTTGCCGTTTCCTTGAGGTGCATCCCCACATGGCGTAATTTGGATTTTTCTGTGAAGTGCCCATTAGTAAAGGCGACTTCAAACTGTCTGATGAAGGACAGTGCTTTGGAGATGTCTCTTCGTCCGTTGTAGGTTTCGAACTTGATGTCCTTGTCGCCTGATTTGAAGACTCTCATGCGATGTTGAGACTTGCGACCTTGCTTCTTGAATCGAGGCTTATCTTTACGTTGATGTATGGTAGTGGCGGTAGTAGCTGCTTCCTTCTTCTGACGAGATGATCGAGAAGTAGAAGTATAATCAGGAGAGTAAGATGGAGATGAGATAGAGATGTCCTTGCTCTCGTCTAGCAGAGAGAGCGTTTTTTTCCTGGCCTTTCCTTGAAGTAGGCCGTTCATTCCGATCCGAAGATCCTTTGTGCACCTCGGCACGTGCTTCTTCTCTTGCCTCCTGTGGTCTCACGCCAACAGTGTTGTCTGGATGCTTGGCTGCATCAGTTCCATTCGTTTTCTTCATTCCACCCAAAAGCTTTTCGACGCCTGGCAGCAGTAAAATTTGTTGCAACTCCGCAAGCTGAGCTTGCACTTGTTGAAGCTCCTCTTCAACGCTTCTCCCTTGGCTCGACATGGTTCTTTTCCGTTCTTCCCGGAATTGTCCTTCTTTGCAGAGAAAGAGAGGTCCGAGCTCTGATACCACTATCACATAACGGGAGCGTACACGAGCACTTGAAAATTAAAATACTTTGCAAATGTGAGAGAAGGGAGAAGATCGACACAGTATTGGGGACCAGAAGATGGGCTGGTCCCCCCCCCGTTGAGAGTATTCTTTTATTCAGGGAGAATTCGTATACAAGCACGAGAACCCGAGGAAACCCTTCTGTTCTATAATCTTAGACCCGAAGGTCGTGCTTTCCCGTAAAGGGCTTGGGCACAAGGCCGTTCCTTCCCGTAAGGGACTTAGGCGCGAAGCCGTACTTTCCCGTAAGGGACTTAGGCGTGAAGCCGTACTTCCCGTGACGGGCCTTCCCGTAAGATGGGAGATTCCTGCAAAACAAACCACACAAACACGCGACAACAATTCGTATGGCGAATCCACAATAGATACCTGTCGCTCTTGCGCGGGAAAAGCGACTTCCGTGCTTCGTAGTCTCGCGATCTCTTGCGGCAGAGTCTTCTCTTGCTGATGTTGGTACCTCCCGTGAGTGAGGACATGTGGTGCTTTTATAGCTCCCTGGCCACGGCACGAATAACTGCTCGCGTAGAGATCGCGGCCATTTTTTTTTTTTTTTTCGCGCTGTTCTACCTGAAATAGGGAGAGAGAATTCGTTGGTTGGTTTTGTTGCTTTATCTTCTAAGTGGCTGCCCACTTATTAAGTGGGCGGCCGGCATATTTTAAAATTGGTCTGAACCTGCCCAAAAACTCAATAAAACCTTATAAGTTAAAACCAATGCATTTAACACTTCCCAGGCGTCCCTGGATGCAACCACATGCACGAATGCAATGCAAACATAGATTCCTCGCGGGAAAGCGTCTGCCTTCCCGCGATTGTTCCTGCTTTTTGTAAAAAGCTTCATTGAACCCATCTTTATTCTTGTGCTTGCGTTCTTACGCGTATTTTCTTACTCAGTTCGGATTTCCTCCTTAGCCTACGGGATGCCCCCTTACCGATGCACCCGTCACCCATCATGTGACGCATCAGGGGCACTCATAACCCGGCCCTTTCCACCGAACTTACGGAAACTCCTTCGCGATGTTTACCGTCACCCATCAAATGACACATCAGAGTTGTCCGTTCTTGATGGCAGTTCCTGTAGCTACAATCTTTTAACAGTTCTTAGTGCACACAATAAAATATCCTAAAAAAGAGATTAATCATTAAAAATAAGAAAATAGTCCAATTAGCAACACCCCAATTCGTCCCTCTCTCCCCCTTCCCAACTCGCCCCCCCTCCCAATTTATCCACCTCTTCTCTCTTCCTATTCGGCCTTCTCCCCAATTCGCCCCTGCCCTCTCCAATTCACCCCCTCCCTCCCAATTGGCCCCTCCTCTCCAATTCGCCCCCTGCCCTCCTCAATTCACCCAATTCTGCCTACTTTCCCCTCTTTCCAAATTCGAAAGTTTCCGAATTCGTAACCCGGTCCCCTCTACCAACTGGTCTCCTCACCAAGTCGCCTCGGCCGTCTCGGGTTCGTCAAAAACAACTCGACGTTTTTAAAGTGGGTAAGCTTTGCTTGCAAGTAGCCCTGATAGCGAGCATCTGTCACCGTGCTACCCAATTCGACAGCTTGGTCTCTTCGCCTTCTTTCAACAATTTGGATTTTCCGCCTTCTCTCCTTCTAAAAACAGTATAGAGTAATTGGGATAACAGTATACAATAATTGAAGAGTTATCAGAGAATTATCACATGTATGCAAGTGTGGATATGTATGCAATTGTGGATCAGTTTTTGAGTCTGTTCAGTGTCTAACGTTCTTCTGCTCTGCATTGGAACAACTTCAGTCTCTCTGAACAGGGTGTGCACATCAGTTAGTGTCAAGAAGATTTGCAATTATCATGGAAAGTACCAGCAAACCCTCCAGAAAAGCAGTCAAGAAGCCACCACCTCCGCAGCTAAGTTCTGTTGAAGAGGAGGAGGATTCGGAAACTAACAGCCAAGATGTGGATGACTTCACTTCAAGTGATGCCAGCGATGAAAGTTACAAAGCATCCCCAAATTCGGAGTCGGATTCAGAAGCTGTCTCTGAATCAGACGCATCAAAAGAAACAAACTTGAAAACAGTAGGTAAAAAGAAACGCAATCAGGAAATCATCCATCAGGAAATCAGTAGGCCAGCTACATCTAAAAGTCACACACCATTCTCCTTGATTGTTTATCTACAGCCGCCTCGACCATCTCTCAGCCAAATCCTTTCCAAGGACCAGCTACAGACTATGGGTCTCACAACACTGGCCGAAGATCTCCCAACCACTGTTCCTATAGAGATGATTCATGATCTTCTGAAGAACTTTCCCAAGGTCAAGGGTCATAAACTCACCGCTACAAGGTTAGGCAATGCTATGGGTATGACAACCTTTAGCTGTGAAGCCTGCCACTCGAACCTTCACTCAGATTTCTAAGCAGGCCACAATTCAGTCATGCGAGGAAATGCTCAGTACCAATCACCCGAATTGTGAAAGAAATAAACAGATCTTGGCAATCTTGAGATACTACTTTCTAGCTAGAGATGCCAAAGAAGATAAAGAGAAATGTGAGATGCCCACTACATGATCTCATCGGGACGGTCTTTACTGTTTGCTCCATGCCCAACCCTGTGGATTTCACCAGATCCTTTTTTCATCTTTACAGTCTCGGGCCAAAAGGTTTCGGACCTAGGTGAGATCTGTGCAGCTGAGCTTCAAATGCTTTGCAGCCCCTCTCTTGGCGTGGGTTGTAAGTATACATGTTACACCAGACGAAGTAGATGATGATACACGAAGTGTGCAAGAGAAAAGGAAATCCCTAAACATTCATGCTGATCCTACAATCCACAAGAAAAAGAAGATCAAAGCAAAGGTGGCGAAAGATACAGCAGAGTCTCTACTCTCTTTGCCAATATCTGAGAGCCAACAGACTAAAGTAACACATCTTCTACGGCGTTCTCTGTCTTCCACCCCTCTCTGAACGCCACCAGTGTCGACTCCCGAATTTCATGACAAATCGGCGGCTTCTCCCTCGGAGATTCCTCTACCTTCTTCCCCAATATTCAGCCATACGCATCTGACTCCACCTGCAGCTACCATCTCAGCTCCCGTCTCAACTCCTACTTCAACTCCTACTCTACCAGTAGTACCTCCTCCTAGTGAGCCACCTGTGCCACTTGGGACTCCTCCAGCATCATCATTAGGGGTGGCCGACTCTACTTCTCTGTTACACCTTTCGGAGAAAGTATTACAAGACTCCAGGAATGCTATCGCCACCATAGAGCTTGGAGCGGAACAGTTAGCTGCCACGCACCAACGCCACTCTGCCATATACGCAGCTATGGCAGGATCTCTGAAGGTGGCCGAAAGTGCCATCTCGGATCGGGATGCTACGATTTTTGCGCTACAACAAGCTTTGAAAATAAAGTCAGACATAATTGAAGACCTTCGAGCACAAGTACAAATGTTTAGGGAAATGCTTCTACATGGAGATAGGCTTAGGCGCGGACTCGTGCTCCGGGCTCGGGCTCGGGCTCAGGCTCAGGCTCAGGCTGGCGTGGGGCTTGGATGGACTGGATCCGGGCCACCATTGCAGACTGCAGGTCCTTCTCAACACTTTATGGGACTATACACATAGCCTTAGCCTCCAATTCAGTACTACAGTCCACAGTACCCTTAGGGGTTTCAGTCATCACCATCGTCCCACATGCATAGTGTTCCTTGCTGCGACGGTGTTGCTGGTGCACACCGCCATCGCTGTGTCACTCGTCGTCCTTAGTACACTTCCGGACAGGTGTTACCCTCTGCCGTGCAGCAGCTCGCGGCTCCTTTAACAGGCGGCCAAGTTATGGACAACAGAGCCCAGCAGCCTCTACAAGCCTAGCAGTCCCTACAACAAAGTTCCACCATTGATTTGATGGCTCCACCTCCGGAGACTGATCCTTTGAGTGCAGTTATAGCGACTACTCTTTCTCTGGGATGATAATTGACAATCTTTTCACCATGACAATACAGTAGTCATTTCTTATTGCAATTTAGTCTTTTAGCAGTTTCAGTGGTTCTCTCACCGAGACAGTGAGTGGTTTCCTGGCGGAAAGCCTGTAGCAGGGCTACAATGTCACTTTCACAGGACATTCAGTTAGTACAGTTGGTCTGGTCTGGATCACACTGAACGGACTCTCTGGGCTGGACAGTGACACGTGGCACGATACGGACGGTGGTCTAGTGGACATCGTGGCCAGGTCACCACCACTCAGTTTCGGGATAGACTTAGATGGCTGACATTTATGAGCCGTTGGTGGCTCTTTATGGTTGTACATATGAGTAGTAGCGGTTGGGTCATCGGGATATCTTCTTCATATCTTGTCCAACGTCACTTCAACATGTTGGAGGACCCTTCTGACAGGATTGGTGGCAGCCATGCTACTGTGCATGGAGTCGAGTTGGCAGCTTGGGAGAGGTTTTGTATGACTTTGAGGGTCTCGAATACATGGCAGCACTCTGGTTTTGTGAGGCCCCCAGACAGTCTTGCCTTCTCTAGATCGGACCGCAGAGTGGGAGGAGTGAATCTATCGCGGATAGATCGCTTCTACACTAGTGACCACTTCAGTGACTTGGGGAGTTCAGTGGGCATCCTGGCAGGGACTTCCTTCTCGGACCATGCACCAGTGATCCTCACGGTGGCAGACAGGCAGAGGATTGGGAGCACAATGCTTCGCATCCCAGAGAGGGTCTTGTTGGACTCAGCACTCAGAGAGAGGGTAGAGGCTCTCTGGACAGAGGGCATGGACAGCCAGGTTTCACCTGCAGACAGAGTAGCCTCAGGCCTAGCTTAGCTTAGCCACTTTTTTCTTCAGGAGTCTCTGGCTCGCCGGGCTGCAGCGAGAGAGACCGAGTAGCGTCTCAGACGAGGCATTGCTTCACTACAAAGGATGCAAGAGCAGCATCCAAACAGTCCATGGTTGGAGAAGCAGTTACAGTAGGCTCGACAGGAGCTTGCTAGCACAGAGGAGAGGCGTCATGAGTTTGCCTAGGTGACAGAGTGATTGGTGCTTTTTTTGAGACAGTGGGACCTCGGCACTTGCATGCCAAGGTCATTCAGTTGAGGAGGCCCGATGGGTCAGTTGCTTGTAAGCCCGAGGATATGCGTGCAGTTGCTACCGACTTTTCCCGTGAGTTACTGTCGGTTGAGCCTCAGTCAGAGCGGCAAGATGCATGCAGGGAGCTGGTTTGGGCACAGATGCCATGTCTTGTGACAGAGGAGATGCGCCAGAGGCTAGAGATGCCACTTCAGCTTGAGGAGCTGCACACGGCTCCTAGGGCTCTCCCTCGTGGTAGCTGTCCAGGTGAGGATGGGTTGACTCCCAGCTTTTTCTTGGAGTACTGGGACCTGCTTGGCCCAGATCTTTGTAGTGCTTTTCAGTACATTTTGCACATAGGAGTGATGCCTGACAGCATGAGTGAGGGCCTGATCTACCTCATTCCCAAGGAGGGTGGCTCCTTGGATGAGATTCGACAGTGGCGCCCCATCACCATCCTCAACTCAGCCTACAAAATTCTTGCCAAGGCTCTGAGTTTGAGGATTCAGCCACTTTTAGAGAGCCTTATACACGTGACTCAGACAAGTTTTATCAAGGAACGCAGTATCCTTGACAACATCTTTACTTTCTGGGAGGCTTCTGCCCTGGCACGGCTCCGTGGTGAGGACCTTGTGATTCTTCTTCTCGATTTTGAGAAGGCATACGACCGAGTTGACTGGGACTTTCTAGAGGGCACTCTCCGCAGGATGGGCTTCTCAGATGCTTGGATCAGAGGGGTGTCAGCTTTGTACAGACAGGCCACAGTCGGGTGCTTTTGGCAGGAGGGAGAGGTGAGCGCTTCATGCTCACACGCTCAGTCAGACAGGG
Source organism: Adiantum capillus-veneris (assembly GCF_014529385.1). NCBI lineage: Eukaryota > Viridiplantae > Streptophyta > Polypodiopsida > Polypodiales > Pteridaceae > Adiantum > Adiantum capillus-veneris. The sequence goes on along the minus strand of NC_140953.1, from coordinate 28,794,923 downwards.
TTGTCCTCTTACCCCCTTTCTCTTTCTGTTCTATGCGGAGGCGATGAGCAGATTTTTGGTGTCACAGCACGTTGGTCTTCTGGGCTTAGCACTCCCTATTCGGGGAGAGGAGCTACTGGACGCTGATTTTGCGGATGACTCAGCCTTGTACTTAGATGGCCAAGAGGCCAATCTTCACAGATGTAAACAGGCTTTGGAGACCTTCTGTTGTGCATCGGGCACACTGATCAACTGAAGAAAGACAGTGGCTTTCTCGGTTGGTACTGCTTCTGTGCTAGATTGGATGCCAAGAGAGGGTTTCAGGTGGATTCCCCCAGGGACTGCAATTCGAACCTTGGGTTGTCAGGTTGGTTTGGACTTGTCTCCCGAGCAGCAGATTGCTCCTCTTCTCCTGTCCATCAGGAGAAAGCTGTTACATTGGAGCTCAGCACGACTCTCGCTGGCTGGTAGAGTAGTAGTTGCCAACCAGGTGTTGTTGGCGACTATGTGGTACATCACTTCCTGCTGGATGTTCTCGAGTTCTTGTATCAGCCAGGTAGAGAGGCTGATCAGGAACTTCCTTTGGTCAGGACGTGACACTCAGATGGCCCGCGCCAAGGTGGCTTGGTCGGTCATCACGCTTCCTTGTTCTCAGGGAGGGCTTGGGATCATTGATCCAGCACAGCAAAGTAGAGCCCTTCTTGGGAAGTTCATAGTCAGAGGACTTCTTCCAGGTGAGGAGCCCTGGAAGGAGTTCTTGTTGTGCAGAGGCTTTGTGCCAGGGTGCCTCAGTCAGGAGGCCTTTGGCAACCTTCGACCAGATGGATCTTTACAGAGATGGGCCGAGTTGGTTTGAGCAAGAGACTGGAGGACCGCTTCGCTGTGAGTTTGCTTCGTTCTTGGGAGCTCTTACGGCGTGGCTTGGAGCAGCGACAACCGATGTGCACGGAGGAGCGCCTACGGCAGCCCCTCGTCTGGAACCCCATGGTTAGCACTCAGAGAGGCCACTTGGTTGGTAGTCGGCCTCATGTTTCCTGGGGTCCCATGGCAGCAGGTCCAGCGCGCTCTCTAGGTGACTGGCTAGAGTTCACAGGTTTGTCAGAGGAGGTGCAGACTTTCCAACTGTAGGGCATGAGAGGGGTGCAGAGAATGTGTCAGGACATCTCAGAGTCAATTCTAGCTGAGTGGCTCACCCCTCTCGAGCCAGTAGCACCCCGGTGGATGGGAGCCTTCACACGACTGGAGGTTCTCATTTCAGTCAGGGCCTGCTCAGAGACTGTCCCAGCCCTGTTCTTCGAGCTTCAAGGTGAGGGACGATTACAGCGAGTTGCAGTAGAGGCCCCGCAGGTAGCAAAGTGCTGTTTCCAGAGGATCCGAGTTGTGGGCATCTGTGGGAGGACTTGCGTCATAGACCCTGACCCAGCAGCTTTGGAGACTGGACACTAGAGGCTATGGGCTTGGGAGTGTTGTCCACTGGCACGAGTACAGTGGGATCTGGTGAGTGGCTATGGAGGGACCCCTTTTCTTCTGCAGACCACCCAGGAGTCCCCTTCTTTCAGTACATTGTTCGGCTTGGACGTCATATACTTGCAGCACAGAGAGAGAGGCCCGCCCCGCTGCAGCACGTCATTGGCAGGAGGAGGGCCTCACAGTCGAGTTCTTGGCAGCATTTTGGCAGAGGCTGTGGGACTCCAGACAACCGAGGCGCGTCACTTTGTTTCGGTGGCTGGTTGCACACACAGCTACAGTAGTAGGGAGCTGGCTTGTGCATAGTGGTCTCTCGGCCGCATGTGCAGCCTGTGACCAGTTGGTGGAGAGTCAGCGTCCTGCTCTGGGACTGTCCCTCGGCCCAGCAGGTATGGCTACAAGTTCTTCGGCTTATGCCTACTCTCTCCATGGCTAGACAGTACACTTGGGGGGCAGCGGCTTGGTCCACTCTCACGAGCCCGACACTTCAGTTTGAGCTATCTTCCACCAACAGGATGATAGTGATACAGGGGGGGCGTCCTACACTCCAGCTTGCCTACAGAGCTTACTCCACAGGAGTGGTGCAGTGAGAGAGGAGTGTTGGGAGCTCATCAGTGGCCTGACACTGTGGTTCATCTGGCGGGCCCGCTGTTTCCGCATTTTTGAGGCCCGCTCTGTGCCGCCAGTAGAGACTGTTCGTGACTTTTGGCTAGAGCTGATCCATACTCTCAGAGGACAGCTTGAGGGACCACAGGGCAGCTCCGACCGCATGCGGGAGCGCCGCGAGGATTTCCTTCGACTCTGGCGCCCTGGGCCTTTCTACATCATTGTCCAGGGTGTGCTCAGATGGCACTACCGACCACCTGTGTGGCTCTTCCCTCCTCCCATCCCTTGATTTAGCCTCATTGTATGTATGTTGTTCTTTCATTGGGAGAGTCTCCCCATCATGTTTATTGTAGCCCTCTCTTGCAGAGGTGGTTGTAGCCCTACGGGCAGCTTTCATTAACTAATTGAAGGATCTTTTTCTCGGGAAAAAAAAAAAACATAACCCTAATGTCAACAGCGTGAGGGCTGACCTAGATTTTTGTAAATTGTATTGACTACCACGTGGCATTGCTCTATGGATTTCTGCATTTTGCAGAGGCTGCTGAGCTGGCTGATTTGCCACTTGCTTTTTTTTATCCCGAGAAGAAGATCCTTCCATTTAGTTAATAAAACTGCCACAACCACCTTTGCTAGAGAGGGCTACATCAACAACAAGGAGAGACTCTCCCGATGAAAAACAAAATATGTACAATGGGCTAAATCAAGAGATGGGAGGAGGAAAAAGCCACACAGTTGGACTGTAGTGCCATTTGGGTGCCCTCTAGACGGTTTTGGTTAGATTTCGGCTAGCTTGCCTGCATGGTAGGGCAGCCGGAGCCGGTCGCCAGTCAAATGAAACCGGCTGGAAGAAGGTGACCAAAAGGTCAACATGTTTGCAGAGTACGCTTCTCGAGCTTGGGACCTCCCCGTTGCAGGCAAGAGCTTAGCCACTACACTACGTACGCACGTTGCAAGAGGAGTGCAGCCTGCATTTTATAATTGAAAAAAGAAATTGCCCCCCCCAACAAGCGCCGTGACCGGCTCCCCCGGTCAGCTCCACCTACACGTACCTATGCTGGCCGATATTTGACATTAGCACCCCTGGACCAAGATAAAAAAGGCCATGGGCGCCAGAATTGCACGAAAGTCTCTTTGCGCTACCGCATGCGTTCAAAGCTGCCCTGGAGTCTCTCAAATTAGCCCACTGAGAGTGTGAATCAGCTCCAACCAAAAATCACGAAGTCTCTGCGGGAGGAATAGGGTGAGCCTCGAGGATGCGAAAGCAGCGGGTCCGCCAAATGAACAAGAGTGTCAGGCTGCAGATGAGCTCCCAACACACCCCTCTCACTGCACCACTCCTGGGGGGTAAGCTTTGTGGCTAGCTGAAGTGTAGGTCGACCCCCCTTGATCACTATCATCCTGCTGGTGGAAGCCAACTCAAACTGGAGCGCACGGCCCGCAAGTGTGGACCAAGTTGTAGCACCCCAAGTGTACTTCCGGGCTGTGGAAAGAGCTGGCATCAGCCGAAGAACCTGAAGCGAAACCTGTTGTGCCATGGGGCAGTCCCACAGACTGTCACTGACTCTCCAAAGGGTGACCACAAGTTGCACACCCGCTGCCGGAAAGCCATTATGCACTAGCCAACTCCCAACTGTTGTAGCTCTATGTGGAACAAGCCATTGGAACAAAGTGACTCTCCTCGGCTATTTGTAGTCCCACAGCCGCTCCCAGAAGCCTGACAAGAATTCAGGTGTAAGCCCTCCTCCTGCCAATGAAGTGTTGCAGCAGGGTGAGCCTCCCACCGTGCTGCCAGTATGAGGCGCCCTAGTCGCACTGTGTACTGAAAGAATGGGAGCCCAGGGTGATCGACTGCAGAAAAGGGGTCCCTCAGAACCACTCTCTAGGTTCCCACTGCACTCGAGCCAGAGGGCAGCTCTCCCAAGCCCAAAGACGCAAGACTGCCAGTGGCCTGTCTCAAGATCTGCAGGGTCAGGATCCATGAGACAGGTCCTCCCACTAATGCCCAACACTCAAATCCTCTGAAAGCAACACTCTGCAACCTGACGAGCCTCTACTGAGACTCTCTGAAGGCGACCCTCTACCTCGATCTCAAAAACATGTGAGGTACGGACTCCAAGCAAGCCCGAACTGCGATGAGGACCTCCAATCGCGTGAAGGCCCCCATCCATCTGGGAGCTATTGTCTCTAGAGGGGTGAGACACTCAGTTGATAAGGCCTCTGTAATGTCCTAGCACATGCTCTGCACACCTCTCATGCCCCATAGCTGGATGCTCTGAGCCTCCTCTGACAAACCTGAAAACTATATCCAGTCCCCAAGAGTGCGCGTTGGACCCTCTACCATGGGACCCAAAGAAACGTAGAGCCTACCACCAACCAGGTGGCCTCTCTGAGTGCTGACCAAGGGGTTTCAAACCAGGGGCTGTCTCAAGCACTCCTCTGTACATGAAGGCTGATGCTGCTCTAGGCCACTCCTAAACAGCTCGTAGGATCGAAGCAAACTGGCAACAAAACGGTCCTGCATCCTCCTGCTTAAACCAACTCTACGCATCTCTGTAAAGATCCACCTGATGGAAGGGCTCCAAGGGCCTCCTCCATGAGGCACTCGAGCACAAAGTCTATGAAGCGACTCCCTCCAGGGCTCCTCCCCTAGAAGCAGTTCTTTGACCACAAACTTCCGAAGAAGGGCTCTACTCTGTTGTGCTGGGTCGATGACTCTCAGCCCTCCTTGAGAACATGGTAAGGTGATGACCTGCCAGGCTACTTTGCCCCGAGCGAGTTGAGTGTTGCGCCCTGACCAAAGAAAGTTCGTGATCAACCTCTCAAGCTGGCTCATGCAGGAGCTCGAGAAGGACGTGATGTACCACATAGTAGCCAACAAAACCTGATTGGCCACTACGACTTTGCTTGCCAAAGAGAGCCGTGACGAGCTCCAATGCAGCAACTTCCTCCTAATGGACAGGAGGAGGGGAGCAGTCTGTTGCTCAGGGGACAAGTCTAAGCCAACCTCGCAACCCAAATATCCAGCTGGAGTCCTTGGGGGGATCCACCTGAAGCCCTCTCCTAGCAACCAATCAGGCGTAGGAGCACTGCCAACCCAGAAAGCCACTGTCTTCCCCCAGTTGATCCGTGCGCCCAATGCACAACAAAACACCTCTAGAGCCTGCCCACACCTACGTCGATTGGCCTCCTTGCCCTCCACGTACAAGGTTGAGTCGTCGGAAAACTCAGCTTCCAGTAGCTCGTCTCCCCTAATCAGGAGCTCTAGGCCTCGCAAGCTAACCTGCTGTGAGGCTAGATGTCACAAAGTGATGAGTGGCATGACCACCTAGACGGAACAGATGATGCAGCAGATCTATACGGACTTGATGACGTGGCAGTAGTACAGATTTCTGGGTTTTGCGTTGACATGCTGACGTGGCAGACTGTACGGACAGTCCCGGATTTCATGTTGGCAGACTGTACGGACAGTCCCGGATTTCATGTTGTCAGACTGTACGGAATTTCCATAATTTGTGCTGACCGCTTTTGGCAGTTTTTGGACCAAGTTGCTTTTTTGGGATTACTTTGCTTTTGAGTTTAACTGCTTTAAGGCATCCCTTGTAAGAACAAATAATCCCTAGGGGCCTTACTCTAACAGGGCATTTGGACGCAGAGTCTGAGAGCAGAGGACCCCTACGAGAGTTGTACTTTGCTCAAGATTTAATATAATAAAGAAATACCGAAAGGGGCGCCAGGTTTCGGGGCCAAATCCTCTGGGCACGGAGCTACGCCGGGCCATGTCGTCTCGAATTGAACTGTGGTTTAAAGTTGTGGAGTATTTTCAGTGAATCTTTCTCTCGTATTGCGACAGATTCAAGACTTGGGGTGCTCAAGTCTGTGACAATAGTATCAGAGCACGGCAACAACCGTAGGCCAAACCCAACAGAGCCAAGAAGGGCCGAAGCTGCTTATCCACTAAGGCGAGGCGAAAAAACATGGAGAAGAGCGAAGGCAAGGCTAAACTGAGACGGGGGACGGGGGGGGGGGGGGGGGGGGGGGGGGGTGTTGAGTACAAAAGGAAGGTCTGAGAGGGGCCGGCTCTGGTAGCGGGCTACGCACAACAATTGGGCAGTGCACTGGGGACGTATGGGGGAGGGGGTTAGCGGGCGGGCTACGCACAGCCAGGGATAGTCCAACGTGCGCAGGGCAGACAGGAGGGCAGCGGCAACAGGAGGGGTTGGGGCGGGGCACGATCGCGAAGGGGCGATGGCGAAACCAGTAGCAGCCAGCACCTGCTCGATTTGCCGCGTGGGAGATGGATCTATTGTAGCTTTGTGGATTTCCGCAAAGCTTTTGACACAGTGCCCAGAGCTAGATTGATGCGTATATTACAGCAGATGAGAGTACCCACAGAGCTCATTTGGGGGGTCATGGCATTATACAGGTCAATAGTGGGGCATGTACGCACCCCAGAGGGTCTATCCACACCGGTTTACTCCACTATTGGGGTGAAGCAGGGCTGCTCGCTCTCTCCTACTCTATTTGGTATGTATGTGGATGAGGTTTCTTACTACATTGAGAGAGATGGTGATAGAGGTGCACAGCTGGCAGGGACATGGATTCCGCTATTGTTATATGCTGATGATATTGTGATGATCTCCGACTCTCCGGAGGAGATGCAACGTCACTTGGATGCTTTGCATAGGTTTGCCCAGGAAAGTGGTTTGTCCGTCAACCTTGGTAAAACCAAGGTCATGGTATTTAATACCACCCCACAGTGGATTAGGAGGTCAACGCCCGCATTCACATACGGCCGGGAGACGGTGGAGTATACAGATGCTTACACTTACCTTGGAGTGGTTTTTAGTGGGCCAGCATTTTCATTGAGGAGGGCAGCACAGACTAGATTGACCAGAGCCCATGTAGCATTGGGTAGATTGGAAAGGATGTGTTCACAGGTTCAGTTTCAAGAGCCTCGGACGCTCTTTGACACTTTGGTGGCTTTTGCATTGCTTTATGGAGCTGAGATTTGGGGACCTTCACTGGATCATCACATGAGGACAGGCCGCAGTGATGGATGGGGGGACATGGAGAAGCCTCTGGTCTCTATGATCTCGCGGCTCATTAGAGCCAAGGCTTCAGTACCACGTGCTATTGTACGAGCAGAGCTAGCTGCACCCCCACTAGTGGTTGAGGCGCTCACAAGATCTGTCTCCTTCATACACCGCATGTGGGAGCTTCCCAGAGATAGATATGCCCGCCTTGCACTCGAGTCCTCTCGACAATTAGCCATGCAGGGAGATACATCATGCTGGTATGGGGAGATGACATCATGGTTTCAGGCGCGTGGGCTCAGCATAGACAGATTGCCTCCCTTTCAGTACTCACTGGATGTTGCCCTCCCTGACTCTTACACAGTCCGAGATCACCAGGCTCATCCTCCAGGACTTGACTCAGCTTGACACCAAGAGGACATGATGGATACAACCAGCACAGGAGCAAGGCACGAAGATGGCTTTCTACAGAGAGCATCTCCTCCAGCTTACGGAGGATGGTTTTGTAATGAGGCCCAGATACATGGACGCCCACTTGTCTCATGGGATACGATGTGCTATCAGCCAGATATGCACATCTTCACACCAGCTGCGGATCGAGACTGGGAGATACAGTGGAGTACCAGCAGAGGCTAGGACATGCCCCCTGTGTGACATCGAGCCTGAGACAGAGTTGCACTACACATGCCACTGTCCCGTCTACTACGAGATACGAGGCCGCTTCCATTGCTTGTTCAGAGAGGGATTTGGTTCATTCTCTACAGTCATGCGGTACGAGGATCAGAGATGCCTAGGTTTGTTTTCGCTCGAGCTGCGCAGACACAGAGAGAGCCTGATGAGAGGAGAAGCTAGCCAGTCTCAAAGACAGATCACAGACTTCTTTAGAGCTGCCACTGGACACCCTCAGGAGTTACTACCACAGCAGAGCTCGTTGCCTCACACCAGAGGCACACTGATCGACCGAGCGATTGAGCTGGGGAGATCCAGACGCCCACGACTGCGGAGTGCTACACAGCATCGACGGAGGCTGCATCAGAGGATTCGGATCACTTTGGCTCGACATGCATGACGCCCGGTCAGACTACTGACCATATAGGAGATTGATGAGATCCGCTAGCGATCGATGCTGGATCTCTTGTGATCTAGCTATCCCAGCTAGCTGCTTAGCTGCTTAGTTCACACCTAGCAGTTTAGGATTCCATAGTATTTTATTTTGTCATTTTGTCATTCTGTCATTTTGTCATCTTGTTACTCTGACTTTGTATCAGATCCACCACATTGTAACTTTTTGGTATCATAGGTCACTTTGGCCTTTTGAAGACGTTAATATAACATTTCATAACATTTCTCTCTCTCTCTCTCTCTCTCTCTCTCTCTCTCTCTCTCTCTCTCTCTCTCTCCATCATCATCTACTCTGAGACACATCAGGCCCTTGGGCAATCTTTGCCTCACATTAGTGGATACAGATGGGAGACAGCCTGTAGACAGGAGACGGGAGGAGTGGCACTGTTATTCAAGGAGGGTTTGCAGCCATCGATACATATAGCTCGCAGGGATGAGCAAGCTAGGTACATGTGGTGAGATTGAGAGCAGAGACTGGTAAATATCTCAACATTGCTATTTGCTACTTTCCCCCGAGTATGTCCGTATATGCACCACCCATAGGACAGTCCCCCTTCTCTATTTTGGATGATGACATATGGGAATTCTCCAGATATGGCAACATTATCATTCTAGGGGACTTCAATGCTAGGACTGCCCATCATAAGACAATCTTCTATGATGCTTCAGAGGAGATGTTGGGAGAGCTGGATGTTGCAGAGACTGGCCTATCCAGACTATCACAAGATGGGGAACATACTGAGTATGGATAGCACCTAATAGACATGGGGACCGCACATGGATTGGCCATCTTGAATGGCCTACAAAGATTTCCCGCTGCGGGAGGCTTCACATGCTTTCCACACAGACATGGAGCCAGCACAGTGGATTATGTCATGGCACAACCAAGCCTCATCTCTAGTATCTAGGATCTCATAGTTGGGCCCGAACCTGTTGGGGTGGCAGTGGATCATGCTATTGTGTCGTTGATCATCTCTTTCCAGTTTAGTGTAGCACAACAGTCCACGGGTGCCAGCTCCTACTCGCTATACCTTCACGCAAGAGATGGATTCCGGTATACATAGACGGGATCTACACACGCCTAAGCACTGAGGAGCCAGGGCGACCTCTGGGGGAGCTTACTTCTATACTGACACAGACATTACATGAAACAACAGCAAAGGCGTACCCACACACCCAGCCTGAGCATAGACGCCGTTCTGGGAGCATGCCTCAGAACAGCTGGTATGATGAGGAATGCTGTCAAACCAGAGCTAGACTTCAAAGGGAAGTGCTTTTTGGGGACACCGCTCACAGACAGTCACAGCTGACTTCCGACGCCTGGTGCGGCGGAAAAAGAGGGCATTTTTGGCTCAACTAGAACAAGATCTCTACCAGCTATTCTTGAGTCAGGACTCACGTGAGGCATGGTGGCTCTTTCATAAGTTGTTCCCCCCCTCCCCCGGCCATTACCTCTACAGAGACTTGGGGCCAATACGCATCAGCTTTGTACACAGTTTCTGGACAGCCGCCCCTTCCCGACCCACCAGACCCATGCCCACACACGTGCTCTTTTCACCGCCGAGATAGTGAAGAAGGGTATTGACAGGATGAGCACAGGGTGTGCATACAAGAAAAACACGACACGGGATAGCCTAGGCCCAAATCCCACGTGTTGCATGGCAATGCAATCCCAAAGAACAATATCAAATGCCTTTTCAATGTCCACTTGCATAACTAAGACATCCTGTCGAGTGTATTTTGCATATTCCATTCCAATGACGACATCGGTGAGGTTATCAGTAATTTGACATCGTGGAATGAAACCGTATTGAGATTGATGTAAGCCTTCATGCAGAAAGCACTTGAGTTGGTTAACGAGCATTTTGGCCATCAATTTATACACTACAAGCATGAGCGTAATAGACCTCCAATGAGAAAATTCTTCACATAATGCATGCTTCGGTATCAGCTTAAGCAAGCCTTCTTTCCAAGAGGAAGGCAATTCCTGCTGCTCCCAGGGCGTATTCAGCATGATCAACAGTGGCAGCTTTAGATAATACCAGAAGGACAAGAAAAATCCACAGTAAGACAACCCCAAATAGGAGCTTTCCACCGGCCCAAATCAAGCAAGCTGGCATACAATTCCATCTCACTGAATACAACTTCCAACTCTCACACACAAACACACCCATGTGCACACAAAAACAGGCCCACAAAACTTATCTAAAAGCATGAATCACAAGCATAGAAAAAAGGCTCCCATACTTTGCTTCAGACACGTTCTTCATCATAACCATTGCATTCCCATGCTTTTCTACAACTCGCTCATCATTAGGCAGATTGAATGCCAATGTTTGAGGTCCTTTGACATCCTGGAAGTTTACAATCAATGTCACTTGTTGGCATAAACGGTCATCTGTGGAGAAAATTTTCCATCAATCAACCTTAGAATAAAATCCAGCCCAAAACTTACTCCAGCATTGAAGATTAGCTGCATGACGCGTATGGGAGAAGCTTTCACACCCTTAGACTTGTACTTTGCATCCATCGGAAGATTATCTTCCAAGTCCTACACAGGACTACCACTCTTTGTTAGCTTCTTGAATGCATAAACCTAAGAAAAAGGAAAAAGGGACCATTATAGCAGCAAAAGCATCCACACCTGTAGATGATGGCTGAAGAGCTCTACTTGGGATGTTGCTACATCATCACGAATACCTACAAAAGCCTCGAATGTGGCCTGATAAAATGAAAACATTGACTAAGAAACTATTGAGCAAATCCTTGTTATCGGCACCACATACGTATAGTAATGTGCATAGCAAGAGTATAAACTCGGACATCTTGCCATTTCTTAACCTTTGTGATGAGATGCTAGTGGCAATTATGGTTGTCTTTTAGGAACTGAATCCCTTGACAATCCAGGACTACTTAGACAGAGAAAGCTTTGGCGTTGGTGAAGGCCAAAATTATAATTACTTGGCACGTGATGCAAAATGCATGTCAAACTATTTGCATAATGCAAAGACAAACCTTGTATCCAAACAAACAATCTTCATAGGTCTCATATGGTCCAATTGTCAAATCTATTGCAGAATCCTGCAATCAGATACAGAACAAAACTTTAAAAATCAGATTTTTCCTTTTTTTTGCTGATAGGGTCATTCATTTCTGTCTTGGCCTTAACCATGCAATTAAACTTCAAAACCTACCATACGTTGTAAAAATAAATAATAGCATTAAGACCTTGTGAGAATATTTTGAAAATTAAAAGGGGTTGGCACATCTTTACCCACAAGTGCATTTTATAACCCTTTATCAAAGAAAGAAGAAAGATATACTTACTCTTTTAAAGGCCAAAATGACCCATGAGACCAGAACAACATACAAATGATGATGACATCTCCCATCGAGACTAGCTCAAGAAAAAGAACAATGTTTAACACATACCAATTCAATCCAACAAACTTCCGATTTGTAGTAATCGTTTGAGAGGAATGCCTTGGCTTTTGTCTCAAGCAACTCTTTTAAACTGTTACAACGTGAGAGGCATACTGAATCACCACGAGGGAGGGAAGTGACCCAGTGACAATTTCCATTTGGAATCGTACCTTGGAGTATCTGCAAGTTGGCTGGCTGAATTAAGAAGCTCTGCTGCTATAGCAAGGTCGCTAGAATATTCCTTTGAGTATGGAATAATTAGTAAACCACTGCTGTTGTTCTGATCATGGCAAGAATTCTCAACACCGATTTGTACATGATCATGACGCCTGATAACTGTGAGAAAACTTTTTGCTGCAGCTTGATCACTTTCATTAAGATCCTTTATCCATAATTCAAATTCCTGTGGCAATAATTGCTTCAGTAGCATCTTCGGCAAAGTTCACACTAAAAGTAGATCAACATGTATGCTATGCACATAGAGAAGAAAAAAAAGCCCCAGTGATGTACTCTGAATGTAGCAATGTGCTATTGTTCATGCTTAGAAAGTTTACATTGCAGTCTGAATGTAGAGTGCCTGCATGTCTCTAAAGTAAACCTTCTGGTAGTCTTTTTCCCTTCCTGCCAACTACACTTGACTCAAATATTTATACCTTTCCTCAGAAAACAGGTCAAACTGTTGTCCCAGCGAAGGTGCATAAGCAGAAAAGAAACCAAATAGATCTCGGAAAGATGGGACAATAACCAACTGGGAGGGACATACTCCCATCTAGGGCTACCACTCTCACATGAAACAACTAATATGCCCACTCCATGCACTTCAACAGTGATTGACAAAGCTCTTCAGTTCTCAAAGAGAGTGTTGAAAGGTTATCCTACTTCCCTTGAAGAGTGTGAATCAGCTCTCCCGGTATTGGGACAAGACCATTTCAAGAGCATGGGCTAGCAAAACATAAATTCAGACATTGAAAGGAACACAATATGTTTGTATGACCATTTCTTAGCCTATGCAACAGAGAGAAATTTGAAAAGGGTTTAAGCTTGACTTCTGTACTCATATAGTGGTTAAGGGCATTTTCTGATTATAATGAATATGTCTCTTCAATGAAAGGAAAACACCTAGACCATTTAGCAAGCATGGGCTCAGACATACTGGTAATGGGACGAGACCATTTCAAGAGCATGGGCTAGCAAAACATAAATCCAGACATTGAAAGGAACACAATATGTTTTGTGTGACCATTTCTTAACCTTTGCAAGAGAAAGTATTTTGAAAACGCTTTAAGCTTGACTTTTGTTCTCATGGCGGTGAAGGGCATTTTCTGATTACAAAGAGATATGTGCCTTCAATGAAAGGAAAACACCTAGACCATTTAGCAGGCATGGGCTGGCAAGTACATTACATTCAGACAATGAAAGGAAAATTGTAAGGATGTGAAGGGTTGCTGAGCCTATGCAAGAAAGCAGAAATTCCAAAAGACAAACTAAAACTTACCCCACGGTCCATATCGGCAGGGTAAAAATTTGCACCAGCAGGTTTTAAAGAGGGAAATGCGGCTCTGTATTTTACTGATCTAAATGGACCTTTTAGAGCTGCATGCGCTTCACATATTGCAGAATCAGCTGCTGTCATAAATGCTTCATTTTCATCTAGGCATGACCTGTCAGTCACAAAAAGAAAAATTTGATTTCAAGAATTTGATTTGTCCCCAAGCACAGCAGGAACTCTACTTGGGTTTAAAACCAAGAACGTAAATTTCTAATATTTGGAGCCAATTTTCTTTCACATTCTTGTCAGCTCATCATAAAGTCAGTAACATGTAACTATGGTCATCATATCTTAAAATGGCTTGAAAATATCAAGATTCTGAGTTACTGTACCATGGACTCTTGTTTATTAGAAAGTATGAATACAGAAGCTTTGCTAGCTTGGTATCGTCTTGATGCTTTTCTAGCCAGTCCTTTAGCTTTGCATTCGTAGGCCATACCTACATTCACATACCACACTCTCTCTCTCTCTTCTCTCTCTCTCTCTCTCTCTCTCTCTCTCTCAAGCAACATAATATGCGTCGCAAGGCATATGAGGAGAGGAATAAGAAAAAAAGGAAGATCTCTCATGAAGAAAATGTGCCCAAGGAAGAGGCAAGTCCCTCGCGAAAATAAGAATGCGCAACCTATGAGGCCGAGCATGCTTTTGGAATTGCAATGGATACCCATGGAAGGGGGGGGGTTGGCAATGATGAACTAACAAGCAAAGCCGATGTTGTAATTCTTGTTGAAACTTGGGAGCATGATACACAAAGGATTAATGAGTTGAAGGATAACAATGTACATTCATTGATGTGGTCAAAGAATCTCAAGCGACGAAGAGGGCAAGGAAGGGTAGCATGTTTAATCAAGAAAGGATTGAAAGATTTTGTATCAATTGCGAAAGATGAAAAGCGCAAACGTTATGTATGTCTGAAAATTATGACACCAAAAAGAGCACCCATTTTTGTAGCCGGCTACTACAGTCCTTATCATGATCCCCCTTTTTATGCTTGCATGGATAGAGATCAGTCATTTTTGGATTTAGAGGAGGACATTGCTTATTTTAAAGGCGAATGTGATGTTATTGTCTTTGGGAATATGAATGCTCGCACAAAAACATTGCAACATGATACTCAACAATTCGATATGCCATACATTTCAAGGGAGTTAGAGGAAGTTCACTTGTATGATCGTACTTCAATGGATGAGAAAGCACTATGGAAAGTTACGTTTACACATGTATAATAGCACGGTATGCTCATTGCCAATGGTGTATCTTTGTGGAGTGGAACCAATGGATTTACATATAGAAAACATAATGGGAACAGTGTGATTGACTATATGCTACTCTCCAAAGCCATCATGTATTGAATAAAGAGTTTTACGCTTAGCCAATGTGTCACGATTGTGACTATGTTAACAGCATTACATCTATTCCTAGTTACAGATACGCGAAGTGCCATGCCAAGGAGGACCTCTGCGCTTGGATGGTCACATCCTTTCGCCCAAGAGACGTACCTCTTCGCCAAGAGCCACACTCCTTCGACGACTGGTCACACCCCTTCGCTCTACGGTTGCGACTCTTCGTCCAATGGTTGCAGCTCTTCGCCGAAAGGATGTCTTAAAGTGGCGTCTCTTCACCATGAGATGTGTCTTTTCATTTATGTCTCTTCGTCTCCTATATAAGGAGCCCTTGTATCACATATTCAATCAATCAAACACAGAGTCTTCTGAGTCTTGTTTCTGAGTTCAATTCAAGTTTCTTAAGTCTTAATCATGAGTTTAAGTACTTAATTAAAGATTAGTACCTAGAATCCTTACAGTGGTATCAGAGCAAATTTTTTTCCCAGGACCCGAAGATTGCGAGTCTCTCACCCTCGCCACTACACTCTACCCCCCTTCCCAGAGTTGTATGGAAGCAGAAGAAAGATGGATTGCAGATTGCAATGACGGTGTTTAACCCCCTGATGTAACCCTCTCCCGCAACCTCATCCAGAGACGCACGCACCCTTTGGTGGCTGATTTGCGAGCAATTGCTTACCCGGGCTGAGATGGAGTGGTGGCCGCAGATTGCCCCTTACATGCTCCTGTGCCGGTGTCAACCCAGGCTGGCTGAATCGCTAGGTTGCATTTCGCTGGACACCCTTTCACAAGCAGCATGCCCTTTCATGCCCAAGGATGTGTCCTTTGACAATCAGCAAAAGCATAAGCGGCAGCAGTAAACGAAACGCTGCAAAATCTTTACACTGGCTGGCTGAATTTCCACGCTGGGAATTTCTTACATTGGCATTAGGGAATTTCTTACGCTGGCAGCCACTCAGTTTCACTTTGCAGAGTACCTTATTAAAATTTTAAAAAAATTGGCCAGCCAACTTGCTGCAATGTGAACACCTTTAAAATCCCAAAACCATTAAAAAATTACCCCAAACACTCCCACGATGGTTTTTTTCTAGCGTGGGTGCTCTCCGCCAGCCAGTTCGAATGTCCTGCATTTCTCCAGTGCCAAAGCTTCTGGCAGCCTCATTGTGTGCGCACGATGGATGACGACAGACTTCCTACACCTATTCTCTACTTCTCGTACATAGACGAGATACCAAAGAAGAATTACGAGTGTATCCCTCCTGCACACAAAGTGTTCGTGTTTTTCCGAAGCCTTTTTCAGAGCCGGAACCCGTTCTAAACATAATTTCCGCTCCCGGAGTATCCGTCCCAGAACTTGCACTTGTTCGAGAGTTCCCTCTGAAGCGTAATCATGCCGAATTCTCAGGACGGAGGTGGTCAATCTGAAGATGCCCTTACTCTTATCAAGGAGCAGATGGCCACACTTTCACAAGTCTTGTGTCACTTCACACTCGCTTGGATCAGATGCAGATGCAAAACACTTCTCGAAGTCGTACTGTTGTTTCTCGAACTACTAATGCAGCATCTTCAACACCTTCTTCCGAAGCTTCAATGGACGAACCAAACGAACCAGATCCAATTGAAGAGGTAGACAATCACGAACTTCAATTACTTTACAAAATTTTTAATGCTGCACAGAAGAAGAAGCTTGATGTTAAATTGTCGGAACCATACACCTTTCACCGCGACAAGCGCGTTCTAGACCAATGGCTATTCAAAATGGAGGTCTGCTTGTCCAACACGGACTTGGTCGAGAGTAAAAAAGTTGCACTTGTGAGTTCTCTGCTCAAGGACACAGCATTTCTTTGGTGGCAACGACGGGTTGCTCATGGTAAACATACACCTTCTTGGGATAAATTCCGACGTGCTATTCGCAAGGCGTTTGAACCTGCCAATGCGGATTTTCATGCCCGGTCCTCTCTTCGCCGCCTGAGCCAGACAGGTTCCTTTGGCCACGTACATCACAAAGTTTCAAAGGCAACTCTGGAGATAGAGACCCTTAGTCCCTTTGATAAATTTCACAGCTTTATCGACGGACTAGAACCCAACCTGAAGGACGATGTGCACAAATACAACCCTACCACCTTGGATACTGCAATTGCCTATGTGGAGCGTCTTGGCGATAATCGACGCCCTACACGGAATTTTCTCCCTGGTGACAGATCTTCAAACAGCGCTCGCTTTTCATAGCCCGATCGCAGAGACAGCTATAGCCAAAGTCAGCAACATCAGTCTCAGTTAAGACAGCAAGCAACGCAACCTTATTCAGCTTCAAGGTTCTATTCTCAAGATCGACAATCTCAAAAGAGATCTTCTTCAAATGTTCCTCCACTTGATCGTGGTGAAGGACGTAATTTTTCTCAAGATCGGCATTCCAAGACTCAGAAAGGCTCTTCGTCGAATGCATCTTCGACTTCAAAGAAGGAAGGATTATGTACAATTTGCGGTGGTGACCATAGATGGTATCAATGTCCAAGAAACCAAATCCGTCTAATTTGAAAAGAAATTCCAACGTGGAAACATCATCGAATGTTGCACAGCAAGATTCTGCTAAGGATAAAGGAAAATATATGGTCATTACGATTCGAGTCTCAGACAATACGACAATTCTTATGAAGCATACTCAATGCAATTCTTCAGTTTTGGAGCCTCTCTCAAAGCAAGTTTTGAGCCTTCTTGGAACTATCAATGGTCACTCCATCAATATTTTGGTGGACAGCGGATGCTCGAATAATTTTGTCAGCACTCAGATAGTTCAATAGCTTGGTTTGCCAACTCAGAAGACATCTCACTTATATGATGTAGAATTAGCAGATGGATCAATTTGGACTTGTAAACAGACAGTTCAACAGTTGCAGCTCGAGATTCAAAGTTATGCAGATCAATTGGATTTCGAAGTCATGCCTTTATCTTATTACGACATGATTCTTGGTCAGCATTGGTTATTTCAATGTGATCCAACAATTAGCTTTTGAGGAAATACTATCAATTTGTTCAAAGATAGACGTGAATTGACTTGACACGGGCTTTCTCATGCGGAAAGAGTGATTCAAGCCTCAAATGAAATGGTTGAGTAAAAGTCATGGATGACAAAGCTTTAATATGACGCACCATTGGAAACTAAATGGGAAGCTTTCAAGAAAGTGATTTTTTTTTGTGCCAAAGAATGCTTTGCCATAAAGCATGTCCATGGTATCAACAAAGATAAATCACCCGAAAGTCCTTAATAAAGTTTGATGCAACTATGAACAAAGACAACTATCAAAGTCATTTGCATACATACAAGGCATTGATTCAAAAGAAGAGAAGAAGACAGGAAGTAAAGCAACAATTTTTTCAAGTGCAAGAAAAGGCACGTACATATGGAAGATTTTGGAGAAACTTGAGGGACAAGCTGGTTGAGGGTTTTGGTAACTTGAGTCTTATGGATATGTACACACATTGTAAGAAACTATATGAGCAATGAAATGCTGGAAAATGTCATTTTATGGTTCACTCCCATGTAAGCCCTCTTTTTTTACTATTGAGGATGTATGTGGTGAGCTCGAAAAGTTACCTCTCCCAAAGCCGGAGATCTTCAAGGTCTCAAGCCGGAAATGATTAAATGGACAGGAGATTTTAGACATGAGTGGATCTGTGATATGTTCAACCTTGCACTTCAACATGGTATGCCTTATGATTGGAGTACTAATTGGATCAAGCCTTTGCATAAAGGAGGGAATGTAAAGAATATAAATAACTACCGGACTATAATGATTGGTTCTCTTATGGCAAGGTTGTTTGGGTGTATAATTGAGATAAAATTGAGTGATTGAGCTGAAGAGAATGGCAAGCGTGCAAAAGAACAAGTAGGTTTTCGCCGACGCCATAGTACCATTGATCATATTGTCACTCTTCGTGATCTCATGAAGGAAAGTCGATTGAAAGGCAAGCGATTATATTGTTGCTTTGTGGACTTGAAGAAAGCCTTTGATATGATTCCATGTAACAATTTGTGGAAAAGGATGGAAGAACTCCAAGTGCCAAGTGAGTTTATGCTTGCGGTTTCTCGAATCTATGAGAAGGTGACGTGTCAATTGCGCATGGGAAGAGGAATTTCAGAATTTTTTGCAAGCACTATTGGGATTAAACAAAGATGTCCTTTGTCTCTTTGGTCTATGCATCGATCAATTGGAACAAATGGTACTTGACTTTATGCAAGAAGAAGGCATTGAAGAGGTCATTGTTTGCAATACGGTAATCATGTTTTTGTTGTATGCGGATGTAGTGCTTCTAGCACACACTTTAGAAGATGCACAAAAGCTTATGTTTGTCCTTGAGAACTTTTGCTACCATAGTGGGCCGATTGTGAATGAATCCATAACAAAGGCTATGCTTGTGAAAACCAACCATAAGGAGAAGCCATGCATTGTGTACAACAATGAGACACTCAAGCTCAAGCTCTCTCGCTCTCTCTCTCTCTCTCTCTCTCTCTCTCTCTCTCTCTCTCTCTCTCTCTCTCTCTCTCTCTCTCTCTCTCTCTCTGTGTGCAAGAGATGATCAGGGCAAAGAGGGGAAGAAGGTAGAGCAGTAGGCGTGCAAGCGGAGAGTAGGAGCAGGCAGGTCAAAGCAAGCTGAGAGTAGGAGCAAGCAGGATTATCGATAGCTTAACCCACGTCTCTCTCTCTCTCTCTCTCTCTCTCTCTCTCTCTCTCTCTCTCTCTCTCTCTTTGCAAGAGATGATGAGGGCAAAGAGGGGAAGAAGGTGGAGCAGTAGACGTGCAAGCGGAGAGTAGGAGCAGGCAGGTCAAAGCAAGCGGAGAGTAGGAGCAAGCAGGATTATTGATAGCTTAACCCACATCTCTCTCTCTCTCTCTCTCTCTCTCTCTCTCTCTCTCTCTCTCTCTCTCTCTCTCTCTCTCTCTCTCTCTCTCTCTCTCTCTCTCTCTAATCTCACGGCTCATTAGAGCTAAGGCTTCAGTACCACGTGCTATTGTCCGAGCACAGCTAGCTGCCCCCCCACTAGTGGTTGAGACGCTCACCAGATTGTCTCCTTCATACACCGCATGTGGGAACTTTCAAGAGATAGATATGGCCGCCTTGCACTTGAGTCCTCTCGACAGTTAGCCATGCAGGGAGATATAGCATGCTGGTATGGGGAGATGACATCATGGTTTCAGGCGCATGGGTTCAGCATAGACAGATTGGCTCCCTTCCAGTACTCTCTGGATGCACCCTCTCTCACTCTTACACAGTCCGAGGTCACCAGGCTCATCCACCAGGACCGAACTCAGCTAGACACCAAGAGGACATGGATACAGCGAGCACAGGAGCTGGGCACGAAGATGGCTTTCTACAGAGATCATCTTCTCCAGCTTACGGAGGACTGTTTTGTGACGAGGCCCAGATACATGGACACCCACTTATCTCATGGGATACGATGTGCTATTGGCCAGATATGCACATCTTCACACCAGCTGCGGATCAAGACTTGGAGATACAGCGGAGTACCACCAGAGGCCAGGACATGCTCCCTGTGTGACATCGAGTCTGAGACAACGTTGCACTACACATGCCACCGCCCCCTCTACTACGAGATACGAGGCCCCTTCCATTGCTTGTTCAGAGAGGGCTTTGGACCACTCTCCAGAGTCATGCAGTACGAGGATCATAGATGCCTAGGTCTGCTTTTGCTTGAGCTGCGCAGACACAGAGAGAGCTTGATGAGAGGAAAGGCTAACCAGTCTCAGAGACAGATCATAGACTTCTTCAGAGCTGCCATTGGACACCCGGAGGAGCTACTACCACAACAGAGCTCGTCGCCTCGTCGCCTCACACCAAAGGCACACCGATCGACCGAGCAACTGAGTTGGAAAGATCCACACGCCCACGACTGCGGAGGATTACACAGCATCGACGGCGGCAACATCGGAGGATTCGGATCACTTTGGCCCGACATGCACGATGCCCGGTCAGACTACTGACCATGAAGGAGATTGATGAGATCTGCCAGCAACCGATGCAATATCTCTTGTGATCTAGCTATCCCAGCTAGTTGCTTAGTTCAAACCTAGCAGTTTAGGATTCCATAGTATTTTATTTTGACATTTTGTCATCTTATTACTCTGACTTTGTATCAGATCCACCACATTGTAACTTTCTAGTCTCATAGGTCACTTTGGCCTTTTGTAGACGCTCATAACATTTCATCTCATCTCTCTCTCTCTCTCTCTCTCTCTCTCTCTCTCTCTCTCACACCATCGTGTGACTACTATCTATCCTTTTTGTTGATTTCTTTCTTATTATCTATTTACTTTCACTTTTTGGAAACATCCCTCGGGAAATCTAACTGCCCTGCATTGCATAGCTAGTGTGGAACTGTCCAGAGGGAGTCCAGGCCTGAGGGCAAGAGAGCACTAAGGTTGGACAAGGACTATGGTTAGCCAAGTGGGGTCATTGACTAGCCAAAGTGGAATCCTTTGCTACAGAGGCTACATTTCAGTTCTGGATGTGGCCACAGTGTACAAAGAGGGTCGGATGACCTAGAAAGATACAATGGCAGCATCTCCTAAAATTTAGGGAACTGCTATTTTGGGACCTGAAAATGTGTTGACGTCATTACCTCTGGAATGACAAAGGGAACATTTTCTTACTCTGCCGTGAAGTCAACTGGGCAGCCGGTTGGGAGATTTTTAGGCGGCAACCCCGAAACGGGAAAATGCTTGTAAATGTGCCAAGTGGCACCTTCTGGTGCACTTGCCTCATGCAACAAGAAGTGGCGCTGAATTTAGGAGGGGGAGAGCCTCATTTTCAGATTTGTCACAGGTTAAGAGCTATGGAGTGCTTGCTTTTCCTCGTATGCACAGTGCGGTGCCAGGAGTGATGCCCTGCACGCTACGCACTGCCCTCTCTCTCCCCTTTGGCAGTATGTTATGCCCCTCTAGTGGGCTCTTCATTTGACCAATGTACAGTTGTGTGGGTTCATGCGCGATTGCCGAGGCAAGAGCCTCTTGCACAGGTACTGGATTAGCTAGCGGCTAATCCCCCCACAGGTACAGGTGAATTCGGAGAGGTTTCACGCCAGAAATCTCGTCCGATTCAAAGGGCAAGTAGCCCTACAGGTGCGGGAGCTCGAGGACTTGCTACGGATGCGACCGGCACGCGAAACGGAGCCCAAAGCAGTAAATTACAGCCTGCTGTGTATTTTTGCAGGTTTAGGGTTTTGGCCCTAAACGGACCCTAATACCCCCAGGAGGTTCGGGGACGCAAGGGGACCGCTGTACAGGTGATCTGGCGCATTTTCAGGGCTGAAAACAGAGAATTCAGCGTGCTGCAGATTCTCGCCAGGTTTTGCAAAGTGCCCGTATGCGTCGGGAAAGTCGGCCAATGCGTGGGAATACTGACCGTGAAGGGTTCTAGTACAGTTATGCTGCCGAAATCGGGCTGGAACAGTGGAAATTCAGCCGAGTTTGTGCGGGGCAGCTTGTAGGGAACCTCAGCGTTTATTCCCTCTTTTTAACAATAAAGAAATACCGAAAGGGGCGCCTAAGTTAGGGGCCAATCTGGTGTCCGTCTTCTCATACAGGTGCATTCTAGCATCTGTATCCCATTCCCCTCTCTTGTGTCACTATAGCGCAGGTAAAATAGACGACTAATAATGGGTGAAAGCTAAATCAAGGTTTGAAGTAAAGTCTACCGCCCTTTTTGGATTGAACAGGCCGGTTTCATGGTTGCATCGACGGGATTAAATCACTTTTTCTCATAGAAGTGAGCCTTGGTCAGTTTAGGCTTGAAGACACAGGGGATCATAGACCAGACACAGGGAATTGCAATTATGGCTGACAGACCAGATGATGTGACTGAAGAGGTTTCCTCTTCACAGGGTCAACAGACACATGAAGTAGGTGAGTCCTCAAGACCACCACAGACAGATGACGATATATTCAGGACCCAATTGGCTACTGCTGTGGCTATGTTCACACAAGTAATGCAGAACCCGAGGTTTTTAGCCTTTCTGCAACCTCCTGTTCCGTCTCAGCAAGTCGGGTCACTGGATCATATTCAAAAGCCTGTTAAGGCTCGAGCACAGGTGATTCATACCGCACAGTCAATGGAAACACCTGTACACTTAACGGAGAACATGCAGTCTCCACAACCTATGCCTAAGGTGCAAGAACAGGTGGCTGAGATGCCAGTCTTTCAGGCTGTATCAGTTCAGCCCGCCACCTTTCAGCAGCCCATAGCTGGTTCTAATGGGCAGGGAAGCAACCTACAGGCTATGCAACAGGTCTTCCCACCACCTTCAGTGCACCCTGGCTATTTTGGAGGTGGATCCGTATTCCAGAGCATGGCTGGTCATGCACTTGGAAATCAGTTTTACACGCCAGGAACAGTGTTTGGGGGTGCTCAAACGATGATGCCTAACCCCATGTACAGTGTCATGGGTATGCAACCAGGGTTTCAGAGCACTCACGGCCAATTTGGGATGCCACAGACAAATTTTGGTATGGCTGGAATTACAAATCAGCAGCCAAATATGGCATTTCCAAGTCAAGTTAATAGCGGCCAAGGAACACAGATGAACCCTAATAGTGTTCCCATGTTTCAGTCACTTCCATATGACAATTTAACGCCGCTGGAGAGGCCAACTCCGTACAAAGAAGGTGGCAAAGGTGTGACATTCACGACCTTTACAAGGTTTGATGACAGAAAGAAGGCTCTCTCATTCCTCGAGCAGTTTGACAAGGCCTATGCAGGGGGAAATTTTACAGAGGCTTCAAAGGTCCGCAAGGCAGCCACTTTCTTGACAGGGAATGCGGGACAATGGTGGACAACTTTATTGCTTCAAGGGCAAGCTCTGTCCACATGGATTTACTTCAAGCAGATTTTTGCAGCAGCATGGTTATCTGATGACTTTGAAGCAGATGTCATGACAGAATGGCACCAGCTAAATGCTACCACTTGCAGAAATCTGGATGATTACAATCGGAAGTTTTGGAAAGCTCTACTTCCAGTAACTTCCTATAGGTTTGTGCCATTGGCAGAACAGATTGAAAAATACTGTTGTGGCCTACCCAAAGGATTGAGAAAATACTGCACGAAGACAAAAGTCACTACTTTGACGCAGCTCATCGAGGTAGCAAACACTGGGAATGGTTTGCTCAAGGGAGAAGATTGTGAATTTAACACTGGCGTCAAGGCAGGATCAGGCAAGAAAAATTCAGCCAAGAAGCACGTTCCCAATGAGGCTCCTAGAGGGACTCAGGAGTCAGCCAACGCAGGGAAAGACAAAGCTACGGTTAAATCAGAAAAGGGACCAGCGAAGAAATGGAAAAGACGTTTTCCTCGCAAGTCTGAAGAGCAAAAGAAGGTCCTGCATGACAGAATGGCACCAGCTAAATGCTGCCACTTGCAGAAATCTGGATGATTACAATCGGAAGTTTTGGAAAGCTCTACTTCCAGTAACTTCCTATAGGTTTGTGCCATTGACAGAACAGATTGAAAAATACTGTTGTGGCCTACCTAAAGGATTGAGAAAATACTGCACGAAGACAAAAGTCACTACTTTGACGCAGCTCATCGAGGTAGCAAACACTGGGAATGGTTTGCTCAAGGGAGAAGATTGTGAATTTAACACTGGCGTCAAGGCAGGATCAAGCAAGAAAAATTCAGCCAAGAAGCACGTTCCCAATGAGGCTCCTAGAGGGACTCAGGAGTCAGCCAACGCAGGGAAAGACAAAGCTACGGTTAAATCAGAAAAGGGACCAGCAAAGAAATGGAAAAGACGTTTTCCTCGCAAGTCTGAAGAGCAAAAGAAGGTCCTGCATGACAGAATGGCACCAGCTAAATGCTGCCACTTGCAGAAATCTGGATGATTACAATCGGAAGTTTTGGAAAGCTCTACTTCCATTAACTTCCTATAGGTTTGTGCCATTGACAGAACAGATTGAAAAATACTGTTGTGGCCTACCCAAAGGATTGAGAAAATACTGCACGAAGACAAAAGTCACTACTTTGACGCAGCTCATCGAGGTAGCAAACACTGGGAATGGTTTGCTCAAGGGAGAAGATTGTGAATTTAACACTGGCGTCAAGGCAGGATCAGGCAAGAAAAATTCAGCCAAGAAGCACGTTCCCAATGAGGCTCCTAGAGGGACTCAGGAGTCAGCCAACGCAGGGAAAGACAAAGCTACGTTAAATCAGAAAAGGGACCAGCGAAGAAATGGAAAAGACGTTTTCCTCGCAAGTCTGAAGAGCAAAAGAAGGTCCTGCATGACAGAATGGCACCAGCTAAATGCTGCCACTTGCAGAAATCTGGATGATTACAATCGGAAGTTTTGGAAAGCTCTACTTCCAGTAACTTCCTATAGGTTTGTGCCATTGACAGAACAGATTGAAAAATACTGTTGTGGCCTACCTAAAGGATTGAGAAAATACTGCACGAAGACAAAAGTCACTACTTTGACACAGCTCATCGAGGTAGCAAACACTGGGAATGGTTTGCTCAAGGGAAAAGATTGTGAATTTAACACTGGCGTCAAGGCAGGATCAAGCAAGAAAAATTCAGCCAAGAAGCACGTTCCCAATGAGGCTCCTAGAGGGACTCAGGAGTCAGCCAACGCAGGGAAAGACAAAGCTACGGTTAAATCAGAAA
This sequence comes from Adiantum capillus-veneris, assembly GCF_014529385.1. Lineage (NCBI taxonomy): Eukaryota > Viridiplantae > Streptophyta > Polypodiopsida > Polypodiales > Pteridaceae > Adiantum > Adiantum capillus-veneris. The sequence continues at coordinate 28,769,729 of NC_140953.1, read as the reverse complement.
AGGGACCAGCAAAGAAATGGAAAAGACGTTTTCCTCGCAAGTCTGAAGAGCAAAAGAAGGTCCTGCATGACAGAATGGCACCAGCTAAATGCTGCCACTTGCAGAAATCTGGATGATTACAATCGGAAGTTTTGGAAAGCTCTACTTCCATTAACTTCCTATAGGTTTGTGCCATTGACAGAACAGATTGAAAAATACTGTTGTGGCCTACCCAAAGGATTGAGAAAATACTGCACGAAGACAAAAGTCACTACTTTGACGCAGCTCATCGAGGTAGCAAACACTGGGAATGGTTTGCTCAAGGGAGAAGATTGTGAATTTAACACTGGCGTCAAGGCAGGATCAGGCAAGAAAAATTCAGCCAAGAAGCACGTTCCCAATGAGGCTCCTAGAGGGACTCAGGAGTCAGCCAACGCAGGGAAAGACAAAGCTACGTTAAATCAGAAAAGGGACCAGCGAAGAAATGGAAAAGACGTTTTCCTCGCAAGTCTGAAGAGCAAAAGAAGGTCCTGCATGACAGAATGGCACCAGCTAAATGCTGCCACTTGCAGAAATCTGGATGATTACAATCGGAAGTTTTGGAAAGCTCTACTTCCAGTAACTTCCTATCGGTTTGTGCCATTGACAGAACAGATTGAAAAATACTGTTGTGGCCTACCCAAAGGATTGAGAAAATACTGCACGAAGACAAAAGTCACTACTTTGACGCAGCTCATCGAGGTAGCAAACACTGGGAATGGTTTGCTCAAGGGAGAAGATTGTGAATTTAACACTGGCGTCAAGGCAGGATCAGGCAAGAAAAATTCAGCCAAGAAGCACGTTCCCAATGAGGCTCCTAGAGGGACTCAGGAGTCAGCCAACGCAGGGAAAGACAAAGCTACGGTTAAATCAGAAAAGGGACCAGCGAAGAAATGGAAAAGACGTTTTCCTCGCAAGTCTGAAGAGCAAAAGAAGGTCCTGAGGACAGAGAACAAATGCTTTATATGTGAGCAGCCTGGCCACATTGCTTACAACTGTCCTACAAAGAAAAGGCCAGTTGATTCTGAAGACAAGGAGGACAGGAAAGGAAAGAAGCCCATGGCTGGTCTAGTGCCAGATATGGTGGGCGACAAGCCAAATTCAGATGCAAGTGAGCTTTGCAGAGCATGGGGAAAGGTCAGGGATCAAACAGTGCTTATCTTCTTTGATCCAGGTGCCAAAGCCAACTTCATTTCCCCAGAATTGGCTTCAAAGTTGGAAATCAGAGCTGAAGAGATGGGGTATACAGCAGAGGCAGGTTTGGCATGTCCTGGCCATACAGAGGCTGTGACACCCATCATTGGAAAATTGCGCCTACATATCCAGTCCTATGTAGATGCTGAAGAATTTTACATCATGCCACTGGACGGATGTGATGTGTTGTTAGGTATTCCTTGGTTGTTTCGTGTGCAGGGAATCATGGATGCCTACAACAAAAAGATCAATGTACAGAGCAGGGGAAAGACTCATATTCTGGATGTAAAGCTTAAAGGGGAGTCTATTCCTACTGTATCAGCTTCTGCTATTACTTCTGTAATGAAAAAGCATCTTTCTGCGTACTTGGTTTTTGCACGTGAAGTGTCAGATTGTGATGAATCAAATTTATCTGTGCTAGATAAAGAAAGGTCAATGTTTTTACAACAGTATAGTGACTGTTTTTCCGATTCATTGCCGTCTCAATTACCGCCAGAGAGACCCGAGGACCATGCGATAGATTTGGTGCCAGGCAGTAGCCCACCAAATAAGCCTCCGTACATGGTTAGTGCGGCTCAGCAGAAAGAGATAATGGGCCAAGTACAGGAGCTGTTAGAAAAGGGGCTGATTCAACCCAGTTCATCTCCATTCTGTTCTCCAGTGTTGTTGGTGCAGAAAAAGGATGGCTCATGGCGTATGTGCATCGACTACCGTGCATTGAACAAGAATACCATCAAGAATAGGTTCCCTATACCTACAATTGATGATATTATGGACAAATTAGAAGGAGCAGCTATGTTTAGCAGGATAGATCTAAAGAGTGGGTACCATCAAATCCGCATTAGATCAGAGGATGTGCACAAGACTGCTTTTAGAACGACGTTTGGCCTTTACGAATTTTTAGTGATGCCCTTTGGTCTCACAAATGCTCCTGCTATGTTCAATAGGATGATGGACAGAATTTTCCGTCCACACCAGCAGTTTGTTGGTACATTCTTTGATGACATGATAGTCTACTCAAAGAATGAAGAGGAGCATAGGCATCACTTGGCCATTGTGTTCAAAGAGCTACGCAGTCATAGGTTGCTCATCAATGCAAAGAAAAGTGAGTTTTTTCTGGAAGAGATTCACTTTCTGGGACACATTGTCTCAAAGGATGGTGTCAGAATGGATCCTGCAAAAGTTGAAGCGATCAAGTCATGGCCAAATTTGAAGACGGTGCATGATGTCCGAAGCTTTTGGGACTATGCTCCTATTACAGAAGGTTTATCCGAAATTTCGCTGAGATTGCTTCACCTTTACATGCTCTTCAAAAGAAAGCAGTCACCTTTAGATGGACACAGAAAGAGATTTCAGCTTTTAATCTCTTAAAGGAAAAGATGACTTCAGATCCAGTCATTGTGTTGCCAGATCTTAGGAAGTCATTTGTGGTCCAGTGTGATGCCTGCGGTAGTAGCATTGGTGCAGTGCTAATGCAAGATGGCAGGGTAGTAGCCTATAAGAGCAGAATTTTGCAAGGGCCAGAGATGACCATGCAAGTCTATGAGAAAGAGTTACTGGCTGTGATTCATGCGCTCTTAAGTTGGAAACACTACCTGCTAGGTGCAGATTTCGTTGTCCAAACGGATCATCAGACCTTGCGATACTTCTTGACACAAACAAAGTTATCTGAGAAGCATATGCGATGGGCAAATATTTTGTCCATGTTCCATTTTCAGATTGTGCATGTGGAAGGCAAGAAGAACGTTGTGGCTGATGCCTTGTCAAGGAAGCCACAAATTTCAGCTGTGTCGATTCCTTATCATCATGAACTTGATGATATGAGAGAACAGTATGCAAATGATGAAGATTTTGCAAGGGTCTTCGAGCAACTAATGGATGGACAACGTCATGAACACTATCTTCTCAAAGATGGGTTCATGATGATGCATGGCAGATTGTGTGTCACAAAGCCATTGCCACGCAAAGTTATGGAAGAGAGTCATGTCCCACCGTATGCAGGGCATCGTGGTATTGATGCTACAGTTAAAGCGGTTGAGACATTCTTCTATTGGCCTACATTGAGAAGGGATGTGGATGCCTTTGTGCGAGAATGCCTAATATGCCAAAAGGTCAAGTTTGACAGGCAAAAGGCACCAGGGTTATTGCAACCACTACCTATTCCAGATAAACCATGGGAAAGTATTGCTATGGATTTTATCTTTGATCTTCCGAGAACGCACACAGGAAACGATGGTATTTGGACCATTATTTGCAGATTCAGCAAACAGGCTCATTTTATTCCTGTCAAGAAGAAGATAAAGCCAGATCAGATGGCACGCTTGTTTATGAGCAATATTTTCAAGTATCATGGCATGCCACAGTCGATTGTTAGTGACCGTGACCCACGCATGACAAGTTTGTTCTGGAGAGGTTTGTTTGAGAATATGGGCACAACGCTCAAATTCTCTTCGTCATTTCATCCTCAAACAGATGGGCAGTCAGAAGAGGCAAATTCTACTGTCCTAGACCTGCTGAAGTGCTATGTGTCAGAGCATAAAGGAAAGTGGGAGCAGTATTTGCCATTGGTGGAGTATGCATACAATAATACAGTGCATTCATCAACTGGCAAGGCACCCTTTGAGATAGTTGAAGGTGGCAAGAAAGTTCCTCCCATACTGCATACAAAGGACAAGATATTTGAAGCAGATAAGTATGTTCAGGACATGGATGAAATGTACAAGAAGGTCAAAGTAGCCTTAGAAAGGACTCAGGCAAAGCAAAAGAAAGCAGCTGATCGTCACCGTCGTGAAGTGGTATATTCACTTGGTGATTGAGTGCTTTTACGCTTTGAAAAGGCAAGGTTAAAGAAGATGAAGGGCAAGGAAAGACTGTTTCCAAAGCTCAGCATGCGTTACTATGGGCCTTTTCAAGTGTGCGACATAATCAGTGATGTTGCATATAGGCTGAAATTGCCTGACAGTTGGAAGATTCACAATGCGTTTCATGTGAGTCTTCTCAGACCCTATATGGGTGATGTGCCAGAAGATATGCCAGCTGAAGATCAGCCGGAAGTCGAGGAACTTGACGAGATCTTGGTCCCGGAACAGATTTTGGCACACAAAGAAAGGAAAGTGAAAGGCAAGGTTGCTAGGCGTTACTTGGTAAAGTTCAGAAAATATCCACCAATGGATGCTAAGTGGATGGAAGAAGGTGAACTTGCAGAGTCACCAACTGTGTTATCACTTTACCTGGAAGCCTTCGATTTGCAACCTACCTTGACCCCTTGAGTTTCAAAGCTACATGGATTGTTAGTGTGACAATAGCTTCTGAAACAAATGATGTACATGGTATTTAAAGTGAGCTCAAATCAAATACCTATTACATGAATGTTAGAGCTGTACAGATTGTCAGTTTGGCAATTGCTCTTATGGAATGTCCAAAAGTTTGGTTAGTGCTATAGAAGTGAGTATTTCTTGTCAGTTTGTCAAGGATACAGTGATTGCTTCTATTGAAGAGTACATGTGTAACTGCATTCTTAAACTGTCGGTTTGGGTATGCTCGAAAGTGTTACGGGATCCAACGTGTACTATAAGACAGTGGCAAAATGTGCAGCTACCATTTTGTCATTGGAAAGTTAGTGACTCAAAGCAATGGCACAGTGCGCAGCTACCACTATGTCATTGGGACAGGGTTCACACGCAGGCAATACATGAGTCAACAAGGTGTTGAATACACCAGGGTTGACAATGAGCATGTATGTGTCGTATATGTGTCGACAGGTGTTGAATACATCAGTGTTGACAGTAAGCATGTACGACATAGATGCAAACGAGGACGTTAGAGATTTCAAGAGGGGGGTATGTCACCAGCGTGTGACTACTATCTATCCTTTTTGTTGATTTCTTTCTTATTATCTATTTACTTTCACTTTTTGGAAACACCCCTCGGGAAATCTAACTGCCCTGCATTGCATAGCTAGTGTGGAACTGTCCAGAGGGAGTCCAGGCCTGAGGGCAAGAGAGCACTAAGGTTGGACAAGGACTATGGTTAGCCAAGTGGGGTCATTGACTAGCCAAAGTGGAATCCTTTGCTACAGAGCCTACATTTCAGTTCTGGATCTGGCCGCAGTGTACAAAGAGGGTCGGATGACCTAGAAAGATACAATGGCAGCATCTCCTAAAATTTAGGGAACTGCTATTTTGGGACCTGAAAATGTGTTGACGTCATTACCTCCGGAATGACAAAGGGAACATTTTCTTACTCTGCCGTGAAGTCAACTGGGCAGCCGGTTGGGAGATTTTTAGGCGGCAACCCCGAAACGGGAAAATGCTTGTAAATGTGCCAAGTGGCACCTTCTGGTGCACTTGCCTCATGCAACAAGAAGTGGCGTTGAATTTAGGAGGGGGAGAGCCTCATTTTCAGATTTGTCACAGGTTAAGAGCTATGGAGTGCTTGCTTTCCCTCATATGCACAGTGCGGTGCCAGGAGTGATGCCCTGCACGCTACGCACTGCCCTCTCTCTCCCCTTTGGCAGTATGTTATGCCCCTCTAGTGGGCTCTTCATTTGACCAATGTACAGTTGTGTGGGTTCATGCGCGATTGCCGAGGCAAGAGCCTCTTGCACAGGTACTGGATTAGCTAGCGGCTAATCCCCCCACAGGTACAGGTGAATTCGGAGAGGTTTCACGCCAGAAATCTCGTCCGATTCAAAGGGCAAGTAGCCCTACAGGTGCGGGAGCTCAAGGACTTGCTACGGATGCGACCGGCACGCGAAACGGAGCCCAAAGCAGTAAATTACAGCCTGCTGTGTATTTTTGCAGGTTTAGGGTTTTGGCCCTAAACGGACCCTAATACCCCCAGGAGGTTCGGGGACGCAAGGGGACCGCTGTACAGGTGATCTGGCGCATTTTCAGGGCTGAAAACAGAGAATTCAACGTGCTGCAGATTCTCGCCAGGTTTTGCAAAGTGCCCGTATGCGTCGGGAAAGTCGGCCAATGCGTGGGAATACTGACCGTGAAGGGTTCTAGTACAGTTATGCTGCCGAAATCGGGCTGGAACAGTGGAAATTCAGCCGAGTTTGTGCGGGGCAGCTTGTAGGGAACCTCAGCGTTTATTCCCTCTTTTTAACAATAAAGAAATACCGAAAGGGGCGCCTAAGTTAGGGGCCAATCTGGTGTCCGTCTTCTCATACAGGTGCATTCTAGCATCTGTATCCCATTCCCCTCTCTTGTGTCACTATAGCGCAGGTAAAATAGACGAATAATAATGGGTGAAAGCTAAATCAAGGTTTGAAGTAAAGTCTACCGCCCTTTTTGGATTGAACAGGCCGGTTTCTCTCTCTCTCTCTCTCTCTCTCTCTCTCTCTCTCTCTCTCTCTCTCTCTCTCTTTGGAAAAAGTCAGGGCTGTATATTACTGAGTACAATATAATCCCCAGCGGATACCAAAATAGCCTATCACATGGGGTGTACAAGCTGAATGTAAGGAGGAGAGCCACTATAGTGACAACTCGACTAAAACAATCTCATGGTGTTCGGTGTGACGAGTGGAGGAGAAACCACCGAGGAGGGCATAATGCCACATAATTTGTCCACCTGTAAGTGCGAAGAAGAGTGGGGATCGTGCCCAACGCCGAAGGAAGGCAAATCGGCGAGCCTCCGCTGCTCAAGATGCACCTGAGGAAGAATCCCACTGCCAAATCAGGGTGTGAATGATGTCCAGCCAAATGGCAGTGAGGGTATCCTGAAGGAGCTGTGGAGCCGCACTGAGAATGTGGAGACAACGAGCTCTCCAAACATTCCATAGTGTAATACTAGTGATGACTGAAAAAACCTCATCACGTGTCTGAGAATCCCCCTGCCAAGCAATCTTTGGTAGCATAGCCAAAGTCCCTCGCCGATAACCGTCTGAGCCCTCGTAAAAAAGATGGGGGCCGGACATCGGCATCAACCATGAGATAGATCCCCAAGTAAGAAATCCATGCTGAACACCTGCTCTGCTAAGTAGAAAGCAAACTGCAAGCCACACTACATGGGAAGCTGAGCATGACCAAAGACAGTGTGCAGGTGACTTAGGGAGTCGCAAAGGACAGCGAGTACATAACGGATCATGACCCATAGTAGCTAGCCAAGTCCCAACTGGAAGTCCCGCATGCGCAATCATCCACATGAAAAAAGAAATACGACGAGCCGCATGTAAATCCCAGATGGCGGACCAAAACTGCTGCAGATAGGCATGAGAGAGACCTGAATGTAACGAGAAACGCATACGAGTGGGTTGCTCTGGCTGCTATCTCATCAATGCTAACCGTCCAATCCTCACAGTGTACTCAAAGAAGGATACAGGTGCACAGGTGGGGTCAGAGTGAGGCCAATGCCACTCTCCTGGGTCCCAATAAAGCTGAGATAGGGCACGACCCTCCCACACCCAAAGCCTCCAAAGTGCAGCATCAGCGGAAGCGAAATGAGGGTCAATACAACGACGCTTCCCGCGGGAGCCAACTACTCTGATGGCCTCCCATCGAGCTCCGGGAAGGACAGGGTGCGGTGCGGAAAGGTGGCATCATATGTCAATCTAGCATGAATCCCCTCATACTGGTCAGTATCAACTGTGAACAGCATGGTGTCTAAACGAACTAATAAGAGACTGCTCTGAGCAAAGAGGCCTTCCCAGCCACAATGGGGAGGCATCTGAACCGTGCCTCTCATGACTGCATCCCACTATGAAGGAACGGTGGAATCAATCTCAAGCAGTCTGTCTGTCACCCCGCGACCAATGTCATAATGTTCTGCCACAAAATCAGCATCTAGCATCCGTGTCTCATGAAACAACCGCATAGAGGCAGCAGGGGTAGCATCCCAGGCAGCCCGATCAATGTGAGTCCTCTCTCCAAGCTGACGGGGTGGATCAACCGAAGAATCAAGAACTGCAGCATTCCAAATGAGAGGCTGGCGCTCAATCTCCTCATGACATGAGGGAGGTGAGCGTATGATAGCCCATCGCATGGAAACCCAAATCTGAAGGAGTGATCGGATGAAGGGGGAGAGGAAGGTGGTGGACAAGGGGGCATCAGTAAAGAGAAAACGATACCCTGTCTGCCAAGTATGACCATCTCTAGTGCCAAGTCGTGGAGTCACTGCGCAAAGAGCGGCCTCAAGAAGCATCTTCCAAGGTTCTTGTCCGGGAAAAAGACCCCGAACAATAAGCTTGGTAAGAAGGGCGCGGCTCTGTAACTCTGGATCAATAATGCCAAGGCCTCCCTCTGACCTAGGACGAATGATCGTAGACTAGCGAACTCGAGCACGGGTATCAATAGTCCCGTCTGTGCCACTCCATAAAAAGTTCCGCACTAGGCGGCGGAGCGGAGCCATCACACCAGAATGTAACATCCAACAAGAAGCCGTATACCATACTATAGCCAAAATGACCTGGTTGGCGACCAATGCGCGGCCAGCCAACGAGAGATGACGTGAAGACCAATGGCATAGCTTCCTACGAATAGACTGTAGTACGGGTGCAAACTGCTGCTGTGAGGTAACATCTAATCCAACCTGAAAGCCCAGATATCTGCATGTCTGACCCGGTCACAACCATGTGAAACCATCAGCTACCCCCCACGTAGGTATGTCATCACTGCCAACCAGTAACCCATAGGATTTATGCAAGTTAATGCGTGCACCACTAGCAATGCAAAAAACCTCTAGGGCCTCCCGCATGGCATCAAGAGCAGCTAGCAAATAGCGTAACATGAGCATAGTATCATCAGCAAACTCCTGATCGATAAGGTCTGGAGCTGTAGGTACTGGCATGGTCAAGCCACAAAATGCATGACTCTGAGCACGAAGAAAGTCGGACATAGTCTCTCCTACAAACAGATACAGATATGCTGCTAGAGGACATCCCTGACGGACAGATGGAGAAAGCTCAAAACTGCGACTGACACGACCACCAATAGTAATAGCACTGTTGGCAGTCCTGAAGAGAGCGGAAATGCCTGAGATCCATCTCGAAGGGAAACCCATCCTGGCTAATGTTCCTTCAAGAAAGTCCCACTCAACACGATCGTATGCTTTCTCGAAGTCAAGGATGAAAAAAGCGAGAGGCTCAGAAGATGATCTGGCCCACTCCACTGGCTCATAAAAAGTGAAGATATTATCCAGGATGCATCGATCCATGACAAAGCCTGTCTGAGAATTATGAATAATATCTGGTAAGGACGGCCGCAAGCGATGGCTGATCATTAACGCTTATATCTTATAGACCGAAGGGAGAAGGGTAATAGGTCTCCACTGTCGGAGCTGAGTGGTGTCACCCCCCTTCGCAATAAGAGATATGAGACCTGAACAAAGATCCGGATGCATATATCCTGATGCAAAGATGTCCTGACAACCGCGAAGCAGTGGTATATGCAATACATCCCAATATGTCAAAAAGAAAGCTCTAGTGAGGCCATCCTCTCCTTGACAGGAGGATGAATCAAGACTCTCTATAGCAGCATGGAGCTCTGCAAGTGTGAAGGGTGCCAACAAGATCTCTGCCATAGTGTCTGTACAACGGTGTCGCGTGTGATGCCAGATCTGCTCACGTGCATGTAAAACCTCAGTAGTGCATACATCAGCAGTAAACAATGTCTCAAAATAATCTGCAGACATATCAAGTATAACATCAAGATGCATATGTAGTGTCCCTTGAGCATCGCACAGAGTCCGAAGGGTGGTGCCAGGAGGGCGCTCTTTATGCGCACCAAAGAAGTCTTTATTCATTCGATCAGCTTTAGCTATCCAATGAGATACTGAAGCATGATGAGTGAACTTAGACCTAGCCTCCTGTACGCGACGAATCTCCTCTATGAGCTCTGTCTGTCTACCAGAGAGATAAGCATCCTGAGGCCACTCCTCGAGCAAGCGCTCAGTGGAACCAAGAGGGATGTGAAGATTAGACTCGCGTACCCTCAACTGACGATGAATAATAGCGGTCTGATCACGGCAGTAAATACTAGACTGAGTAATGCAATGAGCAAGAAACTCTCCAGGGGGTCCACAATAAGAAGCATCCGTGGACCATAAGTCACGAATCTGCTGCTGCAATACTGGAGTGGTGAGAACACTGTCAGGGATGCGGTAGCCTCGCCTCTATGGAGAGGATCTAGTGAAGGAGATAAACAATGAGATGGGTAAATGATCTGAGAGGCTGGTCCCTCTCCATATAGTAGTGAATCCGCCTAGAGCTGCTGCCCAAGGGCCAATGTAAAAACGATCAAGACGCTCTAATAATCTCCCCTGCTGTCTCTGAAACCCCCAAGAGTAATGAAGTGTAGCAGGGTGGTGACCAAAAGAGGGTATATGCCAGGCATCAACACCCTGAATAGCTAGAAGAAATCGATCCCAAGCTGGCTGCTCATCGGGAGAGATGGATGATAGAACTGGAGGTGTGATGGCTCGCCAATCACAGTCGCTCTCAACGTTGTTGAAGTCACCTCCAACAATCCAAGAGTCTACAGCAGGTAGAACAACAGCTAAAGAGGACCAAAATGTAGCCCTCTCCCGAGGAGTAGTGGGTGCATAGACTGACATAAAACCAATGATAGATTCCCGAATCCGAATAGAAACATAAACTGCTCTGCCAGCGACAAGGGTGCCATGCTGCTCAACTGAGGCCAAGTAACGTGGTCCCACTGAGATACATACACCGCAACTCTGTCCATGAAGGCCCAGAGCAAGCTCCCAAAAAGTGTGGGCGCCCGAGGGCATGAGATTGCCGAAGGGAGTGGCAATCTTATGCTCCTGTACTAGCAATATGTCCACAGTGCCCACTACATGAGAGTGTAAATCTCTGCGAAGTAAAAGCTTACGGGAACCTTTTACCCAAGAAGTCTGTAAACCATTAGCACTCCAAGAAACTACATGTAAATCCATAGACTGCATGAAAGAGTTTGAATAGCATCTGACGAACTGCGCATCTTCTTGGAGGCAGCTGGGCCATCCAAGGGGTGAGCTTCAAGCGGTAGGAAAGCTACCCGCAAGCCCTCTCTAAGATATGGTGTCTCATTGCACCAACTGCGGACCTCAGCTTGTTTACATTGCATTACCGATGGTGCAACTTTGACACCCCAAATGCGCATAGACATAGGAAGCACCACATTTGAGGATACATGAATGACCATAGGCAGTGAATAGCAAGCATAAACATCACTCCACTCCATAGCACCGATACATGAAGGGTAGCGAGGAGACAAAACATCAGGAGCGGAAGGAGACAACCATAAATGAAGCTGAGCCATAGTCTGTGCGTGCACAAAATGTAGAACTTGATCCTCGGACCATTCCTGAGTAGCGTGGAATGGAAGGAAAAAGGAATGGGTAGGCTGAGAGCGATTGCCTATTAAAGAGGGAACACAACCTGTCTTGTGATGCATAAGATAGAGCTGCACCCGCAATGGCCCTTCCGAGTCACCGCACATCTCAGCCCGATGAGTGTCCTAGGAAAGAGGGCAAGAGCTGAGAAAAATGCGTGAGACGTAAGTATGAGCTGCTGAGGGAGGGGGAGGACTAGAAGGCGGAGGGGGGAGAGTAAGGGCAAGAGGAAGAGGAGGAGAAGGGAGAGGTAGTAGCGGTGAATGATCCATCTGCATAGGAACAGGGACCTCGGGAAGAGGGGAAGGAGCGGGCGGAGGAACTACAGGTGAAGGAGGAGCTGGTAGCAGAGGTAAGTGGTCCTGTCGCGAAGAAGAAGAATGGCGAGGAGATGCAGGGGGTAAGGGGGTGGTGGAAACCTGAGAGGGAGCTGGAGAGGTAACACTGGGAGCTGGCTGCGCTGTTGGTTGCTAACGAGGACGGAAGGAATGATTACGACCCACTGTCTGCCATGCTGCCTCAGTGTGAGCTGAAGCGGAGGGAGGAACAAGGAGGGTAGAGCTCGAGGAGCACCTGTAGGCTGCTGAGGTGCTTGAGTAGTAGATGGGTGAGAAGTAGGAACCAGTTGTTGATGCCGACCACGTGGTTGAGCATGACTGCCGCGGGCCAGCTATTGTTGCCGTTGATGACGTGGCTGGGTGGGGCAATCTCGTGCCAAGTGTCCCATCTTGTGACAGCGTAAGCACTATCCTGGGCGGCCAGTGACTACCATACGGAGAGAGTAGTCTCAATCGCGCACAGCCACAGTAACTCTATCTGGTAATGAAGTATCCCCAAACACCAAGACCTGAATGCGAGGTGGGCCAGACGAGAAGATGCAGGATCCTAGAACTACCGTGCCAAAATGAGCAGCAATCATCTGGAGGAGATGTTCATCGATAAAATGGAGAGGCATATCCGAGAAGGAGAGCGTCAGAGGGAATCTGGGAATAAGGTGTCCACTGTCAAACTCCTTGGTGGAAAACTCGGGATACCACCTCGTCAAGTATATCATCCTGCGAGATCAGAGACTATCGGAGAGCGAGCCAGGGGGTGGGATCTAAAAGACGTACCATGAATATGCCTCTGCCAAGGAGTGTAAGCTCCGAGATCCGTCCTTGAGTAGTGCCCAATGCAGTTTGACACCAATCACGTATAGAAGATCGGGGTGGAGACTGTCCAATCATCCGGCCAACTAAGGCATGCTGAGCCAAGTGTTGTACTTTGGAGTCAATGCGTGACAATAGGTCGCCAGTGTAGTCCACGCGATGGGCAAGTGGTGATGGAGCGCCGTGAGGAGCACTCAAGACCGGCATAGCCGCCATGCAGAATGGGCGAGACTGGCAAATGCTAAAAGCAAGACCCAAAGTGTAGCTTGGACTCTCTCTCTCTCTCTCTCTCTCTCTCTCTCTCTCTCTCTCTCTCTCTCTCTCTCTCTCTCTCTCTCACACACACACACACACACACACACACACACACAAACGACCCCGGCCTCTCAAAGACCTGCAGGTGCGAATTGCTCCTACTCCTCCTCCTCCTCTCTCTCTCTCTCTCTCTCTCTCTCTCTCTCTCTCTCTCTCTCTCTCTCTCTCTCTCTCTCTCTCTCTCTCTCTCTCTCTCTCTAGCGGCCTACTGTGTCTCCGGTCTCCCTTGGGTGAGGGGGCAGCCCTAGGGAGGCCACAGAGCCCTGCTCCCCATCTCTAGTAGCAACCCCGCCCAGCTCTGCTCACGTGCATTCTCGCTCTCTGTAGAGCTCGTCAGTTTCAGCCCCTGCTCACCCCAGCCTATCTCAGCCTCGCCAGTCTCGGCCCATGCCCAGGCCCGGCCAATCTCAGCCTTGCCAGTCTCGGCCCATGCCCAGGCCCGGCCAATCTCAGCCTCGCCAGTCTCAATCTCAGCCTTGCCCATGTTGAAGCCCGCCAGTCTCAGCCTCTGCTCACCCGAGTCTCGACCTGCTACACAGAGAGAGCTCCTTTAATTAAAGTTGATTATAGGCCTTTGAAGGTGATTTTTTCTCTTGAGAGACTACCCACCATGGCCACTCGGGCCTCTTCTCGCGTGAAGCCCACATTCGCCGGCGTCGTGGCAACACCCCCAAAGGTGGACAGCATGGCCCGGCTTCAACATGAAGTCGAAAGACTTCGCAAGGAAAATGACGCTTTGAAGGAAAGACTCGCAGCCATCGAGTCTCGCCTCACCACAGTGGAGGACTCCAACAAGGGGAAGACAGAACAAAAGGAAATCGAGCTCAATACGAAGACGGAAGTCACCCTCACAGAGAAGGTCAAAACTCAAGTACAGGATGTCATTTTTCGCGAAGTCGAAGTTCGTGTGGCGTCTACGCTACGCGAACAACAACGACAAGATGCTATTGCTCTCAATGTCCGCATTGGCGGACTCCCGAGCGATTGGCAAGGAAAAGAGGACCCCAAGTTCCACAAGTCTTTCGATCGCATCCGAACAACAACCCCCATGATACAATGGGATCCAGCAACAATCACCACTCTCGCTCACGAGCATCGCACCAACCATGCAATTCTTACCTTCAAGACCAAAGCGGATCGAGTCAAGCTCCTTGAGCAATCAAAGCTTCTCAAGGACACAAAAATTTGGTTTGCCGAAGATCTCACACCCACCCAACTCAAACAAAAGAAGACCGAACTCCAAAAGATGCGAGAAGCGCGCACAGCAGGGAAATGGGCAGTTTACCGAGGAGGCAAAGCCATCATCCAAGAGTTTCGAACTCCCAAACCGGCCCCCTCCTCCTCACCTACCTCATCTTAGACTTTTGTTCAGCCCACCTTATCTTTTTTCTCCCCACTCGATGGACTCTCAGTCCTTAACTGATATGTATGAGACGAAATCCTTTGTACTGTTTTGTTCTGGTCCTATAGGTCATATATGACCTCCATGGACGATAATTCAATCTCTCTCTCTCTCTCTCTCTCTCTCTCTCTCTCTCTCTCTCTCTCTCTCTCTCTCTCTCTCTCTCTCTCTCTCTCTCTCTCATATTCGTGCAGGCCACAGTTAGGGTTCGCGCAAGGCAGCAGGTTTCGCACAGGCAACAGATTTCGTGCAGGCAACAACAGATTCGTGCAGGCAACACGTTTCACGCAACAGGCAAATTCGCGCAACCCTGTTGCCCGTCCGTGAACAGAGAGGACACGTTCACGCGCTGCTTGGGAGCAGGTTCGTGCCCTGGCAGGTTCACGTTGTAGGCCTCTCTCTCTCTCTCTCTCTCTCTCTCTCTCTCTCTCTCTCTCTCTCTCTCTCTCTCTCTCTCTCTCTCTCTCTCTCTCTCTCTCTCTCTCACACACACACAAAAACTACTGACGTGTCAAAGCCCTGAAGAATGGAGCCAACTTGCAAACCCCGACCGAGGGGCCTAAACCCTAAGTGAAGAGGTAGAAGCAGTAGAAGATGAACCCGGATTTCACGCTGCCTTGATGACGTGGTAGACTGTACAGAATCCCGTGAATTGCGCTGACATGATGACGTGGCACACTCTACGGATTCCGCGTTTTGCGTTGACCGTTGGCGTGGCAGTTGTACGGATTTCTGTGCTTTACGTTGGCAACTTTTTGGCATTGCTTTTGGACCAGAAGCTTTTGAGTGTAAACGCTTATCATGTAAATTGCTTTTCATAGGCCTAGAACCTTTAAATATGTGCTAAGGGCTCATTCTCTGGCATGCTTCTTAGAGAAGGTGCAAAGTCTGGAGTACCGGCCTGTACTGTGTTGATGCAATATATAGGAATACCGAAAGGGACGCCAAGGTTTGGGGCCAATACTCTTTGGGGTGGAATTCTGCCACTCTGTGTCACTTGTTGTGTCTCTCTCTCAGTTCAGTTGTTATTGAAGTGCTAAAAATCTATTCAATCTATTCTTTTCTATTGGCACGTGGTGCCCGTCTTGTGACAGTGGTATTAGAGCATCAGGCGTGTGCTTTTTTGAAAGCATACCGGTACTTTCAAAGAGCAAACAAAGCAAGATCGCACTTCCAGAGCTTATTGGAAATTTAAGCTTCATGCTCCCGTCTATTCTTTTCTATTGGCACATGGTGCCTGTCTTGTGACACTGGTATCTGAGCATCAGGCGTGTGCTTTTCTGAAAGCATACTGGTCCTTCCAAAGAAGGAACAGAGCAAGAGTCGCACTTCTAGAGCTTATTGGAAATTTTAGCTTCATGCTCCAGTCTATTCTTATCTATTGGCATGTGGTGCTCGTCTTGTGACAGTGGTATCAGAGCATCAGGCGTGTGCTTTTCTGAAAGCATACAAGTCCTTCCAAAGAGCAAACAAAGCAAGATCGCACTTCTAGAGCTTATTGGAAATTTTAACTTCGTGCTCTTGTTTATTCTTTTCTACTGGCACGTGGTGCCCGTCTTGTGACAGTGGTATCAGAGCATCAGGCGTGTGCTTTTCTGAAAGCATACCGGTCCTTCCAAAGAGCAAACAGAGCAAGATTGCACTTCCAGAGCTTATTGGAAATTTTAGCTTTATGCTCCAGTCTAATATTTTCTATTGGCATGTACCACGTGGTGCCGTCTTGTGACACTGGTATCAAAGCATCAGGCGTGTGCTTTTCTGAAAGCATACCGGTCCTACCAAAGAGAAAACAGAGCAAGATCGCACTTATAGAGCTTATTGGACATTTTAGCTTCATGCTCCAATCTATTCTTTTCTATTGGCACGTGGTGCCCGTCTTGTGACAATGGTATCAAAGCATCAGGTGTGTGCTTTTCTGGAAGCATACCGGCCCTTCTAAAGAGCAAGCAAAGCAAGATCGCACTTCCAGAGCTTATTGGAAATTTTAGCTTCATGCTCCAGTCTATTCTTTTCTATTGGCACGTGGTGCCCGTCTTGTGACTCCGGACTCATTAGTCACTCTCACCCTTACTTCATCGCGCATTGGGCGCGCCCCCGTCTTCTTTGCTCATGTCTTACAGGACATAAGCCAAAAAGATCACTTGCAAGAGAAGGATCCAAGATTTGTTTCGAGCTACTATTTTTCTCAGAGGCAGTGCCATGCAGATGTTGCTCTCTATAGCTACCAAGCCGCACACTCCAAGGACTTGGCAAGCTTTCAAGAAAAATTTTGCCCGAAGTAATATGGTTTCTGACATCTTCCTTCGGAGTGCAACTTCTGGCAGAGTGGGGTATCCTGAAATGCTTGCCATGGAAACCCTGACATATTATAACTTGAAATTTCTAGACATCTCTCAACAGGTGTTTCTTGTTGATACCCTCGCCGCCAGAGGAACACTCTCTGTCCAAGAGTTGATGGACCATGCTGTGGTCAGCTACGACCTCGTGGAAGGAAATTAACCCTAATTTTTGGTGCAGGTTTCAGGATGGAAAGTCAGTCAACTTTTCGAGCTCGACTGATGTGGAGATTGCTTTTTAAGTTTGAGTTTTGTTTGAGGACTTGTTTGGTGATCTTGTTTAAAATTTGTTAGAAATGGATGGTATCTGTTTTAAACCTGTTTTGGTGCCGATTTGAATTGTTTGACTCTAGTTTTAACACTCGTTTCATTGATTGGTAATTTTACTCCCGGGTGGAGAAGTGAGAAATACTGTTTTGGTACTGTTTGAACCTCGAAATGACGCAGGCCGATCCCTGGGGAGCGTTCTGTTGTATGCTATAAAACCTCCAAACGACGCAGGCCGATGCCTGGGGAGCTGGTTGTATGCTTGAAAAATATTATTGTTGTGACTCTAGGCCCGAACTTGGATGGCTATGCGGGAGGAGTATTACGAAGTTTGAGCACTGGATACTCTCAGCACCTCCAAACGACGCAGGCTGCGGTCTAGGGAGCGTTTGGTTGTAAAAGGCCTCTATATCTCCTGGCCCCCGGGTCTTTTTAGGTTATGTGGGAGAAGTGATGAGGAAGTCGTTGAATATCTCCCGGCCTGGACCTTGTTAGGTTATGAGGGAGGAGTATTCATCGACAACTTTATGTTTCCATGTCTTGTAACATGCATATGTGAGTATTTGTGTTTCATTGTGATGTGCCAACCACTGAATATTCCTAATTGGATGAGATTGCCTCGGTATGTAATTTTAGTGCATCAAGACACCCGTGGAAGATCCGTGTGGTCTGGCTGTGATGGCTAATTTTACTACGCCGGAATATAAAGAGTTCTGATCTGGACGAAAGGAGAAGCCAACTCCTTGATCAAAAGAGCCGAAAGAAGAAGCTAACTCCTTAACAAAAGAGCAAAATGATTGTCCCTCGAAATGTCCCTAGGAAATTTTTGAGCTAACTTGAGTTGTTTTGAAGATATGTTGTAATCGAGGACGATTATTCTCTTTCAAGAAGGGAAGAGTGTCACAAACTCCTAACGTGTCAGAGCCCTGAAGAATGGAGCCAACTTGTAGATCTCCGCCGAGGGGCCTAAACCCTAAGTAAAGAGGCAAAAGTAGTAGAAGATGAACCCAAATTTCACGCTACCTTGCTGACGTGGCAGACTATACGGAATCCCGTGAATTGCGTTGACATGATGACGTGGCACACTCTACGGATTTCCGTGTTTCGCTTTTGAGTTTGAAGGCTTTGGATGTAAACTACTTTTCATAGGCCGAGGGCCTTTAAATATGTGCTAAGGGCTCATTCTTTCGCATGCTTCCTGGAGCAGGTGCAGAGTCTGGAGTACCGGCTTGTACTGTGTTGATGCAATATAAAGAAATACCGAAAGGGGAGCCAAGGTTTGGGGCTAATACTCTTTGGGGTGGAATTCCGCCACTCCGTGTCACGTGTCGTCTCTCTCTCTCTCTCAATTCAGTTGTTATTAAAGTGCTAAAAGTCTATTCAGTCTATTCTTTTCTATTGGCACATGGTGCCCGTCTTGTCACTCTCTCTCTCTCTCTCTCTCTCTCTCTCTCTCTCTCTCTCTCTCTCTCTCTCTCTCTCTCTCTCTCTCTCTCTCTCTACCCCGTTTTGCAAGATGGCATAGGTGACTTCTGGTACTGCCAGTATACTCTCTCTCTCTCTCTCTCTCTCTCTCTCTCTCTCTCTCTCTCTCTCTCTCTCTCTCTCTCATCACGCCATCTCTCTCTCTCTCTCTTTACCATGCTTTCGTGTAGGGTTTGCTACTGTATTTTAGGGTTCGCGACCTGTTTTTAGGGCTCGCGACCTGTATTTTAGGGTTTGCGACCTTTTTTTTTAGGGTTTGCGACCTGTTTTTAGGGCTCGCGACCTGTATTTTAGGGTTTGCAACCTTTTTTTTTTTTTTTTTTTTTTTTGGGGGGGGTTGTTGGACAGATCTGCATTTTCTGCACTTTAGAAACATCAATCCTCTCTTCTCTCTCTCTCTCTCTCTCTCTCTCTCTCTCATGTCATCCCCAACCTCACCTATGGCAACAAGCAAACTCAAATATATGCTTCACTCCAAAAGAATTTCCATCATTGAATTGGAAATGAAAGCATGGAGAAAAGAGATGGAAGATTGGAGGAACGCAAAGACCGTTTTCCTCCGAGAAAATGAAGAAAAGGAGAAGAGGTGGAAGGACGAGAAGGATCATCTTCTCAACAAGATCGCCACGTTGGAGAATAGCATTTTGGACCTCCACAAAGAAGTGTTGGAAACACGGTCAAAAAATGGGCTTGAAGAGGGGGAATTTCAGCCCTCTTTGAGGGAAGAAATTGACAACATCAATGAGGAGAAGAATTCATGGGCCGCGGTCATATCCGAAACGCAAAAGAAAGTAGAGGAGGCCGAAAAATGGATTGAGGTTGCCAAGAAAGGGAAAGGTAAGGAAGCTCCTTGTACACCCACTCTTATCAACATGACCCTCGAAGAGGAACAAAGAAGGAGGATGCGGGCTCTACATGTGAGGGTAACCGGCTTCAAGGACATAAACAATGTGGAAAAAGAGGTCACAAGCCTCACATCAATGATGGGGGTGGAGAAGCCTTCACACACAAAGGCATGGAGAGTGGGCAAGAAGAGTGAGGGCCCCGGAGAATCTTCAAAGAAAAGAGCTCTCATACTACGCTTCCCTTCATTGGAAGAGAAGAAGGAATTCTTGAGGAAGAGACCTACTCTCAAGAAGACAGGTATTTTCTTAGGCGATGACCTCACTCTCTCACAACTTGCGCATATGAGAGAAGTAATGCCCGAGATTCAAGCGGCAAGGGAGAAGGGGAAGATGGCCTTTTACAGAGATGGTCGGGTGGTGATTGTAGAGCGGCGCTCTACATGACGGTGCGAGACCTATGGGACCACATTGAGGATGGCGACTTGGAATTGTAATGGGTCTATGAGGTTGGATGTTGGTGCCTTTGAGGACAGTTTCAGAGACAAGGACATTGTTTTCTTTTCAGAGACTCACCAGGCCCCTGGCCAACTGTTGCCACATGTGGTGGGATACAAATGGGAGACAGCCCACAGAACAGTCACGAGATCTGAGCATGGGAGTAGAGGTTCAGGAGGAGTAGCGGTGTTGTTTAGGGAGGAGCTACAGCCACTACTACATATTGTACGGAGAGATGATCAGGCTAGATACATGTGGGTGAGGCTGAGAGCTGGCACAGGTCGATTTCTATATATTGCTATATGTTACTTCCCCCCCAGTACGTCAATATATGCTGTATCCAGAGGGCAGTCGCCTTTCTCAATTCTAGATGATGATATATGGGAGTTTTCTAGGGATGGTGATATCATCCTCCTAGGAGACTTCAATGCTCGAACGGGCAACTGTCAGACAGTCTTCTACGACACTTCAGATGAGATGCTTAGAGAGTTGGATGTGGGTGAGCTGGGGTTTGACAGATGCTCACATGACAGAGAGCAGACTAAGTATGGGAGATACCTCACGGAGATGACGACTACACATGGGCTAGCCATACTTAATGGCTTACAGCGGTTTCCTGGAGCAGCAGGCTTCACATGCTTTCCACACAGACATGGGGCCAGTACAGTGGACTATGTTATGACACAGCCGAGCTTTATTCCTTGTATTCAGGATTTCACAGTGGGAGCCAGACCGGTGGGCGTAGCAGTGGATCATGCTCTCTTGACACTGTCCGTATCTTTTCAGTTTAGTACAGCCCAGAAATCAGGAGGCAGGTCACACACCCGTTATACATTTACACCAGAGACTGACTCGGTTTATACAGAGGCGATCTGGGATCGTCTATGCACAGTTGCTCCAGGCCTCTCAGTAGAGGAGTGCACTACTTTACTGACTGAGACACTACATGATGCAGCATCAGAGGCATACCCACACACTCAACCGGATCGGAGGCGACATTCTGGGAGCATGCCCCAGAATAGTTGGTATGATGAGGAGTGCAGAGAGATGAGAGCCCAGCTTCAGAGGGATCTTCATTTAGGAGTCATCACCTACAGACAGTCGCGGATTGCTTTCCGGCGCCTTGTGCGAAAGAAGAAACGAGCTTACCAGGCCCAGATGGAGCGAGACTTGTATCAGTTGTTCTTGAGTAGAGACTCAGGCGAGGCATGGCGACTCTTCCATGAGCACTCCCCTCCCCCAGTGATTACTTCTCCTGATGTGTGGGGCCAGTATGAGACATCGTTATATACGGTTCCTGGGCAGGATCCCCTTCCAGATCCTACAGAGCCATGTCCACCTACGAGCACCTTCTTTACCACTGAGATGGTAAAGAGAGCCATTGACAGGATAAGGACCAGGAGGGCTTACGATCATGACGGTCTAGTAGCGGAGCACTTTATACATGCTAGGGATATGCTGATGGAGGTTCTTGCAGTGTTGTTCAATCGTGCCATGTGTGAGGGATTACCTGAGACTTGGAGGTTGTCTACTATTGTGCCTATATTCAAGGCAGGTGATCCTACAGAGCCTGGAAATTACCGCACTATTATGGTTGGACACACACTGGCACGATTGTATGCATCCATTATTGAGCAGCAGTTGAGTAACTGGGCAGAGGGTGAGGGTGTACGGGCAAAGGGACAGGCAGGTTTCAGGAGGGGTTTCTCCACTCTTGACCATATTCTGACACTCAGAGCTATCATTGAGGAGGGCAGGTCACATGGGAGACGGATTTATTGTAGCTTTGTGGATTTCCGCAAAGCATTTGACATGGTACCGAGAGCTCGACTGATGCGCAGACTGCAGGAGATGGGGGTGCCCACAGTGTTGATTTGGGGGATTATGGCTTTATACAGATCAGTGATGGGACATGTACGCACCCCAGAGGGGATATCTGACTTAGTTCACTCCACTATCGGGGTGAAACAGGGTTGCCCATTGTCTCCTACTCTATTTGGTATGTATGTTGATGAGGTGTCTGATTACATTGACAGAGAGGGTGATAGAGGTGCCCAGCTGGCAGGGACGTGGATCCCATTGTTGTTATATGCTGATGATATTGTCTTGATCTCTGACTCACCAGAGGGTATGCAGCGACAGTTGGATGCATTACACAGTTTTGCAGAGGATAGTGGATTGTCTGTAAACCTTGGTAAAACCAAGGTCATGGTGTTTAACACCACACCGCAGTGGATCAGGAGATCGGCACCGACCTTCACGTATGGTCAAGAGATTGTGGAGTATACAGATGCATACACTTACCTTGGGATAGTCTTCACTGGGCCGAGGTTTTCTTTGGGGAGAGCAACAGAGACTAGACTGACCAGAGCTTATGCGGCCTTGGGAGGCTTGGAGAGGATGTGTTCGCAGGTTCAGTTCCAGGAACCTCGGACAAAGTTATGGCTCTTTGATACTTTAGTAGCCTCAGCTATGATGTATGGGGTACAGGTATGGGGACCTTCTGTAGGCCAGGATGGTTGGAGACGTATGGAGAGGCCCTTGGTATCTATGATCTCCCGATTGATTAGAGCCAAGGCCTCCGTACCTCACGCGATCATTCGAGCAGAGCTAGCTGCCTCCCCCATGGAGATTGAGGCGCTTACCAGATCAGTGTCCTTTGTGCACAGCCTATGGGATACTACTAGAGACAGATATGCTAGACTGGCCCTTGAGTCTTCCAGACAGTTAGCTCTACAGGGGGACACTTCATGCTGGTATGCACAGATGACTTCATGGTTTCAGACGCATGGCTTCACCATGGACAGGTTGCCCCCTTTCCAGTATTCTCTTTAGGCACCCTCGTTGTCTCTTACACGGGTGGAGATCACTAGACTCATTCGTCAGGACCTGATCCAGCTCGACACCAGGAGGACATGGATAGAGCCGCCTCAGGAGTTGAGCACGAAGATGGCTTTCTATAGAGAGCATCTTCTCCACCTCACAGGAGATGGGTTTGTGATTCGACCCAGCTACATGGACACACATATGTCTCATGGTTTGCGTTGTGCCATTGGTCAGATACGCACATCCTCACATCAGCTCGAGATTGAGACTGGTAGATTCAGAGGGATACCAGCAAACAGCAGGATATGCCGATTATGCCAGAGAGAGCCAGAGACAGAGTTGCACTACATATGCCATTGCACAGTGTTCTATGAGATACGGGGGCGTTTCCACTGCTTATTCAGAGAGGGTTTTGGTCCTCTAACTAGGGTCATGAGTTATGAGGATCAGAGATGTCTTGGACTATATCTACTTGAGTTACACAGGTGTAGAGACACTTTACTGGGGAGAGCTAGAGAGAGGCAGTCCCAGAGACACGTTACAGATTTCTTTTCACTAGATATGGGACAGCCAGAGGAGCAGCCACCACTGCAGAGCTCGTCCCACACTCATTCGACCACTACTGGCACTCTCATCGACCGAGCATTGGAGCTACAGAGATATAGACGACCGCGACTGAGGAGAGGAGCTACACAGCATCGACGGAGACTACAACAGAAGATTCGAGCCATACTCTCTCGACATCCAGAGTGCAGATGAGGATGGATCCTCACCATTTCTTCCATCTTTGTTTCACACACTGTTACATCCAGTTTACCGGGTACCTATTGTATCAGCTGCTACACCCACGTAGTTTTAGATTGTAGTAGTAGTAGTAGTAGTATTTTGTTCCACTTCTAGTTCTTTTCTAGTTCTTTTGTACCCAGACATGGTATTAGATTCACTATTTTGTAACTGATTGGTCTCATAGGTCATTTTGGCCTTTTGAAGACGTTAATATAACATTTCATTTCATTTCTCTCTCTCTCTCTCTCTCTCTCTCTCTCTCTCTCTCTCTCTCTCTCTCTCTCTATATATATATATATATATATATATATATATATATATATATATATATATATATATGTATATATATATATATATATATATATATATATATGAGTAGAGGATGCGATGAGGCCAGGTAGTGCACTGAGGCAAGCTTTCGTGCAAGGCAATGCACCCACGAGCCACCGTGCATATGCCACGTGGTGAAGTTGTCAGCTTGGCGAGATCTGCCGTGCGGGTCTTCTGCTCGTGCACGCTCGTGACTGCATGTTGCTACCCCTGCTGTAGCTCACACTGTTGTTGTAGGTCTTATCAGCACAGTTGGGCAACGCAACCAACATCCCCTGCGTGCAGGCAGCCCTCAACGCGATAGACGACATTATTGCTAAGTCTTCTATCGCAAAAATATTTATATCACGTTTCCTCCCTCTCTCTCGATTAAGTCTTCTATCGCAAACATTAAGTCTTCTATGGTAAACACTACCTTCTATCGCGCAAATTGCACCAAGAGCTGGCGCACAGGGCTAGGGTTGTTGAATGTGTAGGGGGTGTAGGGATTCCACAAGAGTCCTCTCCCTCTATCGCGGAAATTGCACGAGGGGCTAAGAGTGCAAGGCGGGGCTCCTGAGCACGCACACCGCAGGGGTTGTAGGGCAATGCCTCGAAAAATCCTCCATGACCCATTTGAGTAGGCCGCTGATGAGTGGTCACAGGTTATGTTGGACCACGTAGTGGCTTGAAATATAAATAATGCACATTACTACCTAGCTAACCAAAAGGGGAGCCTGAAATTAAGGGGCCTTTTTCTCAGTGATGAGTTCCAAGCCATGCCGGAGTCTACATCCGCAACAGGGTTGAAATGCAGAGAATGGGCCGACGACGCCGCTTGGTGGGAGGAGAGGAAGACTCTTGACACCATGGTCAAGCCTATTCTACACCTACTTCGAGTTGTGGATAGCTTGCACTCATGCATCGACAAAGTCTACGAAGCCATGGATCGGATGATAGAGACACTTGAGAAGCTTGTGCCTGACCCTATTCAGTATACGGAGATTCGAGGCTTGTGTGAGTCCAAGTGGAATGGATACTACTCTCCACTTCATGCGGAAGCTTATGTGCTTGACCCCGAGTTTCAGGGAAGGCGTCAAGAGACCAACAAGGAGGTGAGCAAAGGATGGTGGCTTGCATTGGAGCGCCTTGAGCCTAGCAGTGACATTAGGCGCAAGGTTAAAGCTGAGCTACTCAACTAAAGGCAAAAGAAGGACTCCTATGGATGTGTAGATGCACCGGTTGATCGCAGCAAGATTGGCTCGGTTTTGTGGTGGGAGGACTATGGAGGAGATGGCCCACATTTGCAGCGCTTGGCTGTTCGTTTCCTTAGCCAAGCATGTACCACTAGTTGCTTGGAGCAACTATGGACTGTACAACCACATTGCCTCTAAGAAGAGGAATCGCCTTGGGGTCCAGAGAGCCAGTGATTTGGTTTTTGTGAGCGCTAACTTGCGCATGCTTGCCAAGAGCGTCATACACAAGGCAGATCCCTTCATTGAGTGGGAGATGGCACAAGAGAATCCATCTACGGCCGAGACACTTTTAGAGGAGCTAAAGGAGGACTACGAGCCTCGCGAGACCTCGTATGTCGCTGACGACCTCAACTACGACGATGATTTGGAGATTCAACAAGCGAGCACTTCCAGAGTTTGATGACCATTGATCACTCTAGAGTCTAGAGTCTACTCCTCTAGCGTCTACCTAGCCCTTTGTACTTTTCGTTATCCTTGAGACTTGTCCTTTTTGAGCCCTTGTGGCATGCACTTTTCGTTTTGTATCCATCGATGTTTTATTAGCACATTTGTGCCTATATAACTCATGCTCTTTGGTCTATTTAGTGTAAATTTGTGGTCAAGTGATGCTCTATGTGTGTGGCATGTGTGTAGGTCAATAAATGCCAAAAAAACTCTGTTTTTTTTTGTCGTTCCGAACCCCGTCCCCGTTCCCTGAGTCTTGCTGTCCTGTCTCCATCCCCATCCCCGTCGGGCAGTCGGAGGAGCAGCTACCACACCAAAGCTCACATTCTCCTAACACAGAGGCACGTTGATCAATCGAGCGACCCAGCTAGGGAGATCCAGACGCCCACGATTGTGGAGGACTACAAAGCATCGACGGAGGCTGCATCAGAGGATTTGAATCACTTTGGCTCGACATGCACGACCCCCGGTCAGACTACTGACCATGGAGGAGATTGATGAGATCCGCCAGCGAGCGACTGATGATGGATCTCCAATGATTTATCTCTTTTGAGGATTGTACACCCTGCTCATCTTGTATCAGCTCTCACCCATTATATTGTCACACGCATACCCACATTGTGTTGTATTAGCCCCCATTCACTACTTTTACCCCTCTACTCATATCCTACACAGTTCCAACTAGTTGCTTAGTTCACATCTAGCAATTAAGATTTTAGTTTTTCACTTTACTTCAATTTTTTTGTACCTAGACAGCGTATTAGATCCACCAAGATTGTATCAGTTTGGTCTCATAGCTCATTTTGGCCTTTTGAAGACGTCTTATATAATATTTCATTTCATTTCTCTCATAAGCGTGGGGTAGCAGATCAGCCCTGCATCCATCCGTCTCCATCTCCAACAGCGTGGGGGCAATAACTCAGCACCGGGATCGCGTGACCAGCAGTTCAGCCCGCACGCATCCATCAGCACACCAGCCCCGTAGTACCTACATTTTCAGCCTTCTTGTACCAGATAGTCCTCGCAGGATATGGAGCAGCAGGAGGACCTCATTAGTACTCAGCCATCAGAGATTCAGATTTCAGCTTAGAGACATTCAGATTTCAGCCCTCGATACAGTCAGTTTTCAGCTTTCAGTACCTTCAGCCCTGCAGTACCGCATTTCCCACAATCTCTAGTCTCAGTTCTCAGCGATTCCATCATGAAGAACTTATCAGGTGAGACTCGCATGTTGATGCTTACTGAGTCGTAGTGAGAAAAGCTGCACACAAGGCTGGTTGGTTGTGCACAGTTGACGGTGGATAGCAACAAGAAGCCTCACGAGAAGTGCTTGAGGATGGACCAATTAGCTGACCTCGAAGACGACGATATTTATGAAACCCCGCATAAATCAAAAGCGACATTTAAGCCGAGGATTCAAGAAAGCACACAATCACGAGCTTCTGTGAGAGCAGAGAAACTTTCTAGAGTCAAAGATGACTTAATGTTTGAGAAGGTACAAGTGATGATTAAGGCGGAGCTAAGCCTTTTGAGACTTACAGAGACTTAGCTAAGGCGTATGCAAATGCAGTGACTTACAAAAAAGCTATGTATGCAGATATGAGAAAAGAGTTGGACAAAGAGATGCTTGGTAAGCGTGATGAGATGTACATATCATTGAAGGTCGAAATGCAGACTATATTGAGGCAGAAGTAAATATAATGGAATGCGTGATGCAAAATATTTTAAAAGATGCACTTGCTGCTCTTGAATCTTGGAAATAAAAAATGGAAGAACGCATGAATGAAAAGGATGGATTGATCGAAGCACTTAAGGAAGAACTCGCAACTTGTAAAAATACTTCCGTAGAGGAGGGAGAAAATCAACCCTCAATGATAAAGGAGCTCGAAAGCATTAAAGAGCATGTCAAAACTCTACGTGAAGAGGAAGAGCAAAAGGCACAAACAACCTCTTCATGGGCGGAGCACCTATTCAAAACACAAGAGAAGGTTGATAAAGCTCAAAAAAGGATCGAGGACGCAAAGAAAGGAAAAGATAAGATGCATGAAGCCACATTGACATCTACTATCATCAATATGACAATTGAGGAGGAGCAAAAGAGGAAGACTAGAGCCCTTCATGTGCGTGTTACAGGTCTCAAAGACACTGGAAAAGTAGATGAAGAAGTGCAAGAGCCCTTGAAGAGCATGGGTATTTCTAAGCACTTGAAGCGCATGGGTATTTCTAAACCCACACACACAGGTGCTTGGATAGTTGGCAAGAAGGGAAGTGATGAGAAAGAAGTCCCAAGGAAAGAGCACTCATTATACGCTTTCCTATGCTAGAAGCTAGGAAGGATTTCCTGAAGAGGAGACCAACACTCGAGCAAACTGGGATATTTTTGGGTGATGACCTCACTCTAACACAAGTAGCACACATGCAAGAGCTGATGCCAGAGATCAAGGCAACAAGGGAGAAAGGGAAAATTGCTTTCTACAGAGGAGGGAGAGTAGTGGTTTTGGAAAGACGCACCGCATGACGGTGCGAGACCTATGGGACCAACCTTAAAATGGCAGCATGGAATTGTAAATGGATCAATGAAGCTAGATATAGGTGCATTTGAGGATAGCTTAAGGAAAGAGACATTATTTTTTACTTGGAGACGCATCAGACTCCTGGTGGCACATTACCTAGAGTGACGGGATACTAGTGGGAGACTACTTGTAGACAGGATGTAAGATCATCGCATAGAGGACTTGGGTCAAGAGGTGTGGCAATCCTATTCAGGGAGGAGCTTCAGCCCCTTATTCGTATTGTTCGGAGAGATGAGCAAGCCAGACATATGTGCCATGTGGGTCAGTGAGAGCAAAGCAGAGTTGACACGTACAGTCACGTATGACGGGTACACGTACGATGACGTGCGGTACTAATCGAACTCATAAAATTAGACGCACGTTGACGTAACGCACGATGCAAAAAAAAAAAAAAAATCATTCATCTTTAGAGCCTGCACTAAACCAAGAAGTTCTCAAACTCAAGAGTCAAAAGTTAGAACATGATAGATCAATCATTATATATATATACTATTATGAGTCATGACATAGACCTTAGTACTTAGTACTAAGTACTTACAACTTAAGTCTTACAAGTTGTGAGGAGATGGATAGTGAGTAGAGTGATGGAGGGCTTGAAGGAGATGAAGGGAGGGTGATGGAGATGAAGGGAGCTTGATGGAATAATGGAGAGCTTGAAGGAGATGAAGGGAGCCTGATGGAGTAGGGGGCTTGATGAATGGAGAAAGCTTGAGGGAGACAGGGGAGGTGGTAACTTGTAAGTTGATAGAGAAGAAGAGAGGGTGGGCGAGCCTTATATAGATTTTTGGGGAGGAGGGAGAGGAGGGTTAAAGGGAGATGTAGGGGGGGCGAGAGAGAGAAAGAAAGAGAAAGATATATTAACGTCTTGTCGAGGCCAAAGCTGACCTATAGGACAAATCAGAATACATCCTTGGTCACAGTGTCTTCCATCATAGCAAAATGAAAATAAAATAAAACTACCTCAGTAGCTCAGAGCTCCATGGTCATGAGCTTACCATTACAACATGTATTACCCATGCTTTCTACATATAAAGAAAAGAAAGATGTGCAATCAGGTTTCTTTAGTTTCCTGTGCTTGAGGTGATTTGTTGACAAAGTCTCTAATGATGGCTCCTCCTCCTCTATAGACTGCCCACTTCCTCTTTTTCCTTGCTTCTCTTACTTTTTCTAGTTCTGCTGATTTGTTCTTTAGTTGGGTAGGTGTGAGCTCATCTGATATCCAAACGGATGTACCTTTTAATGACCTTGTCTGCTTCATGACTGCTATCTTTTCTTTCATATCATAGTAGAAAACCTTTGCCTGTTTCCCTTTGACTTCCACATGCATTGGCTCTCCCAAATCGATGAAGGGGACCACCCGAGACAATCGTTTAGTCAGTGTATCTGTCTCTACAGTGTATTCAGATTCATCTTGTTCATCTTCATGCCTTTGCGTGTCCCACCCATCGGGAAGACCTCCAATTCGAATATGTCTTTCTATGCTCTGTACTCTCTCTTTTTCTTTAATAATAGACAAAACTTCATCAGAAAAGCTTTGTGGAGTTACCTTAGCTGTAGATTGGTCTTCTTCAACCTTTGGTGGGAGTTCTTCCATTGCTGTTTGCTTTGTTGTCAATTCTTGTACTTTTGTTTGAAGGTCTGCTATGTGTTCCTCTTTCTTCTGTAGCTCTTGTTTGACAAGACTGAGTTCATTCTGAAGTTTCTTCATTTCTTGTAGCAAGTAAGATACCCATCCTGTTGGTTTTATGATTGGTGGAGGGATGCGATCTGGTTGTGTCAGGATGTCAGCAAAAGTCTTCTTCTGCTTCCTTGTCATGGTGCGGGTGTGTATGTAGAAAAAGGGGGGGTGTTAGAGAGCTACCCGCCAAAGGGGGGATCCCCCCCTCAACCCCCTTCGGGGGCTACTCCCTTACCTCAAGGCGCTAAAAGGTTTGCGGCAGCGAGCAGGTCGGATGCAGAGTGGGAGAGCAAGGGCAGCGAGAGAGAGAGAGAGAGAGAGAGAGAGAGAGAGAGAGAGAGAGAGAGAGAGAGAGAGAGAGAGAGAATGAAATGAAATGAAATGATATATTAACGTCTTCAAAAGGCCAAAATGACCTATGAGACCAAGTTGTTACAACATAATGAATCTAATACCATGTCCAGATACAAAAAAGGATCTAGAACAAAATACAACTACTACAAGCTGGGACTATATGGATGTTCCAGCTAGTACGAAAAGTACAGAAGGTGTAGTACAATGGAAAAAGGGGGGGAAATGGCAAGGATCCATCCTCATCTGTACTCTGGACGCCAAGAAAGTATGGCTCTGTTGTAGTCTCTGTCGATGCTGTGTAGCTCCTATCCTCACTCGTGGTCCTCTGGATCTCCCTAGTTCCAGTGCTCGGTCTATGATAGTGCCAGTAGTGGTAGTGTGAGTGCGGACAGAGCTTTGCAATGGTGACTTCTCTTCTGGCTGCTCCTCTGGCTGTCCAATATCTAGTGTAAAGAAATCTGTAATCTGTCTCTGGGACTGTCGCTCTCCACCTCTCCTCAATAAAGTGTCTCTATGCCTGTGTAACTCAAGTAGATATAGTCCAAGACATCTCTGATCCTCATAACTCACGACCCTAGATAGAGTCCCGAATCCCTCTCTAAATAGACAATGTAAACGGACTCGTATCTCATAGTACATTGTGCAATGACATATGTAATGTAGCTCTGTCTCTAGCTCTAGATGACATAAGCGGCATATCCTGCTATCTGCAGGTATCCCTCTAAATCTACTAGTCTCAATCTCGAGTTGATGTGAGGATGTGCGTATTCAATCCATGGCACAACGTAGACCATGAGATCGATGTGTGTCTATACAACTGCGTCGAATCACAAACCCATCTCCTGTGAGGTGGAGAAGATTCTCTCTATAGAAAGCCATCTTCGTGCCCAACTCCTGTGCTGGTTCTATCCATGTCCTCCTGGTGTCAAGCTGAATCAGGTCCTGACGAATGAGTCTCGTAATCTCCACCCATGTCAGAGACATCGAGGGTGCTTGAAGAGAGTATTGGAAAGGAGGCAGCCTGTCCATGGTGAAGCCATGTGTGAAAGCATGATGTCATCTGTGCATACCAACATGATCTGTCCCCCTGTAGAGCTAATTGTTTGGAAGAATCAAGGGCCAATCTAGCATATCTATCTCTAGTAGTATCCCATAGGCTGTGTACAAAGGAGACTGATCTGGTAAGCACCTCAATCTCCATAGGGGGGGCAGCTAGCTCCACTCGAATGATATCGTGTGGTACCGAGGCTTTGGCTCTAATCAGTCGAGAGATCATATATACCAAGGGCCTCTCATGCTTTTCCAACCATCCTGGCCAACAGAAGGTCCACATATCTGCACCCTATATAGCATAGCTGAGGCTACCAAAGCATCAAAGAGCCATAACTTAGTCCGAGGTTCCTAGAACTAAACCTGCAAACACATCCTCTCCAAGCCTCCCAAAGCCGCATAAGCTCTAGTCAATCTTGTCATAAGCTCCCGCTCAATCTGGCCAAAGCTTCTTGATGTGGAGGCTTCTCCTCGCGAAGAGAAAATTATCACTCCTCTTGAAGAGCTCGTTGTAACTTCAAGGCTTCGAGCTCCATGCGTAAAGAAGTCAAAGGGTCAGAGGGACTTTCCACAAAAATACTGAGGCAGTCTCTACCTGAGGAGAGTCGGTGAACAGCTTCCAGGCTCCCTCAATCCTAGTAGGAGCATGGACTTAGGGAGACGATCTTGGATCTCTTCTTGGACAAGTTCATTGCTTGGATCTACAGATTGGAGTGGGACTTCAGTGCTTTGGACTCTCTTGGAGAGTTTACCCGTGAGATGCGGGAGATCAGGCATCCCACGACTACATCCGAAGTCACCCGCAGGTTGGCTTGGATGGTAGTGCCGTTGCTCCTCTACACATTATCATTTGGATTGCTACCTTCAAAGTTGCTTACACTCACCCTCGGTAACCTTACAGCATACTTATCCCCTACCTGGGCAATAGGCCACTCCAAGCTTATTCACATGAGAGCCACACCGAGTTGCGGTTTGGTGGCGTTGTTGGCACGGATTTTGTTTTGGTTGACATCGGAGGATTGGAGGCAGGAGATAAAGGCAAGACGACGCAGACAGATTGCTCTGGAGTCTGGCCTTTTCTCTTCTCAGAGATTCTTCACAGCGCAGACTTCTGAGTCTGGCATCCCTTCTTCTACAGGATGATTACGGTGCAAACAGCTTGGTCTGTTCACACCTCTTCTCGGAGGCCCTTCACAGCGCACACTGTTGAGTCTAGCTTCCCCCTCATCTAGGATTACCCTACCTGCAACAAATTCTTCCAAAGTGGCTTTAGGTCGGAGACTCTCTCTGAGTTTTTGTTGAGAAGTCTTAGGAAGAGCCTTCTCGACCCATTCTTGACCATGAATTCTCCTAGTTGTTGACGAAGCTTTGCGACTAGAGACTTTGTCCTTGTCATGAGTTCTGCAAAAGTCTTATGCGGCTGTAGCATGAGGTTGGCCAATTCATCCAAAAAAAATTCTTGGAGGTCCCCTCATCTGAAAGCCTCACAGAACTACCTTCGTAACATGGCCCAAGTCGTAAAATGGTTCTCAGCAAACTGACTGTACTATTTATTGGCTAAGCCATCCAAGGTTGAAGGGAAGATCACTAGGTAAGCGTCTTCTCTGTTGAGCCCACGAACCCTGCAAAGGGAGACAAATCTCCTAGCATGGTCGTCTGCATTTCTGTGGAGAGTACTCTGAAAGTAGGAAACTTTATATTCACCTTAGCCAGGACGCTTGTGAGCTCCTCCATGGCTGCCTGTTCAGGAGCTTGTTGTTCAAGAGCTTGCTGTAGCATAGGGGGTGAGAACTCGATTGGGGAAGGTGACGTGGGAGGTGAAGAACTGTTTGAGGGAGTGGAGGTAGCCGTGTGGAAAGGTAGGGGTAACGGGGCTGGTGGACTTCTACTCGGCACAAAGGGTTGGCGCTTTCGATGGTAGCACTTCATAGGACTCAGTAATGGACTTTGCCGATCTTTGGACTGCCTCGTATGTGTCATGCAGTAATCAAAAACCCACCCAAGCTTTGGGCACTAAAACTTATACTTAGCTGGTCCAAACTCCACTAGACCAGTGACCTGGACGAGTGACTAGACCAGCTGGTCTAGTACTGAGAGCTGGTCTAGTACTGAGCTGGACAGACCAAGCTGGACTACTCTAGTCTAGACTAGCAGACCAACACAAGCGAGAGCTTAAACGAGCTAGCTCCTCGACCTGTAGGCACAACGGAGTGAAACTTCAGTTGAGGTCCCACCGGGCATGCCAAAAATGAGAGCACCTGTAGTAGCAGGAATAATGTGTCATTCTCTCTACTGTGGGTGCTCCTCAATGCAATGTGCATGAAATCTCACTCCAACAGAATGAAAACACTGTAGACGATGAGCAATATAGCAAACAAGTAACTCAATAGAACAGCAGACTCAACAGCAGAACCTGAATAGCATGGGACTCAACTAACTCAGATGAACCAGTACAGACTCTGGCATGGCAGCACACTCTCTGCTCCAAGCCCAGAACTCACGGGTACAATGGGGGTGTCAAGGCTAGGGTATAGTGTGTGACGTAGACTCCACTCGACGACTCGACTCAACGCTAGACTCAAGACTCATAAACCATCTAGAACAGTCTATCCCGACTCAAGCAAATGTGAACATATATACAACCCCAAAAGGGCAACCAACAGCTATAATCAAATATCTCTAACTGTCCAGCTGCACCTATCCCCAAATTGTGGCGGAGAAGAACTGGCCACGGTGTCCTCTAACCACCCCTCCTACCACGTGTCAAGTCCAGCCAGTGTGAACCCACAACCAACTGTAATTGTCTTTTCGTGTAGAGTGACACTGTAGCCCAGCTACAACAATTTTCACATATGCCATGAAAAGCAATTGAAGAATTTGTAATCTTACATGTACACACATGGTATTTTTGTTGCATGCACAAAGATGCTTGCATCTTGATCATGGGCACACAAACACATAATAAGCACAAAGACAATCTGATACATTCATAAATAGACTCAGAATTCTGAAATTGACAACCACGGTTTTCATGAGACTCATCACCTGCTTCAAAAAGATCTTTTCAAGAATTTGGCAAGCTTGTATTATTCGCAATAAAGCTTGAAGATCTCCACTCCTTATTGTTGACAACTGCATTCCACCTTCCATGATTGTTAGATCAAATTGACAAGCAGCATTGAACTGCACTCATGACAGTTGATATAATGCACTACATGACAAGCGACATATAAACGGAGAAGTCACCAACATTAAGCTGTGCAATATGTGTCAAAAGTATGCCATGATTTTCCGCCGTACAATATAGTGCCTCCCAAATAGATGCACACTGGTTGTACATTTTTTTCTCCTTGAACATGAATGCCTAATCTGCCAAAGAGATCCACTTTGCCATACCGCATGAGTAACCGAAACATGCCGAACACTTGGACCTTCATCTCAAGCTAGACGCCAAATTGACCAACATATTTATCCTCATCATATCAGCACAAATATCCCGAGCAATAGAGAATGATACAACTCAAGCCAGAGCATATTATGACAAGTGACATGCACAGGAGGCTAAACAATGAATGAGACTTTCCATTTGTGTCACAAGCATGCCAAAACCTTCTACTTTGATATATTAGTGCCTTGCACCCATCCAGGTAGAGCACAAGATTATCATCTTTTTCTCCTTGACCAATAGCAAAAACATGTTTCATACGTATCCAAGAACACATGGATCACTTTATTTCAAGCTGACATGCAGACGACCAGGATAAAAGCCACCACTAGAAAATGATACTCTCTAAGGAGTCTTGTAAACACCCAGAATCAAAGCATCATAGATAAGAAAGAAAGTATATATGACAGAATTAAAGTTTCTAACCACAAAAAGAAACCACAGGAGCCAACTTATGGAGAAATCCTTGGGCAGGGCACGTGGGGTAAACCCTAAGTTTTGGCGCCACAGACTTTCTCCCTTTGC
The DNA here is from genome assembly GCF_014529385.1 of Adiantum capillus-veneris. Lineage (NCBI taxonomy): Eukaryota > Viridiplantae > Streptophyta > Polypodiopsida > Polypodiales > Pteridaceae > Adiantum > Adiantum capillus-veneris. Next base: position 28,734,646 of record NC_140953.1, on the reverse strand, counting down.
ACTTCTAACACCATCAGATGTGGAGTCTTGCTTAATCTTTGCACTCTTTGTTTCCTAGTGCTTAAGGATTTGCATTCTTGCTTTCGAGGTACCCTACTAATATGTGCCCATTGTGTTAAGACAAAAACTCTTGTGGCCTGACGATGTTCTCATAATGAAATACTAACAGGCAAGCTGTTGCAGTTCACAGCCACTAACTTTATATTTAGAGAAGCGCTCTAAATCCTCATATCAAAGTCCCTCATTCAATCTATGCTTCTTGAGATCCATGCCGGTTCGATCCTCACAAAGTCTCTTATCAATAGATGGTCCACTGTCCACTCAACACTTCACTAAGAGAATGTCAAAGGTCAAGCATCAATGGCCTGCTCTGAGGCTTTTGCGAAATTAAAGCTTAGGCTCATGTTTCCAACAACAGATAGTGCTTCATTATCTCTCTAGCCCCTCTGAGACCCGAGTTTGAGGATAAAAGGGAGCAGTAACCTCCAGACCTAGACCTTGACAGTGTGTTTTACAGGCTTTTGAATGGAGGGACAGTCCCTAAAATTGTCTTAAAGATACTTTTAAGATGAAGCAGACCAAGTTATGTGTTAAACAGGGTTTGAGACAGAAGGTAATGACTAAATGTTATAATCCACCATTTGCAGGCCATAGGGGCATAGAAGCAGCACTCAAGGTAGGTAAGTCACAATGTTATTGGTGTCAGGTTAAAGCCAATGCGGAAATGAATGGTTTGTCAAAAGGCTTGCTGTGCAATAAAATCTACTACGTGTGAGTCCAAATCTGAAGAAAGAGATTGATGCAGGTACGATCTGCTCTGCCATGGACCCCCACTGACTTCTTGCCCAAAGGCTTTATCTCGCATCGACGCTATTTTCTTGTCAAATATAAGCACCGTGCAAATGGTACAAACCACAAGAAAAAGTTCCTCTTCAAGAAGAGGAAATTCAGCAAAGGACCTAAAGATGCTGAAGAAAACATGGAGTGGTTCAACAAGGCAAATGTTTCACATGCGGAGAAGCGGGACATAAGTATATGTTGAATACCCTACTAAAAATTCTTAAGACAAATGTGGATCCTCTAAAGCTGCGGAGGAATAAAGAAATAAGAAAGCCAAGACAACCGCTGGTTTAGTACCTGACATGCTTGGGATGCAGCCTAAAGATGCCTCTACGGAGCTATGCAGACCTTGGGCAAAGGTCAACGACTAAAAGGTTTTAATCTTCTTTGATGATCGAGCCACGGCAATATTTTTGACAGGTTACAAAAATCACCTTGTTTTAGCAGGATTGATTTAAAGAGTGGCTATCATAAAATGCACACAGCACCTGCAGCTGACCACAAAACTGCTTATTGGACTACTTTTGGATTATATTAGCTTTTGTTGATGCCTTTTGGAATCCCTAATGCTCCGGCTACCTTCAACCATATGATGAATCATATATTCATTCCATACAAGACGCTCATGGGAACTTTTTTTGATGACATCATTGTTTTCTCTAAGCCAGAGCTTGAGCATAGAGAACACTTAGCTCAAGTGTTTTCAGCCCTAAAGGGACATCCATTGGTAATTAATGCAAAGAAAAATGAATTCTTCATTGAAGAGATTCATTCTCTTGGTCATATCCCGTGTAATGTGCCTCTCTAGCATGTTAGACAGCTAGCTTTACATCTTTTTGTAGCGCAGATAGTGTGTCGTGCTCTCTACAGTGGGTGCTCCTCAGTGCAAACTGCGTGACAATCTCACTCAAAATAGTGACAATCTCACTCAAAATAGATGAAACAAGAAACGATAGACAACAATTGAGCTCACAACGACACAACAACAGCAGCAGACCACACAAATGACTCGACTATCTCAAAGAACTGATACAGAATCTGGCGTGGCAGCACACTCAGCTCCAGCCCAGGACTCTCAGGTACAATGGGGGGTCGAGGCTCAAATGTGCAGGGATGGTGAAGACGTGCTGTGTGTCTAGACTCTAGACTCTCGACCACGGCGCTGGAATAGGTGTAAAAGAAGATGATCAATGACCAAACCACTACTACTCATATGTACAACCATAAACAGCCACCAACGGCTCATAAATGTCAGCCATCTAAGTCTATCCCGAAACTGAGTGGTGGTGACCTAGCCACGATGTCCACTAGACCACCGTCTGTATCCTGCCACGTGTCACTGTCCAGCCCAGAGAGTCCGTCCAGTCTGAACCAAACCAGACCAACTGTACTAACTGTCTGTCCTGTGAAAGTGACACTGTAGACAGGTTGCCCGCCACGAAACCACTCACCGTCTCGGTGAGAGAACCGCTGAAATTGCTAAAAGACTGAACTGCAATAAGAAATGACTATTGTACTGTCATGGTGAAAAGACTGTCAATCATCATCCCAGAGCAAGAGCAGACGCTATAGCTGCACTCGAAGGATCGATCTCGGGAGGTGGAGCCATCAAATCAATGGTGGAACTTCGTTGTAGGGACTGCTGAGCTGGTAGAGGCTGTTGGGCTCTGTTGTCCATAACCTGGCCGCCTATGAAAGGAGTCGCCAGTTGCTGCACGGCAGAGGGTAGCACCTGTCCGGAAGTGAACTGAGGACGACGAGTGACACAGCCATGGCGGTGTGCCCCAGCAACACTGTCGCAGCTAGGAACGCTATGCATGTGGGACGATGAAGACTGAAACCCGTGAGGGTATTGTGGACTGTAGTACTGAACTGGAGGCTGAGGCTGTGTGTATAGTCCCATAAAGTGCTGAGAAGGACCTGCAGTCTGCAATGGTGGCCCGCCGGATCCAGTCTATCCAAACCCTCCGCCAACCTGAGCCTGAGCCTGAGCCTGAGCCTGAGCTTGCCTATCTCCATGTAGAAGCATTTCCCTAAACATTTGTACCTGAAGGTCTTCAATGATGTCTGACTTTATCTTCAAAGCTTGCTGTAGCGCGAAAATCGTAGCATCCCGATCTAAGATGGCACTTTCGGCCACCTTCAGAGATCCCGCCATAGGTGCATATATGGCAGAGTGGCACTGGTGCGTAGCAGCTAACTGTTCCGCTCCAAGCTCTATGGTGGCGATAGCATTCCTGGAGTATTGTAATACTTTCTCTGAAAGATGTAACAGAGAAGTAGAGTCGGCCACCCTTGATGATGCCCCAAGTGGCACAGGTGGCTCGCTATGAGGAGGTACTACTGGTCGAGTAGGAGCTGAAGTAGGAGCTGAGACGGGATCTAACATGGTAGTTGCAGGTGGAGTCAGATGCGTATGGGTGAATATTGGGGAAGAAGGTAGAGGAATCTCCGAGGGAGAAGCCGCCGATTTGTCATGAAATTCGAGAGTCGACAGGCCTCTCACAGGCTTAGCCCCGTCTACCAGAGGAATAGTGTGGAGACCCAATTCTGGTGGGATCCCTTCCAAATCCTTCTAGGACCAAGCAAAAACATCCATAAAAGAGTGTATAAAAGAAACTAACTGATCAAGTAATGCGGGATGCTCCCATAACCAAGCTGCTAAGAGGACGTGCTGAGGGTTGTCACGGTCGCCAAGGTTGACTTTTTTGACCGGGTCAGGAGGTGTAACTGTGGAGGGTACTTCACAAGTTGAGAAGCGAGCTGCCTCTTGGAGCTTCGAGACATCATGTGCTGGTGCTTGATCGATTGGAAACTCCGCATACTCTTCTTGTAACCATCCTGGTGGAAGCTCCTCGAACGGTAAATCTTCAGACACAGACATAACAGAGTGCTTTTGAGGGGGCGGGCCATCTGACCTAGGAGATGTTAGCGGAAGAGGGAAATCATTGGCGAGTTCATGCAGAAGAGATTTCTTCCCCCTTCGGTGATGTGTAATAGGTTTCCCGAGGCCGACCGCTTCCATCAGAGAAACATTTGAATCATGAGAATCAAGGACTAACACACTTACTTCTTCAACTGGTACACTCTCTACTGTAGGACTACCGTCTGTTGTAGGACTTTGGACATTGGTGTCCGCCTGAGGAGCTGAGAGAGAGAGTTGAGGAGCTGGGAGAGAGAGTGTTACCGGTACAGGTGGGTTTTGAATAGAGATTACATAGCATGGCATCGAGGTGGTAGCTTCCAACCACTGCAGCAGGTCTTTGTCAGACCCGTCAGGTGGGATGGGCTGCTCAGGGTCGGGGTTGGAGTATACTGACAATGAGCTATGATGAACCACTAGATCCATCCCTCCTTCAAGCAAAATTGGTTGCATAGGGGAGCGAAGAGTATGTATCCACATGGTGTCGTTTCCCCAATCATGACGTGCTTTAGTATGCCGCAACCATGGTCTACCAATAAGCAAAGGGAATCCTCCCTCCACCTGAGGAAGACTGACCACCACAAAATCCAAGCTAAATGTGAAGTTTTGTACCATCAGAGGCACCTTCTCTACTATGCCCACAGGGTAGACTGTCCTCGAGTCCGCCAGTGTAACAGTGAATGGAGCAATGGAGCAGGGCAGGTAGGCTGCAGACCTACGGCCAACATGGTAAATTCTGGCCTCTGATTGATCCCAGATCCACCATCCACAATGACACCTGAGAATTTATGCCCAAGAATAGACACAGTGAGACGAGGACTTTTCTAGTCGGTGAGGGGAGCAGCTGGATAAGAAATCATGTAGGACACCAAGGGCCGCATAGGTAGGTGCCCGTCACTAGGCCCTGCACCAGGGTACAGAGACTGGATGATGGACAGGGTGTCACTTCTAAAATTTGTATCAAGTCGAAGCATGTTGTACAGTGACACTTGCTGAAAGGTGTTTTTCAAGATAGACTCTGCTGTAGGCTTCTCTCTTTTGATTAAATCTTGCTCTGGTATCTTCATCTTTTGCAAGTCCTCTACTGCTTCCATGAAAGCACCATCAATATCTGATAGAAGAGAGGTAGGTTGGCTCTTGGCACTATCTACTGGTTTGTCAGCTACTAAGGGAGTTTGACTCATTTGTGGGACTGGAGATGAACAAATTGGACCGCCAGGGAGGCTAAGACCACGAGCAGCTCTCTGTGCCCGTGTGAGCACACCAGCCGGCTCTTCCACTTGCTTCAATCCATCTCGAGAGGCAACTACAACAGTGGAAGGCGGGGCCTGTGGAATGGTGCTTACTGTGATGAGGTGAAGCTTTCGGAATGTAAACTCCTGCTAGTTTTGGCTTGTGCTTGCAGATGTGGATGCTCGTTGTTTTGGACAATCCTTACTATAGTGATCCTTAGCTTCAGGGCAATGTCGGCAAGGAGGGGACCCTTTCGGTAAGGGACATTTGCTCTGGTAGTGTCCATACTCCCCGCACCTGTAGCATAAAATTGGCCTATTTGAGGGGCGAGGTGGTCTCGGCCCTTGCTGCATGGGACCGGATACTGACATGTAGAAGCTTTGGGGAACTGAAGGAGTACTAGCATGATAAAAGCTAGGGGATGTAAAGTTGTTGTGCATACCTTGCATAGGAGGTGTTGCCAGCAGAGGTGGCATCGGGTTCCGATGGCTATATGGTGACACCATGTTGGATGCAGGTGCTAGCCCTTGTTGGAGAGAAGGACCTAGACTTTGTTGTATCTGCCGTAATCCCTTGATATAGTAGCAAACCTTGTCTTCATGCCCAGACTTCTCGCAGAAGTGGCAATAAGCCCGAAGGGGACAGTCCTGTGGAGGATGTCCTGGAGAGCGACACGAGCTGCACCATACCATAGCCTTAGTCTCCTGTTGAGACCGAAGCTCTTCTAGCTCTCTCTTGATTTGATCCAAAGCCTCAAGATGTGGATGTTTCTCCTGGCAAAGAGAGATATTTTTCTCCCCTTGAAGAGCGCGTTGTAGTCTTAGGGCTTCAAGCTCTCTACGTAAAGAAGTCAATGGATCAGCAGGACTTTCCGAAAACACAGAGGGGGTCTCTATGTGAGAGGAGTTGTTCAACAGCTTCCTAGCCCCCTCTATCCTAGTAGCAGCTGCGATGAACTCCTCCAGAGTGGCGTCGGGTCGGAGACTCTCTCGGAGTTTTTTCTGAGAAGTTTTGAGAAGCGCCTTCTCCACCCACTTCTTAACCCCATGAATTCACCGGGTTGCTGGGGAAGCTTGGCAACCAGAGACTTGGTCTTAGTCATAAGCTCTGCAAAAGTCTCCTCTGGCTGGAGCACCATGTTGGCCAACTCATCCAACACCTTCTCCTGGCCTGAAAGCTGCACAGAAATGTTGTCTTAAGGCTGCCAAGGTTGCAAAATGGTTCTTTGCAAACTGGTTGTACCATTTGTCTGCTAAGCCATCCAAGGTGGATGGAAAGAGTACCAAATAAGCATCTTCCCTGTTAAGACCTCGACCCCTACAAAGAGATACAAACCTCCTTGCATGGTCGTCAGCATCTTCTGAAGAGAGTCCTTTGAAGGTAGGGAACTTGATGTTTACCTTCGCCAAAACACTAGCCAACGCCTCCATGGCCCCTTGTTGAGCCTATTGTAGCAGGATAGGAGAGAGCTTTACTGGAGAAGGTGATCTGCAAGATGTGGAACCGGATGGAGGAATGGGTGATGTCGTATGTGGAGGTATGGGTGATGAGGTTGATGGACTTCTACTAGGTACCAAGGGTCGTCTTCTGTTGTAGTACTTCAGAGAGCTCAGTCGTGCGCTTTGACGCTCGACTGACCGCCTTGTATGTGTCATGCAGTGACCACCAATCCAACCAAGCTTTGGGCAAGAAAACCTGTAACTGGTTGAAGACAGGTCCAAACTCTACTAGACCCAAGGATGGACCGGGGACGAGGAGGGACTAGACCAGGGACGAGGACTGATTGGACCAGGCTAGAGAGACTAGACCAATTGGACCAGGGCGAGAGAGGACCAGACCAAATGGACCAAGGGGAGAGACGACCATATGAACAGGCTACACAGTGCAAGGCAAAGTAGGCGAAGATAGATAAACCCAACTAGCTTCAAGATTTGTACCACACAGAGAGTGAGACTTCAATTGAGGTCCCACAGTGATCGCCAAAATGAGAGCACCTGTAGCGCGGATAGTGTGTCGTGCTCTCTACAGTGGGTGCTCCTCAATGCAAACTGTGTGACAATCTCACTCAAAACAATGACAATCTCACTCAAAACAGATGAAACAGGAAACAATAGACAACAACTGAGCTCACAGCGACACAACAACAGCAATAGACCACACAAATGACTCGACTATCTCAAATAACTCATACAGACTTTGGCATGGCAGCACACTCAGCTCTAGCCCAAGACTCTCAGGTACAATGGGGGGTCGAGGCTCAAATGTGCAGGGATGGTGAAGACGTGCTGTGTCTAGACTCTAGACTCTCGACCACGACGCTGGACCAGGTGTAAAAGAAGATGATCAATGACCAAACCACTACTACTCATATGTACAACCATAAAGAGCCACCAACGGCTCATAAATGTCAGCCATCTAAGTCTATCCCGAAACTGAGTGGTGGTGACCTGACCACGATGTCCACTAGACCACCGTCTGTATCCTGCCACGTGTCACTGTCCAGCCTAGAGAGTCCGTCCAGTGTGAACCAGACCAGACCAACTGTAGTAACTGTATGTCCTGTGAAAGTGACACTGTAGCCCTGCTACACTTTTCCAAATATAGGTCCCCCTTCGCATTCTGATAGCAATAACCGATCCCTTTTTGTTGAGATTGATCGGTACTGCTCCATCAAACCTTTCTTATTCTCTCTTCTAGAGGTTGAGTACTAATGATACAATAATTGAAAAACATCGTACGCAACATTTCTACACAGAATTTACCAAGAACAGACTGGATTTGCTTCTGCAATGTGATCAAACTCGCACTGCATGGATACCTCACAAGTTTGAGAGACAATGTATGCAGCTATGATTAAAGGAAACAAACATAAGAACAAGGTCCCTTCCAATAGAAAAGTGAAAATTTACCTCTGGTTTTAAGTCAACACTGGCATAACGTTGCAACTTCTTCTGGATGGATAAGCATCTCTGAGGAAGATCTGACGCATACCTAGCTCACACCAAAAATTTTGAAAATGAAGTGTAATCTTCTTCTTAAATTTTAAGCAAAGCATAAAAACAGATAATATGCAAAATCATTGTGAAATGAAGAAAAGGTTGACAACTTTGATATCACAGAAACTTTAAGAGAATAACAAAGATCTTCAACAATAATTATTTTGCTATTAAATTAAGAGCCAAACTTTTACTTTGTTAAACTTAGGCTCATCACTATTCTTAGATCTCAAATAAGCTAGCAAGTGTAGGGACTTTTGGAAAAACATTTCCTTACATATCAAAGAAATGCATGAAAGGACCCAGTACAGAAATCAAGAGAGCAATCACAGACCACCACTCCTATCTAGGCTACCAAATTCTCTCCTCAAGGTGTCAGTGTAACAATCCAAACCTCTTCGAATAATCTGATCAGTGCTGTACCCTCACATAATGTGCCACTAACTGTGACAGCAATTGTGCTAATATTTAACTGTAAGTGCGGTCTAGCAGCGTTGAAAAAGCTATGCAAACAGCATGTCGAAGTGCATGACAGAAGTGGAGTCGACACAGGCATCATGGAGCAAAGAGGAGAAATCGAGATACAAAGAAACCCAACAAAATCGTCCAAGACCCTGCAATGCCTCGTGTTATATAATGGGGACAGCAAGACATAGCTCCCCGAAACTTCCCAAAACTTCACTTTTTCTCACTTCCCCGTTTCCGTTTCCATTTCCCATTTACTGGAAACTGCCTGAAACTCATTTGTCAATTCCGTTGTTGTTTCCATTTCCATTCTTGTTCCCATTTCCTTGTTTCCCATAAGTATGCAGCAAGAGCGCTAGGAGCTGTAGGTTCTCCAGGGTGTTGAAGGGAGAGACTAATAAATGCAAATGACCATGTGAGAACCTTGGGAAATCCAAGGTTACCTTTATACAGCTCTAGTATGGACACTGAAATGTACCAGGTCTCTCATGGAGCAGATTAGAGCGTCCATAGATCCTTAAGCTCTCCTGTATGATTCATTGGAGTAAGCCATCAGTTCCCTACAATATTCTGACAGCTAAGGTTAATGCTTCACCCTATGATGGCAGAAGCGTTATTTTAAATTATTGGCTTCCTAACAACTTATGGAGAAAAAACAAACTTCCACAGCTTGCTTTTGGGGCTTCACAACAGCTGGTAGAGACTTAAGATTACAGAGTGGGGTATTCCTGGGGGGCTTGGAATTACGAGCACACGCCAACCAAGCCAACAAAGAGAGACACCAAAAACACTATTTCCTCAGTCAATAAAATTCCACTCCCAAAAACCTCCAAGAACAGCCCAAAATTCCAATCTCTCGCACAGTTTCTCGTAGCCTCACCTCCAATGAGACAGTCACCACTCCAATTCACCCTGCAAAAAACCCTAGCCTCTTTCCTCAATTTTCCATCAACCCACATCCATGAGAACTTCAGCACTTCTTCTCCATAAGCACTCAAAGTGTCAGCTTATATTTGAACTAAGCAAGCACCCCCCCAACTTGAGAATCACAGCACCATGACTGATGTGGTATTTTCGGCCTAGTTTGACCCCTTTTTATCAATTTTAGGCCTACTGCTAAAATGACCTTTTTGAGGCAAAAAAATCCTTAATGGGTGGGAAAAATTCCCAAATCTAGTTCCAAAGCATATTTCAACTCCAAAGGCTTGGAACACATGGTCACATTTCTCATGCCCTCTAGACGCATGTTTAGCGAGCGCACACGCCAATTTCCACATATAGTCGGTGACGGCACGTGAAAACTTTCTGAGCAAGATGCTAACTCGGCCACATTGTACATCGCTTATTTACATTAGAAAAACATTTATTAATGTTTTTCGCCATCCCAAGAAAAAAGGCGAATGCACCAAATTATGTACACTATGTACATTGCACTATCCATACCATGCAAAAACGTAAGTTGGTAAGATTTCCAACAAAATTTGATCACTTTTTTGCATTCAAAAAAAAGCCTGACATGACTTGTCAACCCCCCTAGTCTGCTTGATTCTTCATAAAAAGCGGTAGTTTCTAGGGCAAATAACTACTACATAACCTCCCTAGAAACGTCAGCTACACTACAAGTTGCATTCACATCCTCCTCTTCCACCATGAGCACATCATCTTTCACAATGGTCATGAAACGTGCCATATATTTCTTTAGTTTATTACAATTCACACGATAAATGTGCCATTCTCAAACTTGTCTATAACACAAAAAGGACCCCCCCATTTTATTTGAAACTTCTTTGAAAAGATGTTAACTTGTTGTTGTACCTCAATACAAGACCTCCTTTTTTTATTCCTTTGTATTTCACCTTTTAAATTGCTTTCTCTCGAGTCTTCCTCACCATTGTCTCACAATGATCAAGAGCAAGGACTCTATCTAGTTGCAAGCACTGCAAATTCTTAAGTCCCTCCTGCAATACATTATGACTTCTTTACCAAGTTCACAAAGAAGCTTCAATGATGAAATTTCTACTTCAATGGGCAACAACGCCTTTTTACCTAGCACCAAGTGGATTTGACAAAAGCCGGTGCTTGTTTTCATTGACGTTCTACAAGCCCACAAAGCACATGGAAGTTCTAAATTCGATGTCTTTCCATGACTTTGAATCATTTTGGTGAGTATATTCACAACCTCTCCATTCAGCCTCTCATTCAAACCATTGTATTGAGCATAATATGGAGTCGTCAACTCATGTTGGATGCTCAACTTCTCAAAGAGGTAATCAAAAAGTTCTCCATGGAATCCTTGACCTCTATCAGAGAGCACTTCCAAGGGCACACCAACTCATAAACAAACTTTCGCACATCTTTGCTTGTGATTTGCCTAACTGCCTTTGCCTCTGCCCATCTAGACAAGTAATCAACAGCAGTCAAGATATAGATTTTATGTAATCACTTCCAGCAAGAAATCGGCTGGAACACAAAAATGACTACAATTTGCAACACTTTGGAATACTTTAAACAACTTGAAACAGCTGAACTAGAACAAAGAGTGATGAGAGAGAGAGAAATGAACTGAAATGAAATGATATATTAACGTCTTCAAAAGGCCAAAATGACCTATGAGACCATCAGATACAAAGTGGTGAATCTAATACAATGTCTGAAGTACAAGTACAAAAAGTACTGAAAGTAAAAATGAAAACTGAAATGAAGTGTGAAATGTGAAATGTGAAAATGTAGAATAGGCCCTCAATGACAATCTGGGTGTCGTGCTAGAATGCCTCTGATCCTCTGCTGGAGTCTCCGTCGATGTAGTGTGCTCCTGTGTCTCGGTCGCGGTCGTCTCGATCTCCCGAGCTCAATCGCCCTATCAATGAGGGTGCCTCTGGTATGAATGCGGGTACAACCCTGTGCTGGTGGTTGGTCTCTTGGCTCCCTCGATCCAAAGAAGTCTGTGATCTGTCTCGGCAACTGTCGTACTCCATGTCTCCCCAACAGACTGTCTCTATGTCGGTGTAGCTCAAGTAGATATAAGCCAACCAAGAGACCTTAAAGATCTATCCGACGAGGAGAGTTGAACTCAAGACTTGTTATTCAACAGGGAAATGGCATAACCGATCTACCACTCTTGGGAGGGAGAGAGAGAGAAAGAAAGAAAGAAAGAAAGATTTTTAACGTCTATGTCAGGCCGAAATCGGCCTATGAGACAAATCAAATGTACATTGTGTGTATGTCATCCGTCTATCGGAAAGACAAATGAAACAAAATTGATACAAAACTGAGCTGAATGTAGGTAGTGGAGTATCTGAGGAGGGATGGAGCTCTATCTCTAGGGGTATATGCATGTCTGTACGCTCAAGGTAGTACAATCATGAGAATGCATCAAGCTATCTAGCTCCATCCTGTACTAATGGGGGGGTGTAAGATGTGGTACATGGGTGGGTCTGGTGCCAAGGCTACCCGGATGAAAGCTGTCGGGTCAGCCCTCATCTGAGCCACTCGCTCCTCAGTGGCACGGCGCTCCCGGGCTCGGATCTCCTCGATCTGTCGGTGGTGGGAGCTCGCGCCCCTGTAGCCTGTGACTCGTGGTCGTCGTCTAGCTCGGTTCACCTCCGCCTGTGGGAGTGTCACTCCCCTCTGAGTGTCTGGTGAGGGGGGGGCGGAAATCCTCTGAAAGAAGTCTGTGAGCTGCGACTGTCTCCCCTCTGTCTGTGTAGCTGTGTGTGGCTGTAGTAGTGTGTCCCGATGGCTCTGTATCTCTAGTAAGAAACGTCCGAGCTGTCTCTGATCTCGAGATTCCATGATCTCTCGGAGAGTGGGCTGTCCTCTAAATAGGGCCTCATACCTGCCTCTGATCTCAGTGTATGCTCTGCATCTACATACAAAGTGCTCCTCACTCTCCACCTCCTCTGTGCAGGCTCTGCAGATTCGCTCCCCCCTGGGAACACCAGTATGTCTCCCGATCTCAATCTCTAGCCTGTGTGAAGCCACTCTCAGCTGACCAATCGCCACCCGTGAGCTATGTGGCATATATGTGTCCATGTAGCGTGGTCTCTGTATGAACCCCCCAGACAATATGGTGAGAAACTGGTCGCTGTAATCTGACATCCTCGTCCCCAAGCTAGGTGCCTCCCAGACTCTCCTAGTGTATAGCTGCCACAGATCCTGTCTCAATACCAAGTTCCTCTCACTGCGAGAGAGGTGAACATATGGTGAGTGGGGGTCGTACTGGAATGGTGGTAGGCTCTCCATGTCAAGACCGTATCCCTCAAACCATGCTCTGACCTGTGAGTACCATGCTCTCTCATGCCCACTCTCTGATAGCTGTATAGCTGCCTCAAATGCTCTACGGGTAAGTCTGTCAGGAGGTAGCTCTCTCATCCTCTGGATGAAGCAAACTGTCTGGAATAGTGCCTCTACAACCATAGGTGGTGTGGCGAGCTCGGCTCTAATAATGTCGTGTGGCACTGTCTTCTTGCTGCGGAGCAAGCGTGAGATCATATATACCTGTGGTCTCTCAAGTTGTGTCCACTGGTCAGCTGTCAATCCTGGTGCCCATACTGCCGCCGAGTACATCAAGGCCGGGGTGACTAAGGTGTCGAAAAGCCACCCCTTCGTGCGGGGCTCCTGAAAGTGTGCCTGGTGGCACCTCCGCTCTAGCATGGCCAGAGCTGCATATCCTCGGGTGAGCCTGTCAACAGCAGCCTGCCTCATAGTGAAGGGTCCTGGTAGGCTGGTGAATGTGATGCCAAGGTAGACATAGGAGGTGACTACATCAACCTGTCCTCCTGCTGCTGTGAAGGTGGCGGCGCTCCTCACTGCACTGGATGTGTGAAAGATCATAACCTTGGTTTTGCCAAGGTTCACAGTCAACCCCCTGTGTGTGCTGAATTCGTCCAAGGCCTCAAGATGGCGTTGCAAGCCCTCGGGTGACTCTGAAATCAACACAATATCATCAGCATATAACATGATGTGGACCGGAGTACCTGCCAAGTCGCTCCCCTCTCCCCCTGCTCGCAGTATGTAGTCGGAGATCTCGTCGATGTATAGCCCAAAGAGTGTCGGGGAGAGTGGGCATCCTTGCTTAACACCAATGGTGCTAGCAATGGTCTCTGAAAAACCGCCTGGGCAACGAACCCGACCCGTCACCCTCTCATATAGAGCATATATAGCCCAAATCATCTCTGTTGGTACCCCAATGCTGTGAAGGCGCTGGAAGAGTCTCTCGCGTGGAACTGTGTCAAAGGCCTTGCGGAAGTCCACAAAGCAGCAGTAAAGCCTCTTCTTCCGCGCCTTTGCCCCATCAATGAGGCAGCGCAGAACGAAGATGTGGTCAATGGTGGAGAAAGCTCGTCTGAAACCTGCTTGGCCTGGAGCTCGTAAACCCTCGATCTCTGCGTAGCAGCTGAGCTGTGCCTCAAGTACTGCTCCATATAGCTTGGCCATCGTGTGGCCAATCATGATAGTCCTGTAGTTCCCTGGGTCCAGGGTGTCGCCAGATTTGTGGATAGGCACTATGGTGTGCTGTGTCCACTCCTCTGGGAAGCCCTCCCCTATAGCCCGGTTGAAGACATGTGCAATCAACGGGGCGATAGTGGAGGCCGCATAAATGATGTGCTCACTCTGTAATCCAATATGGTCAGCTGATCGTCTGTGCTGCATGCGGCGTATGGCCCTCTCTACCATCTCTGCTGTAAAGAAGGAGGAGCACGTGGGACGAGGCTCGTGTGGTTGTGGAATAGGGGGCTGCCCTGGCACTTCATAAAGTCGCTCTGCATAATCATGCCATATCTGTGGATCCTCAATAGCTGTAGTCGGACGTGGCTCGCGCAGGGTGCGCCATGCCGTCGCGCTATCCATGCTCATGAATAGGCGGTATAGCTCAAGCTCTTGTGCCTCTTCGAATGCTCGCCGCTTTTGGCGTGTCAGCGTCTTCATATGCCGTCTGGCCTCTCTCTCTGTGATCTCTCCTAAGGCTCGCCGTGCATAGAGGCGTCGGTATAGCTCTCTGCACTCATCATCATACCAGCGGTTCTGAGGCATGGCCCGGGGGGGGGAGTGCGTCCTGTGTGAGTGGTGTGTGGAAAAGAGCTAATAGCTGAAGTGTGGAGAACGGAAGAGATATGTGATGTGAGAACTGAGAGTGGTGTGGATGGGTGGAGGAGACATAGGCCATGTTCGACCTTGGCTGAGTAAATAGAGGCTAACTCATGTGTGAAATGGATGGTGGTGTGTGGAGTGCGTGTTGTGGAGCTGTGTGTGATGGTATCTCCGGTGATGGAGAAAGAGAGGTATGTGTGGTCGGCTCCGATGGGTATGGGTGGAATGGTGAAGGATGTGATAAGGTGTGTAGCCTCCCTGGGTCCCAGAATATAGTCGACTGTACTCCCCCCTCCTTCTGCAACTCCATGTGGCATACAAGTCAGGCCCCCTGAGGTGGGCCACTGGACCATTCCGTTATAAATAACGAGACGGTGCTGGGAGCCAAGTCGAAGTAGATGTCGTCCGTAAGCTGTGACTGGAGCTCTGTCTGCTGTGTCTCTCATAGTAGCCTCCTCATCTAGAGTGTGTAGTGTCTCTGGGTCCTCATGGTCATATGTCTCACACTGCTCACTGCGTGTACGAGCATTGAAGTCTCCCATAAGGAAGACTTCACCCAGTGTGGAGTACTCCATAATCTCCTCCGTGAGGCATGCGTACGGTGACTCCTGCTCAATAGGGGCGAATCTGGAGCCTGTGGGAGCAAAATAGCAAAGGGCAATGTAGACGATCCTGTCTCGTGAGAGCTCGAGGCGAATCCACATGTAGCGGGCCTGTGGGTCCCGGGCAACAATCTGTAGTCTGCTGTGAAGCCCCTGTCTAAAGAGTATGGCCACTCCTCCTGAGCCGCGAGTGGTGTGCTCGCGCATACATCCTCGATGTAGAGACTCCCACTGAAATCCATGTATCCGTGGTAACCCTCTCTCCGGGCTCTCGTGTGTCTCTGTAAGTAGAATGATGTCTCGACCTCTCATCACCTCCTCAAGTCTCTCTGGGTGTGTCCATAGGTCTCCATTGCAATTCCAAACCGTGACTTGAATCTCCTCGTGTGTCCCACAGGCCGCGAGTCCCTATGCGATGGTCTTGCCATCAATGATAACCCTACCATCCCGATATACTGCCTTCTTCCCTTCTTTGCGGGCTTGGTGGACTCGAGGCATGCACGCGCGACGGTGATCTTGTTGCATCTTTGTGAGGTCATCATCAAGATAAATCGGGGGGCCGTCTATCCCTCTCAAGATGACCCTCTTTCGGAGGAAGGAAGTTCGAGACTCCTCGGAGGCGAATTGGAGGATGAGAGCTCTTTTCTTTGGATCTTTGCCGGCTCTCCAAACTTTGGAGAAAGGGATCTCTTCTTCCTTGTATCCCACTTTCTTGCATAAAGCTTTCCCATCGCTTTCGGGTGTAGACCCTTCTTCTTCTTTGATGCCGGTCACTCGCACATTGAGACGGCGAGCTTGTCGCATCTTCTCCTCTTCGATGGTTGTGTGTACGATGAGTACCTCATCTTTTTGGGCTTCCTCTCTTGCTACCTTCTTGATGTTCTTTTTGACTACTTCGACCCATCCTTCTTTGGTGGCCTCTAATTTGTCCTCAATGCTTGCGGTGAGGGCTTTGGTGATCTCCTCCTTGAGGGCTTCCTTAGCCTCCCCTTTAATCTCTCCTTCCTCGGGGGTGAGGGATGTGAGGGAAGCATGAAGGAGATCGATTTGTGCCTTCATCTCTTCTTGCTCTTTCCTCCATCTCTCCCTCTCCTTCTCGTTCTCCCGTTCCCTTCTCTCCTTCTCCTCTTTAAGATTTTGGATTTCCGCTCTCATGTCCTCCTTCTCTTCGTTCGATAGCTTGATGAAGTTGGCTTTCTCCTCCTTCCATATTTCTCTCTCCATCCGCCATTCCTTCATGTCCTTCTCCAATTGTGCAAGCCTCTTATTCGTGAGCATGAAGGACGTTGTCTTCTTTGTCGGTGTCGGCGTCTTGATGATGGGGGAAGACATGGTTGGCTTCGTAGCTACCCTCTCTTCATATTGTGAAGAAGAGGGGAAGAGAACACTCAGCTTGTGTGTATGCAGGGGGCAGCGGGCAGGGGATGGGGATGGGGTGTGTGTTTTCAGTGATGGGCTGGTCGTCTTGACGTGCAGGGAGCAGCGCAGCGCGCGGGAGGGAGCAGCACACAGGGGTGGGGCAGCGTGCAGGGGTGGGGCAGCGCGCAGGGGAGGCAGCGCGCAGGAGGGGGCAGCGCGCAGTGCGCAGCGCGCAGAGAGAGAGAGAGAGAGAGAGAGAGAGAGAGAGAGAGAGAGAGAGAGAGAGAGAGAGAGAGAGAGAGAGAGAGAGATGAAATCGTATATTGATGTCTTCAAAAAGGCCAAAGTGACCTATGAGACAAAAGAGTTTACAAATGGTGAATCTGATACAATGTTTGTGTAAAAGACTGAAAACTGAAACTGAACTGAGCTAAAGTCAAATGAAATGAAGTGAAATGGAATGAAATGAGAGTGAGAGAGAGAGAGAGAGAGAGAGAGAGAGAGAGAGAGAGAGAAGTCAGAGGACTGAAATTCGAGATTTTGTGCTCAAGAAATCCCGCAATCACAATCTGCAAATTCTGTGTCTGTGTGGTGATGCCCCACAGAATTGCTTTTATAGGCTCAGAGGACATGCAACAATACCAAGTCTCCCACCAAAACGCAAGGTACTCAAAAACAAGCACACCCCCCCCCCCTCCTCTCTCCCTACGTGCTTCTTTTAGCACTAGTAGTCCTAAAAACACTTTTCTCAATGCTATTTTCCAATTCAGTTTTTAGTCAGAGAATCCCTTTGGTTTTAGAGAGAGAAAATTAGCATATTTTAGAGAAAGAAAATATGAAATTAAGTTTTACAGAAAGAAAATCAGCATTCTCTCTAGATAGAGAGGAGAGAGTCCACAGAGAGAAATTCAATGTGTGGCAGAAAGGATTCTTGCTTTGATGAAGAGATAGGCATGGACCACCTTGTGAGAGAGAGAGAGAGAGAGAGAGAGAGAGAGAGAAATCTTTTTAATGTCTATACGGGGCCAAAGTCAGCCTATGAGACAAATCAAGTATATATGTGTGTATGTCCTCCGTCTTCAGAAAAAACAAAAAAGTTCAAACTGGTACAGAATAAAAGAAAAGGACTTTTGGTGGATGATGGTGTCAAAGGTGGCAACGGAAGATGCAATGAGGACAAGACCTGGCTCTTGATCTGGTAGGTACCTCGACTCCAAACTAGAAACCTGCAATACCAAACACATGAACAAGGCACATCTGTGTAGAAGAGAGATCACATAGGTAGAATGAGACAGGACATCTGAGAATGAGAGAGAGAGAGATCTGGGAAAGGCTCTCCATGCTGATAACAATTTGCTCATACAAGTCACCAAGGGTGGTCCGGCATAGAACTAGCCTGCCTATGGATAGACCCGCGGACACACAACTGCGACTGCTACTGACATTACCAACTGCGCCTACACACGAGACAACTGTCACAGTCTCGTCATGGGCTGCCCTAGCCTCCTCTGGAACCGAGGCTCTGGCGGGATCTCCTCCTAGCAAGAGAACTGATTTGGAGAGGAGGTGAACATGTCTCATGTAGAGAGCATGGAACCTCCTCTCATGTGCCTGTACCTCTGCTGTGGTGCTCTGCAACATGGCGATCACATCATCTCCATGTAGATGCTCTGAGGGGAAAAAACGATAGGGAACCAACCTACTGTCCATGATGTGCTTCTGTAGCGCGGATAATGTGTCGTGCTCTCTACAATGTGGGTGCCCCTCAGTGCAATGTGCG
Source organism: Adiantum capillus-veneris (assembly GCF_014529385.1). Taxonomy (NCBI): domain Eukaryota; kingdom Viridiplantae; phylum Streptophyta; class Polypodiopsida; order Polypodiales; family Pteridaceae; genus Adiantum; species Adiantum capillus-veneris. The sequence goes on along the minus strand of NC_140953.1, from coordinate 28,716,358 downwards.
TGACAATCTCACTCAAACGAATGGAAACTCTCTCAAACAGAATGAAACACAGAAACAATGGATAACAACAGAGACACGACAGTGGACCAGAACATGTGGACTCGACTAGCTCAAAGAACCATGTACAGACTCTGGCGTGGCAGCACACTCAGCTCCAACCCAGGATTCACAGGTACAAATGGGGTGTCGAGACTCAGATGTGTAGGGATGGTGAAGCAGTGCTCTGTGTAAGACTCACTCTAGACGACTATGTACAAGATCATGCTACTGGCACAGAACGACTACTCATATGTATCACCATAAAGAGCCACCAACGGCTCATAAATGTCAGCCATGTGGTGACCTGGCCACGAGGTCCACTAGACCACCGTCGGTAGGTACCCTGCCACGTGTCACTCCCAGACCAGAGGGTCCGTCCAGTGTGAACCAGACCAACTGTAACCAACTGTCCAACTGTCTGTCCTGTGAAGTGACACTGTAGCCCGGCTACAGGTTGCCCGCCACAAGACCGCTCACCGTCTCGGTGAGAGGAAATACTAAAAAAACTGTGAAAGAAAACCATTAGGTACTGCATATGTACATCCTTCTTGAAGCAGGTTCTAGGCCCAAAAATGGAGTTTAAACACACTGCACTGCTTGCAAATTTTTAATCCTTTGGAGAAGCGGGATGCAGTATGATTTCATAATCCAAGAATCCCAATTGGCAAAGCATAATAAAGCTCCACAGCAGGAAGTAAGTGACCGGTAGCTCTTCAACCAATCGATATCAAATGTTTAGCTCTGACAAATGAAGTGTGCCTTAAGCATTGTCCTAAGTCAACTTCAAGTTTTGTTTGCCACTCAGACTTTTCAGGCTTCTTCTTTTGCTGCTTCACCTGTGAGTACGCAAAGACTCCAGCCAAAGCAATACCAGTGCTAATGCCATTGATGGGGAAACAGGGGTCCTGAAGAAAAGAACAGAGGTAACAATGACCACCAGTCGCTTCACGCAATTGCCTACTAATTGAGTTTGAGGTGAAACCCTCTGCAAAATCATGTATGAGACCTACTGATATGCATGAAAACAGATGGCAGCAAGTAGAGCACGAACTACCAAAACTTTTACATCTAGTCCCGCTGACTGAAGATATGTAGGTGTGAATTTCACTCCTATCTACCTACCTACAGGTGCTCTCTCAATGCAGGGAATGAACACAAAATACACTGCTTCTAGGCTGCTTGTTTGGGCTGTGCATTATTTTGGAGAGAGTATCCCATTAGGGAGAGGGGAAAGGGGGTAGGGGCGAGGGAACTGGGTAGGGGCGAGGGTAACTGGGTAGGGGCGAGGGGGAGTGAGGGGGTGGGTAGGGGCGAGGAAGGGCTGGGTAGGGGCGAGGGCAAGCTGGGGTGGGTAGGGGCGAGGGGGAAGGGTGGGTAGGGGCGAGGGTAACTGGGTAGGGGCGAGGGTGAAGGAGGGGGTGGGTAGGGGCCAGAGTGGGGAGGGGGAGGGGGAGGGTAGGGGCGAGAGGGGGAGGGGGTGGGTAGGGGCGAGGGTACGAGAGGGGGAGGGTAGGGGCGAGGGCAAGAGAGGGGGTGGGTAGGGCAATAGATGAAATCCATGGCTCCTGGTTGAAAGAGGAGATGTCCAGAGCGTCGTCACCATGAGCAGGACTACTATAAAGTTAATGGAATTCATCAGGCAGAACAAGCTTTGTGAAGGAAGCTTTGATCTGGGAGAAGCAGACACCAATGGGGCTGATTTTTTATGTTGGGTGATCTTCTGTCGAGGAGATTTCTTCCCACTTCTATTTTCCTCCATAGGCTCGCCAAATTCAAAGACTTCCCCCGAGGCCGCATCCAGAGTTTTTTCTAAGGCCTTTAACCTTTGAGCTGGCTCAGGTGGCTCATTGGGGTTAGTTACTGTGGAAACAATGGAAGAGGGTGTACCTTCATGCAAAGAGTGAATAGAGACTCCATAACAAGGCATAGATTTGGTAGCCTCTAACCACTCCATCAGATCTTCATCTGACCCTTCAGGTGTAGTAGGCTGTTCTTGTTCAGGTTTGGTTTCCATTGACAAAGAAACTTGCTGCACCACGGGATCCATACCACCTTCTAAGAGAATGGGTTGCATCGAGGAGCCTGAAGTATGTATCCACATTGCGTCATTTCCCCAATCATGAAGTGCTTTAGTGTGCCGCAGCCATGGTCTTCCAATGAGCAAAGGAAATCCGCCCTCAACCTGGGGAAGTCGAACCACAACAAAATCCAAGTTAAAAGTAAAGTCTTGTACCTGCAGAGGAACATTGTCCACTATGCCTACTGGGTAGATTGTCCGTTGGTCAGCCAACGTAACTGTGAAGGGAGCACGGCGAGTAGGCTGTAGACCTAGGGCTAACATAGTGAGCTCGGGCATTAGGTTGATGCCAGATCCACCATCCACTATAACTCCTGAGAATTGCCGACCTAAAACGGACACTGTCAGGCGAGGGCTTCTATAATCAGTGAGTGGAGCAGCAAGATTGGATATCATATAGGACTCTGACTGTCGCACTGGGAGGTGCCCGCCACTAGGACCTGCTTCAGGGTAAAGTGACTGAATAACTGCAAGGGTGTCACTTCTGAAACTCGCATCTAGTCGAAGCATGTCATACAATGACACTTGGTGAAAGGTATTCTTCAATATAGTCTCTGCTGTAGGTTTTTCTCTTGGGATCAATGTCTTCTCAGTTTCCTTGATCTTTTGTAAGTCAACAGCTGCTTCTAAGAAAGCCCCATCAATATCGGAGAGCATAGTAAAAGATCCTTTCTTAGCACTAGGGGATGGCATGTCAGCTGCTGGAGGAGGTGTAGGCATTGGGGAGGAAAGGGTTGTACCTGCTGGAAGATTGAGGCCAAGGGCTGCTCTCTGAGCTCGTGTGAGGACACCAGTGGCTCTACCAGCTGCAACTTGTCTTGAGAGGCAATCAAATGGTCAGAAAGTGGTGGCTTGGGGTTGGTACTAACTGCTATCAAATTGATCTTGGGAAAGGTGAATTCAGGTTGGCTCTGACTTGGGCTCGCAGAGGTAGAGGCTCGTTGTTTTGGACAATCCTTAGTGTAGTGATCCTGAGCCTCAGGGAAAAGTTGGCACGGAGAAGAGCCTTCTGGCAGAGGGCATTTGCTCTGATAATGCCCATATTCTCCGCATCTGTAGCAGAGTATGCGCCGATTGGAAGGACGAAACGGGGGACGAGGTGGTTGCTGCATGGAGTTGGAGGCTGAAGTGTAGAAGCTCTGAGGGGTTGAGGTGGCATTAGCATTATAAAAACTTTGAGTCGGGAAAGTACTTGACATACCTTGGACAGCAGGGTTATTGAGCAAAGGTGGCATGTAGTTGGGATGGCCGTAGTGGGAAACCGTGTTGGATGATGGTGCTAACCCTTGTTGGAGAGAAGGACCAAGACTTTGTTGTATTTTGTGCAATCCCGTTAGGTAATAACAATCCTTGTCCTCATGTCCAGATTTTTCACAGAAGTGGCAGTAAACCCGAAGGGGGCATTCCTGCGGAGGGTGCCCTGGAGAGCGGCATGAGCTACACCAAACCGTAGCCTTAGTCTCTTGCTGACACTTGAGCTCTTCTAGCTCGCGCTTAATCTATTCCAATGCCTCATGATTTGGAAGCTTCTCTTGTCTAAGAGAGAAGGACCTCTCCTCTTGAAGAGCTCGCTGTAACTTTAGGGCTTCCAGTTCCCTGCGTAAAGAAGTTAAAGGATTAGCAGGACTACCTTCCGAGAACACAGAGGGAGTATCTATGTGAGGAAAGTTGTTGAACAGCTTCCTAGCCCCCTCTATCCTAGTAGGAGCTTCGATGAACTCCTCGAGAGTGGCGTCGGGTCGGAGACTCTCTCGGAGTTTTTGTTGAGAAGTTTTGGGAAGCGCCTTCTCCACCCACTTTTTAACCATGAATTCACCGGGTTGTTGGGGGAGCTTGGCCACCAGCGACTTAGTTTTAGTCATAAGCTCTGCAAAAGTCTCCTCAGGCTTGAGCACCATGTTGGCCAACTCATCCAACACCTTCTCCTGGTAGTCACCCGGCCTGAAAGCTGCACAGAACTGCTGTCTTAAGGCTGCCCAAGTTGCAAAATGGTTCTCTGCATATTGACTATACCATTTATCTGCTAGGCCATCCAGGGTGGATGGAAATAGTACCAAATAAGCATCTTCTCTGTTCAGACCACGTCCCCTACAGAGAGATACAAATCTTCTTGCATGGTCGTCAGCATCTTCTGAAGAAAGCCCTTTGAAGGTAGGGAACTTGATGTTTACCTTGGCCAAAACACTAGCTAGTGGCTCCATGATTCCTTGCTGAGCCTGTTGCTTTATAGCTTGCTGTATCAGAATAGGAGAGAGCTTTACTGGAGAAGGTGATCGGGAAGATGGGGAACCTGATGAAGGAATGGGTGATGTGGTATGTGGAGGTATAGGTGATGAGGTTGAAGGATTTCTACAAGGTGTCAAAGGTCGTCTTCTGTGATAGTGCTTCAGAGGGCTCAGTAGTGCGCTTTGATGCTCGACTGACCTCCTTGTATGTGTCATGCAGTGACCACCAGTCCAACCAAGCTTGGGCAAGAAAACTTGTGACAGGTCTAGACTCCACTAGACCAGACTAGGTAAGTGACTAGACCCGGCTGGACCAGGGACGAGGAGGACTAGACCAGGGACGAGGACAGGTTGGACCAGGGCGAGAGAGGACTAGACCAGTTGGACTAGGCGAGAGGAGAACAGTGCAAGGCAAGGTTGGCGAAGGTAGGCGAAGCTAGATAAACCTAACTAGCTTCAAGATTTGCACCTCACAGAGTGAGATTTCAGTTGAGGTCCCACCGTGATCGCCAAAATGAGAGCACCTGTAGCGCGGATAATGTGTCGTGCTCTCTACAATGTGGGTGCCCCTCAGTGCAATGTGCGTGACAATCTCACTCAAATGAATGGAAACTCTCTCAAACAGAATGAAACACAGAAACAATGGATAACAACAGACACAACAATGGACCAGAACATGTGGACTCGACTAGCTCAAAGAACCATGTACAGACTCTGGCGTGGCAGCACACTCAGCTCCAGCCCAGGATTCACAGGTACAAATGGGGTGTCGAGGCTCAGATGTGCAGGGATGGTGAAGCAGTGCTCTGTGTAAGACTCACTCTAGACGACTATGTACAAGATCATGCTACTGGCACAGAACGACTACTCATATGTATCACCATAAAGAGCCACCAACGGCTCATAAATGTCAGCCATGTGGTGACCTGGCCACGAGGTCCACTAGACCACCGTCGGTAGGTACCCTGCCACGTGTCACTCCCAGACCAGAGGGTCCGTCCAGTGTAAACCAGACCAACTGTAACCGATTGTCCAACTGTCTGTCCTGTGAAGTGACACTGTAGCCCGGCTACAGCTTCCCAAGAGAAAAACGTTGGGGCTAAACTACTGTGCATGACAAACGTTGGTTGATCCATATGCATAAACACTGGCTAATCTGTAGGGAAAATGCCAGTCTGCCAGCATGTGTAAAAAACTCCAGGCTGCCCCTTGTGTGCCCAAGGCAGGGCGCCCTGACTAGGGCTAAACTGCACTGCTAGGAAGTGATCCCCCCTGCCTACCTATAAAGCTCTCCCAAGAAGCTGCCTGACCCAAGCTCCCAGCCCCACGACCTTGGCAAGAGGGGAAAACTGGAAGAATAAATAGGAGAGGGCACCTAATGCATGGGAAAAATAGGGTGAGCCTAGGATAAAATATCCCAGGTCTCCAGGAACCTATGTGACCATGGGACAAAGCCAAAACCCGAGCTAAACATGGCTAGACATGAGTGAAAAACCTCACACTAGCCGGGCACAGCCACAAAACAACCCTCACTCCCTAATCTGCTACTGGGAGATACCGGAACTACCACCGGATAGGAATATGATTTCTAACACCCCCTCTCAGATCCTGGAGGAGAAACGGGTCCAAGGAGCTGGAGTGAGCAATTTGCAACTGTAAAGAGAGCGTTCTGTGGACGAAGATATCTACTACACAACTCCGACGTTGAATAGTACCTGGCCAATATACCATCCAACCGCTACTCCCGAAAGACGTCCGGGAAGTTTAATGTTGTCTATTGAAAGTAAATCCAGTTCTATGAAGAATCTCCTCAAGCCAACCGACTCAAAAGTCGCACAACCAGCATCTGGAGAAGGTACTGCTATTGATCGCTCCAAGAGTATAAATCCGAACTGAGGGTAAAAGGCATAAAAAACTGGTATCCGGATCATTTCCCAACTCTAAAGTAGTCCACCCTCGAGGAAAGAGTCGAAAATCTGCACCTCTGGTCATATACCACATGCCACAAAAAACTCCAAGCTACAACGGAAGTCCAAGGAAAGGAACAATCCGAGGCTATTATGGAACTATATATCCGATGATGAGGAACCAAAGAACTATACTAACCACCATATAGAATGATAATCTGCAAACTATATCTAAAGAAACTTCATCGAAACAGAGAGTGAAACTGTAACTGATCTGTCTGGAACACCATCCGAGAGAATATCACCCCGCTCTCAAAGTGAATCGGGAACAAACATCCAGCAGAAAGGGAAACACGTATCAATATTGAGACTGCAGCTAACACGGCAAGATCAAAGGAAGATCTTGCTTCCAAGCTCTGCAAGAGAAGAACAGGGTGCTGTAGAAAGCAATCAAATAGACTGTCAATCCTGTCTGTTGCACATGGAACCATTAGAACTGAAAGGAAGTAGTCCACGGAAACCTGACTCCCAGCTAGCTCCATATCCCCCTCTGAAGGGAGAACATCCGAACCATGGATAATTGTCATAACTCTCCAACAGTCTTTGCCTGTACAACTGGACCACCAAGGATAGGTGAATCCGAAAGGAAAAAATGACAATGATATAGTTGTGGAACCTTGAACCAAATCTGGGAGAAGCAAGAAGATTGTCTCCCCTCTTTGAAGAATGCCAGGGCTAACTGTAACTGGTTCCTAGTCCGAGAAGGACCACTATCCACCTGTACAAAAGAGAACATGCCGGTCTAAGGATAAGGGAAGTAGGTGTGTCTTGTATGGTACAGTCTCCAGGGATCAATCTGGAAAACAAGAAATGGGTAAGGGAAACTTAGGACTGAAAGACATCATGCGTGGTACTCCGCTGAATGGAGCATTGGTAATCGACTGAAGATAATAACCAGGAAGCCCCCTCTGAAAGAGAAGTATCCTCAAAAGTACGCTCTGAGGTAGCAATTGACTCAACCCACGTCGGAACAACTAAACACTTTCACTGAAAGCTCCAGAGCTGAAGTTGAGAACTCCCCCGAAGAAAGGGAGTCCCCCTCCCGCTCAATCTTGGGAAAACTGAATAAGTACCACCTAAAAGAAATCTGAGACAACGTAGAGTAAAACTGCTTCCTCTGTATATGAATAGCAAAGCCTGAATCTCATGAAACTCAAGACTCAAAGAGAACCACACCACCCGTAAACTCAGACTGCGAAGAATAGGAAGACCTGAAAGGTCGTCACTTGAGGATCATGTTTGCAAAAGAGGCCGTCGAGGTCCAAAAAGACCTAGCTACTAAAGCAAACTCCTTGAGATCAAACCAAATGTCCGCCATATCTCTGCATCTACCAAGATTAAACCGGTCAGTACAATCCAATACAAAATGCCAAACTGCATACAGACTCAAAATAGCACATATACTGCCATTGTTGTAACTTGCTTCCTTAAAATCTTCATCAGAAAACTGTCCTTCGTACTTCATTTGAAAAGAACATACCCACAACTAAATTGTGCAATCAACATCCAATACACAACATAACTCCAATACTCAAACGGAGACTGAAGGAACCGGCTCGGGAAACTAGCCCGTGAAGAACACTGAGGCTGATTTGTAACATGCCAAAGAAGCTGGACAAGAAACTGCAAGGGAAGAACCTGCTATTCTAACCAGTCATGGCCAAATTTGCTCACCTGAAGAAGGGCTGCCCCCAAGGTTGGAGCTCTCCAAAGGGATGTATGGAAGAAGCATCCAAATGTTGCTGACTGCGGGAGTAGGAACTGGATGTCCCCATTAACTACCGACACTACGTGTAAACCTGTCATCCAAAGGATCTCGATAAATCTATTGTCAATCATCAAGAAAAACTGCCATTAAGGGTTGTAAACCTGTCCCAAAACTGGTGTAGACTAGCTGACAAGGAGCGTAAACTGTCCCACAACTGTTACTAACAAGCTCACAAGAGGGCAAGGAAGTAACCAAATTTGTAGGGCCACACTACCCCTGGGGAAAGGAGAAAACATGGAGAAAGGAAGGGTCTATCCTCCAACATAACCTCCTCGTATTGTTGCCATTGTAGGCTAAGGGTCTGGCACCACATGCTCCACCGCTAAACTTCATCCAAGGAAGTCAAATGATCAAACAAGAAGTGGTTCTAGAGGTAGAAGTATCACCCTCTGCCTACCAAAGCCAACTCCAACACACGCACTGGAACATGTACCAGAACTGCTGCAAACCGGATAAACAAGAGCCTATTGAAGCCGGAACTAGAACTTCAATCCATAGATGGAAAACAAAAAATCATGGAGCATCCCCTGCTTTAGGTCGGGAAGAAATCCCCCTTTGTCATCCATAATCCACAATCTAGAACAAAAGTGCAACTGAATCATCAACCTGCTACCCAAAGGATAGGAAGCTTCGTCAACAATTACAAGAAAGACGTGCATTTGCAAAAGGCAAAGCAAATCTGCCAATCCATCTTCTTGAAGAAAACACGGCCATAGAAAGCTCCTCCATAAGGGATGAAGAAGATCCTACTGCTGTCTAAACACTTCTCTCTGAAGAACAAGCTGGCAATGAGTAGCTCCCCCTCTAGATCCAACAACCACATGCTTGCTCTCCTTGTGGGAAAGCACGGTAACATAACTCCATCTGGGATAACTAAGGCAATCCATCACTGCTACACATCCTGGAGTCTCCATCGAGTTCCCCTTGATGAAGAGAGGTCTAGGTAATCAAGGGTAAAGGCAGGGAATTCGTAGACAAAGATCCAAGGCCTCCACATACCCAAAGCTGCCCCAAACTTGGAGAAAACCAGAAGCTTCTTCTCTCTCAATCATCTCCAAGTCCGCACCGGATCAGCCATATCCGATCACTCAGGTGGTCGTAACACCATAGAGCTCTGATACCAAGTCAAAAGTGGCAGCGAAAGATGCAATGAGGACAAGACCTAGCTCGTGATCCGGTGGGTACCTCGACTCTGATCAAGAAACCTGCAATGCCAAACACATGAACAAGGCACCTCTATGTAGAAGAGAGATCACATAGGTAGAATGAGACAGGACATCTGAGAATGAGAGAGAGAGATCTGGGAAAGGCTCTCCATGCTAATAACAATCTGCTCATACAAGTGACCAAGGGTGGTCCGGCATAGAAATGACATGCCTATGGATAGACCCGAGGACACACAGTTGCGACTGCTACTGACACTGCTAGCTACTCCTGCATACAAGACCACTGTCACGGTCTCGTCATGGGCTGCCCTAGCCTCCTGTGGAAACGAGGCTTTAGCGGGATCTACTCCTAGTAAGAGAACTGATCTGGAGAGAAGAGGTGAACATGTCTCGTGTAGAGAGCATGGAACCTCCTCTCATGTGCCTGTACCTCTGCCGTGGTGCTCTGCAACATGGCGATCACATCATCTCCGTGTAGATGCTCTGAGGGAAAAGACACTAGGGAACCAACCTGCTGCCCATGATGTGCTGCCCAAGAGAAAAACGTTGGGGCTAAACTACTGTGCATGAAAAACGCTGGCTGATCTGTAGGGAAAACGCCAGCCTGCCAGCATGTGTAAAAAACGCCAGGCTGCCCCCTGGGGTGCCCAAGGAAGGGCGCGCGCTGATTGGGGCTGAGCTGCACTGCTAGGAAGTGATCCCCCTTGCCTGTCTATATATATATATATATATATATCCCAAGAAGCTGCCCAACCCAAGCTCCCAGCCCCACGACCTTGGCAAGAGGGGAAAACTAGAAGAATAAATAGGAGAGGGCACCTAATGCATGGGAAAAATAGGGTGAGCCTGGGATAAAATATCCCAGGCCTCCAGGAGCCTATGTGACCATGGAACAGAGCCAAAACCCGAGCTAAACATGGCTAGACATGACCTTGCATGAGTGAAAAACCTCACACTGGCCGGGCACAGCGACAAAACAGCCCTCACTCCCTAATCTGCTCTTGGGAGATATTGGAGCTACCACCGGACAAGAATATGAACTCTAACAGATGGGATCTATGGGGAGGGGTGGAGCTCTAGTACTAGGGATATGTACATGTCTATATGCTCATGGTAGTACAACCATGCAAATGCATCAATCTAGCTAGCTCCATCCTATGCTGATGGGGGGAATATGGGAGGGTCGGGAGAAAGGGCTACCCTAATGAACTTAACTGGGTGAGCCATCATCTGGGCTCATCTCTCCTTAGCAACTCGATGTGCTCAGGTTTGAATCTCCTCGATTTGTCTACGGTGGAGTCGTGGGGCCTAGCATCCGGTAACACACGAGCATCGTCTGGCCCGGCTGGTTGCAGCTTGTTGAAGGGTCACTCCCCTTAGTGGGTCTGGGAGTGGAAGGGGTGTAGCTCTCTGAAAGAAATCTATAAGTTGTGACTGTCTCCCCCCCCACCTGGGTCTCTGTAGGTGGTTGCAGAAGTGTACCCTGTGCCTTTGAATCTCTAGCAAGTAGCGCCCCGACTAACTCTGATCTCGAGAGTGCATGATCTCTAGGAGGGTAGGCTGCCCTCTAAATACTGGCTCGTATCACATAAGCTTTTCATTTGTAAACAAAATGCTCCTCACTCTCCACTTCCTCTCTGCATACTTGACAGACTCTCTCCCCCCTGAGAATGGCATGAGTTCGCCCCACCTCGATCTCTAGTCTGTGTGATGACACTCTGAGCAGACCAATCGCCACCCGTGAGCTGTGCGGCATGTAGGACCTAGGTGTCCATAGTATAGCGTGGTCGCTATATGAACCCGTCCCCCAGCATGGTAAGAAAATGATCTCTGTAGTGTGACATGTTCCGCTGGAGGGGAGATGTGATCCAAGTCATGTCTAATATAGAGCTCCAGAGATCCTGTCGGATAACTATGTTTCTCTCACTACGTGAGAGATGAAGCTGGGGGGAGTCGGGGTCGTACTAGAAAAGTGGCAAACTCTCAAGATCAAGGCCGTGTGTTCTGAACCATGCTCCAACCTGTGTGTACTATGCTCTGTCGTACCCAGACTTTGCTATCTGTATAACTGACTTAAATGCAACTCCTTGTGGATCACAGATGCCAATACCACCCGATGTGGCATCATGAGTAGTGACTCTTCCTATATCAACCATCAAACAAGCATTGTCAATTCTAGGTGTTTGTACCCTTTTACTCTTCACAACTTCATTTTTTATCCAAAGTGAACTTTCTTTATATGCAAGCAAACCTGCCAAGGTTGCTCTAGTGCTTTCCTCCACCAAAAATGAAAATTGAAACTATTGCAACTCAACCATCCACTTCATCACAGTTTGTTGACCATGTTTGAGTTGTGGAACAATTGAGGAAGGAGAGAAGAACTTGTGAGAAAGGTGAAGGGCTGTTGCAATAGATAGTGTCTAACTCTCCAACAAGCATATACCACACTTACCATCACAAATTCGATTTTGGAATACCCCCTTTCTATAAAGTTTTCACTCTAATTGCACAATAAATCGGCCTCATTTACTGGGACTCCTTGCCCTTTTGCAAAAGCATTGCACCAATAGCATTCTCACCCTCAGATGGATTTACACAGAACTCTTTATTCAATCGGCAGCTTGGATTGCAAATACTGCACTAAACAACTCTTTGACCTTCTCAAAAGATTCCTCACATTCACAAGTCCACTCTGATGGATCATCCTTATCTGCTTGTTTCAAAGGATATAAAGGCTATGATGCCAAAGAGATAAACCTGGACAAATATTTAACCTTTTGGATGAAGGTTGTAAGATATTCTATATCCTTTGGGGATGGGAAAAGCAACGAAGCATTAACTTTATCTGGGTTTGCCTCAATCCCATTCTCTGAGATCACATGCCCAAGAACCTTGACTTTGGGTTGAGCTAAATGAAAATCCTTTGGATTCGAGTGAACTATAGACTCAAAAATCATTAATAAAGCCTCAAAGCGGGCCCAAAAGGAAGAGCACAATAGCAAAAAGGGCCCCAAGGAGTGATGAATGTAGTCTTTCTTTGGTCTTATGTTGCAATAGCAAGCTAGACAAATATATTGAATATCCATCACAAACACTAATAACACTCACAGCCTGCAATAGAATCCAAAACCTGATCAATGAAAGGCAAGGGATAAAGGTGCTTCTTGCTATGTACATTCAAATGCTTGTGATCAACACAAACTCTCCAACAACCATCTTTCTTAGGAGTAACACCACAGGACTAAACCATTCAACACTATCCTCTTAAGCATTAACCACTAGATAAATAAAACCTGCTTCCAATAGCTTGTCCCCTTCCTCTTGTAGTGCAATTATTTGCTCTTTTCCTAGCCTGCTTAATCTTTACCTGGCTGATTGTGCTCATTCCTTTAGCTCAATCTTCACATCTTCATCTATGCTGTCCTTAATCTCTTGATATGACGTAATGAAGAGATTAGGAAACTTCTTCAACACACACGTATACTCCCCTTCACCTTTACTGCGATCTGGGCACAAGATTTTTTGGAAAGCAAGGAGAAAGGGACCCAAATCTGGTTGCATCAACCCATGAATTGCCTTGTAACACGCTCCACATAATCTGCTGCAAAACACGGGTTGTACGGGCTATACAGAGCCTGATGACGTAGCAACAGTTCTATGGAGGCTTTCTAGATTCTTTTGGGGTAAAACTTTTAATAACCGATCCTTTAAGACCAAAGTTTCTATATAGCAGAAACTCTTTACTACTTTTAACCCTATGGGCTTATAAATTGATGACTTGTGTGCCAGCTGTAAGTATGGTGAGTGGACTCACCCAACAACTGTAAACTTTTCTTGATCAATAATAAAGTGATACAAGGGGGGCTTGACTTGGGGCCAATAACCTCTAGAGAGGAGCCATGCCTCTTCCATGACGTCTCAAATGTTAAGAGTGTGAAGTTCTCCGTTCCGTTACAATTATCTCAAGTTGTATCATCGATTCCCATTGGCACGTGGTGCCGGCGGGTTATATCACCTTGAGTTGATTAGCATTCTTTTGCTTCTGTTGTGTTTCTTTCTCTTTTCTCTTGCTCAATTTTTTATCTCCCCACTTCCACAGTGCACTTAGACACCATGCAGACAATAGCTTATAGCTATGAAGCTTAATTTTGGGCCAAGTATTAGAAAGATTCGCTTTTTGAAAGACGTGTTTTTAAGAAAAAGGAATTCTTATTGGAGCTGAATTAGACCCCGCTGAGTGTTCCAACCTCAATAGGATCATAAGCAACTTCATCAATAAACATCAATGAAGAGCTTGCTACAGGTAGCAGGTTATTCAGAGAGAGAAGCCTCTTACAAGGCTACAGCAAGCATCTGTCAGAGTTTACAAAGAGGTTCTGATTGAGATTGTGCAAGCCTTACAGTGTTACCTTGCATTTAAATTGATAATGTGATTTTCGATTCATTATCTTTCATGGCCTCAGTTAAGAGTATGCTTCTTCAGAGGGTGTAGGTCTTTTACCCGTTTAGACTCAATATAACGAACTAATCTGATAGCATCAGCCTTGATGACCACAAATGAGTCCAATAAACTGCATCTTAAGGATTTGCAATCTCGCTTGGGTGGGATCTGCTATTCCTCATAGTGAATGAAAATCTAGAGCCTTGTGCAGAACCAAAAAATCTGCCTAGATGACAAACCTCCCTAGAGTGCAGCTGTTCTAACTTTCTTGTAAAGATCCAGAGTCCTGAGAGAATATCCAGTGTTTCACTCTGAAAGAAAAACATACCAAGCTATGAATGTGAATCAAGACTCCCTATACAAGGAATTTCATTTGAACATCACATTTGACATTTCAAACTCTATGACCTGCTCTGCAAAATGGTTTGACAGGAATCGCTATTATGTTCAACAGTTAAATTAGCGATTCAGTGCTGAAAAGACGGCTAATAATAAAACTGTTACAGCCAACACTCTAATTGTGTTAGAACATGTAGTCCTCTACAGCCCACACAGTCCTTCCTCCTTCAAGATTCACTGCACATCAAGATTTTGAACATTTATGCATACCTGCCTCGTAATACGGTGAACAATTTACTGTAAGCTCCATCAACTTCATAAGGAACATACTCTGGATCGTTCTTCTTCAGCACACCTTCGTACTCATCTAAGCCAATGTACTTGACCATTGAGACCTCTGATTCCTGTTGGGGGATTGACATTAGAAAACACATAAAAAAAAGTACTGTAGATTCACTAGACATAGAAGTATTTCATACACATACTAGGACTCCTGACTGAGACTAAATCCACCGCGGCAATAACTTATAATGCATGCTAAGAAATTGAGAACTATTATTTGTCTTTAATGTTATTGCTAATGAAGCTAAGCGAACTAGACATAGATACAAAATCTTGTGAGTGCCAAATTGGTTATAGATTGTGGTGTAGCCACAATTTATAACCAATTGGGAACTATTATTTGTCTTTACTGTTGTTGCTAAGCAAGCTAAGAGAACTAGACATAGATACAAAATCTTGTGAGTACCAAATTGGTTATAAATTGTGGTGTAGCTGAGATCTAAATACACAAGACGACAATAAAATGTCAATGGTGGAGCTCCACAGTCGGGATCCCTCAGAGGCGCCACCACGCTATGCTAATAGGTGGGGGTAGTCTATTGCCTCTACCCGAGTTTTGTTGCTTGCAGGCTTAGCTCATGTAGTGTGGCAGCTGCAGATGCCCAATCCACTCCTATACAAGGAGCCTCTCCGTACTCTCTTTTGACAAATGCAAAGTTCCGTTTTCTCTCTACAAGATGAAAGCTCACGTTGTTACCCATCCTAGTCACTATTGGTTTCACAACCAATTGAAATTAACACCTCCCAATCTCTAATCTCATCATTAAGCCACTAAATCAATTAGCCATTAGTGAAGAGTCTTTGTAATCTATGTGATTAGCTAAGTGTGGGCACGTTCGTGGACATTAAGTGTCTGTAGGTTTTTGCATGCGCATTTAGATTTTCTCCCCTAGTCACTCATTAAGCAATCCATGATAAACTCCAACACTAATTTCCTTGTACACAATCATTAAGCAGCTTATTGGTGGATTATTCTTGGTCCATAGGAAAATTGATAGTGTGTGAAGATTGAAACTAGCATTGATTTCCTCAATTACTTGATTAAGCACCTCTATTGGTGCACTCCCTAGTCATTTTCCCCATGTTTGTGTCTTGTAAAAGGAAAAGTGTGTTGTGCTTTGTGTTGTGAGTGCTCCTCAATGCAATATGTGTGAAACCTCACTCCAATAGAAAGAAAACACAATAGAGCAATGAATCGAGCAACTCAAAGACACAACAACAGACTGAGAACGCGACTAACTCATGGAACCAGTACAGACTCTGGCTGGCAACACACTCAACGCCAAGTCCAGGACTCACAGGTACAATGGGGGTGTCGAGGCTCCAATGTGCACAGAGAGTGCAGATGTGCGGCGTTGGACACGACACGAGACTCTAGACTCATAGAAAGTATGAGGTATATAAAGACTAGAACCAACTACGCATATATACAATCTTAACCAACTACCCATACATACAATCATAAAGAGCCACCAACAGCTAGCAAATATCCATGACATTCTAGCTGAGTCTATCTCCGAACTGTGGTGGTGATGAAGTGGCCGCGATTTCCACTAGACCACCACCCGTCTCTGCCACATGTCATTGCACAGGCAAGAACCCAAGCCCAACTATAACTCTAACTGTATGTCTTGTGCAAGAGACGACGTAGACCTGCTACAGGTTGCCCACCACAAGAACGCTTACCGTCTCAGTGGCAGAAGACACTGAAAACTGTGAAAGAAAACTGCATGTACTAATCATGTCAGTGCTGAAAAAGAAATGCATATCCTGATCGTGTCAACCCAAAGAGAGAATGTCATCGCCACTGTAGCACCTGAAGAGTCTGCCTCCGAAGGTGGAGCCATAAGATCAATCGTAGGGGCCTGCTGGGCTAAAGGCGGTTGCACCTTGCTCTCCACAAACTGGCCCTCTATGAGAATAGTGGTCACCTACTGAGCGGTAGATGGAAGTAACTGTCCATACTCGTATTGAGGCGGCCGACTGACACAGCCATGGCAATGTGCACCAGCGAGTCCCTCGGAAGGGGCTATGTGTTGTGTGCATTTGTGTCAAGTGGGCGGGCTGCTGCAACTTCTGGGCATAATAGTTCCCTTGCTGAGTCATGGCACAACCCATAAACTATGTAGAAGGATCCAGCTACCCATAGCTCATAGCCCACAGCATAGTTACAAGGAATGGCCATTTTTCAGGTCTCCGTTCCCCTTCCAACTTCCGGTTCTGTGTTTAAAACGTGAGTATATGTAACAAGGAATGGCGTTTCATGCCCATTGCCGTTCCCGCTTCCATGTTTCGAAATCCCGTTCCGGGTAACTATGGCCCATAGGAGTGTGTACATGCCTCCCTGTACCAGGCCACCAATATCCCATAGCATCGTGTGCACCCCATATCTCCTTGCAAGAGCATTACTCGAAATCCTTGAACATGAGCTTTGACGTTGTCGATGATTTGGGATTTCACTCGCAAAGCCTAGAGTAAAGCAAAGATTGTAGCATTGTGGTCCACTATTGCGCTCTTAGCGACACACAAGCATCCCTCCATGGCTGC
The DNA here is from genome assembly GCF_014529385.1 of Adiantum capillus-veneris. Lineage (NCBI taxonomy): Eukaryota > Viridiplantae > Streptophyta > Polypodiopsida > Polypodiales > Pteridaceae > Adiantum > Adiantum capillus-veneris. The sequence continues at coordinate 28,699,447 of NC_140953.1, read as the reverse complement.
ATAGGTCACAGGTGGCTAAGTGGTATTGGTGAGTAGCAGCTAACCTTTTGGCTCCAAGCTCAATGGTAGGCTGTAGCAATGGTGTTCCTTGAATCTTGCAAGATCACTTCAAATAACCTGAGCAACGAAGCTGAGTATGATGCAGTCAGCGCCGAGGATCTAGCAATAGTGCTAGGTGGTACAGGGCCCTGAAAATGCATTGCCTGGGAGCACGAAACATTTTGAGTGGGTGAACATGAGGCAGGTAGAGGTCAAGAAGCAACTGCAGGTGGTGTTTAGGCAGTAGTGGTTGTGGCAAGAGTGAAGATAGGAGTGGTAGGTAGAGGTGCGTGTGAGGGAGAGGCGGCAGAGGTAAACAGAAGAGCAGAGTCTCCTACACGCACATCTACAGACGCAATACCCAGGTGTAGCGAGCAAGGGCAGAACCAATCACCGACACTGTCAACCCAGATGGGGAAGTAGAATGAGCGCATTGTGGAATGTGTGTCACTCTCGTCTGGCTCTCTAAGAATGGCAAGAATAGGAAGGACTTCATCGTGTCTTTCACTGCTTTGGCCCTTCTCTTCTTTTGTTGTTGCTGCTATCTGCACCAATTCCAACGGACTTTAGAGACTTTCCTTTTCTTTTTGAAGTCGATTGTTGGGTGTCCTCATCCACTTCTTACAGGACTGACACGGATGTTGATGATCCATGCCAATAGGGGTGCGGTAAAGCATTGGAAGATCGACTGCACCTGGACTCTTAAATCTCTTTGCCCTCGATTGCAGTGATGTATACAGTATTTGATGAAACCCACAAGGCATAGTGTTTATCAAGCAGTGGAGGCCATCACAATGTGGAAAAGTAATGGGGACATCACATCTTCCTTTTGCCTCTTTGCCATTCCTAACCAGAAAGTAATATTTGAAGACTCCCATAAGTACTTTATTCCTCTTGTAGTCGGGGTGATCAAGCTGAAACAAATCTTGACATGCCTGGATTGTAGCATCTTTAGAGAGATGAGAGTATGTGCGTGTAGCCGGCTTCAAAGGTGGGAAGCTTGTTATCCCCAGTGCATGACCTATTTGTATCACAGTAAGAGTGTGACCTCGTACCTTTAAAAAACATTTAAAAGCTCATGACCATGTCTACAAGGACATCAGCCGGTAGGTTTGCACCAGCCAACGCCGTTCAGCTCAGTTTCTGCAGCTGATTGCGTGAGAGGACGTCGCGAGGAGATGGACTAGTGAAAATTTAAGAAGAACTTCGCCCAGCTTTTGGTTTTTGCGGGCCTGCTAATCTCCTAGGACAATAACTGAGTATTGCCCTTCTTCTTGCCTTTGATAGTATCTTCATTGGCACTGGAACTTCCTGTTCCTGAACTTGAATCCAAATCTGAATCCGCCTCCACAATTGCCCTGTAACTTTCGCCACTAGGGGCACTCCAGGTCATGTCTGTAATGCCATGGCTACTGTTGTCGGATTCCTCTTCATCTCCACAACTAACCTGCTTTTCTAGAGGAACGGGCATCTTTCTTAAGGCTTCCCGGCGTGACCGCTTGTTGCTTCCAGCCATACTGACACATTGGCAACTGAGGTGTGAGTTGTACACTGACACACAAGCTGACTAGTGTGGCAGACTGATTGTAGTAATCTGGAGTTTCTTACAAGACCACAGTAGCATACATAGCAACACTGTTGTCAAAACCACATTTATCGCGCTGTAACAAATCGCATAGCTTCTTGTACCACCAACCACGACTGACGTTGTCTTGTCTTGTCTTGTCGTGCACCAGAACCAGTTCTAGAGGAGAAGTGAGCAGTTTTGCGAGTGCAGCATGTGTTGGAGCGTGAGGAGTCGAGTAGTAGCGTACACCAAGCTCGATAAGAGACGAGTTGCTGGAGGGTAGGGGTATTAGGGCAAGAGCGAGGGTCTACGGGTAGGGCCAAGGGGTTTGTGGGTAGGTGTGGGTAGGGGTGAGAGGGCCACGGTGGGTAGGGGCGAGGGTGAGAGGGGTGGGTAGGGTGAGGGGAAGTGAATAAAGGCGAGGGGAACTGGGTAGAGGCGAGGGTGAGAGGAGGTGGATAGGGACTAGGGGGAGTGGGTAGGGGCAAGGGTGAGAAGGGGTGGGTAGGGGCGAGGGGAAGTGGGTAGGGGCGAGGGGTGGGGTAGTGAAAGGCAAGGGGAAGTGGGTAAGGACAAGGGTGAGAGAGGGTGGGTAGGGGAGAGTGGGGAGTGGGTAGGGGCGAGGGGTCGGGTAGCGAGGGGCGAGGGTAGGTGTGATGAGGGGTGAGGGATAGAGGGTGGGTAGGGGTGAGAGGGAAGCGGGTAAGGGCGAGGGTAAGGGGACAGGGGATGGCAGGGGCGAGTAGGAGACTTTAGAGGGCTCTCATTTGCTGAAAAGTTCGGAAACACATGTTCACATCCATCGTGTGACAAAATGAAGCAACCCAAAATTGCTCCTATCCACCATCAGAGAACCATCCCGTGATACAAGTGCAGCTACATTTCTTTTGTCAATAGAAAGAGTCTTCGTTTGGTCATGTCCAAAGCTCGGCACCACTGGCCACTTAACCATGATACAATTACCGTCATGATTGATGAAAAGATCTGGTCTAGCTGCACCAAGAGATCCCCGCAGAAACCTTCTCTCTTTGAGAAATTCACCGAGAGCATCTGGCGTTGAAGCTTAAGCTGAACTGCTTGTATGAGTTGAAGGAACATGCCACAAAGCTAGCAAGAAACACCGAATGCAGATTCGAGACAAGGCACCTGCCACCTTTGAAAAGGGGCCGACAAAACCTTGGTGCATAGACGTAGCAAGAAAATGGAATTTTAGGCACTCGAGATGTATACATCGAAGGTTGTGATATGCATTCAGAATGAGTGAACACCTATCGAAAACTTGAAGGAGAAAGTTTGGGCAGATGATAGGAGAAGGCTTGGAGACAACAAAGACAGAGCGACTCATGAAGTAGCTAATGGCAGAACCGACTGAATTGGTAGAATTTGGTGGATGCTGCAGTTTTAGAGTCTCACCTGAAAAGATAATAGCTTGCGGAGTCCTCAAGCCTATTGACAATGGATTTAACACATTCGCCTCCTCTTCGAACCAGCAGACACAGAATGGCGGCCCCTGTTCCACCACAGAGGGACTCCTTAGAAGCCCCCTCGCCCAACCCCGCGGAGCCAACCCTTCGACTTGCTCTTACGCCAAAAGAGCAAGCGAGCTTGATGGCCGAGGTGGAACGCTTGCAAGCCACCTCGGTTATCTGCAAGATTATTCGCACTTGACCCAACCAAGGCGAGGTTCGGGATTTACTTCAGGCCCGACTCCTCTCCAATGTGGGCAAGATCACCGATGTCCAGATCCTCGGGAGAGAATATTATCAGATAGAGTTCGAGTCTCCAAAGATGACGGCCCAGGTGATATCGATGAGCCCGCTCGGTATCCGAGCAGCTCAAGCTTACTTCAAACGATGGCATCATGGTTTCGACCCTACTACAGATGTGCTTGAGGAGGAGGACAACTTGCCTATTTCGATCTGCTTCCCAGGCCTAAGGAGAGAGTACCTCCCTCTACTTCCCACAATTGGTTCCATGTTCTAGAGTCACCGTGCACTGCAGCTTCAGTTGTGGCCAAGGCCGCAGGTTTACCTACTGTGCGGGTCCTTGTTCGAGACACTCCCTCACGAAAGCGACATTGTTGCCTCGGGTGAGTGGTGGTTGGATCAGACATAGAGTAGAATATTCGGGTCTCCCGAACCAGTGCTTCATTTGTAGGCAGATGGGCCACTTAGCAAAGACCGATCCTCGCAGGAGATCTCGACCCACGGCGCATGCGCAGCCTCCCAAGGCTGACCATGCCCAGCAGACAAGTTACCCATGTTACCCACGATACACAAGTTACTAACCCTACAGAGGCCAACGATCAGACAGCTGAAGGTTGGCAGCACGTGCCCGGTTGCTGTCGACAGGGGCGAGCTCGCCATACTGCCGCCCCTGATGGCCGACCTCCTGCAGCTCAGCAACATTGGGTTCCTACAGGGAACCGTTTTGACCCCCTCCAACAGGACCCCCCTAAGGAGGCTCCCTCCACCACAGCTCTGCCGCCTCTCCCCGCTCCACCTTCAGACGCCTCCAGTCCGCCTCCCCCTCCTCCACACCCACGCCCACCTCCTGCTGCTCCAGCCCATATGCAGATAGATGAACACAAACGATACATATGGGCTGAGATTTGTACATATGGGAGATCGATGTTCATTGCGGGATGCTACATCCCACATCGGGAATCCCCGTTCTATGATTTGCATAATCTCTCCAAGAATGACCCTTTTGCCGACCTATATACAGATATTGCAACCTACACACCACAGGGGGCAGTGATGATACTCGGGGATCTTAATGCTCGCATAGCCAACATACAGGTTCAATTGGTTGACTACTCAACCCATCCCGCCGACAAAGATGGCGATCTTGTATTAGATGCAATATGGGATAGATGCTCATGCGATCACCTCATGAATGAACAAGGTTCGGCTTTGATATCCATGATGAATTCTATGCAACTTGTAGTCATGAATGGCACCAAGAAATTTGCAAGCTCCGGAACATACACATGCTATACATCAAACCATGGAAGAAGCACTAATGACTATGCGTTAGTTAGCCACAATGCATTGGATTTAATTGGACACTTTAAAATTGGGGCTCGGTCACCGAACTCGGACCATACTCCAATTCATGTATGTCTAGACCTCCCACACATACCTCCACACAACGCATCCAAAAGGCGACAAGTTGGGCATATCGAATGCAAGCCACAAAGAAATTCAATTATGCCACTTTTCTGGACAGCCTATTGAGTAGCCAATGCATGTCCCAAAACATTTCAGAAAATTGGGCTACCTTTCGTCAAGCCATAGAAGAGGCTGCAGAGGTCACTATGGGGCAATCTAAAAGAAATCACCAACAAGTGAAAGGTCTCCCTCATAACCCATGGTTTGATGCAGAATGTAAAGCAGCCAAACGCAAGTTAAAGTGCTTCAATAAGTCCACGAAGGAGTGGGAAAGTGCAGCCAAGGAATACAGGATGCTGAAAAGGAAAAAGAGAAGGATGCATGAACTTTTGAAGGAGGAGCAAGAGGTGATCAAATTTAAGAAAGAGCCCAAGAAAGCATGGCGCAACATGAAAGGAAAAAAGGAGGATATAATGGAAAATTTCAGCATGGACGAAATGTATGTATATGCACAAACACTCTATGCTCCCACCGATGCTCAAATAATGATGAATGCTGAAATTCAGGTTGACACTAAGGAACCTATAACTTTTGCAACGGCTTTGAGAGGTTTGAAAAAACTAGCCACTGGGAAAGCCTCTGACATTTTGCACTTCAACTCCGAAATGCTGAAATGGTCGGGCAATGAAGCCAAGAAATGGATACACTGCATGATGAATCAAGCTATCCACCAAGGCATGCCTGAAGATTGGCAAGAGAATTGGGTCAAAGCTTTGTTTAAAGGCGGAGACCGTAACCTACTCACGAATTACCGCACCATCGTGGTGGGCTCTTGCATGGCAAAACTTTTTGGGAGCCTGATAGAAAAGGATATTAGCACATGGGCTGAAAATAGTGGAAAGAGGGCTCTCAGTCAAGCAGGTTTTAGAGCAAAACATAGTACCATAGATCACTTGATTACAATCCGGATTATGATGGAAGAGGCGCAACTCGAAGGGGAAACTATGTACTGCTGTTTTGTGGACTTTAAGAAAGCGTTTGATACAGTACCTCGTCATGGGTTATGGTCCCGCATGGAGACCATTGGGGTTCCCATACACTTGAGGGTTACGGTGGCACGCCTATACCATGCAGTTCGATGTAAACTGAAAATGCAAACAGGCTTCTCCAAAGAGTTCTTTAGCACAATAGGGGTCAAACAAGGATGTCCTCTGTCCCCAACATTATTTGGGCTATGCATAGATGAGCTTGAGGACTTTATCTCCCAACGACGCAAGATAATGGAGATGCACCAAACATAGGTCTCATTACTTTGCTACTCCTCATTTATGCTGATGATGTGGTTCTTTTAGCGCATAGCATGTCTCTCTTGCAAAAACTTTTGGATGTGGTACATACTTTCTGCGAAGCCACAGGACTTTCAGTGAATGTCACGAAAACAAAATGTATGGCGATTTGTACACACAAATCAAAGGATCAGCCCGCCCTTATGTATGATGGGCAAGAGATTCAAGCAGTGGACAGCTTTAAATACTTGGGCATCATTATACCCTCGAATCATAGACGGGGGCAATGTGCAAAAACAAGAATTGAAGCAGGACAAGCAAGGTATTACGAGTTTGAAAACATGTGCAAACAAAGCGTCACTAGAAGGTGGGAAATAAAGTCCATGGCTTTCAATGCGTGCGTGGTCCAAACGCTATTGTATGGGGTAGAGGTATGGGGACCAAGTATTCCGGCCAGCACATGGAATGACATTGAGAAAATTCAGAAAAAGTTCTTATGTAGACATATGGGGATAAAAACCACAACACCATACTCAGTGATGCTATTGGAGACTAGAAAAAGACCATTGGAAATGCTTGCCTTGCAAAGAATGCATAGATATCTCTTGAAGGTGAAGCTGATGCCTCATAACCGTTTGCCTCACATAGCATGGGAGGTAGGATGTAAGCCGCAAAAGAACCACAAAAGCAAGTTTCTCACCTCTAGCCTTGTTGAGGACATCAAGAAATGGTTCTCTAAATGGAATGTGGGAGCACATGTGGACATGCATGTAGAGGCAGGTACCGAGCATGAGCACGAGCTGAATTTTGAACTACAATTACTTGAGGCCCTCCACAGCAAATGGAAGAATGCAATGCATAGGTCCAAGTTTGAATACTATTGCAAGCACATAAACACGAGATACTCGGAAGAGTACAAGACCGGGGAAACCCAAATACATATCAGGACACCCATGTCTTACCGTGCGAGACGGGCCATCACCTGATGCGGACAAGATCACACATGCTCAAAAGTGAAACGGGAGGATGGCTGAATATTGATGCAAACATGAGGAGATGCACTCAATGCAACTTGAACTCATTGGAAAATGAGGTACATGTAACCCTTGAATGTCCAGCATATGCACACATTCGGGTCGACTTTCCCCAACTTATTCAAGGATGTACTACATTTGAGGAGCTTCTCTCAAGAACACATCCCTCTCCAGTAGCACTAGGCATCTATCTTGCCAAAGTGCTAGAACATCACACCACACTCACAAACAAAATCACCACAGAATCATGACACGTCCCCTCCTTCACATGGGAAGGGGGGAGTCTCACATATGAGATTTTGGGTCCCATGGGTCATTTTGGCCCCCCGAGGACGTAAATACATCATCATCATCATCTCCTTGATGGGGCAATCAACCTCATCACTCGACCCATCCCACACTCCTCAGACGTAGGGGACTGGACACACATTTGCAGCGAGACGATCTCTTGGTAGTGCTTTCGCTACAAGTCGCATGGCTCGGGAGGGACAGCCCCACCTGAGGACGCCACTTTTGGTTCAGACCTCTCCTTTTGCAGCAGACCCTCGGGGTTTGACCAGCTTTGTCATTCACACACAATGGAACTTCTTTGATTACAGCTTCACACGCTTCCTAGGTGACTCAACTCCCGATTTGGAGGATGCTTGCTTTCGAGTCCACGTCCTCTTTCTAGCAACCCGAGCAACTGAGGCTCTAGATACAGCGGTAGGTTTCTCCTTTCCGCTGTGCGGCAGGGATCGTACAGAGTGGACCTTGCACACAGTTCTTGACTGGCTCTTGGTCCAAGCTATTGCAATTATCACACCACACAAGGGACCTGGGGGGGACAAATCTGATACAAAGACTTTGGCCTCTAGCCAAGTTTAGTGTGACGCTGCCAGATGCAAGAGGTTGCAGGCACATTGTGGTGCATTTGTTTCCTCACACTCAGAGCCCCCCTTGCTATGTATTTGTACGAGGATTCTTGGACAGAGGATGTACCCCTATGGGTTGCACGCTCAGTCTGGGCCTGGGTGGGACACTCACTTCTGACACGTTATTCCCCATCCAAACCGGCCTCAAAGATAGCGAGGTTGGCTGTTGCTGCAGCATCACTGACTCCATGAGGATGGTCTCATGGAATGTGCAGGGATTAGGAGGGCCCCAGTTTCAACGTCAAAAGGGTCGGTTGCGTCAGGAACTTCAATGATGCCTTGTGGGTGGTGAGATTGATATTCTTATGCTAGGAGCATCATCTTTATGAGAGCCGTATTAGACGATGTGGTCAAAGTTTGTGTGGTCTCTATGAGACATTTTGGTTAGCTGCATTTGGACCTGGAGGTATCCAGAGAGGGTATGTATGACCCATTGTGGACAGAGGTATTATTGTGTCAGGTAGAGCTCAGTCGATTACTATGCAGGTTCAGGGTTGCCTCATGAGTTTCCTGAACTTATATGCGCCCAATGTGGCAAGTGCACGAGCAGAGTTTTGGTCTCATGTTGTTGAGTCTTTGCAGCATGCAAAGCAATGGTGTGTTGGGGAGACTTCAACATGTTGAAGGACCCCTCTAATAGGATTGGAGGTGGCCATGCTACGGTGCACGCGGCTGTGTTGGCATCTTGGGAGCGGCTATGTATGAATGAGGGTTTTTGATATTTGGCAGCACTCAAGCTTTGTGAGACCCCCAAAAATCCTGTCTTGCTCACTCTGACCGCAGGGTAGGAAGAGTGAATCTATTGCGGATAGATCGCTTCTATGCCACTGACCACATATGTGACATGGAGGGATCTGTTTGCATCCTCGCAGGGACTAATTTTTCCGACCATGCGCCAGTGATTCTCACTGTGACAGAGAGACACAGGAGGGGGGGTGCGATGCTACACATCCTCGAGAGGATCTTGTTGGATTTAGACCTTAGAGAGAAGGTGGAGGCACTTTGGACAAAGAGCCTCGACACGCAGGACACCCCTGCTAGTAGGATGACCTCTGGACTGGAAGAGCTTAGTCGTTTCTTCCTTCAAGAGTCTACAGCTCGCTTGGCTGCAGCCCGGGAGGAGGAGAAGCGTCTTCGATGGGGCAATGTTTCCTTGCAGAGGATGCAGGAGCAGCATCCAGAAAGTTCTTGGTTGGAGGAGCAGATGCAGCAAGCTGGAAAGGAGTTGGCTAGCATTGAGGAGCGGCATCATGAGTTTGCCTTCTATCGACAGGCCTCTCAGTGGACCTAGGTGGGTGACAAAGTTAATGGGGAGTTTTTTGAGACAGTGGGACGAACCCATGCGCACACCAATGTTAGTCAGTTGAGGAGACCCGACGGATCAGCTGCTTCAGAGCCTGAGGATATGCGTGCAGTTGCTACTGATTTTATTGTGATCTGTTGTCAGTTGAGCCTCAGTCAGGAGCGCCGATATGCAGGCAGAGAGCAAGTTTGGGCACAGCTACCTTGCCGTGTTACTGAGGAGATGCGACAGACTTGAGCTTCCTCTCCAGCTAGAGGAGCTCCATGAGACCCTCATAGCACTTCCCCCAGGTAGCTGTCCAGGGGAGGACGGATTCACTCCCAGTTTTTTCTTGGAGTACTGGGACTTGCTTGGTATAGATCATTGCAGCGCATTCCAGTACGTTTTGCACACTAGCGAGATGCCTGACAGCATGAGTGAGGGCTTGATCTACATGATTCCCAAGGAGGGAGGCTTCTTGGATGAGATTCGACACTGGCGACCCATTACCATCATCCTACAAAATTCTAGCAAAGGCTCTAAGCTTGAGGATCCAGCCACTCCTAGAGAGCATTGTATTGTTGGGTTAAAGGCCTAAATAACCCCGTTTTGTACATTTTTATACTTTGTCCAGGTTCACATTGACCTGAACACATTTTTTTAAAGTCACTTATAATAAAAGTGGAAAACCCAAAACTCAATTATTGAGTTTTCTCCAAAAACGTGAGCTCTCTCTCTCTCCTTGCTTCGATCCCTAGCGCTTCCTCTCTGCTGCACTCCGCCACCTGCTTCTTGCCCCAATCCTGCACTACATCGCGACGCGCACCTACCGGTACCCTCTGCTTCGCACTTTCAACTGGTATCAGAGCCCTAGGGTTTCACAAGGACCTGCGCAGGTGGCTGGAGAGCACGCAAAAGGTGTTTTCTTGCGACAATCTCCACTTCTATCGCGAATCCCCTTGCTTCCGGGGTCACTGGGGATTCCGAGAGTGCCAAAGCACCCCAAAACAGGCTGTTTTTAGGTCAAAAACAGGTTATTATAGCAAAGTACAGGTTCTCTCATGATGTATTAAGTTGTGGGAACACTTATACTTAGTCCCTACTACCCTAAATCAACCAAATTTGCTGAAAAACAGGTTCTAAAACAGGTTTTTACAGAAATTACAGATTTACGCAGGTTTATGCAAATGTACATTTGATGTATTTGGATTGGGGAAAGTATTAAATGCTGTAATTCCTGAGCATTAAGCAAGTTTTGGATGCAAAATGCCCTTTTCGAGTCAATTTTCTGTACTTTTATGCTAAAAATTGGGGCTTTTGTCCATACATGCTCCCAAAGGCTGTGTTCTTGCATTATGTACATTCTTTGAGGTTAAAAACAACAACATTTGTTGTTTTTGGGCAAAAATTTGTTTGCTGAATTTTCTACACAAAAAATTCAGAAATTGCTATTCTTGCCTAAACTTGCACATTTTTGGCTCAAATTGCTACTGTGACACTTTGGAGCTATTGTGCACATTGCGGTGAGGTTATATTATGTTTTGATGCATTTTGCCCAAAAATTTCAGCATTTAAGCCCTCTTGTTTGTGCAACTATGGCATCGACTTCCTCTGACGTTAAGAATCTCTTCAAGATCAAGCGGTTTGAGGGAACAGGTTTTGATCTTTGGAAGGATAGGATTCAAGGAATCCTCTTTCTTAAAGATTGTGAGAGGGCACTTGAAGCAGAGAAGCCAAAAGATATGTCAGATGCAGCATGGCTTACATTGAACAAGAACACCATTAACTACATTAAAATAGCCGTCTCTCACGAGATCTTGGTAGATCCTCAAGGGTCTTGTCAATGCGTTTGAGTTGTGGGAGAAATTGAAGACAACGTATGAGAATACGACCCCAGTTAATCAGGCGCATTTGATGCGGAAACTTGTTGGCACGCAATTAGATGAGTCCAAAAGCGTTGCAGAGCATTTGTCATTGTTTACAGGCACTCTATCTTAGTTACAGGACTCAGGTTTTCCCCCTTTTGATGATAAGCTTAAAGCTATCTTCTCGCTAATGACTTGAAACCGGCGCATGGTGGGGCAGTAGGCATTGGCTTTCACCCGAAATTCTTTACTTTAGACACACACACAGAGCACTTTGCAAAGAGAACCTGCGACGGGAATTAACACTTGAATACACACGGCTCGGAATCTAGAATGCCTCGAGCAGACGCCGACAACCTGTAGGCCCCAAAATTGGCGCCCTTTTCGGTATTTCTTTATACTTTGAGAGGGTAAATTTACAAAGTAGAGTCCTAGGAATCCTTTGTCTATATCCAACTAGATACCACTTGATTTGGCCAAATTTCGGCAACATAACAACCCCAAAACTTGCGCAAAACCAATTCCCCTGCCGGAACTCACTTCCACTGGCATGAACCCTTTGATCCTGCCCAAAAACAGTAAATTCAGCACGCTGTATTTATTGGTTTTTGCCCTGTTTTCAACCCCAAACAGTCCCCTAACTGTCCTCTGCCAGTGGGGCACTATTCCCAATGGTTTTGGCGTCCGTATGGCTGAAAAACAGTCAATTTTCTGCGCATACACAGCGCTGAATTTACACCTGTATGGTGAGGTTATGACCCTCACCGGTGCCTGCTTCGGAGTAGCAGCTAGCTACCCCTGTTCCTGCTCAAGGAGGCTCTTGCCTCAGCACAAAAGCATGAACCCACACAGCTGTACATCAGTCAAAGAGCCCTCTTGTGGGGCATCACATAACTGCACGTAGGGGAGAGAGAGCAGTGTGTAGCGTGCAGGGCATCACTCCTAGCACCACACTGTACATGAGAGGGAAAGAAAGCACTCCATAGCTGACAGGTTCTCAATGAAGCATCCCCCCAGCATAAATCGAGCGCCCCCTCTGCTGCCCTTGACCTGTAATGCATCTGTGAACAAATAGATGCAAAAAGTGGAAGATTTCCATGGCTGCCAAAACCTGCGTATCGCTGAAAACGCAGCAAAACAGCCCTGTAAACACGCATCTGATACCTTCCAATGCTGAAAATGAGCTCCTTGTTCCTAGATAAAGTCATGAGGAGCTCAAAAATGGAGAGAAATGGCTTAAAATCAGAGTTATCGGCCTCCAAAACTGCTCCAAAAAGTCAGTTACGAGTTTTGTTCTCCCAAACTTGGTAAATTGACCAAAAAGTACCACTTGGCACTCATGCATGCAATTTCCCCGCATTAGGCTTCCTGCTTAAAAATCTCTCAACTGGTGCATCAGTTGACTTTACAGCAGAGTAATAAAATGTTCCCCTTGTCATTCTGAAGCTAATGACGCGAATAGATTTCTTGGCCCAAAATAGCAGTTCCCTAAATTTTAGGAGATGCTTCCGTTGGGCTCTCACTAGTCTTCTGACCATCTATCCTCATTGGGACTGAATCCAAAAGTGCAATGTGGCCCAACTGTTGGATACTTTCTGTTGGTGATCCCACCTTGACTTTATGCCTTTATTGAGTTCACTTCCTAGTATCCACCAACTTGCTAAGTGCGACGAGGGGACCTACATGATCTTGAACTGAGCCTAGACATCCTTTTACTTTACGAGTTCCACCGCCGACCAACTTTCCATCTGCGGGTGAAACTACCGTTCACATTGGCCATACAATGTCCAACCATTTGCAACTTCAAAAAGAGGGTCTCAAAAATTAAACAAAAATCATTGGAAAGAAACCAACAACTAAGGTTAGCAATTGCCACGTCCTCGTGACAATTCTACCTGATTCTTACGAAACATTGGTGGTCTCACTGTCAAATAATCCCAACTTGACTTTTGATGGAGTTAGGGGTTCAATATTGAATGAAGAAATCAAGAGGAAAGCAAGTGGAGAAGGAGGTGGCTCAACCAACATGGTTAGAGGCAGGACAGAGAAGAAGAATGCCTATGCACAAAGAAGTAAGAGTAAGAGTAGAGAAAGGGGAAATGCCAGCAAAAGCAAGGGTGATGTGACATGCTATCAATGTGGCAGGAAAGGTCACAAGAAACCCGACTGCAGGTACTATAAGGCAGAATTGGAAAGGAAGAAGAACGGTGGAGACAAAAAGAAAGAGAAGAAGGAGATCAAGCCAAATGCACAAGACAATCCAAAGGACAAAGAAAAGGTCAATGTGGTCTCTAGTGTTGTTATTGAGGAGCTCTCAGATGTTGAAGACATCTTATGTGCCACTTTGTCAGCTGATGATGCTCATAAGTCTGATGCCTCTCTCAATGTTCATACACAGGATATGCAGATCACCAAGAGTGATCTAATTGATGCTTTATTGACTGTTAATGATGCATTATCCCAGACTTGGATAGTTGATTCCAGTGCTTCATTTCATGTGACTCCTATCAAGGAGTGCTTTTCTACTTTTGTTGCAGACAGCCATGGCCATGTTTACTTTGGAAACAATCATGCATGTTCCATTGAGGGTATTGACACCGTACATCTTTCTATAGATGGCACAAATGAGCTTGTCTTGCATGATATTAGATATGTGCCACGAATCAAGAAGAGTCTTCTTTCTATTGGTCAGATGGATATGCATGGTTACAGGATTTTGTTTGAGAGAGGAACATGGAAGATGACAAAAGGCTCAAGGCTGATTGTAAAAGGTACAAAGAAAGGGACACTTTACTGCTTGCATAGAAAGGCCTTGTTTGGCAAATTTATTGCTTTGACTGAAATTAACTCACATATGGAGTTGTGGCATAAGAGGCTTGGCCATATGAACCAAAAAGACCTTACTAAGCTTTGTAATTTGAACAAGCTTGATGCTAAAGGCACAAAGCTTGATTTTTGTAATGAATGTCAATATGGCAAGCAAGTGAAAAGTTCTTATTACTCCCGTGTCTCTCACAAATCTAATGTGCTTGATCTTGTACATTCTAATGTTTGTAGTATGCCCACTAAATATATGGGGAGTGCACGTTATTTTATCTCTTTCGTTGATGATCATTCTAGAAAAATTTGGGTTCATTTGCTCAAATCTAAGGATGAAGCCTTTGCTGCGTTTAAGAAATTTCATGCATTTGTGACCACCTAGACAGGTAAAAAGCTGAAATGCTTACGTACGGATAATGGGGGTGAGTTCACAAGTGGTGAATATAACAAATTTTGTGAAAATTTGGGCATTAAGAGGGAGCTTATTGTTCCATACAGCCCCTCTTCTAACGGTGTGGCTGAAAGATACTATAGGACTTTATGTGAGAGGGTGAGATGCATGCTATCCACAGCTAATCGCCCTCATGGATTTTGGGGAGAAGCTCTAAAAATTGCAGTGCATATATGTAATCGATCCCCTCACGTCTTTGAAAGGTGACATCCCTATCACTTACGCGTCTTTGGTTCCGAAGCGTTTGTGCATGTAAACCTAAGTTGAGGAGTAAGCTGGATGCAAAGTCCATTAAAGGCCTCTTCATGGGATACGGTGAAGCAAGTGAAATGGGCTACAGAATTTGGTTACCTCAGCTCAAAAAGGTTCTACGCAGCCGGGATGTTGTTTTTAATGAGGCAAGGCTGCTTTAAAAAAATTGTGCCTCTAATGGTGACCATAAGAAGGTCAAATTTCAGCATGTACAGCCACCTATTAGGCCTAATTTTGACCCTCTGGATGCACCACATATGGCTAAAAATGTTGATGAACCAGTGGTGTTTGAGCCAGATGATGTTGGACAGCAAAATGAGGCTCCTGAAGGACATGTGCAGCCACATAACTGTCACAAGGCGGGCACCACGTGCCAATAGAAAAGAACAGATTGAACAAACTTTTAGCACTTCAATAACAACTGCACTGAGAGAGAGAGAGAGAGAGATGACACGCGACACGGAGTGGCGGAATTCCACCCCAGAGAGTATTGGCCCCAAACCTTGGCGCCCCTTTCGGTATTTCTTTATATTACTGCTAATTCGCAAAGTACAACAGCCGGGGAGCACCTGCTTTGCAATCTGCGCGCTAAAAAGTGCCGGAGAGGGCCTCCAAGGCTCATATTTAAAGGCCCAAAGCTTAAAAGCATCAAATATGAAAAGCTAACCCCAAAAAATCACTTTCCTAAAATTTCGGGATTTCCCTAAAAATCAGCCGCGAATTCCGGAATGTCCGTACAGGTGCCACATCATCATATTTTGATGTGCAAAGTCTTTTGAGTGTGTTCTGCTTTATTTTTAATGCCTTTATGTCACTTGGGCCCCATCGGACGGGGTTACATAAGTTGGTGGGAACTCTTCTTTAAAAATAGGCAACTCGTCAAGACTTTGTAAGTCTGTAAAACTTCTTCTTCTTCTTCTGATGCTTCTTCTTAGGGTTTCTAATTTTAGGGTTAGGGTTTCGGGCAGAATTAGGGTTTCTGATTTTAGGGTTAGGGTTTCAGTAGAATTAGGGTTTCGACACGTCAGCAGTTTGTTACATCTCCCCTTCTTGAAAGAGAGTAATGGTCCACATTACAGCATATCTGCAAAACAACTCAAGTTAGCTCAAAAATTTCCGAGGGTCATTCCGAGGGACAATCAGTTTGCTCTTTTTATTAAGGAGTTAGCTTCTCTTTTCTTCTCTTTTAATCAAGGAGTTAGCTTCTCCTTTCGGTTGTTTTGATCAAGGAGTTAGCTTCTCCTTTCTGCTCTTTTGATCAAGGAGTTAGCTTCTCCTTTCGGCTGTTTTGATCAAGGAGTTAGCTTCTCCTTTCGTCCAGATCGGAACTCTTGATATTCCGGTGTAGTAAAATTAGCCATCACACCCATACCGTACACTCATCTTCCACGGATGTCTTGATGCACTAAAATTACATACCCAAGCAATCTCATCCAATTAGGAATATTCAGTAATTGACAAATCACAATGTAACACAAATGCTTACATATGCATGTTACAAGACACAACAAACAGTGCCGCTGAGCACTCCCCCGAGACAAACGGTCTGCGGCATGAAGCTACTCAACGACTACCTCGTCACTCTCCCGCAAATAACCTAAAAAGGTCCAAGCCATGAGCTCAGAGGACTGTACAACCAAACGCTCCCCAGACCGCAGTCTGTGTCGCTTGGAGGTTCAAACATACAACCAAATGCTCCCCAGGAATCGACCCGCGTCGTTCGGAGGTTTTCTAGCATAACAACAGAACGCTCCCCAGGCATCGGCTTGCGTCGTTCAGAGGTTTTCTAGCATACAACGGAACGCTCCCCAGGCATCCGCCTGCGTCGTTCCGAGGTTCAAACAATATCAAAACAGTATTTCTCACTTCTCCACGCGGGAGTAAAATCACCAATCATTGAAACCAGTATCAAACCAGAGTCAAACAATTCAAATCGGCACCAAAACAGATTCAAAACAGATACCATCCATTTCAAACAAATTCCAAATAGGATCACCAAACAAGATCAAACAAAACTCAAACTTAAAAAGCAATCTCGACATCAGTCGAGCTCGAAAAGTCGACTGACTTTCCATCTTGAAACCTGCACCAAAAATTAGGGTTCGGTTCCTTCCATGAGGTCGTAGCCGAGCACAGCATGGTCCATAAGCTCTTGGACAAACAGTGTTTCTTTGGCGGCAATGGTAGTCCCAAGAGATAGCAATCACACCGAACCTCCAAGATCATCTGGTCATGAAGAGACATCTACTGAGAATGTCGAGAAATTTCAAGTTATAATCTGCTAGGGTTTCCATGGCCACAAGACGGGCACCACGTGCCAATAGAAAAGAGCAGGCTGAATAGACTTTTAGCACTTCAATAACAACTGAACTGAGAGAGAGAGAGAGAGATGAAAGGCGATACGGAGTGACGGAATTCCACCCCAAAGAGTATTGGTCCCAAACCTTGGCGCCCCTTTCGGCATTTCTTTATATTACTGCTAATTCGCGAAGTACAACAACCGGGGAGCACCTGCTCTGCAATCTGTGCGCTAAAAAGTGCCAGAGAGGGCCCCCAAGGCTCATATTTAAAGACCGAAAGCCTAAAAGCATCAAATATGAAAAGCTGACTCCAAAAAATCACTTTCCTAAAATTTCGGGATTTCCCTAAAAATCGGCCGCGAATTCCGGAACGCCCGTACAAGTGCCACATCATCATATTTTGATGTGCAAAGTCTTTTGAGTGTGTTCTGCTTTATTTTTAATGCCTTTATGTCACTTGGGCCCCATCGGACGGGGTCCCATAAGTAGGTGGAAACTCTTCTTTAAAAATAAGCCACTCGTCAAGACTTTGTAAGTCTGTAAAACTTCTTCTTCTTCTTCTTTTGCTTCTTCGTAGGGTTTCAGATTTTAGGATTAGGGTTTCGGGCAGAATTAGGGTTTTTGATTTAGGGTTAGGGTTTCAGCAGAATTAGGGTTTCTGATCTTAGAGTTAGGGTTAACAGAATTAGGGTTTCGACACCTCATCAGCTTGTTACATAACAATGCAAAAAACAGGGCTGAAAATGATATACAGCAGTCCTTTGTTGATGATATCATTGTTCCACCTGATGTAGACCCATTTCCAAATAATGTGGATCATTGGGTGAGGCGTTCTATTCGTCCAAGGCGGAATGTGAGTGGATATGAACCCTCTTTGCATTATATTATGCTGACATATGAAGGGGAGCCTCTCACTTATAAAGAGGCTAAGACATGTGAGTCAAGCAGTAAGTGGGAGCTTACAATGCAAGAGGAAATGAAATCCTTGTATGCAAATGATACTTGGGATCTTGTGCCATTACCTAAAGGGAGAAAGGCTCTTCCTAACAAATGGGTATACAAGATTAAGATTGTGGATGAAAAACCCAAGTACAAGGCAAGATTGGTTGCAAAAGGATATGCACAGAAAGAAGGAATTGATTTTCAAGAAATTTTTTCTCCTATTGTAAAGCTTACAACTTTACGTGTCCTTTTTGCTCTTGTTGCGGTGTTGGATTTGGAATTGAATTGTAAAGATAGCGTTTTGCATGGTGACATTGAAGAGGACATATACATGAAACGACCTGTAGGTTTTGTAGTTCCTACACGCGAGGAACTTGTATGCAAACTGAAAAGGGCTCTGTATGGTTTGAGACAATCATCACGGCAGTGGTATAAGATTTTATGTTGTCTCAAGGCTTTAAACGCAGCCATGCAGATCATTGTTTGTATACAAAAAGGGATGAAGATGGTAGTCCCATCATACTTGTTCTCTATGTTGATGACATGCTGCTTGCCGGGAAACATAAGACTAGTCTTGATGCTCTGAAACGTAAGCTAAATTCAGCATTTGCTATGAAGGATTTGGGTGATGCAAAGCATATTTTGGGCATGCGTATTAAAAGAGATAGAAAGCTGAAATTGCTGTTTTTATCTCAAGAAAGGCACATTGCAAAAGTACTTGACAGGTTTAATATGGTTGATGCTAAGCCTCTTGGAGTACCTTTACCTCCATACACTAAGCTTAGCAAAGCAGATTGCCCAAAGGATGAGGTGGCATTGAAAGCAATGAAGGGAATCCCATATGCATCAGCTTGTGGTTCTCTTATGTATGCTATGGTTGCCACTCGTCCCGACGTTGCTTATGCAGTGGGAGTTGTTAGTCGATACATGTCGAATCCTGGCAAAGCGCATTGGGAAGCTGTCAAAATGTATTTTGAGATATTTAAAGGTACACAATCAAAGTGTATTTGTTATGGAAAAAGTGACTTGAAGTTGCAGGGATATTGTGATGCAGACATGGCAGGTGACATGGATACCAGGAAATCTACCAGTGGATATGTATTTGCCATTGCTGGTGGTGCAGTCTCTTGGTGTTCTAGGTTGCAAAAAAGTGTGTCATTGAGTACTACTGAGGCTGAATATATTTCAGCCATAGAGGCTTCAAACGAGGCCATTTGGTTGGGCAGACTTGCAAAAGAACTTGGCATGCCTGCTCATACACCCGTGTTGGGTTGTGATAGCCAAAGTGCTGTCTATTTAGCCAAAAATGTCATGTTTCATGCGCGAATCAAACACATAGATGTGTGGTACCACTTCATACGTCAGGTATTGGAGGATGGTCTAGTCACCTTGACTACGATCCATACATAGGATAACCCTGCAGATGTTCTCACCAAGAGTCTTGCTAAGGCTCAACATGAGCATTGCATACAGCTGGTGGGAGTTGGTTACCTTAAAGGCGTCATTTATGCCTTTAAGTGGGAGGTTGTTGGGTTAAAGCCCTAAATAAACTGTTTTGTACATTTTTATACTTTGTCCAGGTTCACATTGAACCTGGACGAACCTTGACACATTCTTTTAAAGTCACTTATAATAAAAATGGGAAAACCCAAAACTCGATTATTGAGTTTTCCCCAAAAACGTGAGCTCTCTCTCTCTCCTTGCTTCGATCCCTAGCGCTTCCTCTCTGTTGCACTCCGCCTCTTGCTTCTTGCCCCAATCCTGCACTACATCGCGACGCACACCTACCGGTACCCTCTGCTTCGCGCTTTCATTATACATTGGACCCAGACAAGGTTTGTCAAGGAGCGTAGTATCCTTGACAACATCTTCACTTTTTGGGAGGCGTTTGCCCTCACGTGTCTTGGAGAAGACGATCTGGTGATACTCCTCGATTTTGAGAAGGCCTATGACAGAGTTGACAGGGACTTCCTGGAGGGCATTCTACGCAAGATGGGTTTCTCAGATGCTTGGAGCTGAGGTGTGTCAGCTCTCTACACGCGTGCGCATAGTCAGGAGCTCTTGGCAGGGGGAAGAGGGGAGCGCTTCTTGCTCACGTGTTCGGTCAAACACGGTTTCCCTCTTGCCCCCTTTCTCTTTCTGTTCTATGCTGAGGCGATGAGCAAATTTTTGACTTCTCAGCAAGTTGGTTTGCGTGGTCTTGAGCTTCCTATTAGGGCAGATGAGCTTCTTGACGCTGAGTTTGCCGACGACTAAGCCTTGTACTTCAAGGGCCAGGAGGCCAATCTACACAGGTGTGAGCAGGCTCTTGAGGTGTTCTGTTGTGCATCAAGCGCAATGATCAACTGGAGAAAGACTGTAGTTTTGTGGGTTGGCAATGCTCCTACGCCTGATTCATCTCCAGGTGAGGGTTTTAGATGGATTTCCCCAGGGACTGTAGTTTGTTACTTGGGTTGTCAGGTTGGCCTGGACTTGTCCCCTGAGCAGCGGACTGCTCCCCTCCTCCTGTCCATTAGGAGGAAGTTGTTGCATTGGAGTTCCGGACGACTCTCTTTGGCAGGCAGAGTTGTAGTGGCCAACCAAGTGTTGTTGGATACTATGTGGTACATCACGCCTTGCTTGATTTTCTCGAGCTCCTGTATTAGCCAGCTAGAGAGGCTGATCAGAAACTTTCTTTGGTTAGGGTACAACAAACAGTTATCCCGGGCCATGTTCTCAGGGGGGGGGTTGGGGATCATTGACCCAGCACAACAGAGTAGAGCCCTTCTTGGAAGTTTGTTGTCAGAGGACTGCTTCAAGGGGAGGAGCCCTGGAAAAAGTTTTTGCTTCACCCACTCCGAGCTCGAGTGCCTCATGCAGGAGGCCCTTGGAGCCCTTCCATCATGTGAATCTTCACAGAGATGCACAAAGTTGGTCTGAGCAAGAGGTTAGAGGATCGGTTTGGTGCAAGCCTTCTTCGGTCTTGTGAGTAGCTGAGGAGTGGCCTACAATAGCACCAGCCCACCTGCACGTAGGAGTGTTTGAGACAGCCCCTTGTTTGAAACCCCATGGTTTGTACTCGGAGAGGCCACCTCGTTAGTAGTAGGCCTCATGTTTCTTGGGATCCCATGGTAGAGGGCCCAGCCCACACTCTCGGCGATTGGCTTCAATCTTCAGGTTTGCCAGAGGAGGTACAGAGCATCGAGCTACGAGGCCAAAGAGGGATGCAGAGCATGTGCCAGGACATTACAGAGGCTTTACCAGCTGAGTGGCTCATCCCTCTAGAGACAGCAGCTCCCAGATGGATGGGGGCCTTCACGCGAGTGGATGTCCTCATTGCAGTTCGTGCTTTTGCTCGGAGTCCATAATCCCCATGTTCTTTGAGATCCAGAACGAGGGTCGACTACACAAATTCTCAATAGAGGCTCCACAAGTTGCAAAGTGTTGTTTTCTGAGGACACGAGTAGTGGAGGACTTGTGTCACAGATCCTAACCCAGCAGATCTTGAGACAGGCCATTGGAGGCTTTGGGCTTGGGAGAGCTGCCCTCTAGCACGAGTGCAGTGGGACCTTGGAGAGTGGTTTTGGAAAGACCTTTTCTCTTCAGCCGACCACCCCGGGATCCCTTTCTTTTAGTACATTGTTCGACTAGGGCGTCACATACTGACAGCACGGAGAGAGGCTCGTCCTCCTGTAGCACCTCATTGGGAGGAGGAGGATCTCACAGCTGAGTTCTTATCAGGCTTTTGGGAGTGGTTGTCTCATAGGCCACAAGTCTTTATTCACCGGTCTTCCCATCAATGAGGACACGACCGTCGAGTCAATGGCTTTACCCTATCCATACTTCAATACTCTGCTCCTTTAGTCTCTTCGTGATTGTTTCCATTGCAAAGACATTTCACTTCAGCAGTTTGAGGTCTTCCACAACTGTTTCTAGCCTTTCCGTGTAGCTTCACCCATTTTGGGTGGCCATGTCTTGTGCATTATTGTAATCAATGGAAATTCAGTTTACCAACAAATAAAAAGTGTGTTTTTTTCTTTTTCTTTTTTGGCGGCAGTGATGGTGGTATGTGTTTTTTTTTTCTTTTATTTTGGGCGGCACGGATGGGGGGGGGGGGGGGGGGTTTGTTATATGTTTAAACTTACTTCCACAATTGCAACACACTGAAAAAGGGACTGCCCTCATAAGAATTCGACATTACCTGAAGTAAAAATCCATCAATAGGGATTCGCTCCAAAGTTGTTATTAAGTAGACGTCGTTGAACTCGTTATTAATAAAAATGCCATTATTTGTCACACTGCACAACATGCAATGCACAAAACATAGATCTCTTCACCATTGTGCTTAAAGCTTGCAAAAAAATCACATGGTATAGTGCTGAATGTGTGTTAGAAAATAGTAACAAAATGTTCAAAATAGTAACCTTCAAAAGTCTCACCACTCTTGAAGATAAACAAATAGTAGCTCAAATGCTTCAAGTGGGAGACTAACACCAAGCTCTTCTTCTAGCTCCCTCCTGCCAACAAAGCAAACTTCACCCTTAAAGCTATTATAGTATAGTAACAAATAGTAATGTTGATGACTTCATTGTCTTAAACAAAGAGATTAAAAAACTGCCACTTTGTAAGGTGTTTTCATCTAGGAGTCTAAATAGAATATCTATAGCAGGACCCAAAATTTGCCTTGTATTTACCTTTATGCAACCAAAACAATACAGTGCTCCTGGCACAGAACTCTTGGAGGCAAGAACTTGCAGCCAACAACAGTTGCATAAATTACTACCAGCCAACACTAGCAAGCAAGAATGTCTATGAAATCAAGGCTGGGAGAGCTCAATAGCCTTATCTTAGAAACCAAAGATCAGACCCTCAATTGTACCGCACTCTGAGCTGCACAAGGAAGAAAAGGCTGCGAGCTTTTCCAAAACTATCCTAGCTGGAAGTCATAAAAACATGAGCTCAAAAGCCATGGGAATAGTGCTGAAAAGCAATACTTGCTCAGACAAAGCTTAATTCCAGACTTAAAACTCTTCAAAATTGGGCAATGCATCCTGATTTTCATAGGGGAGTTGTGACAATTGTAAGCTTGCCTTAAGAGTCTTAATCATAAAAGTACCAAGCAAGTGTGTCCTAGATATGTCATTTCTATAGCAAAGCTTGAATGAAGACACACCATAGTGAAATTAGAATGGTATTTGCTCCCCCCAAGGAGACCTGTCATACCCATTTATACAACCAATCATAAAGGATGCTAGACATGTGGAGCGTCGCTTTTCAACTGTTAACATAGAAATACCCTTTTTTTAAACTTTTACAAGGACAGCTTATGATGATTAAAGGCATCTTATTCAGCACTACTGCCTTGAGTAACCAAGACTTTCGGCAATCCAAGAGTCTTGTATATAAGATAATGCTCGTCTTTTCAATTTTCCGGTTAAAGAAAACTTTCTGAATCTTACCTTTTACCTCATCTTACTGATGAAGGATTTAATATTATTGCAAATCGCTCGTAAATATACCTTGCGGATGAGAGGGACGTGTCCCCAGCAGAAATGTGTCCAGCACTTGATATATCCCAAAGTCCAGGCCATGAATCTTTATTGTCAGCACGCTTTTGCAAGAGCAACTCCCCACTGCTTTCGACATAAATCCATATGTGTACTGCTCTATGATAGTCGCCATCTCGATGTACCTCCGACCTGTATGGAGAGCACATAAGGTAGAAACAAGTTTCAAATGTTCAAGCCCCAAGAGTCGAGTCAAAACTCAGTTTGGCATCTCCAATGGTGTTAAATAATGTTAAATTAAAGAAGATACTAACTAGAGAATCAGAGACCCTATTCATAATGTACAGAACGAGCTTCCAAAATATTACTGTATAAGCATCTAAATTGGTTTTTACATGCCACTACTATCTGAATTGCTGAAGGCTAGAGTACCACATACACCCTCAGCAATATTTCTAGGAAGTATCCAGATCAAGAAGATACGAAACATTTTTGTGATAGAACAGATCTGTAGGGTACTACATTTCGTCCTTATATGCTCAAATCCACTCCATTTTCTCTAGAATGGCAGGAGTGAAAACAGTCACAATACAACATCCAAACCTTTTTAGTTTCCAAATGTATAATGAGCTTTGTCCCCAGACATTGCTTGGACTAAGCTCGTACTTCAGGCATGCTTCAGTCCAGTTGCGTGTAGCTGACCTTGTACAAGATGCTATCTACCAATAATTTTACACTTACTTATGCAAGAGAGTATCAATTTTGAACGAAATACGCCATTGCACAATAGTTTTATAAATGAGGTTATGTATTAGGCATACAGCACCTTTTCAAGTTCTTGCTTAAAATCGGCTCACAAAACAATCCCAAAGGTCTACAAAGAGAGCGCAAAATTGTGTCCTTGCTAATATTGTCCCCACATCCAAATTGGCCTAAAACCCATTCTCAAACACTTACTATATGCATGATCTGAAAGTTCAATAGAGATATTACAACATGTGGTGCATGCATTTGAGACTAGCAAAGATCATGGGAGAAAATAAGAGAATAAGAGGTCTTGCAAAAACTCGTCTAAGATGCGTGTATGAGCTCCAATTGAAAAGCACTTAAGCATGCACCATAGTTGACACATACAGTCATGTACGACGGGTACACGTACAAAGACGTGCGATACTAGTCGAATTAAAGACGCAGGTTGACGTAACGTACGATGCAAAAAAAAAACCATACATCTTTAGAGCTTAAAAGTTACAGGAGAGACTAAACCAAGAAGTTCTCAAACGTAAGGGTCAAAAATTTAGAACGTGATAGTTCGGAAAAATAAGAATAATGATCATTGATTGCATTTGCCAATAATAAGTAGAGAGATACAAGTGACAAAAAGCAGTACTAAGTACCAAAAAGTAGTGACAACTCATGGCCCATAGGTGATAACTTTAACGCATAAAGAGAGTTCCTAAGTGCTCATATCGCTCTCATCACCGGAGTTGGGGGTCCGAGCTTGAGCTTGAGGTATTGGAATCATCCTCATCACTACATGAATCAGATGCACTAGATGCAAGACCATAATCTCCCTCACTAAGGATGTTGCCCTCATCATCAAACTCTAGCTCTCTAGGATCCGTAGGCCTAGAAATGGGCACATTCTCCAAAGTGGTGGCCGCCATAGTAGATCCGCTACCCGAGCCTCGCCGCACATAGATCCTAGGTGTTTGTGCCGATGCTCTACCACTCCCACGAGCAACCTAAGTCGAAGCTCCTCTACTTGCTCTTGTCGATGCTCCTCTACTTGCTCTTGTCGATGCTCGCACAACCACCTTCTTGCGGGACCGTGTGCGAGAGACACAGCGATCTATCTCCTCCAACTCCAAGTAGAGGTCTTGAAATATTTGCTCCTCTGGATCGCGCTCTTTGTTGAGACTCTTAAGACTCTCAATGGAGTGCTTGCATTCATCTACATTGACCTGTGCCAGCTTGATTACCTGCCTAGCCATTGGCATCTCATGCATAGACCGCAACATATGGAAATTAAAGCGACAATAGATCAGCCGCTCCAATTTCTTTGTAGAGAGCTTGTTGCGGATCTTGGTGTGTATGAGAGAATATGCCCACCAATTCCGCTCATACACACCGGATGAGTAATCCTAGAGCAAGTAGAAGAGAGGCGTGAGATTTGATCCCTAATTTGGATACTCACGTCTGAAACACGGAACGGATCCGGAACGGGAAATTAGGAAGGGAACGGGAAACGGGGACCTGAAAATGGCCATTCCTTGTCACTATGAATGCCGCCCTTTGAAGGTGAGGCAATTAATAGCCAAAACATTCCCACCAATAGAGGCTTCACTAAGGAATCCCTCTTCCAGCACACGCAGGAAGCGAATGCGGTGCCCCTTTGGTCTCCATCGTTGATGAGCTCTTGAAGAAACTCTCCATGGTGTTCTTCTTTGAGTATCTTTGGAAGGTACTTGTCCCGCTCCTCTTGAAGTGCTTAATCCGCAAAGATGGATGGCTTTTTGAAAGCGGAACGCAAGAGGGCGGCAAAACCATGGATTGGTCGCCTCATCCGATTCCACCGCTTTTTTACAAGAAAAGACAATGTTCTCTCTCTTTGGAAAGTCCTCCAACACATCACTACAAAGAGAGAGAAAGAGAGAATAATTAGAGTTGTCATTGATCAAGCATGGAAGGGTAGGTAGTTACTAGCATATAGAAAATAGTAGAGGATTATAATTGTTTACCATTATCCATCGCGTGCTCCATTGAGAATGGTGGACCTCTCAATCTCTTTGTAAGCCTCCTCCATGAAGTAGAAAAGGAGACCTATGGTAGCCCCTTCCATGTCGGTCATCCAAAGCACCTTGTACAATGGTAAGACCACAATGACAAGACCTTAGACGGCTTGCCAAAAGTCCTCCTTCAAGGAAAGCCGTTGGATGGATTTTGTATCTTGTTGTGCCGGTTGTGTCTCTCCTTCTATCCATGCTTTGAATTCATCCGAGACCATTGTATTTTGCAAGTTGGTTTGCAGATCATAGAGGCGCTCAAGGAGGAGCCACATAGCGGCAAAGCGTGTTCCGGAAGGCTTCTTCAACTCCAAGTCGGAGTAAGTGTGATATATCGCAAGTACTCTCACCTTTTTATTGACAAAGTTGACAATTGAGAGGGCTTGGGTTATAATATCCTTCACCCAAGGTAGGTTGCCAATGTCCTCCATGAGAAGGTCAATGCAATGAGATGCACATGGAGTCCATGCTATGGACGGAAACTCCGCCTCTAGCTTTTTGGCCATGGAAGCACAATTGGAGGCATTGTCGGTGATTACTTGAATGACGTTGCTTGCACCGATCTACATATGGAAGAAAGGAAAGTGAGAAGGTCCAATGCAAAAGGCAAAAGAGATAAAGATAGTAGATACTTGCAAGTAGAAACATGAAATTTTACCTCCATTATGGCTTGACAGACGTAGCGGTATATAAAGACACCCGTGACCTTCTTTCCCCTTGCTCCCGCATCAACCGCTCGCAAGAAGTAGGTGCCAAGAGGGCATGAGACAAGGATATTAATGATGCCCCTCTTCTTGTGGTCACTCCATCAATTCAAGAGAATAGAGCATCCATACTTTTTCCATCCGGAACGCACAAGGTCAAGAGACTTGTCGATTCGTGCCCTCTCTTCATCAAGCTTCTTGGTGCGCATGCTCACATGGACCAACCGCAGCAATAGCCTTCACCCTACGTTTCCAACGGTTCGTATGAAGAATATGGAAAGAGAGATTGCACTCAATGATGGTGCGTGCAATCTCTATCTTGTTACCATATACATGTGGTAGTAATGTGTGTGAACACACTTAGGACCGCTGGGGCATTTTTTCCCTCTTTAAGAGGTTTTTTTCCCCGTGCATTGTATATACACCCATTCATTCTAGGGCTATCTATCTTTCCATTGCACACTAAGTAATACACTCTCTGTTGTGTGCCTTGAGCTTCCTTCGTCTTCTCCAAGCTATGTGTGTTTTTCTCCAACCCTAATTCCAACAATTTGTATCAGAGTAGGTTGCGTCCTCCCGGGCTTAGTTGCCGGCAGCTCCAACACATGCCTAGTCTCTTTCTCCGATTTCAGTGAGCTTTGGCAAGCGTCGCAGGTCGACAAAAATTTCGGGTGTGCTCGTAGAGCTTGCTCAGATTTTTGATTCGGGCTCATTTTGGCCTCCGTTTCCACTACAGGCAGTACTGCACAGGCTATTTCGTCATTTTGTGCAGAATTTCTGTCAGTGCCATTTTTTGCATAACAGGTCCCTTACAATCTTCAACGGTTTGTGCTATATAGCACGTGTTGTTCCCGCTTCGTTTCTCCTCTTTTCGGGCACTTTTCACATCAAGTGCAGCATTTACCATGGCTGACAACAACACAGATGTCTTCAAGATGTTTGCTACTAAGGACAGATTGGATGGGGACAATACCCTATGTGGGCTTACATGATGCAACATGTTCTTGTATCAAAGGGCGTCTGGAATATTGTGCAGGGCATTGATGTACGTCCTGGTTCTGAGGATGTAGGCGATGTTGAGGATGTTGCAGGTCTTGCTGCAAGGATTGCTTGTAAGGTGCAGCGGAATGAATGTTGAACTTTGCTCAAGATGAGTGCTCCGAACTGTGCTCAAGGTTCCTTTTTTTCTTATGGAAGGGAGAGCCTTCCGTTCTTTAATGAGAGAGTGCAATGGACACAAACAAAGTGAATGGACACTGTGCGTGAAAGTGCATGAGACTGAGAGATAGAGAGAGAAGAGAATTCGACACCAGGGAGTTTTAACCCTCCTACGAAGGCCCCACTCTCGATGGCGAGAGTGGTCTACTATTGATTGCACAATCTGGTACAAGTCTAGGTGGATGCTAACTGATGCAAGTCTAATGGGCTATGTCGATGTCGACGGTGGCGATGATGGGACCGAGTCTATGGCTGAACACTGAGTGCTTCGAAACCCTGTTGTACTGCTGTCCAAAAATGCCAAGGCTGTGGTATGAAAACGCTGATCTTGCTGGCTGTTTTGGCCTGCCTGTTGCTGCAAGTAACATTGTCCTATGGCTAAGGATCTGCTGCTGAAAACGCTGCCTGTTGGGCTGTCAAACGCTGAATAGGCTGGCAGAAAACGCTATGTGCTGAGGGCTAGAAAACGCTGCACAGGCTGGCTGAAAAACGCTATGTGCTGAGGGATGTTGGCAATCAAGCTACCTGTTGAAAACCCCAGGGATCTTGCGTGTAAAACGCTGGAATTGTTGGGGGGAAACGCCAGAGATCTTGTGTATAAAACGCCGCATAGGCTAAGGGAAAACGCCACCCAAGGGGGAAGTCCTGCTTGAGAGAGAGAGGGGGAACCTGCTGCACTTGTGCCTGTTGTTCTCCTTCTCTTCTGCCAATTAGCGTAATCCTAGGTTTGCTTATATATTATCTTACCCATTTTGCCCTACTCAGTTCCCAACAAAAGTCACTTAAAATAATAAGTGAAAAATGTCAAAAATAGGAAAAATAGATTTAATGCACTGGAAAATGCTCCTGATGGATTCTGTTCGATTCTGATGATGATGTTGATGATCATGTTGTGTGCAACCAGAGGATATGCATCTACTCTAAGTGCCTCAGCATGCACGGTCTGCGAACACTCACAAAAGTGCCAGAACACTTCCTAAACTAGACTGACTTCCTAAACTAGACTGACTGGACTTGTTGAACCCTTGTCATGCTGTAGCTTGTCCACGGACACATAGGGTTGGATGTGTCATGTGACATCCCCTCCTTTTTAAAGTGAGGTACTGGTACCGAGCTGCATGGCTTCCTTGTAGTCTGCCAACAACTCTCGATAATCGTTGAAAAACGCTTCATCCACCCACACTGCTTCGTGGGTTCCTCGATCCTTGAACTTCAAAAAGTATTGTCTCACTTGCTTCTTCGAACCATGTCGAAATCGATGCAACAACACTTGCTCCGGCTCCATGACTTCAGCTTCATCTATGATCTCTGGTTCTTCTTCATCCGAAATGTCCTTTGGAGGTGTTCCCTGTAACACTTTCAACCACGAAACATGGAAAACGTTGTGCATTGACCATGAGTTAGGAAACTGCAATTTCTTTGAGACCTCATTTATCTTATTAATGACTCGAAAAGGACTATACATTCGAAAAGATAACGTGGGACACTTCTTTCCAACTTGCTTAAGCCGTTGCTTCAAGATTCTTAAATACACTCAATCCCCTTCCTTGATCGAAACATCCTGACGATGCTTATTAGCCTGCCGTGAATAAGATTCATGAGCCTTGCTTAGCCGAAGCTTCACACTCTCAGAAATCTCATCCAATGACTCACTTTCAACATTGGCATCAGGCATTTGACTGACCGAGCGAGTCAAAAGTGACTGGAATAGAGGGCCAAAAGCTGCCTCATACGGAGTTCGACCAATGGCACACAAAAAAGAGTTATTCAAAATAACATAAACCAATGGAGGATAAAGCTCCCATTGAGACTGTTGATCATGCACATATGACATTAAAACACCAAAAGCCAATTGATTGTAAATCTCTATCTGAACATCAAATTGTGGATGAAAAGCCGATGAAAAATTCAACTTAGTGCCAAAATTTTCAAACAGTGCGCACCAAAAATTCAACGTGAACTTAACATCCCTATCTCAAATAATTGATTTTGGCAAACCACAAAGGGGATACCAATGCTTAATGGATCTTCTGCGGTGACTGTGGCTTTACAAGGAATCAACATGCAAAACTTGCTGAAACGATCGACAATTGTCAAACATTGAGTGTTCCTTGAATGAAAACTTGGTGAAAGGTTAGTCACAAAATCCATGGAAATATCTTGAAAAGGTCCATCGGGAATAGGCAGCGGAAGTAAGAGGGGCCTTGTTGCTTACCCCTAGGAGCTTTTACCCTTTGACATATAGTGTACTGAGTGACATAACGAAACATATCCTTTCGCATTTTAGGCCAATAAAAGAATATTTCTATTTTTTCCAAAGTGGTGGTCATTCCCCTATGCCCACCCGTAAGAGAATCATGTGCATCATGTAATATGGTTGGCCTGAGAGAGAAAAACACACATAAACGTTGACGAAAATACAACAAACCATCACGAATTAGATAGTTGCTTGGCCCTTGGGGAGCCAGAGCCTGCAACAAATGCTTACCAAACTCGGAATCCGCATACTGATTCTTCATGTTGTCAAAAGACACACCCTGAATAGAAAATGTGGACCTTGACTCAAGAGCCAAAATCTGTCCTTTGCGACTCGACGCATCTTCAACAGGGTTAGCTTTTCCAGGCACATACTCAACCAAACATCCAAATTGCTCAAAAAATTATGACCACCGTGCTTGGCGATCACTCCAATGTGCACTAGGCATAGACTGGAGCCACTTGAGGGCTTGATGATCTGTGCGAATTGTAAACTCTCTACCATACAGAAAATACTTCCAATGCTTAAGAGAGTGAATGACAGACAAAAAATCTTTATCATAAATTGAATAATTCTTTTCAGCACTATTGAGCTTCCGGCTAAGGAAAGCTACAGGACGACCATGTTGCTGAAGCACAGCGCCTATGGCGACATTGCTCGCATCCGTCCATACCTCAAAGGGATCATCCCAAGAGACAAGGATAAGACACGGTGCTTCTGTCACCGTAACCTTGAGAGCTGCGAAAGCCTCAATGGCTGCTTCGGGCAAGTCTACGCGCTGACGGCGAGTCTTGACCCCTTTCGAAACATCAGTCATAGGTGCGGCAATGCGTGCAAAATTCTCTATGTGCGAACTATATGCGTGACATAAACCAAGAAAAGAACGCACATCATATGCACTTTTGGGCAAATCCCAATTACGAACCTGTTCCACCTTCGCGGGATCTAGCTCGACGCCTTCTGCAGAAATGATATAACCCAGATAAGTGACTTCAATAAGAAAAAATTCAGACTTCTTAGCTGCAATGTACAATTGACACTCATCCAACGGATTAGTACCCTTGCAACATCCTTTTCATGTTGTTCCCACGATGCAAAAAAAATGAGAATATCATCAAGAAAGATGAACACACATACACCAACCATATCGCCGAAACGGCCTACCATGAGACGATTAAATGTACCCACGGCACCTGTCAATCCAAAAGGCATAACAATATACTCCCATTGCCCTCGCTCGGTGCGAAAAGCGGTCTTGAAGATGTCGCCTTTGAATACTCGTACCTGATGGTATCCACTCTTGAGATCGACCTTGCTGAAAACCTTTGCCCATTTGAGCCTATCTAGGATATACTCAATACGAGGCATCGGAAACTTGTTCTTGACGTTCATCTTGTTCAATGCCTTGTAATCAGCACACAAACGGGACGAACCATCCTTCTTGCGAACAAACAAAATAGGAGCAGCAAAAGGACTTACACTAGGACGTATGAATCCTCTGGCCACTAACTCCGTGAGTTGTAGCTCTAACTCTTCCTCCTGTGTCTTGTTCAAACGGTAGGGAGCCTTACTGACTCGTTGTGCCCTCTCCCTAAGCTCGATGCGATGGTCCTCCAACTGCTTGAATGGGAGACGGGGTGGCAGATCATCCTACAAAAAGAGATGCTTAAACTTGGTAAACAAATCGGAATACTTAGCTGGAGCCTGAATACTTTGAGAAACTAGAGCAGCATAGATGAATGGCGCTTGTGCTCTTCGTTGTAATTCACGCTTTACCTACACATGAGAAATGAGAGGCAAAGAATGCATACTCTCCTCAGCACGAATGATGATGGGGGAGTCCGTCTTGCATTTAATGTGAGAGTGTTGGCCTCCCAATCAATGAGAGGGTTATGCTCACGAAACCATCTAATGCCCAAAAGCATATCACATCCTCAAAGAGAAGACACGAGAAATTTCCTACGGAAAGCAGCTTGCTGAACTGTAAACAACACATCAAGGCACTCTTTCGTGATGAGAGAGTCCATCCTGGGAGCGAAGCCAGAAACCTCGAGAGGAGATTTCTCACTAACCTTTAGGCGGGCTCTCTCAACAAGAGAGACACTAATCACATCATGCATACTGTCTGGATCAAACAATATGATAAAACGTTGGTCCTTTACATGACCATAACACTTCATGAGAGACTCATCAATGTGTGTGTGAGAGACATGACAAGATTCAGCTTGGTTCATTAAAGTGCTTGTGTTGGTTGTGTGTGTCTTTGGTTCTTTAGGTGGGGCTGTCTTAGGACAAGCCTTCTTAATGTGACCCTTGACGTGACATTGATAACATCTACCTTCCTTAGCATAAATCACATGTTTTCAAGCCATGATGTATCCTCCTACAATTCCTTGTGCAGCTTTTTCATCCGGGGTTAGCTTAGGTTTTGCAAGTGCTTTAGCTTTACCCTTAGATTCATTTGGAGAGTTCTTTTCCGAAGAATTAGAGGAAGATGGGTTAGAAGAGTTACCATTCTTATCGTGCTAGGTACTGAGGAGGCATAAACCGCGCCTTGAGCTTGTCTTGGTAGTCGGCCCAATTGAAGGAAAGGGGCACTTCTTCGTCAGCTTCCTCTAGGTGAGCGGCTAGCTGTGCCTCTTGCCATGCATTGTACCAATAGATGGCATCACGGGCAAGGTACATAGCTACCGTCAAAACCTTGCTATTCCTTGTCTTCTTAGTTGTCGCAAAATAAGCATTAAATTGATGCAACCAAGAATGAATAACACTAGCATCCATCTTACCATCATACTTACTGAATGTCAACTTCTCGATGACAAGGTTGTCGGAGTCTTCGTCAGCTTCCTCTAGGTGCGCGGCTAGCTGTGCCTCTTGCCATGCGTTGTACCAATAGATCGCATCACAGGCAAGGTACATAGCTACCGTCAAAACCTTGCTATTCCTTGTCTTCTTAGTTGTCGCAAAATAAGCATTAAATTGATGCAACCAAGAATGAATAACACTAGCATCCATCTTACCATCATACTTACTGAACGTCAACTTCTCGATAACAAGGTTGTTGGAGTCTGAATCTTGGCTTGCGCCACTTGATGAGCGACCAACATCTTTGGCCAGTTCGAGTTCCGAGGTGAGGACATGTAGTACCAAGTCGTTCATGCGTTGTTCTCTCTGGGCCTCACCCTCTAACTCCAAGACTGCTCACGCTCATACTCCATAGTAGCCTTTCTTTCTTCAGCCGCTTCCTTTCTTGCGTCGGCTGCCAAGCGTGCTTGCACAAGCTCACGCTCAATAGTAGCCTTTCTTTCTTCGGCCGCCAAGCGAGCGTGCTCCAAGTCGGCCTTTCTTGCCGCTTTTTTTCTTTCCATTCCTCGGCCGCTAAGCAATCGCGATCCTGTCTGTCTTGGCGGTCACGCTCTGCGGCAATGCGAGTCGCCTCTTGCTTTGCCATCATATCCATCATCGACTTAATCAAAGCCTCCATGGAATTTGGTGCAATTCCTGGCGTAGATGGCGAAGGGGGAGGGTCAAGAAAACCTCCATGGTGAGGAAATTCTTCTTCACTACTTTCATGCCCATCACCTCCATGCGAAGTATCCATTCCGCTTCGGGTGATGACCATACATTGTGCTCTTTGGTTCTTAAGTTCACGAGGAACTTGGGTTCTTGTGTGCCGCTAAGTGCATAGTCCGCTCTCAATGAGTGAAAAGAGGCACAAGGGGAGACTGGACAAGACCTTCTTTCTTGGGTTTCCTGTCACTCTTCAAAAACACAGTTAGGAATCGACACGCCCAAGTGAACTTGGGTTCATGCAATCAACAAGCGAAAAAAAAAAAAAAAAAAAGTGGTTCTTGTGGTTTTTTCCTTGAGTGATACAGAACACTGTCAAAGCTCTGATACCAATGTAAGGTGCAGCGGAATGAATGTTGAACTTTGCTCAAGATGAGTGCTCCGAACTCTGCTCAAGGTTCCTTTTTTTCTTATGGAAGGGAGAGCCTTCCGTTCTTTAATGAGAGCGTGCAATGGACACAAACAAAGTGAATGGACACTATCCGTGAAAGTGCATGAGACTGAGAGATAGAGAGAGTAGAGAATACGACACCAGGGAGTTGTAAACCCTCCTCTGAAGGCCCCACTCTCGATGGCAAGAGTGGTCTACTATTGATTGCACAATCTGGTACTAGTGTAGGTGGATGCTAACTGATGCAAGTCTAATGAGCTATGTCGATGTCGACGGTGGCGATGACGGGACCGAGTCTATGGCTGAACACTGAGTGCTTCAAAACCCTGTTGTACTGCTGTCCAGAAACGCCAAGGCTGTGGTATGAAAACGCTGATCTTGCTGGCTGTTTTGGCATGTCTCCTGCTGCAAGTAACGCTGGTATAGCCAAAGTGTGTCGACTCTAGAAGGTGGCATGGACAGATATGTGCAGGCTAGCGGAAGCATGGCAAAAGGATGGAGCAGCTAAGAAGATCATGGGATGACAGATAGCAGTGGAAATGTATGCTTGATGCGGTTTATAGGCCAAGGAAGGCTCCATAAGGGGCTAATTTGAGTAGCAAGTAAAGGAGATGTGAGATGCAGTCTTTGGGTCCAGGAATAAAGAGCTTGAAGTGTTGAAGGAGCAGGTCCAAACGCCCAGCAAACCGAGCTACACAGCCCAAGTTTGAAGGTTGAAGGTTCAATGTATTGCAGATTCTTGCAGGACAAGCCAGCTAGGGACAGGTGGTCCAAGTAGAAGTCAAGGTATAGGTGTGTAGTGCTCGAATTATGGAGCCTACCTGTCTTTTCAGATTGCAGATAGGAGCCACGGATTGCAAGTTATGGCCTGTTGAAATTTTACCGGGGGCTAGGTTGGTGCCCACCTGACCACCTGGGAAATCGTGCAATCTTGATCCTCGATGAGATTCTAGAGCAGGGTATGCATCATACGGGGCTAGCAAGAATTGACTGCACGTCAAACGGAGCCCGAAGCGGAAAGATACTGAAGCTGGAAGATTGGGTGCACTTGTTCGGGATTGGTTACCGATGCTTTGCTCGGTTTTTGCGGCCTCGGTTCGAGAGCTTGGAGAACTATGAAACGCGATGAGGTTGGATGGGTTTGAAGTCGACAGCATGAAGTTACGACTGGGCTTTGTGGTCTAGCAACCCGACACCGGAGCCACAAATGGCCAAGCTCTGGAATTGGTGTCATCTAGATTTTTCTCCCCTCATCAAATGATTTTTTTGTAGGCTTTGGGAGGCTTGGACCTGGGAGCGCCACGTGTCGGGCAGCTTTATCCCACATGCAGAAGAAAGAGGCCGGGTGCTATGACATATAGGCTGGCAGTTGTAATGCATACGAGAAGAGCGTGAGCTCCGTGGTGACTTGGCTATGGCGTGGGCGCTCTTTTGGGCCCGGTGGCGTAGAGATGGTGGTGCCCGGTGACGCGCTGGCGTGTTGCCGACGGCCGACGGCGTTGCCTTGGTTGGTATGATGACGTGGCGGCCCTTAAGGGCTTGTGCCCGCGCACCATGAGGCTTAGTTTTGGGAGAGCCCCCCCCCCCCCCCCCCAATAGCGATGTCGCTATTGCCTGCTTAGGGGAGGGGTCCCGCAGTGCAGACAGAGAGGGAGAGGAAATTCCAAAAGGGGCATTCCCGCGGTGCATGGATAGAGGGAGAGTTCGAGGGCTTCAAGAGGCAAACCAAGTGGAGGGTCTCACGGCCGGTGGACAGCAAGCAAGAGAGAGAGAGAGTTCAAGGAGGGATACAAGGGGCTTAGCCCGCCACAAAAGTCAAAGGAGCCGAGGTCAAGCAAGAAGGAGAGAGCCTATCCAAGAGGTATCCATAAGTGCAAATGCAAGGTTGGCAAAATTGAGCGGACAATAGACAGATGTGTGTGCCATGCAGATACCAAACACCAAGAAAATGCCAAGTGGTGGCCATGCAAGAAAACTTCTAAAGGAAGCTCCAGTTAATTGTACGAGCTAGATAGCTCCTTGTTTTTTTTCTTTTTAGCCTTAGCCAAGCCTTATAAAAGGGCATAGGAGTGATTTTTTGAGGACTTTTTTGCTAGAGAGAGTGATTGGAGGTCTTCAAGCCTGTGTATTGCAAGCTTGCCATTCAAACTGCATACTTGATTGTACTGTCTCCCTATGCAATACTACCAAACCTTTGCCCCTACTTCTTGTGTTGCTTCTCCCCATCCCCCTCCTTTTCTCTTGCTCTTTGTGTACTTGCCAGTGCTTGCAAAGGGTTTGCCTGCATTTTAAAGGGTGTTACCAAGAGGGCAGAATCGGAGTGTCTTGTGAGTCGGAAAGGGTGAGTTGAGCAGTGGGGGTGCGTTGGTGCTGCAAGGTGTTTTTTGCAAGGTGTGAGACCATTGTTCTGTATGCTAAATTGGAGTTGCTAGTGTAAATTAGCCAATTTGAAGGTGTTATTAGAGAGGTTAGGGGTGTTGTGGAATCTCTAGGCTAGAGAGAGGCAAACATTTTGTATGCTGGGTGTGTTCCTTATTCCCCCTCTCCATCTTCTGGTGCCCCCACGGAGGAGCAGTTGATTGCTCGTCGCTGTTGATAAAAGATAGTTGTTTCCATCAAGGAGAGATGGCAGCACATAGTTATGGACCAGTTTTCACCGTTGAAGAAGACCCGGAAGAGTGGATGGCAGATTTCGAGTTGTATATGCTATCAGTACATATGCCAAATGAAGATAGCAAAATGCAAACGATTCCGCTATTGATGAGGGGAAGAGCAAAGACATGGTTCTATGCTTTAGAAGGATAGCCAAGACTTCTGTGGCCGACGTTGCAGGCCCGGTTTCTACATGATTTTCGAAAAGAGGTATCTCCTGTCGATGTGGATGCAAGGTTGAAGAATTTGAAGCAAGATGTGAACGAGGAATTTGGTGTTTTCCTCGCCCGCTTTGAAGAGTGCTAGAGGGACTTTGCAGTGGCCATGGAGTTGGCCAATGGTGGTGAGTATTTTAAATTGGAAAAGTTTATGGCTTGTTTGCATCCCAAAGTTCGTGAAAAAGTGGATTTTGAGGGCCCGGAGAATTACAACGGGGCTATTGCTATTGCACGGTCTAAGAGCTGGAAAATTAAAAAAGAAGACTGAGCAAGGTGCGTTGGGGTACGAAGCGATGGTTCCCAATCCGACCTCAAATCCGAGAGAAGAAGTTCAAATGGAGAATCAGCTTAATCAAGGGGTAGCAACCGTTCCTCAACAATGGGCACCTACAGTTCAAGATTTGTCTGAGCAAATGCAAGAGTTGCATTTAAGTGTTATGGACAGAGGTCAAGTAAGGCAAGAAGAGACAGGGCTAGGCAATTGCGATGGTTCCCAATCCGACCTCAAATCCGAGAGAAGAAGCAATGGGTACGTACAGTTCAAGATTTGTCTGAGCAAATGCAAGAGTTGAGTTGAAGTGTTATGGACAGAGGTCAAGCAAGGACAGGAAGAGGCAGGGCTAGGCAATTGCCTGGCAGATGTTACAACTGCGGAGAGGAGGGCCACTATGATCCAGATTGCCCTCACCCATCGAGGGAAAGGGGCGGCATGTATCCTCTGTTTGGTTGAGGCAGGGGTTAGGCGCAGTTTAATGGTCAAAGGGAGCAGCAAGCAGTCGAAAACCAAGCACAGGCGGCTCTGTCAGGTAATGATGAAGTGCAAAGGGTTAATATTATTGGTGTTGACAGGCAGGAGGTTGATATTATGGCCAACAAAAGAGCACGAGGTGAAACTAGAGAGACCGAGACGAAACGTGAAACTAGAGCAAAGAAGGGAAAAGAGAAAGTGAATGAAGATAGAGAGCAGCCAGAGCCAAGCAGAAGAAGACGAAGGCAAAGAATTACTCAGAAGGATTTTCAGTTTGGACGCGGTAATCCGGAATACGATCTGGTAAGAGATGTTCAAAATCAAAAGGCTAACATCACTTTTGGACAACTGCTTGCATTAAACCCTAAATTAAGGAGGCAGTGGTTAACTAGTGTCAATACGAGGCTTCCTCGAGTAGGAGGAGATGTTCATGCGGTACAAAATTTAGCCTCAAGGGTGGGGAGTCCGAACAATGTGCTTCCAGTGGTGGACGTTTTGCTTGAAAAGAAGAAGCATGTTCAAGACTATATTGATGGTGGTGCCCAAGTCTATGTGATCACCGAATCTGTTATGAGGGATATTGGTATTAAAGCTGTTGTCAGATCTAATGTGCGAATGAGGATGGCCAACCATGCCAAAGCTCGGTGTTTAGGAGTGGCACAGGATGTGAAGGTAAAGGTTATGGGAGTTGAATGCTTAATCGATTTTTTTGTCATGAAAGTAGGAGAAAAAACTTATCCAATTATATTGGGGAGGCCATGGTTGTTAGCAATTGGGGCCAAGCAAGATTGGGAGAAGGGGGTGTTTACTTTGCCAGATCGAGAAAATGGAGGACAGATTGTGTTGAATCTAAAGACCAAGGAGAGCCGCTTTCATCCATCAGCCAGGGGAGATAATCGAGACTTCAGCACCAGTTACGAGTATGAACTAAGTCTACTTATGATGAAGGGTTAACCAGTGTCGAAGAGGAGGAGAGCGACGAAGATTTGATACAAATTTATTCGGAGTCACCGTAGAATCTACCATTGCAAGGAAAGGTATGCAAGCCCCCGTCTGTAGTCTGAAGGCTAAAGAGGTGGAAGATATGCTAGGTACAGACTTAACCAAGCAAGAGAAGGAAGGCTATATGGACCTATGTGCATTCTATCCCGACCTATTTGCGACAAAGTATAAAGATCTGAGAGGAGCTAAAGGAGTGGAGCATCTGATCCTACTTAAAGACGGATGCATATGCTACATATCAAGATTGGATGAACAAGGTGTTTGGGCCATACTTGGGTAAGTTCATCAAAGTTTTTATGGATGATATTGGTTGTTATAGTTCCAGGGCACAACATTTGTCCAAATTGAGGCTGTGTTTTCAAAGGCTAGATGAAGAAGGGGGGCAATTGAATCCAAAGAAGTGCAAGTTGGCACAACCAAGGGCTCAGCTGTTGGATCACGTGGTATCACAGAATGGAATAGAAGCAGATCCAGAGAAGGTGAAGGCATTGGTTCTTATGGAGCCTCCCACCAGTGCGACAGGGTTGGCATCGTTCGTGCATAAATTAAAGTATTTATCCCGCTTCTTTTGGATGTTGTCCCAATATGTTTACCCTCTTCAGAAAAGGGCTCAACAGGTGCATGGATTTCAATGGGATGAGGAAGCTCAAAAGGCATTTGGCAAAGTGAAAGGTATTCTATGTCAGCTACCTACAATGTGCCCTCCTAACAGGAGGATAATTTCTACATTGCTATGACGGTGGGTACGGTGGCTATTGGAGCAGTATTGCTACAAAAGGTGGGGAGAAGTTATAAGCCTATTTACTTTGAAAGCAGGGTCATTAGTCCAGGGGAAACTACTTATACGGAGGCGGAACAATGGGTGATGGCTTTAGTCTTTGCCTGCAGAAAGTTCAAAGTGTATTTGATTGTTCGAAAATTTCATGTGTTGAAGACTAACAATCTTTTGACTGAAGTGGTGCTACACTTGAAGCCAGGGAAACGAATCATGAAATGGATGATAGAGCTTCAAGAGTTTGAGTTTGAGTTCAAAGTAGATCACACGAGTCGGTCTCATTTGGCGGATATCCTGGTCAACAAGGAGGTCGAATTACCAATTTATCCAAGAGTAGTGCGAGAGGAGGATAAGGAGGAACCAGACTTGGAAGGGGCCTTCACTATGTGGTTTGATGGCACTTACAAAAGGGTAACACAAAAAGCAGGTGGAGGTGTGGTCATTCAAGATCCGCATGGCACGGTCATTTTTTCCAAAGCTTACGACTTGGAAGAGGTGCATACCAACAATGAGGCGGAGTATCTTACTCTACATCAGGGACTAAAGCAGTGTATTGAGTTTGGCATATCAAGGTTAGTAGTAAAAGGTGATGCTCTACTTGTTATCAAACAACTTTTGGGCCAATGGCAGGTAAAGAGGGATTCTCTCAAGAATTGGTTTTTCTCTATAAGGAAGCTGTTGAAGTTTTTTGAAGAGGTGCAGTTCAAACATGTGAGAAGGGAATAGAACCAGGAAGCAGATCGGTTGGCTAGCAGTCGTGTTCAGACTCATGTGTCGAGTTTGTATGTGGCACCACAGGGCAATGTTCTGAAGGGTTTTCCAAGCTACAAAAGAGGAGAATTTTCAGAGATCTCGAAAGTTCACCCTAATAGGAGAGGATCTTATGATGCACGATAGAGATGGGGAGCTACGTCGAATCCTTTACAAGGAGGAGATCGGTATGGTATTGGAGAAGTGCCACGAAGAAAGCGATCATCAAGGTAAGGATTAAGTCTTGTTTCGTATCTTACAAAGTGGATTTTGGTGGTCTTCTATTGTGCGAGATGTGCATTATTGGTGCAAGACGTGCCATCAGTGCCAAGTGATGGGTGAAAGACGACTGGTACCCGAGCAGCAAGGAGCTATCATAGCACATGATGCTTTTGAGAAGTGGGGTTTGGATGCTATTGGTCCATTGCCCAAGTCAGCAAGCGGTAAAAAGTATGTGGTGGTGGCCATAGACTACCTTACCAGATGGGTTGAGGCTAAAGCGGTCAAAGAGGTAAATGCACATATTGTTGCTCAATTTGTTTTCGATTGCATATGCTGTCGTTTTGGGGTACCTTGGGTGCTCATATCTGATCGAGGACGAGGGTTCAGATGTAAGTTGGTGCGTGCCCTAGTGGAAAAGTTGGAGACTCAACATTGATTTTCATCTCCATACCATCCACAGTGCAATGGTTTGGTGGAAAGTGCCAATGGACAGATAGTCAAGATGCTTACTAAGTACATCTACCAGCAGGTTGAAGGGTGGGAATCTAACCTTGACAAATGTTTGTGGGCTTACAAAACTTCATATAAGCTGGCTACCAACTTTACTCCTTATGAGTTGGTATATGGCAAGGAAGTAGTATTACTTGTCCATGTGCAATTAGAGGCTCTCAAAGGTTTGTGGCGAATCGATAAGACTCAACAAGATGTTTTACAGGATAGGATTACAAGTCTTGAAAATTTAAAGATGGATCATGAGACAGCGGCAGATTTTTATGTCAAGCAATGAGAGAAAAGAGTAGCCAAGTTCTACCAACATTTGCCAGAAAAGCTGATTGAGAAGGGTGATCTAGTGATGAAGTACGAGAGCTATCTTGACTCACCTTTCAGAAGAAGTTCAAAAAGAAGTGGATAGGACCTTACAAGGTCCATCAAGCTTTTCCAATGGTACTTATGCATTAATGAGGATGGATGGTCGTTTTCTCAAGAGCAGGGTTAATGGTTTGCGTCTCAAGCTCTATTTTGAGAGAGAGTTGGTGCCAATAGTGCATCACGTTCTAATGGAGGGGGTTGGGCAACCAACCTAAGCAGTGTTCCCATATGCTAAGAATAAAACTATGTACATACAGTTGAGTTTTTTTGGGTTTTCTCATAGTGTGCTCAGTGTTTGCAGTTTGTAGGGTAATAAAGCTCTTATGTGGTTGAGCATAAATGCTCAACTAGGGGGTGGGCAATGATGGTACAGCCAAAGTGTGTCGACTCTAGAAGGTGGCATGGGCAGATATGTGCAGACTAGCGGAAGCATGGCAGAAGGATGGAGCAGCTAGGAAGATCATGGGATGACAGGTAGCAGCGGAAATGTATGCCTCATGCGGTTTATAGGCCAAGGAAGGCTCCATAGGGGGCTAATTTGAGTAGCAGGTAAGGGAGATGCAAGATGCAGTCTTTGAATCCAGGAATGAAGAGCTTGAAGTGCTGAAGGAGCAGGTCCAAACGGCTCAGCAAACCGAGCTACATAGCCGAAGTTATTGAAGGTTGAAGGTTCAATCTGTTGCAGATTCTTGCCGGACAGGGCAGCTAGAGACAGGTGGTCCA
This sequence comes from Adiantum capillus-veneris, assembly GCF_014529385.1. Taxonomy (NCBI): domain Eukaryota; kingdom Viridiplantae; phylum Streptophyta; class Polypodiopsida; order Polypodiales; family Pteridaceae; genus Adiantum; species Adiantum capillus-veneris. The sequence goes on along the minus strand of NC_140953.1, from coordinate 28,657,210 downwards.
AGTGGAAGTCAGGGAACAGGTGTGCAATGCTCAAATTATGGAGCCTACCTATCTTTTCAGATTGCAGATAGGAGCCACGGATTGCAAGTTATGGCCTGTTGAAATTGTATAGGGGGCTAGGTTGGTGCCCACCTGACCACCTGGGGAATCGTGCAATCTGGCGTCTTTTGATCCTCGATGAGATTCTAGAGCAGGGTATGCATCATACAGGGCTAGCAAGAATTGACTGCACGTCAAAGGAGCCCGAAGCAGAAAGATACTGAAGCTGGAAGATTGGGTGCACTTATTTGGGATTGGTTATCGATGCTTTGCTCGGTTTTTGCGGCCTCAGTTCGAGAGCTTGCAGAACTGTGAAATGCGATGAGGTTGGATGGGTTTGAAGTCAACAGCATGAAGTTACGACGACTGGGCTTTGCAGTCTGGCAACCAGACACCGGAGCCACAAATGGCCAAGCTCTGGAATTGGACGTCATCTAGTTTTTTTTCCCCTCATCAAATGATTTTTTTGTAGGCTTTGGGAGGCTTGGACCTGGGAGCGCCACGTGTCGGGCAGCTTTATCCCACATGCAGGAGGAAGAGGCCGGGTGCTATGCTATATAGGCTGGCCCGTGAGGCAGTTGTAATGCATACAAGGAGAGCGTGAGCTCCATGGTGACTTGCCTATGGCGGGGCGGCGATGGGCGCTCTTTTGGGCCCAGTGGCGTAGAGATGGTGGTGCTCGGTGGCGTGCTGGCGTGTTTGGCCGATGGTCGGCGGGGATGCCTTGGTTGGTATGATGACGTGGCGGCCCTTAAGGGCTTGTGCCCGCGCACCATGAGGCCAAGTTTTGGGAGAGCTCCCCCCTCCCCCCCCCACAATAGCGATGTCACTATTGCCTGCTTAGGGGAGGGGTCCCGCAGTGCAGACAGAGAGGGAGAGGAAATTCCAAAAGGGGCATTCCCGCGGTGCATGGATAGAGGGAGAGTTCGAGGGCTTCAAGAGGCAAACCAAGTGGAGGGTCTCACGGCCGGTGGACAGCAAGCAAGAGAGAGAGAGAGTTCAAGGAGGGATACAAGGGGCTTAGCCCGCCACAAAAGTCAAAGGAGCCGAGGTCAAGCAAGAAGGAGAGAGCCTATCCAAGAGGTATCCATAAGTGCAAATGCAAGGTTGGCAAAATTGAACGGACAATAGACAGATGTGTGTGCCATGCAGATACCAAACACCAAGAAAGTGCCAAGTGGTGGCCATGCAAGAAAACTTCTAAAGGAAGCTCCAGTTAATTGTACGAGCTACATAGCTCCTTGTTTTTTTCCTTTTTAGCCTTAGCCAAGCCTTATAAAAGGGCATAGGAGTGATTTTTTGAGGGCTTTTTTGCTAGAGAGAGTGATTGGAGGTCTTCAAGCCTGTGTATTGCAAGCTTGCCATTCAAACTACATACTTGATTGTACTATCTCCCTATGCAATACTACCAAACCTTTGCCCTTACTTCTTGTGTTGCTTCTCCCCATCCCCCTCCTTTTCTCTTGCTCTTTGTGTACTTGCCAGTGCTTGCAAAGGGTTTGCCTGTAGTTTGAAGGGTGTTAGTAAGAGGGCAGAATCAGTGTGTCTTGTCACAAAGTGATGACGTGGCTACGGATAGCAGAAACCCTAATTTCTGCCAGAAACCCTAAAATTCCTGCAAACCCTAATTTTTGCCAAAAACCCTAATTTCCGGAAATCGCGGAGGCTTTTTTTTTTTTTAATTTGGAAAATGATAAGCGACGCAAATTTTGCTTTTTCTCTACAATATGAGAAAGAGAGAGAGAATGCTTTTGCTTTCAAGTTTTGACTCTCTGTGAGTGAGAGAGAGCAATTGCTTTTGATTTGAAGCTTTTGGGGCTCTACTTTTGGGCATCCCTTGTACCTTTAAATATGTGGAGAGGGCTTCACTTCTCAGAGCATCTGGACACAGAGTCTGAGAGTGAAACCCTAGCCACTCTCTTGTACTTTGATCTGATTAATATAAAAAGAAATACCGAAAGGGACGCTAGTCTTTGGGGCCAATATCTCTAGGCACGGAACTCCGCCGGGCCAGTGTACATCTATTGTGATCTGTGACTTGTTTTAAAGTGGTTATTTGGTGCTGTCGCGGTTGATTCTTGACTTGGAGTGTCCAAGTCTGTTACAGTGGTATCAGAGCACAGCCGATTTCTCTTCTACGGGAAATCCGATCCCCGAATTTTTTTATTTTTTTTTCCGCGGCACCTATGGCTTCAGGCAATGATCAGTCGACTCCCTCTGCATCTGGAGATGCGGGCTGGGATCACAACGAAGATTCAGAGAGAGAGTATGGCCCGCCTCGGCCTACTTAGGCGGAGCAGCAAGGGATGGAGCGTCGAAAATTGATTGATGATGCAACAAAGATGATGCTCAATTTTGCCAAGGACCCAAAGATGGCAAAATATATGGACCAGACCTCTTTGGAAGAGGTACAGATGGAGTGGCAAAGAACCACAACACCATTCTCGAAACCCGCTCTCAAGAAACCTTCTGCCTCCAAGAAATATACGGAGAAGGAACTAGAGAACGTGGTTGATGCACGGATTGCTCAGCTTTTCGACGTGCAAAAGAAAGGCAAAAAAGCACGGCAAAAAGCAGAAGAAAGGCAGTGACTTCCGGGGATATTTGGGTCGTCGGTCGACATTTAACCAGGCAAAGAAACAGAAGAAACGTGTTCGATTTGAAGGAGTACCCAATTCTTCTTCTTCTTCTTCTTCTCACAGTTCTTCTAGCTCTTCAGATTCGAGCGAAGATGACAGAAAAGGTAAAAAGCAAAGCAAGAAACAAAGCTTCGGAAAGGGCAAGAAGAAGGCTATATCTCGCCCAAAGACTGACAATTCTACTGAGGACTTGTCTACAGACAGCTTAGATTCTGATCATGGAAACTTTTATGCGAACAAGAAGAATTTTTACAAAGCCAACCAGTATGACTTTCTCGAAGATGAAAGCAAGAAAGTCCGAGAGTTTAAGGAAGGTGGCCACTCCATCAAGTTTGATACTTTTTCAGGATACTCAGATGCTTCGAAGGCTTTGTCTTTTATACAGCAGTTTGACCGCTTTCGCGAGAGGACGCTATTCAGAGCACTCCAAGATTCGGAGAGCTGCCTCTTACTTTAAGAGGAACGCTCGTACTTGGTGGTCCACGCTTCTTTTAAACAAGACTGCGCCAGTTAAATGGCTGAATTTTAAGAAGCTTTGTATTTCTTTTTGGTTGACGCAAGAATATGAACGAGATATACGAGCTGCTTGGAACCATCTTCGGATAACCAAGAAGGATACAATCAATGCTTACTGTGAAAGATTCTGGAGCTCTTTTCTACCCGCCTCTTCATTCAAGAAGATCTCGTTCAGAGAACAGATTGAGCGGTTTACCTTGGGTCTACCTATAGAGATCCGAGATCACTGCTTGGAATAGAAGTCAGCTTCTATTTAGGAGTTGATGAGTCATGCGAAGCGGAGCTTTGCCATTCACTCTGGCAGTTTGACCTACCCCACAGATAAGGCCATGACACAACGAGCCGAACAGACTTCTGGGAATGAAAGTAGAAAGAAAAAGAGCAACCCAGAGAAAAAGGATGCACGACCCAAGCTTACTCCTGAGGAGAGAGCTCGCTTCATCAGAGAGGGGAAGTGCTTTGGATGCGGGGAACATGGACATATCTCCGCGAAGTGCCCTAAAAAGGCACACAAAGAACAGAATGATAAAGACGACAACAAGCCTGAGAGTTCGAGAGCAGCTGAGGAATGTGCCAGAAAAGGCAGATAGAAAAGTAGAACTGGTACCACATGGCGTGGGACTTGCACCGAATCTAATGAATGAAAGTACAAACTTTGCCGCTTTTGGGGCAAAGTGAAGGATCAGGAAGCTCTTTTGAAGGAGCCAAGGCCAAATTCTTTTCACTTGGAATTGGCGGCTCGATTTGGAATTACGCCCAACAGACTGACGCCACAGGCGGAGGTAGTTCGACTGGCACCCAGATGGGATGTTGCCATTACACCAAGCATTGGCAAACTTCGTTTGCAATGACAGGGGTGTTCGGGGCACGCGAGTGACGTTCTACTCAGGATCCCTTGGTACCACAAGAACTACGCCGTGGTTGACTACCGGGCCGAGAAAGCGACTTTGATAAATGAAGGGCTTAGAGATTGTACTTGATGAACTTCAGTTTCTTACTCATTCTTTTGGGAGAGAACTGAACGATGGATAAAGGTTGAATATGTTTTGACCTGATCAAAAGAACGCCAGGATTTTTCTCCCACTCATGCCGATTGCTTTTCAGAGGGCCTGAAGATCAAACCATTGATCTGATACCTGGAAGCACGCCACCGAATCGGCCACCTTAACGTGTGAGCCAAGTACAGAATGAAAAGATTATGAACCCAATGAAAGACCTCTTGGAAAAGGGTCTTGTCCAGCCTAGTACTTCACCGTATTGCTCTCCAGTGTTGTTGATTTTGAAGAAAGACGGATCTTGGAGAATGTGCATCGATTATAGCACTCTCAACGAAATCACCATCAAGAACAGATTTCCAATTCCTAGGATCGATGATATACTCGACAGGTTACAAGGATCCTCATGCTTTAGCAAGATTGACTTGAAGAGTGGATATCATCAGATCAGGATAGCGCCAGGAGATGTCTAGATAGCTTTTCGGACGACTTTTGGGTTATTTGAGTTTTTGGTGATGCCTTTTGGCTTAACCAATGCTCCTGCAACATTTAACCGGATGATGGACAGGATTTTTCGAGAGTACAGGCTATTTGTTGGCACTTTCTTTGACGACATCATTGTTTTCTCCAAGAATGAGGCAGAACACAGACATCATCTACTTCAAGTCTTTCAGGCATTACGAGATCACACGTTAGTGATTAATGCAAAGAAAAGTGAATTTTTTCCTACCAGAGATACACTTTTTGGGACACATTGTGTCAGCAGCAGGAGTGCAAATGGACCCGGCCAAGATAGAGACTATCCGTGATTGGCCCGATTTGAGGAATGTTCATGAAGTTAGAAGCTTCTTGGGACTGTGTTCGTACTACAGGCGGTTCATACGAAAGTTTGTAGAGGTTGCTTCTCCTTTGCATACCTTGACACAGAAAGGAGTACCTTTTCCGTGGGGAACCACAGAGGTGACTGCCTTTCGGACATTGAAAGAGAAATTGACTACGGGACCTATTTTGACTTTGCCCGACTTGCAGAAGTCATTTGAAGTATATTGTGATGCTTGTGGTCGTAGTCTGGGTGCGGTCTTGATGCAAGAAGGCCATGTCATAGCTTACGAGAGCCGTTTGTTCTCTAGGCCGGAGATGACAGCACAGATTTATCAGAAAGAGCTTTTGGCGATTATCCATGCTCTTACTCAGTGGCGGCATTACCTACTCAAAGCGGATTTTACTGTCTTTACAGACCATCAGAGTTCGCGCTACTTCTTGTCACAGAAGCAGCTTTCGGAAAAGCAGATGCGGTGGGCGAACATCTTGTCACAGTTCCACTTCCAGATTGTCCATGTGCAGGGACAGAAGAATGTGGTGGCAGATGCTTTGTCTCGGAAACCGTTGGTTCTGGCTATTTCTGCGATACATCATAGGAGCTTCGAGGATATGGTCGATCAGTATGCCACAGATACAGATTTTGCAGATATATACGGGATAGGGAAACAGTAGCGGGATACTCCCTTCGGGAAGGCTACTTGATGAGAAAGACTATGTTGTGCGTTACACAGCCGTTGAGGGATAAGGTTATGAGTGAATGCCACTGTCCACCTTTTACGGGTCACCGCGGCATTGCTGCCACCATGAAAGGGGTAGAGAGATACTTCTTTTGGCCGTGACTCAAAAAGGACGTGGAAGAGTTGTGCGCAGTATGCCAGAAGGTCAATTTTGACAGGCATAAGGCACAAGGATTGTTAAAGCCTTTACCCATACCACCCGCCCCTGGAAAAGTATTGAAATGGATTTCATTTTTGATCTCCCGAGAACACAGAATGATCACGATGATTCTCCTATTACATGGCACGTCTGAGATGATTGTCTCCGACAGAGACCCCAGATTTATGAGTTTGTTTTGGAAGGCAATTTGGGAGAACATTGGCACGCAGTTGCAGTTCTTGTCATCGTTCCACTTGCAGACTGACGGGCAATTTGAGATTGCGAAGTCAGTGATTTTAGATTTATTGAAGTCTTGTATCTCGGATCAGAAGACTCAATGGGAAAAGAACTTACCTTTGGTGGAATTTGCCTACAGTAACACGATACACTCTTCGACGGGGAAGACGCCATGTGAGATTGTTGAAAGTGCTGCGAAGGTTCCATCCTTCCTGAGCACGAAAGATTAGATATTTGAAGTGGATGAATATTCGCGAGATTTGGATACGGCTTTTGCCAAGGTTCGCAAGACTTTGCAGGAGTCTCAAGAACGACAGAAAAAGGCAGCGGATCGCCATCGTCGCAACTTGAAATTGAAGGAGAATGATTGGGTGCTCTTAAAGGGAAAGGAGAGGCTTTTTCCAAAGCTTAGTATGCGATACTACGGACCTTTCCAGATCACTGACAAGATAAATGATGTCTCCTTCCGATTGAAACTACCAGATACTTGGAGGATTCACAATGCATTGCATGTGAGTCTCTTGAAACCTGTTAAGGGTGATGTGCCTGATGATGGGGAGCCGAAGTGGAAGAAAACGAGGAGATCCTTGTTCCTGAACAGATTTTGGCACATAACGATACGAAGAAAGGTAAAGTCCGAAGGCGGTTCTTGGTTAAGTTCAAGAACTTTCCTGCATTTGATGCGAAGTGGATGGAGGAGGAGGACCTAGCAGATACTCCTCGGATTGTGAAACTTTACCTCGATGTTTTGGTTTAGCATAGTCTACTCCAAACGGAACCCAAAATTCAGCTTGGCCGAAGATCTGGTGCAGTGGGATGCACAAGAGGGGAGTCACTCCACTCCTTTGTCAACAGATGCCTTGATTTTGATACTAAAGTCACTGATGTCTCTTTGAGCTTCAGGGATACTGAGAGCTGACAGTATTCTGCTGGATGACTTTATGAAATGGAATTCCTGATAATGATACTGATTTGTTCTTGACTTCTTGTGAGTGCAGGAACTGACAGACGAAATGACTGCAGCATTTTGGTTTGATTGATCTCGAATAGACATGGTTGCAATAGGGGTTAGTCAATCGGACATCGATGAGGTCCCGATTGGACCTAGATGTGATTGCTAGCTACATTGTCGATAAATCATGGTCTAAGATCCGAATGAATGTTGAATGTCATGTGATGTCCTATGATGTCTGGTGATGTCATGTGATGTTGTGTGATGTGACTGTCGATTTTGTACATGTGCTAGATGTGTGTTCCTAGTACGTAGGTACTAACAGTCAGTGTCTGCTAAGACGGTTTATGGCTTTTGTCGGTTTTGCAGGCGTAATCGCGGTCGATTACAATGCTTTCAAGAGGGGGGTATGTCACAAAGTGATGACGTGGCTACGGATAGCAGAAACCCTAAAATTCTTGCAAACCCTAATTTTTGCCAAAAACCCTAATTTCCGGAAATCGCGGAGGCTTTTTTTTTTTTTTTTTTTTGGAAAATGATGAGCGACGCAAATTTTATTTTTTCTCTACAATATGAGAAAGAGAGAGAGAATGCTTTTGCTTTCGAGTTTTGACTCTCTGTGAGAGAGAGAGAGAGAGAGAGAGAGAGAGAGAGAGAGAGAGCAATTGCTTTTGATTTGAAGCTTTTGGGGCTCTGCTTTTGGGCATCCCTTGTACCTTTAAATATGTGGAGAGGGCTTCACTTCTCAGAGCATCTGGACGCAGAGTCTGAGAGTGAAACCCTAGCCACTCTCTTGTACTTTGATCTGATTAATATAAAAAGAAATACCGAAAAGAACGCCAGTCTTTGGGGCCAATATCTCTAGGCACGGAACTCCGCCAGGCCAGTGTACATCTATTGTGATCTGTGACTTATTTTGAAGTGGTTATTTGGTGCTGTCACGGTTAATTCTTGACTTGGAGTGTCCAAGTCTGTTACAGCCTTGTGAGTCAGAAAGGGTGAGTTGAGCAGTATGGGTGCGTTGGTGCTGTAAGGTGTTTTTTGCAAGGTGTGAGACCATTGTCCTGTATGCTAAAGTGGAGTTGTTAGCGCAAATTAGCCAATTTGAAGGTGTTATTAGAGAGGTTAGGGGTGTTGTGGAATCCCTGGACTATAGAGAGGCAAACATTTTGTGTGCTGGATGTGTTCCCTATTCCCCCTCTCCAACGTTGTCCTATGGCTGAGGATTTGCTGCTGAAAACACTGTCTGTTGGGACTATCAAACAATGAATAGGCTGGCAGAAAATGAGATGTGCTAAGGGCTAGAAAATGCTGCACAGGCTGGCTGAAAAACGCTATGTGCCGAGGGCTTTTGGCGATGAAGCTACCTGCTAAAAATGCCAGGGATCTTGCATGCAAAACGCTGGAATTGCTGGGGGGAAACACCAGAGATCTTGTGTATGAAACGCCGCATAGGCTTAGGGAAAACGCCACCCAAGGAGGAAGTCCTGCTTGAGAGAGAGAGAGAGAGAGAGAGAGGGGGAACCTACTGCACTTGTGCCTGTTGTTCTCCTTCTCTTCTGCCAATTAGCCTAATCCTAGGTTTGCTTATATATTATCTTACCCATTTTGCCCTACTCAATTCCCAACAAAAGTCACTTAAAATAATAAGTGAAAAATGTCAAAAATAGCGAAAATAGGTTTAATGCACTGGAAAATGCTCCTGATGAATTCTGATGATCGTGCTGTGTGCAACCAGAGGATATGCATCTACTCTAAGTGCCAGGGCATGCACGGTCTGCGAACAGACTCACAAAAGTGCCAAAACATTTTCTAAGCTAGACTGACTGAACCCTTGTCATGTTGTAGCTTGTCCACGGACACATAGGGTTGGATGTGTCACGTGACATTGCTACTATTAGAGTTATTTTGCCTACGGCAGAACAAGCTCGTTGGGATGGAAAAGATGCGTAGGCTCATGCATTGATTGCATTGTCTGTGAAGCGCACCATTACTCAACACATTTATTCAGCAAAACCTGCAAAACAGGCTTGGGATATTTTGGTTGGTCTTTATGCAAGCCGCAATGAGGCAAAAATTGTATTGCTGCGTAAAGAGCTGGAGTCGAAGATTATGTATGAGGAAAATAATATGGACACTTTTCTTGCTGGTGTCAAGGATATCAATAATCAACTTATTTCTACAGGTGAAGTCATTTCAGACAGTTCCCTTGTGCAGACTGTTCTTGATGCCTTACCAGATTCTTACGAGATTTTTGCTAGTACTTGGAGACTTATGACCCAAGGAAATCCTGAAGTTGTCAAGTTTGATGCATTATGCACATTGCTGTTGCAAGAGTCACTTTCCAAAAAGAACAGGACTAGACAGCGTGTAGTTGAACAGGCTTTTATTGTTGCTCAAAGAAAGAGCAATGCAGCCACTTCGTATGGTTCTTTTGCGAGTGGAAAATCACATGTTCCTAATGCTTCTGCTGGCAACAATTCGTCTGGAAATTCTGGTGATAAGGGCAAAAAGAAGATGCGTTGCCATTATTGCAAAGCTAATGATCACTTGATCAAGCAGCGTCCTAAGTTGAAGGCCAAAAAGGCTAAGAAGAAAGAGAGTGGTTCCACTGCAAATGCTGGTTCCACTATAAATGCAGCCATTGTTAAGTCTTCTGTGATAAGGGCAAAAAGAAGATGCGTTGCCATTATTGCAAAGCTAATGATCACTTGATCAAGCAGCGTCCTAAGTTGAAGGCCAAAAAGGCTAAGAAGAAAGAGAGTGGTTCCACTGCAAATGCTGGTTCCACTATAAATGCAGCCATTGTTAAGTCTTCTGTGAAAGGAGACTATGATGCTGATGTTGATGCAGAATGGGCTTTTAGTGCAGAGTGCACTTACAATCCTGTTGTCCATGATGCATGCATGTCAATTGCTGCAGATTCACATGTGTGGTATTTCGACAATGGTGCTACAAAGCACATTACCTCACATCGTGAATTGTTCACCTCTCGTGAGTATGTCCCTCATGGGAATTCAGTCACTTGGCCCAACAATGCCTCTTATCCGGTTCAGGGAGTTGGAAAGATTGTTCTTACTGCTACAAATGGCAGTTCTTTCACATTTGTTGATGCACTTTATGTACCTGGGATCAAGTAGAATCTTTTGTCTGTATCTGCACTTGCTAGACTTGGACTTGTAGCCAAATTTGTGAATGACAAACGTACAGTTCATGATCTCAGTTTTGGTAATGAAATCGTTGCATCTAGCCTTTTGTGCCGTGGGCTATATAAGCTCACTTTGTATGACAAGTATTGGATAAAATTTTGCAAATGCAGTTGCAGATTCAAGGGTTGTTTCAAATGCAAAACTGTGGCATGCACGTTTTGGGCATCTGAATATTGTCAGTTTGCTACGTTTGCAGAAATCTAATATGGTTTCTTCTTTGCCCCCTCTTGAAGCACCTGTCAAACATGTTTGTGAAGGCTGTATTTTAGATAAAATGCAGCGTTCTAAGTTTCCAAAGGATAGTTCAGTTAGGGCCACATGCAAGTTGCAACTTATGCATAGTGATGTTTGTGGGCCCATGCAAACTCTGTCCTTGGGAAATTACCTTTACTTCGTGACTTTCATTGATGATTACTCCAAGAATGCATGGATATTTCCACTTAAAGCGAAGTCCGAAGTCTTTATGTGCTTCAAACAATTTTTGGCTATGTCTGAAAATGTCTCGAAATGTACTATGGGCACCCTCCGTTCCGATCGAGGGGGGGAGTATATGTCTCATGAATTTTAATGCATTTCTGGCTAGTCGTGGGATAAAACACCAATGTACAGTGCCTTATACGCCTCAGCAAAATGGTGCTGCTGACAGGAAAAACACGTCACTTACGTAAATGGCACGATGTATGGTCAAAAGTCAAGCTTTGCCGCATTCTTTTTGGCTTAAGGCCATCATGTGTGCCAGTTATGTACTAAACAAGTGTCCTACAAAAGCTTTGCAGTCTATTACTCCATATGAAGCATGGCATGATGGAAAGCCTTCTATTGAGCACATGCGTGTTTTTAGTTGTTTGGCATATGCTTTGATGCCACAAACACACCGCAAAAAATTAGATGATAAGGCTATCAAATGTACTTTTGTTGGTTATAGCGCTAAAAGCAAAGGTTACAGGTTGTATCATCCACAAACAAAGCGTATTCTCGTTTCACGGGATGTTGTGTTTGTGGAAGATGCTGTTCAGCCCTTGCTAACATGTACTAGAGACAGTAATGTAAGCTCACAGGACATTTATGAGTCTTTGTTGCCTCTTTTCAGTGGTGGAAGTATGAATTTAAATTCCAATGAGCCAAATGTACAACCTATGGGGGTTTCAGAAAATGTTGCAGATCAACCTATTACTCATGTAGATGTACTTGACGAGGAAAGGGCTGAAAATGAGTAGGCTAGAGGTATGCCAAAATGGCTGGTGCATACATTGCGTGACAGTAAATTGGATGCACCTTTATCTAGTCGTACTCGTTCAGATTCTCGCCATGCCTCTTATGCATCAGATAGTGATGCTTTGGTTGTGTCTAGCTTACATGATGTTGAGGAACCTCTGTCTTTTGACGAAGCACAGAATTCAAAAAATTGAATGGCTTCCATGCAATCAGAATATGATGCACTTATAGAAAATGACACATGGACTTTATGTATTTTGCTTCTTGGCAAAAAGGCCATTGGTACGAAGTGGGTTTACAAGTTGAAACGCAAGCCAGATGGCAAGATTGATCGCTATAAGGCTCAACTTGTTGCAAAGGGTTATGCACAGCAAAAAGGCATAGATTATGAAGAGACTTTTGCTCCCACTTGTCGTATGACTATTGTGCGTTTTCTATGTGCATTGGCAGCTCATTTTGGTTGCAATGTACATCAATCAGACATTGTTATTGCTTTCTTGAATGGTGACATATTTGAGGAAGTGTATGTAATGCAACCTCGCGGTTTTGTCAAGAAAGGACAAGAGGACAAAGTGTGCACATATAAGAAAGCTTTGTATGGGTTAAAGCAATCTCCTCGTGCTTGGTATGAGAAGGCTGACACTCATTCGGTCAAACGAGGCTTTCGTAACAGTCCAATAGAAAGCACATTGAAACCGGCCCGTGGGGCGGTAGGGTTTGGCTTTCACCCACAATTCTTTACTTTAGACACACAAAGAGAACGTGCAAAGGAAATCTGCGACGGGAATTAACACTTAAGTACACACACTGCTCGGAAGCTAGAATGCTCTGAGCAAACGCCGGCAACCTGTAGACCCCAAAATTGGCGCCCCTTTCGGTATTTCTTTATTCTTTAGCAGGGTAAATTACAAAGAAGAGTCCTCGGAATCCTTTATCTGTATCGAGCTAGATACCACCTGTTTTGGCCAAATTTCGGTAACATAACAGCCCCAAAACTTGCACGAAACCAATTCCCCTACTGGAACTCTCTTCCACTGACATAAACCCTCTGAGTCCTGCCCAAAAACAGTAAATTCAGCACGCTGTATTTACTGCTTTTTGCCCAGTTTTCAGCCCCAAACAATCCCCTAACTGTCCTCTGCCAGTGGGGCACTATTCCCAATGGTTCTAGCGTCTGTATGGCTGAAAAACAGTCAATTTACAGCGCATACACAGCGCTGAAAACGCACCTGTACGGTGAGGTTATGACCCTCACCGGTGCCTGCTTTGGAGTAGCAGTTAGCTACCCCTGTTCCTGCTCAAGGAGGCTCTTGCCTTAGCACAAAAGCATGAAACCACACAGTTGTACATCAGTCAAATGAAGAGCCCTCTTGTGGTGCATCACATAACTGCACGTAGGGGAGAGAGAGAGCAGTGTGTAGCGTGCAAGGCATCACTCCTAGCACCACACTATACATGAGAGGGATGAAAGCACTCCATAGCTCTTAACCTGTGACAGGTTCTCAATGAAGCATCCCCCTAGCATAAATCGAGCACCCCCTCTTCTGCGCTTGACCTGTAATGCATCTGTGAACAAATAGATGCAAAAAGGGGAAGATTTCCATGGCTGCCAAAACCTGCATATCGCTGAAAACGTAGCAAAACAACCATATAAACACGCATCTGATGCCTTCTAATGCTGAAAATGAGCTCATAGTCCTAGGTAAAGTCACGGAAAGCTCAAAAATGGAAAGAAATGGCTGAAAATCACAGTTATCAGCCTCCAAATCTGCTCCAAAAAGTCAGTTATGAGTTCTATTCTCCCAAACTTGGTAAATTGGCCAGAAAGTGCCACTTGGCACTCATGCATGCAATTTTGCCGCATTGGGCTTCCTGCTTAAAAATCTCTCAACTGGTGCATCAGTTGACTTTACAGCAGAGTAATAAAATGTTCCCCTTGTCATTCTGAAGCTAATGACGCGAATAGATTTCGTGGCCCAAAATAGCAGTTCCCTAAATTTTAGGAGATGCTTCCGTTGGGCTCATACTGGTCATCTGACCATCCAAATGTGCAATGCGGCCCAACTGTGGGATACTTTCTGTTGGTGATTCCACCTTGACATTGTAACTTTATTGAGTTCACTTCTTAGTATCCACCAACTTCCTAAGTGCAACGGGGGGGACCGACAGGATGTTGTATTGAGCCTAGATATCCTCTTACTATACGAATTCCAGTGCCGATCCACTTCCCGTCTGCGGTGAAACTACCGTTCACATTGGCCATACAATGTCCGACCATTTGCAACTTCAAAAAGAGGGTCTCAAAAATAAAACAAAAACCATTGGAAAGAAACCAACAACTAGGTTAGCAGTTGCCACGTCCTCGTGACATACCCCCCTCTTTAAATTGAAAACATCCTCGATTGCATACCATAAATACACGCCACTGATGATCTTGTGTTGTCGGCACTCTTATATCATCGCATGTATCTGCAAGAAAGGTCATAACACATAGATACAATGTAAGGTGCACTGGAAGTGAATGTTGGACTTTGCTCAAGATGAGTGTGCTCAAGGTTCCTTTTACTTACGGAAGGGAGAGCCTTCCGTTCCTTTAGTGAGAGAGTGCAATGGACACAAACAAAGTGAATGGACACAGTGAATGGACGTACATGAGACTGAGAGATAGAGAGAGGAGAGAATACGACACCAGAGACAACGTAAAACCCTCCTCCGAAGGCCCCACTCTCTATGGCAAGAGTGGTCTACTTATGATTGCACAATCTCTACAATGCTTGGACTTACCAACCATGTCGACGACGATGAGGATGACGACGAGACGAGCTGAAATCGGAAAACTCTAAGGACTGAAATCTGCAAATCCTTATCTGCTGAATTCTGACTCTATGACGATGACGACGACGCGCTGAAAACGCAGATGCTGAAATCTGCGTTTTCCGGGCTGAAGCTGTAAACTGCGCGGGATCTGACCGTGCAGCGAGGAACTGCTGCCGGAAGGTGAGATTTGCGAGGTTCGGGACTTGATCTGCGGTGTCTAAAGGCTGAAAACTGAAAACGCTGGTCCTATGGCTGATTCCGTCGCGAAGATCTGCAAAAACGCTGAGGTTGATCCGCAAACCAGAAACACTAGGGCTGAAAACTGACCTTGCGGGGAAACATGCTAACGGTAGGAAATCTGTTGTGTTGAGGTGGGAATCTGCTAACGCTAGGGCTGATCTGCTGTCTACAATCGTCGGGAATCTGCAAGTGCAAAAACGCTGGCTGATCTGGTGCAAAAACGCTAGGCCTTCTGTTGAGAGAAAACGCCAGAGTTGTCGCGGGGGTTGGTCTTACTGAGAAGTTGCCTCTTGAGCAAGGTGCTCCTGCTGTCTCTTCTGCCAAAAAGTGCTAGCTCTGGTTTGCTTATATATTATCTTAGCAAAATTGCCCTACCTACTTTCCAACAAAAGTCACTTAAAAATAACAAGTGAAAAATGTCAAAAATAGGGAAAATAGGTCTAGGCACCGTAAAAAATGCTACTGATGGGATCTAACTGGAATCTGATGGTCATGCTGTGTGCAACCAGAGGATATGCATCTAATCTAAGTGTCTGGACATGCACGGTCTACGAACAGACTCACAAAAGTGCCAGATCACTTCCTATTCTAGACTGACTGAACCCTGGTCGTGCTGTAGCTTGTCCACGGACACATAGGGTTGGATGTGTCACGTGACATCCCCTCTACCACTCCACGTCTCATCTCAAGTATTAAAGTTCTCTTTCAATTACAACTCAATAGAATACAAATTGAGAAAAACATATCCTTTTTGCTAATTTATATCAACTTATAAATGTGTTTTCCTTCTTTAAAATAAAAGGTATCATATAAGTGCATTTGAGTAGGCCACTGATGAGTGGTCACAGGTTATGTTGGACCACGTAGTGGCTTGAAACATAAATAATGCACATTACTACCTAGCTAACCAAAAGGGGTGCCTGAAATTAAGGGGCTACTTTCTCAGTGATGAGTTCCAGGCCATGTCGGAGTCTACATCAGCAACAGGGTTGAAATGCCAAGAATGGGCCGACGACGCCGCTTGGTGGGAGGAAGTGAAGATTCCTGACGCCATGGTCAAGCCTATTCTACACCTACTTCGAGTTGTGGATAGCTTGCAGCCATGCATCGGCAAAGTCTACGAAGCCATGGATCGGATGATAGAGACACTTGAGAAGCTTGTGCCTGACCCTATTCAGTATGCGAAGATTCGTGGCTTGTGTGAGTCCAGGTGGAATGGATACTACTCTCCACTTCATGCGGCAGCTTATGTGCTTGACCCTGAGTTTCAGGGAAGGCGTCAAGAGACCGACAAGGAGGTGAGCAAAGGATGGCAGCTTGCATTGGAGCACCTTGAGCCTAGCAGTGACATTAGGCACAAGGTTAGAGATGAGCTACTCAACTACAGGCAAAAGAAGGGCTCCTATGGATGTGTAGATGCACAAGTTGATCGCAGCAAGATTGGCTCGGTTTTGTGGTGGGAGGACTATGGAGGAGATGGCCCACATTTGTAGCGCTTGGTTGTTTGTGTCCTTATCCAAGCATGTACCACTAGTTGCTTGGAGCAACTATGGAGTGTGTACAGCCACATTGCCTCTTAGAAGAGAAATCGCCTTGGGGTCCAGAGGTCAATGATTTGGTGTTTGTGAGCATTAACTTGCGCATGCTTGCCAAGAGCGTCACACACAAAGCAGATCCCTTCACTGAGTGGGAGATGGCACAAGAGAATCCATCTATGGCTGACACTTTTGGGGGAGCTAGAGGAGGACTGCAAGCCTCAGTGTGAGCCTTCGCGAGGCCTCATGTCACTGACAACCTCGACTACGACGATGATGTGGAGATTCAACAAGCAAGCACTTCCGGAGTTTGATGATCATTGATCACTCTAGACTCTCCTCTAGCGTCTACCTAGCCCTTCGTACTTTTTGTTATCCTTGAGGCTTGTCCTTTTTTAGCCCTTGTGGCATGCACTTTTCATTTTGTATCCATCGATGTTTTATTAGCACATTTGCGCCTATATGACTCATGTTCTTTGGTCTATTTAGTGTAAATTTGCGGTCAAAGTGATGCTCTATGTGTGTGGCATGTGTGTAGGTCAAAAAATACCAAAAAAACTCTTCTTCTTTTTTGTCGTTCCGACCCCCGTCCCCGTTCCCTGACTTTTGCCGTCCCGTCCCCGTCCTTGTCCCCGTTCTTGACCCCGACCCACCGTCCCATGTAACTATGGCTTGCGGCTTGTAACTCTTGCATATCATGTCATATACTCACACATAGAAAGGGTTAATGCCTTAGTGTGGCCTAGATCCGCCAGAAAAAAAAGTTACAATCCGTAAGATGGCTTGATCAGAACGATTGTCCATGTGCATACATGTGGTCTAATTGCATTGAATACGTTTCTCTCTCCAGAAGCATCTTGGATTGGTGTTCTAAAGCTAGAATCGTATTGTACTCGAAAAGACCTTTTGTTTGATACCCATATTTGTGAGGGGCGTGCGTGTGAGAGAGAGAGAGAGAGGGACCACAAACACAAGATATGGTGAAGAGGGGGCAATCAGTCCCCAAATAACTACCATGAGCAGAAGACCCAATACACAATGACCAGATGGTGGAAGTGAGTACCCCCCTGCCCCATAAATAGGTGCCCAAGGGGAGTAGGGCAATGCCTGGAAAAATCCCCCATGACCCAACAAGAAATAAATGAAATATATATGAGGGCGCCCAGACAAGGTGGGCGGCCAGTCCCAACTCGTGCGGCCGGACCAGGAGCAACCTAAACTATGGGTGGCCAGCCCGGAGACATACTAGCCGTACATGTATGTCCTAGACCTGTGAAGCAACAGAGTGGTGTAAGTCCAACACCCCCTCTCAGCACCTAATGCTGAACAAACCGCATGAAGCCGAAGATGCGAGGCAAATGATGAAGATGTCTGTTGTGATGTCCACTGAAGGATACTCCATGAGTGTAGCAACAGTCTGGGGTGTCCCAACCTCCAAGAGATCTCCATGATAAACTGTCGTCACGAGCAGTGTAGCGAACTGTTGTACTCCGCCGATATTGGGTAAAGATACTGCGTGAAGGTCCCGAACTGAGCGTGAAAACAACTCCTTGTCATGAAAGAAGTGCCGATAGACCTCAAGTGTCCTGCCCAATAGGATAAGTGGTGTTTGTAGTCAAACCGTCTAGAGAAAATGAGGAAGCCCAGGAACCATCATGAGAATGACCGGAAGCCTATCAATGCGTGAACCTGTAACCTAGTGTGGCTAGGTGGCTAAGTTGTGTAAAACTCTAGGAAGGCAAGATGTAGCAATCTGCATTGTAAACGTCCTCTGAATCAAGGAAAGCCAGACTAAGCAGTCAGCACTATAGAAGCTATCGTAAGCTGTAGCAGTCACCGATAGACCGCACGGACCACCACCGGATGGTGTCCTGTCAGTAGGTAGGGTAATCCAAGATGAGGGGAAAGCCAGACTCAACAGTCTGCGCTATGAAGGGCCTCTGAGAAGAGGTGTGGTCAGACTAAGCTGTCTGCACTGTAATCATCCTGTAGAAGTAGGGAAGCCAGACTGAGCAGTCTGCACTGTGAAGATCCTCTGAGAAGAGGAAAGGCCAGACCAATCTGTCTGCGCCGTCTTACCTATATCCTGCCTGCAATCCTCCGGTGTCAACCAAAACAGAATCCACGCCAACACCACCACCAAACCGCATATCGGTGTGTCTCTCATGTGAATGAGTTGGGAGTGGCCTACTTCCCGGGTTCGGAGATAAGTCTGTTGTAAGGTTACTGAGGGTAAGTGTAAGCAACTCTAAAGGTAGCAATCCAAATGATCAGGAGTGTAGAAGAGCAACTGCACTACCATCCAAGCCAAGCTCCGGGTGTGTCCGGATGTAGTCGCGGGATGTCTGATCTCCCGCATCTCACAGGTAAATTCTCCAGGAGAGTCCAAAGCACTAAAGTCCCACTCCAATCTGTAGATCCAAGCAATGGACCTGTCCAGGAAGAGATCCAAGATCCTCTCCCTAAGTCCATGTAGATGTTGTTGTGTAAGCAAGTGATCTAACGTGTCGAGGTCAAGTGGTAAGTGTCTGTCCACCAAAGATGGTGGTGTCCTCTTTGGGAATGTCGGAATCCCATATGCCATGAGCATGGCTATATCTCATGTGAACAACTCTGATGAATGCATAGGTGTGTCCATAGCAAACCACAAGTCACCACTCCCTCTGGAGTGTGCAACCGCCGAAGAATGATGGCTGGAATGAATGGATCTCCCATGGATCGTACGCCCGTAGATGATCAAGCCGATGTTGAAGATATCCTGTACTGCAACACACTGAGAGACGGTATGGACCACCACCGGATGGTGTCCTGCCAAGAGGTAACTTCATCCTCTGTGAAAAACGCAAGCCATGTGGCTGCTGCCCACCCAAAAATGCAACTGTGAGGTGATGAAAACGCTGCTGTCCAGCGATCTTCAGCGTGCTCGTACGTTCCCAGCATGGTCTGCAGCGGTGCAGAGGGTGTGGGGAGGGTTTTATCTCTGTGTGAAGAGCTGTCGGAGGGCTGAAAACAGAGAAAAAAGAGCAGGTATGTATGGCTGAAATCTGTAGCAGATGAAGAGGATTCTCGCCGCAATGCACCAGATGCAAAACCGGGAAGAAAGGCAAGATCCGAATGGGTATGGCTAGCGCTCCTCCTCTGTTGCAAAAACACTGCCCTGCTGTCCTGAAAACGCAGATCTTGCTGTCCAAAAAAGTAGGTGGAGGAGAGGGTTTTCCGGCGATGAAAATGTCCCAGAAGCAGGGTTGTCTTCGTACGGCGTACGAGACGATTCGTACATTCCGTACCGTAACCGTACGACTCGTACGTTCCGTACATGGCTCGTCCGGTTCTTCTTCTTCTTCTTCTTCTTCTTCTTCTTTTTTCTTCTTCTTTTCCCTGGGTGATTACAATTTCGACTGCATTTGACCAACTTCGACTACTCAAACAACCATGACCTATATATGGCGAGACTCGGGTAGCGGATCTACTATGGCCGCCGCCACTTTGGAGATCACAATTCTTCTTTTTTCGGACATTGCCGTTTCCAATGTCCATGGACAAATCTTTCATATTCTAACTTATAAGACTTAAATTGCAAGTACTTAGTACTGAGTACTAAGGTCTATGTCATGACTCATATGATCTATCATGTTCTAACTTCTAAGTTTGAAAACTTCTTGGTTTAGTCTTTCTTGTAGTGTATAAGACGTATAATTTCTTTTTGCATCGTACGTTACGTCAACGTACGTCTATTTTTTTTTTAGTTCGATTAGTACTGCACGTCTTCGTACGTGTACCCGTTGTACATGACCATACATGTCAACCCTACCCAGAAGTGTAGCGTTGGTAGCCAAAACCAAAAACGCGAAGTGTGGAGACAAAAATGCAGGTGGAGAAGGTCCTCCACAATGAAAACTCTCCAAGTTCCATCGTTTGCCTGGCTTTTGCAAAATGCAAGAAGATCTTTGTAGAAATGCTGCAAATGGGTAGAAAACGCTAGCTAATTTGATCCCTTGGGAGAAGAAGCGTTGGTCTCATGGAGAGCCTGAGGCTGCTATTACCATGTGAGAGTGCACGTGTACGGAAGCGAGAGAGAGAGAGAGAGAGAGAGAGAGACCACAAACACAACCCCCCCCCATGACTACCATGAACAGGAGACCCAATACACAATTTCAAGATGGTGGAAGTGGGTACCCCCTGGACCCATAAAGAGGTGCCCAAAGGGAGGTAGGGCAAAATCTCCCACGACCAACAAGAAATAAATGAAATATATATGAGGACGCACGGACAAGGTGGGCGGCCGGCCCCAAACTCGAGCGGCCAGACCAGGAGCAACCTAAACTATGGGTCGCCGGCCCGGAGACATACTAGCCATACATGTATGCCCTAGACCTGTCAAATAGTAGAGTGGTGTAAGTCTAACAATATTGATATTTCTTTTTGTTAGCAATTTTTCAAAAAAGGATGGTTCTAAAAGCTTCTATAAGATTCTTGAAGTGCGTGAGCGAGAGCGTGTGTAACAATGGAAAAGAGAGAAAAAGAGGAGACCTGTGTTTACAGAAGCAACAACCACCATGAATATGTGAGCCTCCTTATTCTATTATGTACATAATGAATAAGTGTAGTGGGTGCGTGCTTGGCCAAACCGGCCACATGGGACTTTACCCCAACGTGAAGTGCGCGAGCGAGAGCGCATATGGTGTGTGTGCGTGCGCGCGCAGCAATGGAGAAGAGAGAAGAAGAGGAGTCTTGTGTTTGCAAAGGCAACAACTCACCACGAATATGTGAGCCCCCTTATTCTATTATGTACATAATGAACAAGTGTAGTGGGCGGGCGCCTAGCCTAACCGGCCACATGGGCTTTACCCCAACAACCTCCCATGTAAAGGCCAATGTGACCGTGAGCAAGAAAACAAAAGGAAACCGTACAAGACCTGTACAAGGTCATCATAAAGTATGACCTCAGCCAATGCCCGCTGGCTCACTGAATCAGTGTACATCTAGCTCAAACTGTAGAGGAAGTATAGAGAAGTGGTGGCCTCAAATGGGGCTGTCCCTCCCGAGCCATGTGACTCGTAGAGTGAAAGCACTACCAAGAGATCATCTTGCTGCAGATGTGTCCCTAGTCCCCTGCGTCTGAGAAGGAGTGTGGGATGGGTCGGGAGATGAGGTTGAGGGCCCCCACCGGGGAGAGAGGGGGAGCGGGAGGTGGAGGTGGGGGTGAGGGTGGAGGAGGGGGAGGCGGTGGAGCTAGCCAGATTCATACATGTGATGATCATAGTTCCTGAGCATATAGTCTCATACCATCGAGTTAGAATCCCATCCTCACCACCAGCCTCACACGTGGTGTGCTACCCTCAACTTCCAGTTTAGCTTATTCGATAGGTCTTTACTTTGTACCTTTTGTCCTTTCTTTCTTTCCTTCTTTCTCCCTCCCGTGGATGGTAGTGTGTTGCAGCTGGGGACCGCAAGAGCAGGGACAGTACAGGCCTGGTTTGGAGGGAGGTTTGCAAAATGTTGCTCTAGGCCATGCAGCTCTCCACATTCAGAAAGGGTTGTCATCATCAGTTGTTGCCCCTCATCATTTGATTCACCGTTTTTGCTACCGTTTTGACATGGTATCAGAGGTACAGTGTGCTCAAGTTCAATCGAGCAGTCGCTGTAAGACCATCCTTTAGGTCAGTGAGGCAAAGCAGTCAACCAGAAAATGAAAACCAACTATGCCCTGTGCTAGAACCTCAGTGGGTTGCCTGCTATGTAATTCGTGGGTCGGGGATCTAAAATAGATGAGCTTTTACAGGTTTACATGATACATCCACAAGCTGTTGACATTAAGAACCATGAAGATGTTTGCCATTAAGACCCTTTTTCACAAGCTTCATCGAATTTCGTACGTGATCTGTGTGTGTTTTTTCTTGTTAGCAAAAGAAAAAGAAGAAAGGACCGGAGCTTGGCGATGCCTGTATGCTGGCCGAGATTGGTGAGGACATCCAGGTGCTCTTCGGAGTGCTCTTCCTGCGTAGCCATTCTCTCACGCTACGTACCCGGACATTGTCGTGAGAAGTTTTTTTTAATCACTTTAGAGCCGAGTCCCATATGAGATTGAGATGTTAATTTCATTACGCCAAGTTTGAGGAGACACGTCCCTGTTATGTCGCTAGCATCGCAAAGTCGCTAGCATCGCAAAGGAAAAGGTGAAGCTAACCAATACAAAACACAAAGCGGTTGCTTGCAGCTGTGTTTGCCACTAAAATTGCAAGATCTCAGGTAGATTCCGAGCTTGCCTTAAAGAAAATCGGGAAAATTTTACAAATTTTGTGTAAATGCTTCAAATTTTGACCTAAAAGACCAAAAGAGTTTAAAGAGTGCTTTTATCCTTTTATGTTTGGAAAAATGTTTTTGGCAAGCCCTGGTTTGGTTTGCACAATCATGGTGCCTTACTTTTAGAACTTTCTAGAAAACACTTTTTCTAAAACAATCAAACACTTTAATGTGCATCTCGTCTCTAAAAGTATGGAAACTTTTTACCTTGAATTTTTGTTGTTGGTCTACTTGAATACGATGGGGAAAAAAAAGTATCGACAAGTTTGATATTTTCTAAGAACGTGCTTGTCAAATCGCACTAAATGAAGTCGAAAGATATGTAACATGACTTGAGTGACTTTTTGTTCATCCCACAAATATCAATAATGTCATGTGAGACTACTTATCTCATACACTGTTTTTCTAAGGGATGCTAAAAGTAAATTATTATTTTACATTGGAAGAAAGTTCTTGTCAAATGAAGAGGGAATGGGGGCAAAATGAGCATAAAGTTAAAGTCTAAGTCTAATCTAACAATTTGGCAAAGATAGAGAAGTAGCTCAAGAACTCATGCAAGCAAAGAAAGGGTGGAGAAATCTATAAAACAAAAGCCCTCTAAGGACTCATGCCAACTCCTATGACACTTAAGTGTGACAAAAGTGTTGTATAAGGTCCGTAGAGTACCCATCACAATCGTTTTTTCACAAAATATTGTTATTTTTCCATATCTCCTAGAAATCCATAATAAGGTTTTCCAAGGGTTTTACACCATAGGACTTATTTTCTCGACAACCTTAGCTTCTAAATTAAAAGATGCCTTTTTTCCCATTGATTTTTTCCCTTTATCTAAATATCTCCAATAAACAAAGAGAGCCACTTGTCAGCACATGGATGTTGAGATATCAAGTCTACATGGTACACCTTGATGAATTATTGCCTACATTGGTCACTAGCATGAGGTAGTGGACCCAAGGATCATTGTCGGTGGTACTACAGCCAAACATCATAGGCATGGTCTACCTACCAAGATTGATTGCCAATCTTACCAACTCACCACTAGCCATTTCACATTGATTGTTGTGCATAATTCTTATTATGTGTATTTCCCACTTATGTTTTTATGCCTTATCATCATTTTGAGCAATGAAGAAGAAGAATCAACTTTTCAACCTCCATCTCCATTGTGTGCTCCCTTGGTTGTGTGTGTGCGCACTTGTAAGAGCTCAAGCTCTCTCCTTCTTTGCCTCTTTACATGGCATTAGAGCTTGGTTGTGGTTGAGGAGTTGTGAGTAGCAAACAAGAGCAGCAAAAGAAGTGGTTGAGGGTAATACACTCTAGGATGTTAAGGGAGGCATCAGGAATGATCTATTTGTGCATTTTGAAATCTTGTGCAGTCAAATTTGATATTCGTGCGTTTTTTTGCCTTAGTTCTAGAGTTAGAGTCGGTTCACCTGTAAGAATGCAAAGGTTCAAGATTCTGCACATCTCTCATTTCATTGTTGTAGAAACCTTGACTGGTGCTCCAGTTTTCAAAAATAGTGTCTACAAACACGTCTAATAATGATGGAATCACCACAATTTTCAATGAGAAGCTCAAAAAAAAAACTTCCATGATTGGAAGTTCAGAATGACCAATTTTCTAATGGTTAAAGGTTATGGGAATTACATTGAAGGTGAACAAGAAGATGCATCAACCTTCACCGTTTGGAAGCACCAGCCTTCAAAGTTTGGAACCAGAGAGCAAAGAAGGTCATGTATTGGTTGTTTGTCAATGTGGTCAAACTATTACTAGGTATATATAGGTTGCCACTTCCCCCAAGGAGGCGTGGAAGGATTTGGTCTCACTAGATGTGACCAATAATAAGGCAAAGAAGTTGCAATTAAACATAAACCTCAACATTGTGAAGACAATAGGTGAACTACCAAATGAATATATTTTGAAGATTAAGGACATATATGAATCCCTCTCATCTATTGGTATCAAGGTTGACGATGATAACAAGGTGGAAGCTTGCTTGTGTGGTTGAGGTCCACCGTACAAGAAGTGCAAGACCTCTATTGATACTCTAAGAAATATTTTGAGTTTTACAAATCTTATTTCCTTGTTGATTGTGGAAGAGAAGAAAATTGGTGAACATTCATTTTTCACATGGTCCAGGTAATTTGAAATAGGTCTCTTACAATAATAGAGATAAAGTTAGAGGACTTTCAAGTCAAGGAGGTGGCCAAGGCGTAGGAAACTAGAATCGCGACAATCGAAGGTGGTTGACATCAAAGACTTAATATTGGTGGTGGAAGAAAATTTTAAGGTAGGGAGGGTCCAAGTGATTGTGGAAACTTTGGAGAAACAATGTGTTGAATAATGGTAGAGGATGCTGGTAGTCACGACCACTTCGAGGGTGATTGTCCACAAAAAAGGCAACAAAGCAATTGTGTAAGTACTAGCAAGGGTGTAGAAGACCCGTAAAGACTATTTGTTGTGTACGATATGATGAATACTATGTCTTTAGATGTATCAACATGTGGTGATAATGTATGGTATTTGGATTTCGATGCATTGAATCATATGGACCAGCAATGGTAAATGGTTTTGAGACCTACAATGAAAGGGCAATGGTAATGTGTGTGCTAATCTCCACCCAATCGTGCTATCTTATAGCCTCCCCCTAGCTTACACACTGTCTGGCCGTGCTGGTGGCCTTTTCCGTAGGACCCATGTCCTTACATTACGCCCCCCCCCCCTTCTTGGAGAATCGTTTTCATCCTAAAAAACGAACGTTTCTTAAGTGCAGAGACATTCTCCCATGTAGAACCTTCTTCAGGTCTATCTAGCCATTTTACTAATACCTGTCGTCTGACATGATGTCTGGTGTGAAGCTCATGAGAATCCAAAATCTTTTCAGGCTCATGAGGGATGCTTGGCGGTTCGATAAGGTCAATTAACACACCTATGTCAATGACATTATCATTCTCTCCTAGCTGTTTTTGTATGCAACTAACATGAAAAATAGGATGAACTTGTGAGTGCTCGGGAAGATTTAACTTATAGGCCACTTGACCTATACGTTTGAGAATGGTAAATGGTCCATAATAGGGTGGTGAAAGTTTGGCAACTTTTCCCGTCTTCAGAATTTCTGAATGCTCCGGAACCTTGAGAAAACTTTGTCTCCTTCTTCGAAAGTAGCAAGACGATGATGCTCATTTGCGTACTTTTATATCGATCTTGAGCTTGCTTAACATTCTGTCTAGCAACTCGAAGCGTTTCAAAATGGTCTTGGAGAAAATCTTTCGCTTGTTGTATCTTCTCCTTAGCCAACCCCACCGTAACGGGTGATCTAGGTTGAAATTCATATGAAAGCATAAATGGACTAAACCCTATAGTCACATGCTTTGAACTATTATAAGAAAATTTCAATATGGGTAAGTAGTCTTCCCAATTGGTTTGCTTCTTGCTAACATACGCTCGTAGCATATCCTTTAGCACTTGATTAACTCTTTCGGTTTGACCATCTGTTTTTGGATAATCAGCCGTACATAGATTAAGTTTAGTTTCCAACTTTTGAAACACAGCTTGCCAGAAGTGATTATCAAATTTTGATGTCTGTCACTAATAATACTAGTTGGAAGACTATAGAGTTTATATATATGCTCTACAAATAGATGTGCTAAGTCTGGTGTCTTAACCGTAGTCTTAGTGGGAATAAATCGACCCATCTTTGTGAGACGGTCTACAATTTGGCCATGATTGGTAGTAGGTAGTCCTACTACAAAATCCATAGAGATGCTCTCCCACTTACCTTGTGGAATCTCTAAAGGATGTAAAAGGCCACCTACCTTGAGATGCTCTGCCTTATTAACTTGGCATTTTTGGCAATTTAGTACGTACTCTTGAACATCATGATGTAAGCCAGGCCAATAAAATTGCTGTCAAACTAAGGCATACGTCTTACAAATAACTAGATGACCAGCACTTGGACTATCGTGACACTCAAATAAGATTTGGCGCCTAGTGTTTGAGTCCTTTGGCACACATACACTACCCTTGTGGAGTAAGTAGCCATCATCAATGGAAAAAATCTTCCATCGCTTAAGCTCTTCATGAGTAGGGGTGGAGCTCTATGTGTTGGAGTTTTTATATGCGCGAGCAGTGACATGTTGATCTGGAAGTACAGAGACATGTGAGTGTGAGAGATCCCTTTTTAAAATTGCACTCCACACTTTAGCATATGATTGATCTTGGGCACACTTGCCATGTAATAACTCCAAAAATCC
This sequence comes from Adiantum capillus-veneris, assembly GCF_014529385.1. Classification (NCBI taxonomy): domain Eukaryota; kingdom Viridiplantae; phylum Streptophyta; class Polypodiopsida; order Polypodiales; family Pteridaceae; genus Adiantum; species Adiantum capillus-veneris. The sequence goes on along the minus strand of NC_140953.1, from coordinate 28,630,561 downwards.
ACTCTTTATTTTTGTGAAAGCAAGTGAATTAATCTGAGGCATCTGACTTAGTGCATCCGCTACTACATTATATCGCCCCTTGCAATATCGTAGCTTACAATCATAATCTTGAAGGGTTTGTGCCCATCTAGCTTTACGGCCCTTCAAGTCCATTTGAGTAGTAAACCATTTGATACTCTCATGGTAAAAAACTACTTCAAACTCGGCACCATATAAATAGTGTCGCCACTTTCGTAAAGCGTCAATTATGGCATAGAGCTCTCTCTCATAGACATAATAATTCTATTGAGCTCTATCTAACTTTTTACTTTCAAAGGCTATAGGTCTTCCCTCCTGGAGAAGTACCGCACCAATTGCTTTATCACTAGCATCAGTCTCTACCACAAACGGCTTAAGTGGGTCAACGATTGCTAGGATGGAGGCAATGGATATAGCTATCTTGAGCTGTTCAAAACTGCATTTTTGGGCTTCTTCCCAAGAGAAAGTCTTACCTTTTGCTTTAAGTTGATCCGTCATAGGAACCACGATTTTGGCATAATCACGGATATATTGTCGAAAAAATCCAGCCATGCCTAAGAATATTTAAAGCTCCTCAACCGTGTTGGGATGTGGCCATCGAAGAATGGCAGCAACCTTGTTAGTGTCCATCTTGATGCCAGAATAAGAGATCACATGACCGAGATAATGTATCTCTGTTTTAAAGAAATTGCACTTGCTTTGTTTAGCATACAGAGCATGAGTTCGTAGCTGTTCGAACACTAATTGTAAGTGTTCTATGTGTTCATCTTCAGTCTTATTGTAAATGAGAATATCATCAAGGAAAACCACAACAAATTTTCCAAGATAGGGACGTAAGACACTATCCATGAGTGTCATAAATGTAGCTGGAGCATTGGTTAAACCAAAAGGCATAACCAAAAATTCAAAATACCTGAACCGTGTTCTAAAGGCAGTTTTGGAGATATCTTGCAAAAGGATACACACTTGGTGGTATCTTGTATGAAGATCTATCTTTGTATAGTATCTTGCCCCATGGAGTTGATCAAACAACTCATCAACTCGAGGTAGAGGATACTTGTTCTTGATGGTTATGGTGTTTAGTTTGCGATAATCTACTCACATACGCATAGTACCATCTTTCTTTTTTAGCAATAGAATTGGTGATGCCCAAGACGAAGTGCTAGGTCTAATGAAACCACATGGGAGGTAGTCAGCCAATTGACTCTCAACCTCCTTGGTTTCTTTAGCACTCATAGGATAAGGTGGTTTACTCACCAGTTTAGTGCCTGGCAAGACATTTATGCCATGTTTCACATCACGTGTAGGGGGTAAACCCGGTGGTAAATCACTTGAGAATACATCACTATACTCCATGATTAAGTGAGTCAGATTTTGCCGTGCAAAAGGAGAAAGTAAACTAGAGTTATGATGTGCGCGTCTGTCGCACGTGGCAATGCAAGGGACTTGCCGATACACTGTGTGCGAGCCACAAATGGCTCCAAGCACGCAACTAACCTAATCTAGTAAGCTCAAAGATGACAATGGTGTTTCACTCACCACTCTACGCTTGCTGTCATGGAGGATCCTCGCCACAAAGAAGAGGGAGACGCCGCTACACTGTGCTCAACTGCCTCGCCACCATCGCAATGCTCAATCACTCTCTCTCTCTCTCTCTCTCTCTCTCTCTCTCTCTCTCTCTCTCTCTCACACACACACACACACACACACACACACACACACAAGGAGATGAAGAAGAAGAAGATTGAGATGGAGCAAGAGCACTCTTCAATTGCACAAATGAAAGAATGAGTGAATTTTAGGTTTAGTTGACTTTTATATGAGCTCATCCCATTCACACTTGGGTGCCCATGCTTAGCCAACTAATCCCTTGAATGTTCCAGGTAGAGTGCGTCTCTCATTGGCGATCACTCTTACCCTTTTCCTATTGGACCGACAAGCCCGGTACCTGACTCTACCAAATAAATAATACGGCGTCCGTCTTAGGTGATAGGAATGTGCATGAGGGTTAACATGCCCCCCTTCCTGATGTAGATTCCGTCCTTGGAAGCTATTGAGTTGAACCTCGTTCGTCGAGGTGGAAGAGCATTTGAGATGAATTTCCTTAGCCTTCTTCAGTCACTGCAAAATCAAACAACATTGGCACAGTAATTGCATTCTCATATACAATTAAAAAGCATATGCAGTTGTAGGTAGACAATTTGATTGGCAACAGAATTTTAAACCATTTTTCAGCAATAAACATTAAATTGCAATATAATCAAACGCATAAACAGTTGTAAAGGTAAATATTAAACAAGTATGGGGTCGCTAATTTAACGATCGAAAGGCACTAAAGATCGACTATTAATACCATGGGCAAGCTTCTCAATTTTCTCTGGTCAATTAAGTTGTTTAATCGCCAGAGCCAAGTATTTCATGTCCGAGGGCTGACTAGAGGCTATACCTAGAAGACCTTGTAGTTAAGCTACGATACAAGGAATTGCTCATGAAATCATCGCTTGACTTATTTTCTTTTCTTTGACCCCCCAAAGTCTTTTCACATTGTTTCAATTTTGATGTGTGTGCTTATTTTGTATGCCTTGGGTTTTTTGCTTTTCAAGGAGAAGCGCCCACACTGGGAACCTCTAGGGCTCTAGTTACCATAGGTGATACATGTGAGTGAAGTACCAAATCAAGCTGAGATTTCTCTTCCAGCTTAAGATTTTACATTGTTGCACTTTGATTTTTTTTGCTTATACGTTTTCACCATTTTATTTTTGTAACTTTGGGGGGTCATATAACAGTGTTACCCTCCCCAGGCTCATCACATTAGTAAACTCCCTTTATAATACTTAAGCTAAAGGTCAATAGGGACTAAGCCCACTGGAAAGCCCTAGTACATCGCACACAATGTTGCCTAAATCGGATTAAGAACCTAAGTAGCCATTGATTATTAGGAAGGCATTCCCCATGGTATTAAGAGAAGATCTGTAACGCCTAGCTTGGTCAAACTAGCTTAGTCGGACTGCTTGATTTTTAAACCTAGACAAGTGATTATGACAAAAAATTACATTGAATTTAATGTTTGATACTAAGCAAATGCACTGAATATTATGCTACCAATCACAATTAAAGAAGACAAACATACATGCAAAAAAGATAAGGGCCATGCTAATGGACAAGAAACACCTGCTTGTGTTGATGATCGCGCTTGATTTGAAAAGTGGATGAGAGAAAGATTCCATGAAGGTCCAAATCCTAACCACAGCAACACGTTCCTATACACACGAGGAAACACAAAGAATACCTTTAAGAGGCACATTAGTGGGAAGAAAGAACTTTGCTAATCACTAAACTCTAAAACAAAAACACTCCTATCGTACTAATCCTACCTACCCTCCATCACTCGAGTGATGAGGATCAAAGGTATTTTATGACATAATTTTTTGTTTCAGTGTACTGGATGTGAATGTGTAGGTATGGGTCAATGTTTTGACTTTTATTGTGCATACTCGTTTGCTAATTGCCTTGCTCTTTATTATGTTTGTTTTTTTGTGAGTATAAGGATTTATATATACATTCCCTAAGATTGGGAGATTGAGAGGTCAGGGAGGAGGGTTGAGAGGGGCGTGAGTGAATGATGACTGTCAACAAACACTCGCCCCTTCCTTGGGTAGATCATACCGTTTGAAATGTGCTCGTCACCCTTTGAAACCAATTGTTCCAGTTGGTAATAGGTGAAGATATTTGCCAGTAGTTTTCTATTACCTTAGGTGCCTCGTCGAATTGCAAGGGTGGTAAGGTACTCTCCCAGGATCGAACTTGAAGTGGTTCATCAGGTGATTCTTTAACACTGGGAGGTGTGGATTCCTTTGTAGCTTCATGGAGGTCCACTATTGTAGGTGGAGGCTGTGGAGAAGCTTTTACCTCTATGGATGCATTACATGAGGAGCTAGAAGCTTCATGGGACTCCCCCCTTCTTGAGTTAGGTGGAACAAATTATTCTTTCTTCGGTACCCAAACTAGCTCTAGAGCGAGTGTGTAGCATTCTGTGATTTTTTTTTTCCACGATCATCAATTCGTTTTGGAGCTACAGGATTGGGCTCACATGGGTCAGGTGACAAGTAAAAACACAATCTATGTTTTGGTACCCAGATTTGATCATTTCCTTGATAGTAGCCTTGGGCTTCCAATAGTCGTTTAGGAATCCACCGCCACGTTTTCTTACATTTTTTGGGGCGAGTGGGACGTTTCTTACAGAACTTCTGTTTTTTAGCACTAGCTATGGTTGCTAAAGAAGCTTTAGGGACCCACTTGTATGTTTTATTCGTTATGTTAGGATGAGTCTTGTCAGAAGCTATATGCATTGCTTGTAGCATATTTAAGGGTAGGGGCATTTCATCCCGCTCAGTTGTTACCTAGGTTGTCCCCCTGTTTCCCCAAGTGTCTATGGTTGCTGCTAGGTGGACCCAATCCACATTGTCTGATTCAGTCATTCCAGGTAGTACATCCATATAAGGAGAATCTTCCCCAACATCAGTGTCCGCTTTACACGTGTAACAATATTGCAATGGGGCCGAGTGAACTGTGGTGTCAGATCTATGATCAATTATAAACCTGCTTCCTAGGGGATGTGCTCGACCAGTTACAAGATCCACTCGAATGCCAGAATCTTGGAACTGCAAGTAGACATGGTTTTTAGACCAGTCATGCACCATTTTTGCTTCCCTCATGAAAGGACGTCCTAAGATCATCTCCAATGCCATAGTGTGCTTGGAGAAATCCATAACAATGAAGGTAATTCTTATTTTATGTCCAAAGACCTTGATCTTGAGATCTTCTAGCATCCCAATAGGTTTAACAATAGACCCATTGGCCATCTTCACTACTATGGTTGTGGTCGCAAGGTGAGGTCTTCCCATAGTTTCCCAAATCTTAGTCACAATGCTAACCCCAACGCCACCATCAAAGATTCCCTTCACAATTAATCCCTTAGTAGTGATTGGTATGGTTGCATTGGAGTCATCACCCTCAAAGTATTGTCCCAACTTGTTAATAGGTATTTCTATAACAAGGTTCTTATCTAGGTTGGGTTGTGGAGCTAAGTGTTCCTCCTCTATTGGCATCTCCCCAACTCCATCCATGTGTGCAAATTGTGGTAGCCCAAACTCAGTTCTCCATTGAGGAAGGCTCGAAGAGCTGAGACTAGCTCAGGGTCATTATATAGTTTGGACATGATGGTGGTTCTAACTTCTGAAGACATGAAATTCATCAATTTGGCAATGTTTAACGGCACCTTTTGGGCTTCAGTCCCTTGACGTGGGGAAGATGGGATCTCCATTTCTTTGATAGGATCAATGTTACCATATACATGTGGTAGTGATGTGTGTGAACGCACTAGGACCGCTGGGGCTATTTTTTCCCTCTTTAGGAGGTTTTCCCCCCCGAGCATTGTATATACGCCCATTACTCTAGGGCTATCTATCTTTTCTATTGCATACTAAGAAACACACTCTCTATTTGTGTGCCTGAGCTTCCTTCGTCTTTTCCAAGCTGTGTGCGTTTCTCTGCAACCCTAATTCCAACAATTGGTATAAGAGCAGGTTGCGTCCTCCCGAGCTTAGTCGCCAGCTGCTCCACCACACGCCTACTCACTTTCTTCGATTTCAGTGAGCTTTGGCAAGCGTTCGCAGGTCAAAAAAAATTTCGGGAGCGCTCGTAGACCTTAGTCTGCTCAGATTTTTTATTCGGGCTCATTTCAGCCTCCGTTTCCACTACAAGCAGTACTGCACATGCTATTTTGTCATTTTGTGCAGAATATCTGTCAGTGCCGTTTTCTGCATAACAGGTGCCTCATAGTCTTCTACGATTTGTGCTATATATCATGTGTTGTTCCCGCTCCGTTTCTCCTATTTTCAGGCAGTTTTCACATCAGGTGCAACATTAACCATGGCTGACAACAACACAGATGTATTCAAGATGTTTGCTGCTTAGGACAGGTTAGATGGGGACAACTACCCTATGTGGGCTTATATGATGCAACATGTTCTTGTGTCAAAGGGCGTCTGGAACATTGTGCAGGGCATTGATGTACATCCTGGTTCTGAGGATGTAGGCGATGTTGAGGATGTTGCAGGTCTTGCTGCAAGGATTGCTGCTATTAGAGTCATTTTGCCTATGGTAGAACAAACTCGTTGGGATGTAAAGGATGCGCAGGCTCATGCATTGATTGTGTTGTCTGTGAAGCGCACCATTGCTTCTCACATTCGTTCAGGAAAATCTACAAAACAGGCTTGGGATATTCTAGCAGGTCTTTATGCAAGCCGCAATGAGGCTAAAATTGGATGGCTGCCATCCAATCAGAATATGATGCACTTATAGAAAATGACACATGCACTTTATGTGATTTGCCTACTGGCAAAAATGCCATTGGTACGAAGTGCGTTTACAAGTTGAAACGCAAGCCGGATGGTGAGATTGATCGCCATAAGGCTCGACTTGTTGCAAAGGGTTATGCACAGCAAAAAGGCATAGATTATGAAGAGACTTTTTCTCCCACTTGTCGTATGACTACTGTGCATTTTCTATGTGCATTGGCAGCTCATTTTGGTTGGGATGTACATCAATCAGACATTGTTACTTCTTTCTTGAATGGTCACATATTTGAGGAAGTTTATGTAACGCAGCCTCGTGATTTTTTCATAAAAGGACAAGAGGACAAAGTGTGCAGATGTAAGAAGGCTTTGTATGCTGTTAACCCTCACAGCTCACGGACACCCTATCACCTACGAGATGGACGTTGTAACCTACGGTGGAAATTGTATTATTTATTTGGTAGAGTCAGGTACCGGGCTTGTCGGTCCAATAGGAAAAGGGTAAGAGTGATCGCCGATGAGAGGCGCACTCTAACTGGGACATTCAAGGGATTAGTTGGCTAAGCATGGGCGCCCAAGTGTGAATGGGGTGAGCTCATATAAAAGCCAACTAAACCTAAAATTCACTTATTCTCTCATTTTTGCAATAGAAGAGTGCTCTTGCTCCATCTCCATCTCCATCTTCTTCTTCTTCACCTCCTTGTGTGTGTGTGTATGTGTGTGTGTGTGTGTGTGTGTGTGTGTGTGTGTGTGTGTGTGTGTGTGTGTGTGAGAGAGAGAGAGAGAGAGAGAGAGAGAGAGAGAGAGCGATCGAGCATTGCGGCGGCACGACGGCGGTGAAGCGGTTGAGCGCGACGTAGAGGCGTCTCCTTCTTCTTCACGGCGAGGAATCCTCCACGGCAGGAGCATAGAGCGGTGAGTGACACACCATTGCCCTCTTTTGAGCTTACTAGTTAAGCTAGTTGTGTGCTTGGAGCCGTCTGTGGCTCGCACACAGTGTTAGGCAAGTCCCTTGCTTCGATAGTGCGGTAAGGAGCGCACATTTTTGGCGCCGTTGCCGGGGAATTGCCCTGCACTAAGCCCAAGAGGCACTTTGTGCTTCCTCTATGAGTTGTTTGTAGTAGGAAAGAAGAGGAAGAGGAAGAGGAATGAGTTATTTTTCTGCAAGTTGTTAATTTCTGTATTGTCTGCAAGTTCTATGATTTCTGCATAATCTTGTGTTTTCTGTTTGCACACAGTCTTTGCACAATTAGTAGTCGTTAGCTTGTTCGCAGTGAATGAGTAAGTAGGTAGATAGTTAGCAATTTCTGTTTGCACTCAGTCTGTACACAGTTTTCTGTTAAGGTTTGTCTGCACACAGTCTTTGCACAGTAAGGTAGTGAGAGAGGAAGTAGGTGGACAGTTAGCTCACTGTCAGTAAGCAATTAGCAGAGTGGTTAACAGATTAGTTAGTAGATTAGTTAGTGGTTAGCAGCACTGTTAGTAAGTAGATAAGGTAATGAGCTGTCTGTGAGCTGTTGACAGAGAGGTTAGGTAGGTGTTGACAGTGTGTGTGGCCAAGAAAGGTTCACCTAAACCGTGCAAAAAAAAAAAAAAACCGAAATTTTAAGCGTGAGTGACTGGGGGGCTACACTAAAATTTTGATCAGGATCGGGATCATTTCCCCAAGCCCAAGCCCAACCAGGTCTCAGTCCTATGATATATACTAGACCCACTCTTATATATATACCCTACCCCCTCAAGAGGGAATGATAGCATGTGGGGCAAGTCCTCCACTCTCCTCCCTTCTCTTCCCACTTGCACCCTTATACTTTCTAATTTGGGCCTAGTTCCCTACTAGAAATTGACGGTTTTAGGGATTCCGAGGGCATAAAGTGACCAAATGGAGGGCTGTAAAGCACGGCACGTCCCTCTGACCGAGACGCTCGTTTTGAGATATCATACGTTGTATTCTATAGCTGGGTCAGAAAAAAAGGACCAAAAAATTTTCAAAAAAAAAAAAATTTAAGAAAAGACTTGGGTTGCAAAACACCCAAAAATACTAGGTGAGCAGCCTTCACGGGCACTCACTGACACTTCTAGGGGATCCAAGTCATATGAACCTACACTCTGGACGAGTGTTAGAGCACGAGCATATTGGTAGTGCCTCCATTTATGCGGGCACCCATTATTCCTCCACCATAGGTTCTGGACCTTCGGCCGGGACTCAAGGTAGCGCGACCCAAGATCCTCATATCGCGTCTAGTGATTCTTCCTCTGACTACGCAGTCATGGAGGGGTATCCTACACCAAACCCTGATAGTTCAAGTCAAGACATGCATGCCATGGGCCCACGGCCCGGGCCCAGCGTGTTTAGCCGCTTAAAAGAGACCCTTAGTAGAGCTACTCGCTCCGAACATGCGGTTAATGAAATAAATGAAGGGAGTGGGGAGGTAAATTCGTCATTCATGCCTAAAATAGACCCTATGCTTCTTGAGAGTGTGCATGTGAATGTTCCATCCACTGCACCTCCTGATCCTTTAGGACTATCTCCCTCTGAGGTTTTACTACCCGATGGTAGGAGTCTTGCCGAAGTACAAGAGATCGAACGCTATATGCAAGCAACAAGGGAGAGGGAAATTGAGAACCTACGAAGGCTAGAACAAAGTCGAGCCCTGAAAGCAAAGGCTCCTATGACAACAATCATGCCAGCCGAGCAACCGAGTGCTCCCAAGGTAGCAGTCACGGAGGGGCAAGCAATGGGGAGCAATAATGCTTCCACTTCGAGGGAAACCTCCAGCACGCCAGGCCTAGATGGGATATTCCTAAACGAAAATTGGGAGTATGACCTACAAGAAGAAGCTTTAACTGATCGGTACACAGGACACACCTATCATGTGGGTTGGTTAGATGTTCTACAATCCACATCGGGTGCTACTAGCATAGATGAGCAACAACAGAAAGTCTGTGTTGTCCTCCATAGGATTGTCGAGTTAGAAAGACAGAACACAGGGATCAACATGCCTTCAACAGGCCTAATGAGATTCTTGGATACGGGAAAGGCCAACCAACCAACCCTATCACAAATGGAGACTCCCTCAGTGAGCCCCATTGATCCTCCATATGTTGTTTCGCCAAGAGCCTCAGTACAATCTGAGCCCACAAGTGGCAGCTTTACCTTCCCAGATCTAGCTCATCTTTCTCTCAATGACACTACGGCTACCATGCATATCCCAGTGGTGAGCATGATAAGAAGTACACCATGGAGTTCATTTGTTAATACTGCGCCGATGCCTAGTAGCACAATGCCCCCAACTATACCTACATGTATGTATCAATCATGTGCACCTGTCGTACCTCAGCCTCATGTAGCTCCTACACCTCCGATTATTCCAAGAGCTTACAATCCACAATGGCATTATCCAAGCTCTTATACAAGTGGAGCCATGCCATTTAATAATAACATGCCATATCAGGCACCCCCTATGCCTAGGGCCACGCCTGTAAACTTTGGACCACCGTCTGGTACACCACCATACGAAATATGGGACCCAAGAGCCGCGTGTATGCCAAGGCCAAGGCCACCCCCCATCTCACATGTGGTTCCAGAGCACATACACCCATTATACCTGCTCAAATAGGAGATTTGACAGCATTTGCTCAAACTATCGGTCGCTCTATTGCGGAAAACATGCGTAGTGCACCTGATAGAGAGCCTAGGAGCAAGGCAGTTCAAGTAGCTAAGCTCACACAGAAATTCAGTGGAGACGGAGATGCTAGAAAGCATATGGAAGTCTTTGAACATGTGTGCGATTCCTTGGAAGAGCACAATGAGCTACATAAGTGTAAGGCTTTGAGTTTGACCCTAAGCGGAAAGGCTCGAGATTGGTATAGAACCTTAAGAGTAGAAGAGAAAACGATCTACTCTACTCTTAGGAGATTGTTCTTGAAAGAGTACATACGAGAGGGAGTACTTTGGAGTGTAGCCTCTCAGCTCCAGAAAGCCCAACGAGAAGAAGGTGAATCCGTGAGAGACTTCATTAGTCGCCTAAAGAATTTGAATTCTCGATGCAATTCAAACGAGCGATTCAACAACAACCAATTGCTCGATAGATTCATTAGGGTACTACGACATGAAAGTATTTATAATGGCCTAGTCATTAGAGGTATCACTACTTGGGAAGCAGTCACCATGAATGCAATCCAATTGGAGGATAATTTAATGATTGTAGGAGAAAGAGTGTCTGCCGAGCCGAAGTCTAGTAGCTCGCAAGCGTCAGGGCATGAGCCAATGAAGATAAAGCCAATCGTGAAAGAGCAAACGATATCTGAGATGACTTTGGCAGATCTCACCAAGGCCATCCAAGAAAGCCTTAGGGGTAATCGTGCTCCACAAAACACTCATATGTATCCAAGAAGGGAGCAACAATGGTGCTCAATTTGCTTGGGCCCACATACTACGAGTGAATGCCCTACTTTCATAGGAAAGTTTAACGGGACTTGTAACGCGTGTGGTAGGTATGGCCATCAAGCGAAGGATTGCCTAATGCTTAAACGCATCATGGAAAATAGACCGCATATAGCTTGGGCAGACTCATCTCGAGTTCCTGCATTGATGCCTACCCCACCCATGGAGCAACAGCTGCCATTACAACACATGGTCCCTAGAACCCAAAATGTGGTCCAAACCACACCGTTGCCACCTCCAGTGCTAGGACCGCAACCCCCTCACCCAAGAGTTACACCTATGAACCAAATAGGTTGCGAGTCATCTAGTACTTATATAGATTGCGAAGAGGACATAGACTCTAGTATCACCTATGGAGTCGACATGCTTGAGGAGTGTCCCATGTACTATATGGAAGACCATTGGGGACAAATCAAACCGCTATATCAAGCTACTGCGCTAGCAGCAAGAGGCCAAAACATTAATAGTTTTGCCAGGAGACCACCTCTTCAGTGCTACGAATGTGGTGGACCACATCGAGTAGCTGAGTGCCCCATTAGAATGCAAAAGAATGTTGCACTAATGCAAACAAGTCAAGGGAGTGCATTGGCAATGCCAATACTCACTTGTAATCATTGTGGCATAGATCATTTGATCGCACAGTGTCCTAACAATCCAAACGCACCGAAAATCACACCATTGAACTTAATAGAGATTGTTGATGGGACACCACCAACTATAAACATAGTACAAGTAAACGCACTCACACGATCGATGCTCCAAAAACAAAATTATATTCTTGAGGAAAGAGACACGGCATCAATTGCCCAATCTCAGAAAAAGAAGAAAACACGAAGAAAGAGATCGCAAAAAGCAGCGAAGTCAGACCCCAGCTCAAAGACCAACATAGGGACTGGTGATGACCCCGTATATATGAACGACGCTGAAGAAGATTCTGATTCAGGTGAAACCATGGAGACCAAAACGACCACTAACATAGAAACCAACAAGGAAGATCTTCATGAGCCACAATGGCCAGGATCCAAAAAGAAGATAGGAACTTACCCAAACCCTACAGAGGAGATTGAGCGAGTCAAGCATTTAAGGAGTTTGGTAGAAGATACCCAAAGGGATCTAGAACCAGCACCTAGGAAGATCCAGATTACAGACATCGTGTTCCCTACACAACAACACCCTCACCAAGTCCATAGACCCTTGGACATACCTAGTGTCATCCAAGAAGAAAGTGACTTAAAGTCATGGGAAAGTGGGTGTACTCACTTCTTGATGGAAAGAATGTTTACAGAGGGACTACCTGATCCTATCGAAGAAATGGAGATCCCATCTTCCCCACGTCAAGGGACTCAAGGCCAAAAGGTGCCGTTAAACATTGCCAAATTGATGGATTTCATGTCTTCAGAAGTTAGAACCACCATCATGTCCAAACTATCTAAAGACCCCGAGCTAGTCTCAGCTCTTCGAGCCTTCCTCAATGGAGAATTACAGGCCGGATTACCACAGTTTGCACATATGAACAAACCTGACTCGGTAATGAATGATGAGGAACATTTAGCACCACCATCTGACCTAGCGGGACATGAATCTGTAATTGAAATACCCGTTAACAAGTTGGGGCAATACTTTGAAGGTGATGAATCTAATGCTACTCTACCAATCACTACTAAAGGATTAACTATAAAGGGGGTCCTTGACGGTGGTGCGGGAGTCAGCATGGTGACAAAGAGTTGTTGGGAGTCTATGGGGAGACCTCACCTTGAAGCCACAAGCGTAGTGGTAAAAATGGCTAATGGATCTATTGTTACGCCTATTGGTATGCTAAAGGATCTCAGAATCAAGGTCTTGGGACACAAGGTAAGGCAGAATTTCATTGTTATGGATTTTTCCAAGCATCCTATGTCATTTGAGATGATCTTAGGACGTCCATTCATGAGGAAAGAAAAAATGGTGCATGACTGGTCCAAAAACCACGTCTACTTACAGTTCCAAGACTCTGTCATTCGAGTTGATCTTTTAAGTGGTCGAACGCATCCTCTAGGAAATAAATTCATCATTGATAATCGATCAGACACAACAATTCACTCAGCTCCATTACAGTATTGTTACACGTGTAACGAAGACACGGATATTGGGGAGAACTCTCCTTATATGGATATCCTACCCGGAATGGTTGAGTCAGACAATGTCGATTGGGTACACCTAGCGGCAACTATAGATACATGGGGAGCTAGAGGAACAACCTGGGTAACACCAGATGGGGAAGAGATACCACACATTGCACCAGTAAACATGTTAGGTGTAGTGCATGTAACATTCGATGATAAGAAAGAGGCACACCTACCTAAGAGTGAAACTGATGATTCCTCAAAGGCTTCAGGCCAATACACATCAGAAACGGAATCTCAGGGAGAAATGGATTCAGAACCTGAGGAAACATCGAGTGAACCAAGTATAGAAACTAAACACTCAAGGCCTAGTACGACCATCTATGGTAATTTATATGAGAGTGAAGAAGATACAAGCGAAGACCTATCAGGCGAGTCGAGTTCAAACATTTACCAAAATCAAAACCTTAACAAGAAACAAAGGTCATATAAGAGACAACGATATCGAGCAAATGTGAGAGCTAGGATAAACAAGGAAAGATCTACTGCAGAATGGCTTAGCTATCTAGGGGCATGTGATGCTCATCGAAAGCTAGTAGACAATTGGGGTGAACATCTCCAGAGTGTCATGTGGTGCAACCCGCGACCCATTGACCTCGCTCAATTGGAGGTTACAGAGACGAAATTGAGTCGAACTATAAGAAGACGTCAAAACCGAGAGTTAGCACAACAACAAAAGGAGGCAGAACTAAAAGAAAGGTCTCCGTCAGGACAAGAGCCTGCTGACTTACATACGGCTCCTGAACATTTTAAATCTTATACCAGGGGGGAGCGAAAGGTTGTGTATGCCAAAGCCCAACGAATACCTACCAATGGAAGCAGTGGAGTCTATGATGGTCCAGCGGTAGTTAAAGAGATAGAATTAGCAGAACCAGGTGAGGAGTCTAAACCAGTCTTTATTGCTCAAGACCTTACCGAAACTGAAGAGGCTGTACTTAAGGAGCTCCTCAAGGAATACAAGGATATCTTTGCTTGGACATATTATGACATGAAGGGCGTTCCACCTTCTCTGGTGCAACATACAATTCCCATGATCAATATTGCTAAACCCGTCCAGCAACGACCCTATCCAATGAATCCTAAGTACGCCAAAATTGTACAAGAGGAGATTGAAAAACTTATCCAATGTGGATTCATATACCCTATTGAGCACTCAGAATGGGTTTCTCCAATAGTCATTGTGCCAAAAAAGAATGGGAAACTAAGAGTGTGCATGGACCTCAAGAAAGTTAATGCAGCTACTAGGAGAGATCATTATCCCTTGCCATATTCAGAACATGTGCTTGAAAGAGTTGCGGGCAAGGAAGCTTATAGCTTTTTAGATGGGTACTCTGGTTACAATCAAATCACAATTGCATTAGAGGACCAAGCTAAAACTGCTTTTATCACAGAGTTTGGAGTGTTTGCATATCGTGTTATGGCTTTTGGATTAACAAATGCCCCTGCTACATTCCAACGATTAATAAACACTGCGTTTAAAGAATTTCTAAGGGAGTTTTGTGAAGCTTTCCTAGTCGACCTTTGTGTTTATTCTTCTTGGGAGAAGCATTTGTTATATCTACGAAAAATATTTGAAAGGTGCAGATTTTATCGCATCTCATTGAACCCTTTCAAATGCACATTTTGGGTTAAGCATGGAGTCATTCTAGGGCATATAGTGTCCAAGAACGGGATATCCACAGATGAGAGTAAGATTAAAGCCATTGCCGATTTGCCACCACCTACTAACTATAAAGGAGTTCAAAGATTTATGGGCCATGTTGGTTATTATCGAAGGTTTATTTTAAACTTTTCCGAGATAGCGCGTCCATTGTACAAGCTTCTTATTGAGTTTCATTGGATGGAAGAATGTCATCAATCTTATGAGTTATTAAAGAAGGCCCTAACAAGTGCTCCAATCCTGCGAACACCTGATTGGAATGTACCTTTTCATGTGCATATTGATGCATCAAATTTTGCTATTGGGTGTGTTCTAACTCAACCAGGAGAACATAAATTGGACTACCCTAATAGCTTTGCAAGTCGCCAATTAAATGATGCCGGGATGAACTACACTACTACAGAGCGCGAAGGTCTAGCTATGATTTACGCAGTAAAGAAATTTCGCTATTACCTTCTTGCTACCAAGTTTGTGTTTTATGTTGATCATCAAGCATTGCTATATTTGGTAAACAAGCCGTGTTCCACAGATCGAATTACACGATGGTTGTTAATTCTTCTTGAGTTTGACTTCACCGTTGTTGTGAGGCCTGGGAGGAAACATGTCATGGCGGATCATTTATCTCGTATCCCTAATGGCGAAGCTCCTACGGGGGTTGATGATGAATTGCCTGATACTCCTTTGTTCATTGTTGAGACAATGCCTGAATGGAGTGAAAAGATTGTTAACATCTTAGTTAAAGGTTTTCCACCCAAAGAGCTGCGAAAAGATATAGCTCGAAAATTAATCAAGGAATGCGAACCCTATTGCTTACTGGCTGGAACTCTCTATAAGAGAGGAAAAGATGATGTTCTTAGACGCTGTGCCCGCGAGGATGAGTATTTATATATTCTACAAGAGGCACACATGGGCGTAGCTGGTGGTCACTTTTCAGGAAAGTTGACTGCCCGAAAGATCTTACAATCAAGCTATTGGTGGCCCACTCTGTTTAAGGATGCATCACTTTTTGCAAAGGGATGTGATGAATGCCAACGCTTCAAGAAGCCACAAAGAGGGGATAGGATGCCTCTACATCCCATCAAGGTAACCCAACCATTTGAAAAGTGGGGCTTAGACTTTGTAGGACCGATTAGTCCGGCTGCACGTAACACGCAATCACGATATATCATTGTGGCTACCGACTATGTAACCAAGTGGGCTGAAGCAAAAGCAACACGAAAGGCGGATGCAAAAATAACAACTAAGTTCCTCTTTGAGAACATTATCACACGTTTTGGATGCCCCTTTGAACTTGTGAGTGACAATGGAACTCATTTTATAAATGAAGTAATAAAAGAACTCACACCAAACTTCATGATATCTCACCACAAGTCTACACCCTATTATCCCCAAGCAAATGGCCAAGCTTAGAGTACCAACAAAACTCTCATCTCCATTTTGACAAAGATAGTTGAGGCTCATCGCACTGATTGGGACCTAAAGCTTACATCAGCTTTATGGGCTTATCATACTGCGTATAAAGTTGCTATTAATTGCACATCGTTTAAGATGGTGTATGGCCAAGAAGCAGTTATGCCATGGGAGTTTGTCATTCCTAGTCTTCGAGTAGCTTCTCAAGAAGGTTGGGATGGTAACCCCTTAGTGGAGCGATTATATATCCTGGAAAGGCTAGATGAAGAGAGGCAATTAGATGTGCGAAACGCTCTAGTGGAGAAGGATAGGAGAAAGAAGTGGTTTGATAGCCATTTAAAGGATAAAGACATCAAGGTTGGTGATAAAGTTCTTATGTACAGGGTACATAAAGTTCTTATGTACAGGGTACTTTATCATCAAGGTTGGTGATAAAGTTCTTATGTACAGGGTACATAAAGTTCTTATGTACAGGGTACGTAATGAAAAGAAGAAATTGAAATACGCTGGTAAGGGACCATATCGAGTGTGTGAAATTACCCCGCAAGGTATCATTCGTGTGGAGACTCTAGATGGAGTTGAAACCATTGGATTCCTTAATGGGAGTAAATTCAAAAGATATTATGATCCTCTAAGCCAGGAAGAGTTGCAAGCCATCCATCAAAAGAAGGTTGCCAAGGAACAAGCAGAGCTTAGAAAAATCCAAGCAAGAGTTGAGGCTCGAGAACGACAACAACGTCTTAGACGCCAATGAGAGGCTAATCTGGGAATCAGGCAAGCAATTTTCGAGGACACAGATGACGACTCATTAGAATCTAAGCCACCCCTACGATACCCAATTGAGCTAAATAGCCCCTATGGGAAAGTACTATACAATGCCTTATTAGATACGGGAGCTAAACACAATTTGTTATCCTATGGAGTTTGGTGTCAATTAGGGAAACCGACCCTATCCCCGAGTACGATGCAAGTCAAGGGCATTAATAAAAGAAAACTGCTATTCTTAGAGTCCTTCAGACCCCTGTTGTCTATGACAATGGAAGCATAGTGCAGAGGTTTCTAGTCATGCCCGCGGGAGCTATGGAAGGCAACGTAAACCTGGGACGCACGTGGATGTTGGCAACCAAATGCACTACTGATTGGGATACTGGTAGTGTCACGATGCGACCACCGACTCTTACCCCTATCATTCAAGCAAAGTCACCTACGTTGCAAACTCTAGCAAAGTTGAAGGATAGCCAACATTCACAAGCCAAGGTGGTTAACTCGTCCTTGCCGGCTACCCATGAACCTAGCACTTCAACACTTGTAGTTGCAGCAAGCAGTAATATTGCAAGTACTCAACCTGCACGACCTAAGAGTACAATCAATGGGTCCCCAAGGCCTTACTTCCAACTACCTCAACCCTCCCATCCATTCCAAGAAAAAATTTCCCTGGAAAACCAAGAGCACGCTCTAGGAGGGTCAAGACCAAATCACGATGGATTCCAAAACGACTAATCACGCAAGCAATTTTCGAGGACACAGATGACGACTCATTAGAATCTGAGCCACCCCTACGATACCCAATTGAGCTAAATAGCCCCTATGGGAAAGTACTATACAATGCCTTATTAGATATGGGAGCTAAACACAATTTGTTATCCTATGGAGTTTGGTGTCAATTAGGGAAACCGACCCTATCCCCGAGTACGATGCAAGTCAAGGGCATTAATAAAAAGAAAACTGCTATTCTTAGAGTCCTTCAGACCCCTGTTGTCTATGAAAATGGAAGCATAGTGCAGAGGTTTCTAGTCATGCCCGCGGGAGCTATGGAAGGCAATGTAGACCTGGGACGCACATGGATGTTGGCAACCAAATGCACTATTGATTGGGATACTGGTAGTGTCACGATGCTACCACCGACTCTTACCCCTATCATTCAAGCAAAGTCACCTACGTTGCAAACTCTAGCAAAGTTGAAGGATAGCCAACATTCACAAGCCAAGGTGGTTAACTCGTCCTTGCCGGCTACCCATGAACCTAGCACTTCAACACTTGTAGTTGCAACAAGCAGTAATATTGCAAGTACTCAACCTGCACGACCTAAGAGTACATATCAATGGGTCCCCAAGGCCTTACTTCCAACTACCTCAACCCTCCCATCCATTCCAAGAAAAAATTTCCCTGGAAAACCAAGAGCGCGCTCTAGGAGGGTCAAGACCAAATCACGATGGATTCCAAAACGACTATTAGAAGCCCAAGGCTACTATGATGGAAATGACCAAATCTGGGTACCTAAACGTAAAAGGTGTCCTTCCCTATCGACAACAAACCCATATGAGTCAAACAGTGTAATGCTAAAGCCAATGGCAGACCGTGGGAAGGGAAAGATCACAGAATGCTACACACCTAGTCCAGAGCTAGTTTGGGCTCCAAGGCAAAACCAATTTATTCCACCTAGCTCAAGAAGGAGGGAGTTCCATGAAGCTTCTAGCTCCTCATGTAATACATCCATAGAGGTAAAAGCTTCTACACAGCCTCCACCTACAATAGTGGACCTCCATGAAGCTACAAAGGAATCCACACCTTCCAGTGTTCAAGAATCACCTGATGAACCACTTCAAATTCGATCCTGGGAGAGTACCTTACCACCCTTGCAACTCGACGAGGCACCTAAGGTAATAGAAAACTACTGGCAAAAATCTTCACCTATAACAACTTGGAACAACTGGTTTCAAAGGGTGACGACATCATTTCAAACGGTATGATCTACCCAAGGAAGGGGGGAGTGTTTGCTGACAATCATCACTCACTCACTTTCCTCTCAACCTTTCTCCCTGACCCCTTAATCTCCAATCTTAGGGAATGTATATATAAAGCCTTATACTCACAAAAACAAGATAAAAAAGTAAAAGAGCAAGAGCCATAACACCAAATCATAAAAACAAATTATGCACAAGAACATGACCCTTGTAATATGTGCACTCTAACCATCATCTATTTGCGTGTACAGATATGGCTAGTACGCTAGAGTCATCCACTCCTGCCTTGGGTGAGAGGTACCCTCGTTACTTTTCACAAATATTTCACATGGTCTTTCCAATGCTTGAATGTGAATGGGATTTGATAGGTACGCTAGCATGTGAGAGGAATTTTGAGGAGTTAGAATGGCTGATACGTCTCTTGACCACGTCTGATCCATACTTAGTAGAGAGTGTTTCTCCCATTGCACAAGCCTACCCTTTTGACCAAGATGACTATAGGCGTCTAGTGACCTTCTTAGTAAACATGGGCACCTATGATGAAGAAGAAAATTTACAGGACTACACGAATGGCACATATGGTCTCATGGATGATGACTTTGTTTATCTCGATGACGAGGATAGGGGTTTAGCCTTAGGGTTTTCCCCCAACCTCTACAATATCCTATTCCCTTGACTCTCTAGGGAGAGTGCAAATAATTAGGTTAG
Organism: Adiantum capillus-veneris; assembly: GCF_014529385.1. Taxonomy (NCBI): domain Eukaryota; kingdom Viridiplantae; phylum Streptophyta; class Polypodiopsida; order Polypodiales; family Pteridaceae; genus Adiantum; species Adiantum capillus-veneris. Next base: position 28,611,056 of record NC_140953.1, on the reverse strand, counting down.
GGTTGCTTATGTTTTTTGTTGTGTTCAATAAGTGTTGGTACCTTTTCCCACTAATGTGCCTCCTGGAGGTATTCCTTTTGTTTCCTAGTGTGTACAGGAGCGTGTTGCTATTGATAGGATTTGGACCTTCATGGAATCTTTATCTCGACTCACCCTTCAAATCAAGCTCGACCATCGACACAAACAGGTGTTTCTTGTCCATTAGCATTGCCCCTTATCTTTTTTGCATTTATGATGGTCTGCTTTAATTGTGATTGATAGCCAAATATTCACCGCATTTGCTTAGTATCAAACATTTAATTCAATGTGATTGTTTGTCATAATCAATTGTCTAGGTTTAAAAATCAAGCAGTCCGACTAAGCTAGTTTGACCAAGTTAAGTGTTAGAGATCTTCTCTTAATACCATGGGGAATGCCTTCCTAATAATCAATGGTTACTTAGGTTCTTAATCCGATTTAGGCAGCATTGTGTGAAATGTACTAGGGCTTTCTAGTGGGCTTGACCCTATTGACCTTTAGCTTAAGTATTATAAAGGGAGTTTACTAGTGTGATGAGCCTGGGGAGGTGTATCAGTGTTATATGACCCCCCAAAGTTACAAAATTAAAATGCTGAAAATGAACAAACAAAAAATCAAAGTGCCACAATGTAAAATCTTAAGCTGGAAGAGAAATCTCAGCTTGATTTGGTACTTCACTCACATGTATTGCCTATGGTACTAGAGCCCTAGAGGTTCCCAGTGTGGGCGCTTTTCCTTGAAAAGCAAATAACCCAAGGCATACAAAATAAGCACACACATCAAATTGAATCACTATGAAAAGACTTTGGGGGGTCAAAGAAAAGGTAATCAGTCAGGCGATGATTTCATGAGAAATTCCTTTTATCGTAGCTTAACTACAAGGTCCTCTAGGTATAGCCTCTAGTCAGCCCTCGAACATGAAATACTTGGCTCTCGCGATTAAACAACTTAATTAACAAGAGAAAATTAAGAATCTTACCCATGGTATTAATAGTCGATCTCTAGTGCCTTTCGACCGTTAAATTAGCGACCCCAGACTTGTTTAATTTTTTACCTTTACATCTGTTTATGCATTTGATTACATTGCAATTTAATGCTTATTGCTGACAAATTGTTTAAAATTCTGTTACCAATCAATTGTCTGCCTAAAATTGCATATGCTTTTTAATCGCTTATGAGAATGCAATTACTGTGCAATGTTGTTTGATTTTGCAGTGACTAATGAAGGCTAAGGACATTCATCTCAAATGCTCTTCCACCTCGACCAACGAGATTCAACTCAATAGCTTCCGAGGACGGAATCTACATCAGGAAGGGGGGCATGTTAACCCTCACGGCTCACGGACACCCTATCACCTACGAGACAGACGTTGTAACCTACGGTGGACATTGTATTATTTATTTGGTAGAGTCAGGTACCGGGCTTGTCGGTCCAATAGGAAAATGGTAAGAGTGATTGCCGATGAGAGGCGCACTCTAACTGGGACATTCAAGGGATTAGTTGGCTAAGCATGGGCGCCCAAGTGTGAATGGGGTGAGCTCATATAAAAGCCAACTAAACCTAAAATTCACTTATTCTCTCATTTGTGCAATAGAAGAGTGCTCTTGCTCCATCTCCATCTTCTTCTTCTTCACCTCCTTGTGTGTGTGTATGTGTGTGTGTGTGTGTGTGTGTGAGAGAGAGAGAGAGAGAGAGAGAGAGAGAGAGAGAGAGAGAGAGAGAGAGAGAGAGAGAGAGAGAGAGAGAGAGAGAGTGCGATCGAGCATTGCGGCGGCACGACGGCAGTGAAGCGGTTGAGCGCGACGTAGAGGCGTCTCATTCTTCTTCACGGCGAGGAATCCTCCATGGCAGGAGCATAGAGCGGTGAGTGACACACCATTGCCCTCTTTTGAGCTTACTAGTTAAGCTAGTTGTGTGCTTGGAGCCGTCTGTGGCTCGCACACAGTGTTAGGCAAGTCCCTTGCTTTGATAGTGCGACAAGGAGCGCACATATGGGTTGAAGCAATCTCCTTGTGCTTGGTATGATAAAGCTGACACTCATTTGGTTAAACGAGGCTTTCGTAATAGTCCAACAGAAAGCACATTGTATGTAAAGCGTGAGAATGATGTACTTCTCATTGTGGTTCTTTATGTCGATGATTTGCTGATCATTGGACCAAATGAGAGACATATTGCTGAATTTAAGGCTGATTTGAATGCTACTTTCAAGATGAAAGATTTGGGGTTGTTGCATCATTACTTGGGTATACAGTTTAAGGAGTGTGATGGTGGTATTGCCTTGTGTCAAAAAACTTACATAGAGACATTGCTATGTAAGTTTGGACTTGAGGATTGCAAACCTATTGCCACTCCCATGGAAACAAGTTTGAAGTTGAGTCTACATGATGCTGGCGATGCTGTTGATGTCACTCTTTACCAAACTGCTGTTGGCTGCCTCATTTATGTATGCAAAACAAGGCTAGATATTCAGTTTGCAGTCTCACAGGTCAGAAAATTTATGCATAGCCCTGGGTCTAAGCATTGGCAGGCTGTAAAGAGGATTTTCCACTACCTTAGTGACACTTTACATCTTGGTTTTTTTTATCCAAGGGGGGGATCATTGCCGCCAGACTTACATGCTTTTTCGGACTCAGATTGGGCTGGTTGTTTTGACACGCGAGTGTCCACAAGTGGTTTTTGTTTCATGCTTGGTAGTTCATGTATATCATGGTTGAGCAAGAAGCAACCTACTGTGGCCACTTCGAGTTGTGAGGCTGAGTACAGGGCAGTCTTCACAGCTACGGTTGAGTGTGTATGGCTCAGATGCCTTATGGCTGATTTGGGTGTTGGACAGGACACTGCCAACACTATCTACACTAATAGTCAGAGCACATTGGCAGTTGCGAGGAACCCAATTTCTCATGCTCGCACAAAGCACATTGAGGTGCATTACCACTATGTCAGGGAGAGGCTCTTAGTAGGAGAGATCAGTTTGGCTTATGTTCCAACACAGGACAACCTTGCAGATCTTTTCACAAAGGCATTGTCTCGTGAGAAGCTTGAAGCTTTCCACAAAGCTTTGGGCTTACTTCCCTTTGTGGACTTCTTGGATGACACTAGGTATGGCTAAGGGTCTATGGACTTGGTGAGGTTTTCGTTGCGTAGGGAACACGGTGTCTGTAATCTGGATCTGCCTAGGTGTTGGTTCTAGATCCCTTTGGGTATCTTCTACCAAACTCCTTAATTGCTTGACTCGCTCGATCTCCTTCGTAGGGTTTGGATAAGTTCCTATCTTCTTCTTGGATCCTGGCCATTGTGGCTCATGAAGATCTTCCTTGTTGGTTTCTATCTTAGTGGTGGTGTTGGTCTCCATGGTTCAACCTAAATCAGATTCCTCTTTAGCGTCGTTCATATATACGGGGTCGTCACCAGTCCCTATGTTGGTCTTTGAACTGGGGTCACTGGGGTCTGACTTCGCTGCTTTTTGCGATCTCTTCCTTTGTGTTTTCTTCTTTTTCTGAGATTGGGCAATTGATGCCGTGTCTCTTTCCTCAAGAATATAATTTTGTTTTTGGAGCATCAATCGTGTGAGTACATTTACTGGTACCACATGTGTACCTTGTGATGGCTCCTCGGTAACCTCAATCAAGTTTAATGGTGTGATCTTCGGTGCATTTGGATTATTTGGACATTGGGCAATCAAATGATCTATGCCACATCGATTACACATGAGTATCGGCATTGTAGACGTGCTCGCTTGATTGATTTGCATTAGTGTGGCGTTCTTTTGTAGCCTAATAGGACACTCGGCCACACGATGCGGACCTCCACACTCATAGCATTGAAGAGGTGGTCTCTTAGCAGTGTAATTGATATTTTAGCCTCTTGCAGCAAGAGCAGCTACTTGATAAACAGGTTTGACTTGTCCCCAATAGTCCTCCATGTAGTATTGTGGACTTTCTTCAAGTGTATCCATCACATAGGCAATATTAGGATCTATATCTTCCTCATAGCCTTCCAAACAAGCAATAGATGTCTCCCAGCCCACTTCATTCACATAAGTGATTCTCGGATGTGGTGGTTGCGGTCCTAGCACTGGAGGTGGTAAGGGTGTTGTTTGAACAACATTTTGGACCCTAGGGACCATGTGTTGTGACGTTTGTTTACGAGGTGGGGCCGGCATCAATGCAGGCACTCGAGGTGTATCTGTCCATGCTAAGGTTGGTCTATTGGCCATCGCGCGCTTAAATACTATGCAATCCTTAGCTTGATGACCATACCTCCCATAGGCATTGCCGTTCCCATTGAATTTTACTCTAAAAGTAGGGCATTCACTGGTACTATGTGGTCCATAGCATACTGAGCACCATTGTTGCTCCCTTCTTGGATACATATGATTGTTTTGCAGAGCACGATTGTCCCTAAGACTCTCTTGAATAGCCTTGGTGAGGTCTGCTAAAGTCATCTCAGATATCTTTGGCTCCTTAGCAATAGGCTTTAGGGTCATTGGTTGATGCCCCGATACTTGCGAGCTAATAGATATAGGCTCAACAGACACTCTTTCTTCTTGAATCATTAAATTATCCTCCAATTGAATCACATTGGTGGTGACTGCTTCCCAAGTGGTGATACCTCTAATAACTAGGCCATTGTAGATATCCTCATGTTGTAATCCCCTAATGATCTATCAAGCAATTGATTATTATTAAAGCGCTCATTTGGATTACAATGAGAATTCAAATGCTTCAAGCGACTGATAAAGTCTCTCACCGACTCTCCTTCCTCTCGTTGGGCTTTCTGGAGCTGAGAGGCTACACCCCAAAGCACTCCCTCTTGTATGTATTCTTTTAAGAACAGTCTCCTAAGAGTAGGGTAATTTGTTTTTTCTTCCACCCTTAGGGTTCTATACCAATCCCTAGCCTTTCCACTTAAGGTTAGGCTTAAAGCATTACTCTTATGCAAGTCATTGTGTCCTCCTAGAGAATCACATATTTGTTCAAACACTTTGATATGATTTCTCACATCCTCATCTCCACTAAATTTTTGTGTCAGCTTGGCTATTTGTACTGCCTTACTTCTAGGTTCTCTATCAGGCATGTTACGCATATTCTCAACGATAGATCAACTGATAGCTTGAGCAAATGTTGCCAAGTCACCTAAGTGAGCAGGCACCGTGGGTGAAGGCGCTCCAGAGACTACATGTGGAGTAGGTATTGGAATTGGGCTTGGCGCATAGGAAGCCCTTGGATTCCACGTTTGGTACGGTGTTGTGCCATGTGGCGGTCCAAAGTTCATATGTGTGGCCCTAGACATAGTAGACATCCGATGTGACATGCTAATGCTAGCCGGTATCATCCCATGGAAATAAGAACTTGGGTGTTGTGGTTGTGGAGCACAGGTAGTTGAAACAATGGGAGGGGTAGGAACTACATGAGTACGAGGATCCATGGGTGTATACGATTGGTACACACTTGTAGGTACTGTTGCAGGCATTGAGCTACCATGTAGCGGTGCTTTACTAACAAATGAGGTCCATGGCGTGTTTCTCGACATGCGCATCATTGGGGTAGGCATGGTAGCTGTGGTGTCATCAAGGGAAATATGAGCTATACTTGCAAAGGTAAAGCTATCACTTGTGGGCTCAGATTGCACTGAGACCCATGGCGAAACAACATATGGAGGATCCATCGGACTTACCGAGGGAGTCTCCATTTGCGGTAAGGTCAATTGTTTAGACTTCCCTGTATCCAAGAATCTCATGAGACCCATTGAAGGCATGTGGATCCCCTTGTTCTGTCTCTCTAGCTCAATAACCCTATGGATGACCTCACAAACTCTTTATTGTTGATCCTCCACACTAGTAGCACCCATTGTGGATTGTAAGACATCTAACCAACCCACGTGATAGGTGTGACATGTGTATAGGTCAGTTAGAGTTTCCATTTGTAGTTCGTACTCCCAGTTCTCATTTAGGATCGCTCCATCTAAGCTTGAGGTGCTAGGGGTGTCCTTTGAACTAGATGCAATGTGGCTCTCTATGGGTTGACCCTTAGTGGTCGCTAACTTCAGAGCACTCGATTGCTCTCCTAGCAAAGATATTGACATAGGAGCTTTCGCTTTTAACTCTCTTCGTTGCTCCGCCTTGCATAAGCTCTCGATTTCCTTTTCCCTAGCCGCAATGATATATCACTCAACCTCTTGCACTTCGGCAAGGCTTCTACCATCAGGTAATATAACCTCAGAGGGGAATAGTTCTGAAGAGTCAGGGGGTGCAGTGAATGGAGTATTCACGTGCACATTCTCAAAGGGCATAGGGTCTACGTTGGTCATCAATGGAGAATTTACTTCCCCACCCCCCTCATTTACATCATTAGCTCCATGTTCGGAGCGAGTGGCTCTACTAAGGTTTCCTTCAAGCGACTAAGCACGCTCGGTCCGGACCGTGGACCCATGGCATGCATGTCTCGGATTGAGTTATCCGAATTAGGCATTGGGAAACCCTCCATGATGTCGTAGTGAGAGGAAGAGTCACTAGCTGCTATGTTTAAGTCTTGGTTTGTACTACCTTGGGTCCCCGCCGAGGGCCTGGAACCTAAGGTAGGTGGATATTGAGAACTCGCGTAAGTCGAAATGCTCTCTAGTTGCTCGACCTCTAGCACACGACCAGAGCGCAGATGCATGTGCCTTTGGCACCCTACAAGTGTTGGCGAATAATCTCGAAGGTTAACCGCTTACTTTTTTAGGCGTACGTTTTCACTCGTTTTTTTATGTTTTTTAATGATTGGTTTTTGGATTAGAGGGTATGATAGCTCAAAATGAGCGTATCGCTCAGGGGGTTGTGGTGTGCTTTATCGCACAACGTTGGGTTACGTGAAGCTCCGTTGGTCCTCAAAAGGGTCAATTTTTACCTACGCGTGAGGCTAAAATACGTAATTTTAAAGGGGGACTGAGGCCTGAGCCTGAGCGTGGGCTTGGGTCTGCGGAATATTCTCGATCCCGGTCCTACCTTTTTTTTTTCTTTGGGATAAGGTCGCCGCGGCTGCGCTGTGCGCACGAGCACACGCACATCTAACCTACCTATTTACAACTAATACAACTACTGTTACACACTAACACACTACTACAATAACTCATTAGCTCTAACAGATCTACTTACTACTTATTTTACTTTACACAAAACTAGTATTATGGATCTACTACCTTAATCCTAATACTTTATCACAGAAAAAACAGAGTACCTTTCAACTCCTTATTAACAAAACAATACACAGCAGCAAAACAAACTCCTTCTCAACACACACACCTCCTTCTCTACCTTTTCTACAGTTGAAATTGCACCACAAAGAAGCACAGAGTGCCATTCAAGCTTAGTGTATGGCATTTCCCCGGCAACGGTGCCAAAAATGTGCGTGTCTATCGTACGTGTGAATGCAAGGGACTTGCCGATACACTGTGTGCGAGCCACAAATGATTCCAAGCACGCAACTAGCCTAAACTAGTAAGCTCAAAGATGATGATGGTGTGTCATCACCGCTCTACGCTTACTGTCATGGAGGATTCCTCGCCACAAAGAAGAGGGAGACACCACTACGCTGCGCTTAACCGCCTTGCCGCCGTCGTGCCACCGTCGCAATGCTCGATCACTCTGTCTCTCTCTCTCACGCATACACACACACACAAGGAGATGAAGAAGAAGAAGATGGAGATGGAGCAAGAGCACTCTTCAATTGCATAAATGAAAGAATGAGTGAATTTTAGGTTTAGTTGACTTTTATATGACCTCGCCCCATTCACACTTGGGCGCCCATGCTTAGCCAACCAATCCATTGAATGTTGCAGTTAGAGTGCGCCTCTCATCGACGATCACTCTTACCCTTTTCCTATTGGATTGACAAGCCCGGTACCCGACTCTACCAAATAAATAATACGACGTCCGTCTTAGGTGATAGGAATGTGCGTGAGGGTTAACATATGTTGGGATGGAGAATCTTGTAATTCGTGTAATGTTTGTTTTACAACAGTTTCACGTTGCTCTTTAGAATCAAAATTGAGAGCACTTTGCTCGTTAGATTTGTTAACACTTTGCTTATCATTAGAATTCATTGCACTTTGCATACCATTAGTAGAATTCACCGCACTTTGCTCTTGAGAATTCACAAGACTTGGAGACAAGCAGTAACACAAAAAGACTTGATCTCTTAAATCTGTTTTCTGCAAAATAGACTCGGTTGTACATATAAGAGGTGCAGATGGTATATTTTTCTCACGAAGCAAAAGCACATGTTTACCATTGGCCATAAAGGATAAGGAGTTGTGTTCATAACTAGTGTGCAATGTGTTTCCTAAACCATGCAGCCACTTCCGTCCTAAAACTACGTCAGTACGGTCCATGTTCATAACTTGAAAGTCAAGGGTCATCGTATGATCTTGAACAATAAGCCCAACCCCTTGAACTACCATGTCCCATACTTCTTTATCATTGTCAGACATCTGTTCGACCACATACTTGTGAGAGCAGAGAGTCTGTGTAAGCTTCAATTTCTTGACTAACTTATAGTTCAGGAAGTTATGAGTTGCACCATCATCCACTAAAATACAAACACGTTGTCCATTAATAGTGTCATGCATGCGAATCAAAATCATGGGGGCCAAAGGTGGGCTGCCACATTGAAGCAGGCACACAACACTTGTGCTTTTCTTCCATATGAAGAACCTCTACAGCACAATATTTAGGAGATGAATCTAATGTGAAGCGTTGCACCGTGTGCATGGCCTTTTCTTTGCCTTGCAAAAGAGGACAATCTTTCTTGTTATGTTGGTCCAAAAGACATCTAAAACACAAATCGTGTTGCTTTGTACGCCTAAAATCAGCAGTGCTGAGAGACCCATGTGGAGTATCTCGTGATTGCTTAGGCTTCTAGGCCTCTTGTGGGCGTGGAGAGGTAAATTGCCTCTTATTCCTCTTGGAACATGTGGGTGATCTACCTCGCCATTGGCTCTTAGCCACATTGCTCTTAGCAAAATTATTCTTAGAGTAGGGAACATTCATTTCCTTTCCTCTCTTGGTCATCATTATATCTTTGGGCATGACTGATGGCTTCTTCCAAAGTTTTTGGATGCTGGGTCTTGACATGAAGACGATAGTCTTTGTCAAGCCCCTATTGAAACCCCATATCTTTTTGGAATTCATCTAGACCTTCTAGCTTTAAATATGATTTTCCAATACTTTGAAAGGTACTGTGTGAGAGAGAGGCCAGACATGCGGCATGCATCCCATGCTAACCAATTCTTATCTTCTTCATTGGAGTCCAAAAACTCTTCGGAGAAAGAAGGTTGAAACGCAGCCCAAGGCGGAGGATGAGCATCTATTGGAAATGTCATCCACCACTTATAGGCCTTGCCTTTAAGAGATAGACTTGTTTCCACAACCGTCTTTATACCCGGGGTGTGTCTCAATCTATGAATATCAGTCCATTTGTGTAAGAATGTATTGACCGCATCCTTGTTGCGATCACGCTCTTCCCCGTGAAACTCAAGAATGGTGATATTTTTAAGTAATGCATTGCTACCTTCTACATCTTCTGAAGCACTTGTCTCTTGGACTCCTTGAGTCATGCGAGCTTGGTTTCCTTGAACCGTGCCACTTGTGGCTCCTTAAGCCGTATGTGAATTTATAAATTTCATAAGTAATTCCGTAAGATTAGTAACATTTGCATTGAGTGCAAAGAGGTTGCATTCCAGTACGCTTTGGTGATTTTCCAAAGTCTTGAAAGCAGCCATATCTACAAGGCCAAGATCTCCTAGACCATCATCGTCATTCATATTAGTGTCAGCAGCACCCGTGGTGCCTTGATTTTGATCTACGTGCTCAAAATCAAAAGTGTGTGTAGGTGGGATATCCTCACTGGCCATAGTAAACACACACTAATGTAAAGAGAGAAAAAAAAAGTCAACTTGTAGCTTGTGAAGCTTGAAGTCTTTGTGTTTTTTATGCTCCGCGATTTGCGTTGCATGTGAACCTCGCCTTGCAAAAATTGTAGCGCTTCACGTGTCGTTCGTCGTAAGAACATCTTTGTTGATTCTTCACAAAAACTCATTGTTTTTGTGAACGCTTTTGTTCACTTTGAAGCTACCTCCTTGAGGAAAAAAGAATTTTTGGAGAAAAACTTGCCTTCCTCCAAGAAGTGAAAAGGAAGGGTGAAATTACTTCCTTGAAGTTTGAAGCTTTTCCTTAAAAAAAAAAAAAAAAAACACACATGTATACTATCTTTCCTTGTTATACACAACAAGGCTCAATAGCTTGATGGTAAAGTATTGTGCTCTTACCCTCATGGGGTGGGTTCAACCCTCCTTCATGTAAGGGTTAAGCAAGCCTTCCTACGCGCGTAGCCAACGGCGCCAACGAAAGCCTTTGGAGGCTCTATGCCGTAGAGGTGCGGCGGTCATGGTTCGTTGTCTGTCTTCGCGTGCTGTGCACAAAAAACTGTGTCTGTCTTTTTTTTGCTGCACAGCAGAGACGTTGCTGTCTGTAGATCGTGGAAGAGAAGCAGTGCATCGCATGCACATACAACCCGCTTTCCCCCATTCCCAAAAATAGCTCGGATACTAATGAAAGGGAGGTGGTAATGCGTGTGCTAGTCTCCAACCAACCTTGCTATCTTATAGCCTCCCCCTAGCTTGCACACTATCTAGCCATGCCGGTGGCCTTGCCCGTAGGACCCATGTCCAACTTTGGACAGTCTTAGTTATATTTATACCAAAGATGATATATACCAAAACTTTGGACAGTCTTAGTTATATTTATACCAAAAATATCTCGGATACCAATGAAAGGGCAGTGGTAATGCGTGTGCTAGTCTCCACCCAACCGTGCTATCTTATAGCCTCCCCCTAGCTTACACACTATCCGGCCGTGCCGGTGGCCTTGCCCGTAGGACCCATGTCCTTATATACAAACTTTGGACACTCTTAGTTATATTTATACCAAAGATGATATATATCAAAATGTGGTGATAGTGTATAGTATGTGGATTTAGGTGCATTGAATCATATGGACCAGCCATGGTGAGTGGTTTAGAGTCCTACAAAATTTGGACATTCTTGGTTATATTGAGACCAAAGATGATATAGCACATCATGTTACGCCTGTAAAAAATCTATTGTTGTCTATGACAAATAGCAAGGTGAAGTATTTGAATGATGTATCGTATTTACCCAACAGTACAAAGAGCTTGGTGTTTGCTAGGCAGATCGTTGAGCAGGGTTTATAGGTCAAGTTCAATGCTGATGATCTACGTCTTAACAAATGTATGAAAATTGGAATGCTTATTGCAAAAGATAAAAAGGTGGTCACAATGTTCACTCTTGATGTGGATGTACCTAAAATGAAAGCTTACATGTTGGCACAAAGGGTCAAGACTTGTTAACATTTGACATAACCATATATTGACATGAAAATGTACATAGGCTGAAAATGATGCAAATTTTGGAGCTTATGATAAGTTTCCCACTATTTAGGATGGTTGAATGCATAAGGTTTGTTAAACTTGTTAGTTTGTAATCCATACAAACGCATCATTTCCTCATGACAAGCATGTAAGCAAAAATGTGTTTGAGAGTGAGTAGTGCATATGTATATGTGTAGTCCTGCCAAGACTGTGTCTATGGGTGGATGCAAGCTTTATGTTACATTCATTGATGAGACCATACATGAACGTATAGGTGTACTTTATGAAGGAGAAAAGTGAGGTGTTTACTCACTTTGTGAATTTCAAATTTATGGCTAAAAAAGAGATTGGAAAGTATGCAGAGTGCTTGAGGGCGCCTCTCCAATGGATTTAGCACAATTGTGACAAGCATGTAATTCATAGGCAATACTTCACAGCAAAATGGTGTTGCTGAGCAGAAGAACATTCACATTGCAGAAGTTGTAAGGGCAATGATGAATGAGAAGATTATATCTCATTTTTATTGGGCTGAGGTAGTTTCTATGGCTATATATATATAGTCCTCAAGTAATCTCTTAGTGTTACATTAAGACATTGCTGCTTAGATTCAACCTTGAGAACTATAAAACCTATTACATGCCTTTTTTTTTCATACTCACAATCGTTAGTGCAAAAGCTATATTAACTTAGAAAATGTACCTACAGCCTCGAGCATAGATAGTGCCTTGAGGAGTCAAAAGTACAAAAGGGTATTGGCCTTAGCCTTTTCATATAAATTGCTTTGTCTTGCTATTGAAAGCCCAAAGCAAACACTTTCAGAGTGTTCAATGTCAAAGAGATATCCCTTCCACTCCTCATTTTCCAATAACAAGAATCCATTCACTACTTTCTTATACTTTTTATGTGGTCGTTGCAGGAATTCTTTCGAATAACTGAGGTTTTCTCAATTTCCAAGTTTATTTTGAGATAGCAAAAGCACACAATCCGACTGCAAACTAGCATGGTTGTTGGGGTGGTCAACTGGCTAGACACCCATTGCTAACCCATCATTACTAACTCACTTATTCTTGACTTGAGGATAGAATAAGAAGTATGAAATGATAACTCACTCTGTGCTTCACCCACTTTGTGCTCTCCATCCTCACATAGCACTGCACTCATGCATTCGTTCACCCACACATATGAGAGTTGAAAGTTGTCGTAATACTCCTCTTCAACATTTCACTCTTCTCAGTGAAATTCACATTGGCAGCGCAAGCTTGGAGCTTTCATGGCTATGGAGGCATTGTGAGCTTGACACATAGAGCTCATGTATCAAGGTGGCAAGGGGCTAAACTCCACAAGACACAAGGTGAGGGAGATTGAGCTTTCTATGAGCTCAAAGAGGGAGAAGCAGATTGCTCATTTCATGACATATTGACAACACGTCATTGTTTTTCTCATAGCGGGAGCTAGAAAACTCCAAATCAAAAACTTTTCTTATCAAAGAAAATCTCTCTTTCAGCTCTAGAACTTTGTAGAAGAGCCTGCCAGGTGATTTGGATCATAGGTATGTCTGAAATTAAAAACACAGAGGCTGTTTTTAGAGAACAGATTGTGTATTCAACAACTTTGACATAATGAGAGTATAGCTCTTCAATTGTGACTACACATAGAGAGAGCGATCATAGCTCTCCGGCCTCATTACATGTCAGAGATAGAGACAAGGACACATATAGTGATACTTTGACATTGTTGCTAGGATAGTGATTTTGCTACTTGCATATCTATTGGCACTTGTTTATGTGCATATCTTACATCTTGCAATGATTTATACAACTCATGTATGTTGTGTTGCGGATACTACCTATGTACGCTGTTGTGGAGCCTATTTTGGCTTGATTTGGTAGTTACCCAACGGTCTTTGAGACCTGTTCCGAAAGATCCCTTCTAAGATTGTGGCTAGTCATTGAATGTTTTGCACATTTGGAGAGCCTTGCGTGAGGTTTTATTGAGCTCAGGTGTTTCTCGGATATATGAGACACCGTCGGTGATACATGTTGTTGGAGATCCCCTACTCGTGGCTTGCCATAGGGCATGTATAGAGGTGTGTAGGTGCTTCTGATTAGCTCGTAGTCTTTTGACATTGTTTTTTGAGCAATATATGTGATTCCATTCCCTATTAGCACTCTTTTATGGTTTATGTGTTGATTTTCTTGTTTCAGGTTTGAGATTTTTGCTCCATGTGAAAAGGAGACTCTGCCAAAAATTTTGCAAAAATTTGCCATAAATCCTTAGTCTCACTCTCTTGCATTTGCTCTTGTCAATTATGGTTGGATCTTTCAAGAAAGAAGAGTATTATATTAAGAAGTTTAATGGCACAAACTTCATGATATGGAAGCAATGTATGCTTGATGTCTTGGCCAATAAGGGCCTTGTAGTGCCATTGAAAGAGCATAAGAAGGATGTTTACATTGCTAATCAGTGGGAGGAGCTTGATGCTCATGCCATGGCAACCATTTGTATGTGCCTTGCTGAGTCCATTTTCTTTACGATTATGGAAAAAGAGTACTGCAAAGGGTTTATGGGAGTCATTATGCTCAGCTTGGGATGGCGAGTGCCTCAAATAAGGTTTTTCTTATGAAAAAGCTCATGTGTTTGAATATGAAAGAGGATATCAATGTCAATTCATACTTAAATGAGTTCACAGCTTGTTTACAAAACTTATATCTAGTGGACTTTATTTTGATAATTAATTGAAAGTTATTTTCTTGCTATGTTCTTTGCCTTTATCGTGGGACACATTTAACACTGCCATTGATAACTTTGCACATGGCGGTAAGTTTGTTTTTAGTGATGATACTAGTGATTTGCTTACATAAGATATTAGATGTCAGTCTCTTGAGAGTAGTGGGCATGGACATGCATGTATGTCTAGTGATGGTTGTCACATGCAAAGATGTTGCAATTGTGGTTGCGGGCATAGAAATCGCAAGAATGATTGTAGCAAGAGTCATGGCCGTGACCTGCAAAATGTAGAGTGCTATCATTGCCACAAGAAAGGCCATTTGAAGAAATATTTCCACATTTTGCAATGTGAAAAGGGTAAAGCCATTGTCAAGTCTGACCCTCCTAAGAGCAGTGTGAAGGTCGAGGAGCTTGATTTAGTTGAGTCTCCATTAGCTGATGAGGTTGTTCCTTCCATGTTGCAACCATCAAAGGTCATGATATTGCTAACTTGAGTTGAGATGCATTATTGGCTCTTTATGAGTGTTATGCAAAAAACTGGATCATTGACTTAGGTGCCAATTTCCATGTTACTTCCCATAGGGAATGGTCCTATGCATGGTTTGGGCAAGCTAGGTGACTTGTATCATCTTAACAATTGTGGCATTGAAGATGTGAAGTTATGTATGCATAACGGCACTGAGTGTATGCTTAAAGGTGTCAGACATGTGTCAAAGTTGACAGCAGGTAGGTGACTTGTATCAAGTTAACAAGTGTGGCATTGGAGATGTGAAGTTATGTATGCATAAGGGCACTGAGTTTATACTTCAAGGTGTCAGACATGTGTTATAGTTGACTAAGAGCTTAGTGTCAATTGGTCAACTTGTTGATTTGAGATATATTGAAGTTTTTGGGAATGATTCCAAGGGGATGGGAATGGAGGGAATTTTTGGAGAGAGCTTTCGAGGAAGCTTTTTCTAAGCCTTTCACTAAAGGAGTCTTTGCAGGGAAAAATATTTCCATGCCTTGGTTGTAGAGAGCTTTTTGGAAGGAGCTTTTTTTTTTGTTATTTCAAATTCCAATAGAACCTTCAAACTAATATGTACATTTGAAAAAATTATGCTTCAGACAAAAGAGAAGAACATAAAGACACAAGCCACCATCATATACTAAATTTTCCCAAAAAGAATTACAATATCAAAATGTCAGTTACTATTCGTGCGATACAATTACATATTAGGACTAGGAGATGTGAGTGTTACAACTTAATTCCACTTCTTTTTATGCCATACGATGACAGCTAAATAATATCAAAACAACAGTTACAATTGATGCTATATAATTACATATGAGGACTAGGAGATGTGAGTGTTACAACTCAATTCCACTTTTTTTTATGCCGTATGATGACAGTTGAACATACAAATATGCTTGCAAGCAATGTAGGGTTTGCTTTGTGCCACTCGTTCTACAAAGTCCCTACATGTACACATTGGGCTACTTGCAATATGAACTTCATACCTCTCACCCACCACTTGTGAAGAAGATGTTTCCACTATGAATTTTTCATGCATATTTGTCTTCACTACAATGTGCTGCACAATCTGGCCTTCCATGGTTACTATCAATTCAATTCTCTCAGAGGGTTGAATTGATATTCATGGCCGATAACACACATTGTTGGTTTCCTTAGCTGCAATCTTATTTATTGTGAAGCCTCCTGTCCCCACTTTCAGTAACTCTAAAGCAGCCATGTTTGTTCCTTTTTCCAATGGCCCTATATTGGGGACTCTAGCAAGGCATTGAATGATTGTGTTACAAATTTGCTATGTGTAATCCACATTATCATTGCAGAACCTCATGAATTGTGCCTTTGAACCCCTACCATGAGCACTATCATCCCCTTTTGCCCATGTCTGAATACACCAAAAGGATGGTGCGACAACACCTGCACCCTTGCTCCTTTTTTTTGTTGCATTTACAGACTCTAGATCCTAACCACCTTTGACATTGAACCCTACTTCCCTTTGGTGTACGAAAAATTCCCACATTGTCTTATGAATGTTAGTCTCATGAATCATTAGCCCAACCTCGTGTTCATCGCCTACCTAGCCGACCACTCCGGTAGTTGCTTGGAGGCCCTTACAATTGCACGGGATGTTTTGTGTGAAAACTCTGGACGATGTGAAGCATTCTCCTCCTCATAGATTACTTTCCCAACCTATTTTTTCTTTCTAGCTACTGTAATATTATCCCCCTCCAATACCAATTGTTGATAGAGTGGTGTACCTCCGAGATCA
Organism: Adiantum capillus-veneris; assembly: GCF_014529385.1. Classification (NCBI taxonomy): domain Eukaryota; kingdom Viridiplantae; phylum Streptophyta; class Polypodiopsida; order Polypodiales; family Pteridaceae; genus Adiantum; species Adiantum capillus-veneris. The sequence goes on along the minus strand of NC_140953.1, from coordinate 28,594,605 downwards.
TCCTCAATCTCTCTAGCAACATCAGCTGGACCTGGTGCTCGGCCTTGTTGTGCCCGACAAGCAAGTTTTCAGCAGCAGGTCCAACCTCATGATATCTACCCTCCACAAAAGCAAGCACCTTTACACTTTGAGCAAAGCGTTTGACAGATCAGACACACATGCATAGTACAAGCTCAACAATTCTTTGTTTCCCGTGCTTTTTCCCAAAAAGGTTTGTAGTAGGAATGTATGATAGGTCATCCACTTACTCCAACACATTCTTATTTAAAGATAGCATTTGAACACTAAAATAAAGGCCACCCTCAAATATTGCTTGCAAATGTTTACCCCAACAAAGTGTTTCTCCAACAAGGGTACCATACATGCCACCAACTTAGCCAACATTCCATTTGCGACAAGTTATAAACAGATAATTTTCCAGAAGCCCGCGAAGATTGTATTGTTTGTACAAGCTTGTTGCCTCTTCCTCGCTCCTTGTACAGTGCCACAATTCACACATATGTTTGTGCTCATCTTGGAATTTTTAATGAACATATTGCATGGTGTGAATGTGCAAGCTCTGCTTCCAATGAAACAAGCACAAGCGCTCTCTTCCTTCCATAACATTGTCATGTACACCATTAAGTATAGTTTGAATAGATTTCCAATTTTCTCCAGCCTCATTTTCCATGAATGCTCTAAAATCAGTTGGACGGTGTCCATTGTCCAACAACACCGTATTCATCATTTCCAAGAACATGATTTGTGCTTGCGTGTCTTCTTCTTTCATCTCACAGATGGCAATTGCTTGCATCTCTTGAATCTTGCAAAGATAAAGGATGTATCAAACGATACAAAGGAACAAAGAGGAAGTTGTAAGATGTCTTCGCAGGCCATATGCAGGATCGTAGACATGCGCTGTAGTTGTTGTCCACCCCACTACTCTACGCATGTGATCAAAGCTTAGCCAGCTTCTTCACAAGTCCCCATTCTCATCTTGTCGCATTATATTGACTAGCTCGACACCAGATACATGTCCATTGATCGACATTTTGAATACGTGACATCTTTTGTTAGGGTCTGTGTATTGTCCTGGAAATAGCATGTCATGGAAAAACTTATACCTACAACTATTTTTCAACCAACGCAATTGAGACTCTGCACTATCCCCAATCCGTGTAGTAGTTGCTTTCCTCATCCAGTGTTTAAACCTGAGATTAATAGCAGATACAAGGATGTCAGCCAAAAAAATATGTAACAGTGTTCGAAGTCAAGAAGTTGAAACAACACCTTTGTGTATGGATCAATGGCCGCATCTCCTCTAGTATAGAGATAAGCTCATTGCTATTCAATTCCTCCACATTTTCTTGAACCATTGCTCCCATTACCATCTACTTTGCAAGATTTAATTGCAATTGCCTAGGTCTAGTCGTTGGAGAATCGGACACCACATGAGACACAAGCTCGATAAATAACTCTCACCAAAGCATAAAATGCATAAGCATGTGCATAAGAAGAGAGCAAACGTGGTGCTCAATACACATCCCACAAATTTGTGTGCAAAATTTGAAAACTACATATAAATTGTATCTGTAACCTGTGACCACTTGTGACATGTAGCCACAATGAGCAATACACAAATCTCACTCCTACGAGAGTGTGTACAATAACACCAATCTGTGTCTGAAACTAACATATCCTATCAAAGTGAGAGTAAAAACCTCAATCATTGTCAAAGTGGGAGTCACACTCAACCACTAAATCATCCAAGAGAAAACTATAGATATGCAAAAGCATGGCAAGAATCTGGGGAAATTCAGCAAAGTTTTCCTTGAAATTTGACAAAATCAAGTTGAGAAATTTCAAGGGAAACTTGAAATTTTAACTTTCCCTTGAAATTTGAGAAAATCTCTAAAATCTCAACAAAACCACACCATAAATAGACACTCAGCGACTCGATAGAAAATCCACATATGGTATACATAAACTACCAAAATCTTAGCAATCTAGCTCACTCCTGAATGAGCGGCTTTATGGAACATTGTACCTGTCCAAAAACCCTGTAAACATGTGAATATGTCACTTGCAATTTGTAACTAGATCAATCTATATCTGCATATGCATTCATAGCAAAAAGTGCACAAAACCATGCTCAAAAACTCTCAAAAGTAACCCACATAGTCATACATGAGCACATAACCCGTGCATCATAATCCGCAATAAAAAGGATGCAACCTATGAGCAAAATAATGAAATATGGCATAGTAACATGTTGATCAAAAAGCAAACACAAAAGACAATCAACCACCTAGTAGTGGTCAAAGCCGTCGTCCAAGAGTCAATGCTGCTCGTCGAGAGAAATGCCTCCAAAATGTGTCGATGTGTGTCCTGAAAGAGGGAATCAAGTCGTCTCACCAAAAGAGAATATGTTGGAGCAAAACCACTATGGATGAGTGCTAGAGGAGAGTCAATGCCGCTCTCTCTCTCTATATGTCTCCTATTATGTTGAGGCCAGGATGTTGGCAGAATCCATTAGAGAAAAACCACTCTAGATAAGATGGTGAGGCTATGTTGGATGAAGTTAGCCAAACCGGGTAGAAGTGCTCACCGATGCCAAGAAGCCAAATCCCCGATGTCAAAGCCTTGAATCTTGAGAAGAGCACGAAAAGTTGAAATCCTGGTAGTCAATGGTGAAGAAGAATGTTGTTTGAGAGTATCTTTCTCAACCGCGATGTCCTAACTCTTTGATGCCGAGAGCAAATGTTGGGATCTATAGAAGTCAATGCCTTAGTCAAAATAATCAAATTTTGAAATCCATCACTTCTTGAGCTTACACACAAGCTCAATTGCCAATTCTTTATGTGTGTATGTGCACGAACACATACTCTATTAATTCTTCTTCTTCCTTGTCGGATCTTCTCTTTTGTTTTGTCCAATGCCAGAGAAGAAAGCTAATTCTGATTCTATCTCTCTATTTCCAAAGGTGTGTGTGTGTGTGTGTGTGTGTGTGTGAGTGTTGAGTAGTGGAATGAGCTAAACACTTATGACAGTTATTCCAAGTTGGTAGTTAGAGTTAGTTCAGATTAGCTTAGCACTTCAAATAAAAAAAGATTGGAACTGGAAATAACATTGAACACTGGAACTAAAAATAAGAATGAACATTGAAACTAGAAATTAAAACTGGAATGTATACTCAGATCAGTTGGTACAAGTACAATAGTGAGTCAAGTATGCACAGAGCTCCCACACTAGCTCCTAAAAGGGTACAAGTGATCACTAGCCAAGAATATCCCATAAAATAGAGTAATGGGATCTATTTATAGTCTTTTGACTAGTATCGTGAAGCTCCGCTTCCATGGAGGGAAAGTGAGCAAAGGGATGTAGATTAAGCTTCTTTGAAGGCTACGTGTATATTGATCAGTGGTCCGAGCTTGATAACAAGCCAATTTTAAGCTAAAAGTATGTCAGATACGACAGTTATCTTGTTAACGCTAAAAGAGAGTATCCTTGAAGTGGGAAGTTTATTAATTATAATTGTAGTACTCAAAGTGCTTTACATGCATGCCTTTACGGCTCGTTAATTGGAGCTACAAAGAGGAAGTTATGTCAGTTTGAAGTTTGAGCAATTTGCAGATCTGTACCGGATTGGGAAACTACAAATGAAGGATCATGAATAAAATAAGTTCATGGACTTGAAGCTCTCATCTTGTGGAACACGAGTCTTTTCAGATTGGCAATCAGAGTTCTGGCTGCCAAGATAATGTCAGTCTAAGTTTCATCGGGGGCCAATTTCGTACCAAATTCGTCGGCTCGGTTAATGTGCCATTTGAAGGTTTTACAGCCTTGCAAGGGATTGTATGCAAAGTGTGTGGTATTTGAAGGCCTTAAGAATTTATTGCTCGTCAATCGGAGCCCAGAAAGGTGAAATATTGTAGGTCAAAGTCGACGGCAATTTCTAGCAGGATGATGTCGAATGATTTTTCCCAGTTTCTGTCACCTTAGTTGGAGGGCTTAGCAATGTCTAAGAGCAATGGGATTGGCACGGCCTGAAGTTGGATAAAGAGCTTGCATTGAGATCTTACAACCGGGTCCCTGGAGTCCTGAGCACATAATTGTGATAGGAGGAACAAGGCAGCAAAAGAAGTTTTTCTAAAAGCAAATTTAGGGTTTGCGGGAGGCCTTGGAAGACAAATAAACTGTGATGTGCCATGTGGCACTACTTTTATCCCATATGTGGGGGCACTAGTGGAAACCAAAGGCTATATAGCCTAAATTATGCCTCACTTCGGGTATGCAGCGTGGAGTGAGAGATGAGTTTAGTGGCCATCGAAGCCTTGCAAGGGCGTTATGGTGGTGGTTATGTCGTGCGGCACTGTAGTTGTGGCGATGCTGAGCAACGTTTCCATTGTGGACGATGGAAATTATTGATGTTGATGGCGGTTTTTGACTGCACAACATGTTGATGATGTGGTGCCCATTGGGCCCCGGTCCCACGCCCTTCGCGACCTTATTGGCAAATTACTTTCTAAGGATCTTAGATGCCTCTACTGTGAGTTGGAACAGTTGGTTGGTGATCTTGATCAATTTGTGAATTTGAACCTGCCGATGCCCCATCTTCAACTTGAAATTGTGTAGGGTCTATATTAGATCATTAGCCTATCCATTCGGTTGTGGCTAGTAAATCATTTTTCTTAATGTAACATTGTTGATCAGCCAACTTTGGATATGTCGGATATAATGTTGGAAAAAACCTGGGTAACTCAACCTCCTTAGTAGGAATGACATAAAGCCTTCTGGTTTTCTTGATGCATCATCTTTCTAGTAATTTGGACTAGGGCAAACTCTTGAGATGCACCTCTTGATCCTTACTGTCATTCGAGTCTTTGGCCCCTTACTACTTGTCCCATTATCTTCCAGCAAAACCTTGATTCACTGATCCAAAACTCCCCTGACACTTTGCATTTGTATTAACATTTCTTTAATTTGAATACAAATGTCCTTCATATATTGGTAATTAGTTTTGGTGTCTAGCAATATTCCCAGCTATAACCCCAGAGCTTGCATATTATCAATGGCCAGATCTTTAATGTAAGGATTAACTACGGAGTCATCAGTGGTAATGCACCATTCTGGCACTCTTTCTAGCACTTGGACACAGCTTGGGTGTGGGTGCAATTGACAAACTTGTTGACTTTGATAACTCATTGATTTCCAATCATGCACCATCGGCCTAGGGCCCACATATAACATTTGAAACCTCTCCAAATTAGAGTAGACGATTTCATCATGCAGGAACTCATGTATCTAAAGAAAATTTTTCTTTCTTAGTCATTTATTGAGTGTTAGCAGTTCAATGGAGTGAGTGTGATCAAAATCCAAGTCCGAGTCACGGATAACATGCTTACCCTTATCATCTTTTTGAGAAAACATACCAACGGTTGTTGGTCAGCTAGTGGAGTTTGCTGATGGTATTCATTTGCTCCTTCTTGCTATTGGCCTCTAGCATCTCTGTCCTTTGATCTGCTAGAGCCCTTGTCCCTATCAGGCTCTCATCCCCTGCAATTGATCCTGATAATGGCGGTTATGCTCCACCCCTTCATCCTCATGCTCATCCTTATCATAGCCCTTGACTTGTGTGTTTTGATTATTGAGGAACTCAATGATGGCTTTGTTGATCATTGTAGTGTTGTATTCCTTCGTCTTGTGTTGGAAATTTGACTAAATAGACTCTACTATCTTTTTCAAGTCAGCCATATTGAGAGTCAGGTTGCCATTTGCATCCACAATCTCAACCAAGGACTGATAGACATACTCCCCAAGTATAGCCTTCTTCATTACATTTTGATTGTTGTGTAGCATTTTGCAGTCCTCTCTCTTCATGTTGTCTTGAATTATTTAGTTTCTTGTTGGGCAATTTTTTTTTCCTCTTCCATTACTGTATTCTCAACTATGAGAGCATCTATCTTTCTTTGGAGGGTAGAGATGGTCCGAGCGTTGTGATTTTGGTCAATTTGAAACCACAATATCTATGTTCCCTGTTCGACCTTTTCTTTATTTAATGCTTCTACTTCTGCCTTGGTTTGTTGTATTTCATCTTTCAAAGTAGCTAGTTATGTACTAGAGACTGACACTTGAGCTTCCATCATTTGGCCTATGGAATTAACTATTGTATTCTAGCCTAACTTGATGGCAGATGCACATCCCTATGTAATAGTATCTAGATTTGTTTGATCAGTCACATACACTGTCATTGGAAATGAGTAGGGCAATAGAGCTCTATTTGGCTTCTTCATAATTAATCGTCCCTTTAGTGGCTATTTTTGAAGGCATTGTAACTTTTCAAGTTTGACTAACTGCATGGATGTGTGATCCACATCCTAAGTTTGTTCTGGAGTGCTTCTAGATGCTTGATCTTTACCTTCATTCTGATGTGTACTAGTCTAAGTTTGAATAATGCTTCTTGGATTGAAATTTTTGAGACCACTTGTATCCTTGGTAATAACGATAGGTGAGGAGGTCTTTTCATGTGATTGTTCTATTGGAGGGGTGGATTGGCTGGCATCTACTGGTTTTTGTACACGAGCTTGAAATTTCTCCAACAGGGCTAGGTCTTTGGATTTTTATCAAATGAACTTACATCTGTTTGGGGTGCTAATCTTTTGACTCTTACTGTTGCTACTTCCTTACCTTTGCCTTCACTTGTCTTCTCTATTTCTGTGTCTCCTAAAGTTGATGATAAACTGATTCTTTGTTTCTTTGAACTTTCACCAGTTGCCTTTGTCCAAACCATCTGAACACTTTAATGTGGTGGCGAGCAGTTTTTCCAGTAGAGAAACTGAAACATGTACCATGCCTTAAATAGGTTTGAGATTTAACATTAGTCGTCTATTTCATGACACCAATGTATAAAAATTGGCTAATGTTGATACTAGCTTTGGGATTGAGAATTTTAGCTAGCAACATTGCAAACAACTTTTCAGAGATATATGTCGGGTTGTTCTTTAGACTAATTGTCTCAGCTATGAACCTTTATGCTGGACTGCACTCCAGTGCAGCTACTAGGACGCCCTGTCCTCCTGCCTTTCTCTTCTTTCTAGCTTGCTCATCTGCTTTCAAATGCTAATTAACCTCATCAGCAGTAGCTGGTGTGGCCTTGCCTACATCTGGTAGCTTAAAGACATGGGCCAATTCTCTTGTGGTAACTTTCAGTGAAATCCCATTGACTTTTGTTGTCCCCTTATCATGATCAAAAGTGGCCTGTTTGATGATCTCTAAATCACAGGCAATCTTTGTGGCCTCTACCACCACCTCCAAATTTGATAGCTTGAGAAGCTTATGTTCTTTTTCTTTGAAAATAATCTTCCCTATTTTGTTGTAGGCTACAGAGCTAACAGCTTTCGCTTTTTGCTGTAGGCTACATAGCTAACAGCTACTGATGCCACAAGGGTTTTTTTTTGTGATGTTATCTCTACTAGAGTATCCTTCATTGTTTCTGACTTCTTCTTCCTGTCCATGCACGAGCTGTTTGAACAATCTTGTGGGGGAAAGAGAGTACTCACTTGTAGTCATAGGAGAGTCAAAGTAGGGGCACTGAGGAGTGTTTGGTAGAGAAACAACTATTGTGGATGGATTGGGTGTAAACAATGATGAGGTTTAGTGCTATAGATGTGAAGTCGTGGAAGGTGAAGGAGGAAGCTCTACAGGCCACGACGCAAGCCACACGTGAAGGATTGTGCACTCCTCTCATTGTCATACACACACGCACCATAAATTCTCCACTCCTTTCTTGGCTTGGTTTTGTGTGCATTGTTTGTGACATGTTGTTCATACATTTGTCGGTTTTGATAGTTATTACAGACAATATTCTCTTAATGATAGATGCATTTATATCCAACTGGTAGCCATTATACTACATTGGCCTCACTAGCTCTTCCCTTTGCTGAATCTGAATTTGTGTAACTGGTGCATCTCTCGTCTAATCCTAGACCGAGTCTTGTTGGTGACCATTGAAAAGATTAGATTGTACTGGTTTTGTGTGTGTCTGAATCTGTACTAGAATTGGTAGCAAACACTCTATTGGTTCAAGCAATTGTTGTCCATGTCCTTCCACTGGTATGATATGAAATAAGTTAAGAGGTTCGTCTTTTGATTATGCATGTGTCTCTTGTACTGGTTCAAACACTAGTAACAACTATTCTAGGTGCGTAGTTAGAGTTAGTCCAGGTTAGCTTAGCACTTCAAATCAGACAAGACTGGAACTGGAAATGACATTGAACACTGAAATTGGAAATGAGAATGAACGGGGAATGAACACTGGAACTGGAATATATGTTCTAATCAATAGATACAAGTACAATAATGAGTCAAATATTCTCAGAGCTTAATAAGGATTACAAGATACAAGAGCGTACAAAGCTCCAACACTAGTTCCTAAAAATATACAAGTGATCAATAGCCAAGAATAGTCCTAGCCAAGAATAGTCCTAGCCAAGAATAGCCCGCAAAATCGAGTAATGGGCCCTATGTATAGTCTTCAGACTGGACTTGTGATCGACTATATACTGTATTAGTTACCGCAATAACTGTTCCTGGGAGTTACCAGTCCAGCCACATTCTAAGTTACTAGTTGTTCCCATCATTTACATTCCTTCCTCCTTTTCTTTCAATTTTGGCATGAAATTTTTTTTACAGTCAGTACTCATAAATTAGGGACTGCCAGTCCAGTGAATCCGCTTCTTTTTATTAGGAGCCTTCTTCTTTGATGGCTGCTAGAGAACTCTAGGTGAAATTTTGGCATGAATTTTTTTTTACAGTCAGTACTCATAAATTAGGGACTGCCAGTCCAGTGAATCCGCTTCTTTTTATTAGGAGCCTTCTTCTTTGATGGCTGCTAGAGAACTCTAGGTGGCACATTGGGTGCAATGAGACCTCCTTGATTTTCCCTTAGAATCAGCCAATAGAGAGCCTCCTGCTCCAATTGATCCTTTCGTGCTATCTTCATCTCAAACTTGTATGATGTGAGGGCATTCTAGGTTTTTGTGTCAGGATCATAGAGGGTCCTTTGTCCTCTGGTAAGTCTGGCTCTAACTTGTGGCAATATGAAGTGGTATGAATCCATCCTTTCGGTAATGGCTGATTACATTTAATTCTAGCCTCAAATAGAATCTCAACCATCTCTGTGAATTGGGGTTCAGAGGCTTCTCGGTTAGCCAGTTCCTTTTTTGGAATCTTTGAAGCTTCAAATGTGAGCTGGAGAAATTGGATGGTGATCTTGATTAGTCGACAAATTTGAACCTGCCACTATCCCATCTTCAGCTTGAAATTGTGTAAAGCTCATATCAGATCATCAACTTGGTCTTTCTTCAGAGCTTCGTCTAGAACCTGGTTCCAAGCTATCCATTCAATTGTGGCTCCTTCATACCACTCTCTAAGCTCATCGACAATCTTGATATAGCTCTGTTGGTCATTTGGTTCTAGATATGTTGGATATAGAGCTAGAAAGAAACTTGGTAGCTTAGCCTCCTTAGCAAGTAATGCATATATCAATGTTGGGGAGTTTGGGATGAATTCAATGAAGCTCATGACCACTTGATTCTCCTACTACATCATCTTCCTAGTTATGCGCACTAGGTGATAGAGGTTTTTGAGATTCCATTCTTGCTCACCAAGGGTTGTTTTGGTTCGTGCCCCCCTGCTGTATTGGTAGCCTGACATTTTAGAAGTAAATGGATCTTGTTATCTAGAATTTTCATGGCACTTTGCATCTTAACCAACATGTCTTTGATTTGTATCCTAATGTCTTTCATGCATTTGTAGGTTGGCCAACAACATTTCCAGTTCTAAGCCAAGACTCTTCAAGTTCACAGTGGAGGGGTTCTTTATGTGAGGACTAACCATGATGTGCTCCTTTGTAATAAACCATTCAAGTATTCTATCCAACAGTTGAACATGAATTAGTTGTGGTATTAGTTGGGAGAGCCGCTGATTGTGGTAATTGAGAAATTTCTAGTCATTGACCATTCATCTAGCTCCCACGAAAAACATCTTAAAGCGCTCTAAATCAATGTAAACTATTTCAATGTGTAAGAACTCTCGCATGTGATGAGCTTTCTCCTTCAACTTCTTGTCCAGCACCCAACTTAGTCGAGCAATTCTGTTCTGAATCAGAGTTTGAACTAGCTCCACTTAAATGCTTTTGCCATTGGATTGATTGTTTGAGGTGCATATAACCAGAGCTTGCTGGTTGATCAACTCTTTGGAACCAGATAGATTTTTCTCTTTAGATTGTGTTTGGGATTGCACGTGTTGTTGATCCTGACCAGATTGGTGAAAATCTTGCTGTTGAGTCTGGTGATCAGGTCGATCAGTTTGGCTGGTGGAACCAGGACCTTGGGTTGACTGGTTCCCACCAGCTGCAGAGTCAAGAGGGGGTTGATGATCATCACCATCATCATTAGCACCAATGTCCTCCCCTTGGTCTTGGTCCTCTTCTTTTTATTCTTCATCCTCCTCAGCATCTTGGTTTTTTTATGTACTCAACCAGCACTTGATTGACTAGAGCTCTTTTATATTCTTCGGACTTCATCTTTTTCACTAGATTTTTTGCAAATCCTCCATATTCAAAGTTAAATTTCCCTTGGATCTACGATATTCATCAAGGATTGATACATATATTTTTCTATGACTGCTTGCTTGAGGGTGTGATAATTAGCCATTAACGATCTCAGATTAGCCTTTGTTTTTTGTTTTTTAGTGTATCTAGTTCCTTTAGCTGGGTCGCCATAATTTGTGCATCATTGTTCTGTTCAATGGAGCTCAAGCATCTTAGCCCTGAGTTAGTCCATCTTGTGCCTTGCCTTTTCCAACTTGGTCTTGGTCTCTTGGAGTTCAGTCTCTGTACAACATTTAATTGCCGAGTTGGGAGTCTTCTATTGGGCTTCTTTGAGTTGCCCGATGGAATTCACCATAGTGTTCCACCTAGACATAGTGGTGGCAACACATCCATCTATGATGGTATCAATATCCACTTGAAAGGTTTCATAGGCCATGAAAGGGGTGGGATAAAGCACCAATGCCATGTATGCTTGCTGAACCACTATCCTCCCATGTAGAGGTTTCTTCTAAAGATGTTGGAGTCGGTCCATCTGCGTTTGCTAGATTGGAGGACCCGGCAAGGCTAGGACTTGGAGGTGTGCTTGCTCCTCATGTTAGTTGGTGGAACCTGTTGCATTTTGGTGGTCTTCTATTTGTCTACAATTTTTGGTATGGTTCGAGCCAAATCAATAGGGGTGTCTATTGATGCCCCTTTTTGTTTAGCTTGGTCGGTTGGCTTGGCTGGCGTGGTCTGTTTCAATTCAAACTATGGCAGCAAAAAATATGTCTTCTATTTCTTTTCTGGTGGCTTAGTGATGCCACTAGTACTTGCTCGTGATGTCTCAACCTCTTCTTGTGTTGCAGTTATCTTTGTGCCAGTTATGACAATAGCCAATTCAGCCCCCTTGTTTGTGGTGTCTTGTTCAGTCTGTTGGCTAGCACAATCCTACTACTCAGTAATTTGGCTGGTCTCGGCTCCAGTCCCTGCCCCTTTATCCTAGACCTTGTTAGCATCGGGGTGTACTGGAATACAGGTCGCTTAGTATAAGACATGCCATGCATACCAGGCCTTAAATACATGCTGGTGCTGGGTCTTAATCTTAGCAAGTTGTTGAATTAGAGTCCTACCATATGGCGAGCGAATATGTTCAAGCAAGGAAATAACTGAGCGAACAGTATAAGAGAGAGAGAGAGAGAGAGAGAGAGAGAGAGAGAGAGAGAGAGAGAGAGAGAGAGAGAGAGAGAGAGAGAGAGAGAGAGAGAGAGAGAGAGAGAGAGAGAGAGAGAGAGAGAGAGAGAGAGAGAGAGAGAGAGAGAGAGAGATGGCCCGTGACTCCCTGAAGAAAACATGTATAGTCAGAGCCAAACTAAGTATTTGGTGTCACATAAATGAATCAATTGGTCATACTTGATCTAGAAAAGTTGCTTCCTCTCCTCAATTGGACTCGTACCTCTCTTATACCCCTTGAAGATCATAGAATATTTGCACGATAATCACAAAAACAATGAACATGGATTGAAACGCTTTATATCCGTGATGTTGATTGAGTTTTCATTACAAGTAAAAACATGCTTTACTCAATGAAATCACCCAGGAAATCAAGATAGCCAAAAGAAATATAGTGAAGAACCATAAAGAAATGACTGATAATCAAGTCTAATGAATGAGTATACTTTGTCACCCACCCTACCGTATCATCTTTGCACAAAACAAGGGTAAGGTTTTCATTGTAACCAAGCTATCGCGTCTTTTCCTATCAATAGATACTTAATTAAAAAGTTGGAATGAACAACTAGCATTTCGCAATGGAACATGCCCATGAAGATTCATCTCTCCAATTATTTTCTTTCCCTTCTTTAGTGTGTTTTTTACAATGAAAGGAGATCATGTTACGTTTCTGTATCTTGAAATTCGGGAGCAACAATGTGTAGTCTCTCATGTATATTTAAAAATAACAATATATCCATCTCTTTGTATTGTTTGTAGCTATCTGCGGTAACACAAATGGGTGCATGCAATGGAAGGTGACAAAGAAAGGAGATTGTGAGCACTAGCTTTGGTTTCTGGGTGCAGAGGACTTGCAGCCATTCAAGGTAGCATGGATATATATGTGCAATTCTTTATGGTCAAAGAGGGCCATCTAAGGCAATGAGATTTAGTATAATTTATAATTTTTGGTGTGCATTAATAATATTTTCCTCCATTACTGTTTCTTTAGCCATCAGTGCGGATAGAGTTTGCAAAACTCTGTCCTCTCTCTATGCATTTTTGTAGGGCACTTTACAAAAGCCAACTAAGACCGTTCGCGATTGATCAAGTAAGCAAAAATGTTACTCTTGTTGCATGTGAAAGTGCTCAAAGGGATTAAGTATACAAAAGTTGCCATGTACTAAAAAATTCCTTAAATCTGTCATCATTTGAATCTCATAACTCTATACTGGTAGCCTCATTATTATATCTTTTATTGATCCTTTTAAGTTTCATTTGATGATTCTCATCAATCCTTCAACTCGAACAAAAGATCACTACAGTATTGGGACTTGAACCCGGGGAGCCGGAAGTACCAACGAGTTGATGGAGCCTTGTATCTACAAAAAAACCATGTGGTGGCTTTTGCGTTCAGCTTCTTGCCACTGTCCACCTCTGTGCTACCCCGCCTTGGTAGCCTCCCATACGTCTGATCATTGCATCTCGACTGACTTGTCTACTCCTGCCTACACCCCTTCCTCCGACGCAACACGGCCCTGGAAAGTGCTCGCATCTTCAGAGATTCAATATCATTTATGATTTTTTTCAAATCGTGGAGACATACTTATACTGACATACTCGCTCAACTTTATTTAAAAACACTTTTCACAGATTCCCTCCATTACCGCCCCCTCCAGACACCCCCCTACCACTGCCCCCTGCGTACTCCACCCACATGTCCCTCATCTCTCGCCTATGACGAGTAGCTCGTTGCTCATCCCTCTGCACAAAGTGAGAGATCGCCATTACCGCTCAACTTTATTTAAAAACACTTTTCACAGATTCCCTCCATTACCGCCCCCTCCAGACACCCCCCTACCACTGCCCCCTGCGTACTCCACCCACATGTCCCTCATCTCTCGCCTATGACGAGTAGCTCGTTGCTCATCCCTCTGCACAAAGTGAGAGATCGCCATTACCGCTCAACTTTATTTAAAAACACTTTTCACAGATTCCCTCCATTACCGCCCACTCCAGACACCCCCTTACCACTGCCCCTTGGGCATTTCCCCCTGCGTACTCCACCTACATGTCCCTCATCTCTCGCCTATGCCGAGCAGCTCGTTGCTCATCCCTCTGCATGAAGTGAGAGATCGCCATCGCAACAGCAGCAAAAAAAACTCTCTTCGGAGAGAGACAGAGAAAGACTGCAGCACGGAGCTAAGTTGCTCTCTATACCTGCGAGCATGTTGTTCTCTCTACCTGCTCACCTCTCCATCGCACCTCTTACGCTCATCACCTCCTCACATTTGCACATCCAGCCCACCCCCTTGGCACAGTCAACAGACAGTATAGCTACCCTCCCTCAGGCTCTTCACTGAACTCAAGGAAACCAGCATGCGCAGCCCGCCAGAGAGAGAGAGAGAGAGAGAGAGAGAGAGAGAGAGAGAGAGAGAGAGAGAGAGAGAGAGAGAGAGAGAGAGAGAGAGAGAGAGAGAGAGAGAGAGAGAGCAGCCATCGCTCCTATAAGTGGCTCATTGCGGGTGAGAGAGACAGAGAAAGAGTTAAAAGCCTGCGAGAGTCGCCCACCGACTCTGAAACAGGCTGCGAGAGAGAGAGACAGAGAGAGGCAGAGGTGGCAGACCATCTTTGGGCGGTTTCCATTAAAAAGTAAGAGAGACCTACATACGCATGCACCACCCAGCCTCCAGAGAGAGGTTCGAGATAAAGACTTTGGACGCCCCGCCTGATCCGCCTGACTCGTCAGGCCGCTGACCCCTCTTCCTCCTCCAGTGCTGCCACATGGACGACAAAACGTATCTTCCCAACATTCTCTTCAATTCGGCTTTTTTCATAATCGACCTGACATACTTAAATAAAAGCCTCAAAGTTTCCTAATTCCGCTACCCCTCCTTAGGTTCCCCCCCCCCAACCAAAAAAAAACACACGTCGGCACACCCTGTGCCCAGCCCCGCTGCGTGCTACCTGCCGGCCTTCCCTTCCGCCACCTCTCGCATCCTCATAACAAGACTGCAGGTGTCCTCTAGAGAGAGAGAGAGAGAGAGAGAGAGAGAGCTCTTGCTCGTGGCTTAAAAGCTTGAGGAGCCGCTACCCATGCCACTGTCTCTCAAACCGACAAGAACGACGGTTTCGAATACAAAGGGGAGAGATTTTTGGATATGCCACCTGTCCCAAAATCTTCCCTCCCGCCTGCTTCGCCACCAACCTCTCGCCTTAGGGCGAATAGCATCATCTTCAAACATGTATTGGAGCAATCCCACCTACATGGTTAAGCCAGGAAACAACTTGGCTCTCTCCTTCACTGCTGTATATGATAAATAAACTAAAGCAGGATTGGTTTGTGGTAGGACTTGACAAAGCCTCGCATATACCTACTCTTATCTGCAAGCACCTAGCCAAAGTAGTAGCTAAGGCTAGGCTTAAAGGACCAGAATTCCTAATATCTGAAATGTGTCCAGAAGAAACCACATGATACCTCGCTATTTCACTAAATAACTTAAAACTAGACACTCATAGTTCGAAACTGCCTTTACTATTTCCCACGTATAAGAGTCACAAACACAAGTTTAGGTGGATTTCAGATGCCTCTAATTGCATTATGTTACACGCCACAGACGTAATTACTGCGTGTCTCAATCTCATTCTCACTGACTTTACCAACATCTACAACGAAAAATTTATAGCAGCTAGGACCTTCACAGGGCTTCAAGTGAATAACTTTTGGCTAGTAAAAAACGCGACTGAGGTGTTCATTAATCTACCACAATGCATCTTTTTCATGTTTTCAGCAGATATCACGCAATGCTATGAAAACATATCACTATTTGAACCTGTGGGGCTGTTTTTTGTCCTACAACAGATGATTAAATGGGTGTTTGAAAAAATAAGTTTGATAGCTTATCATGCTATTTCACTTACCCGGAGTCCCAGATGGGTAAAAAACGCACGTAAGGGACCACCCACTCACTCTAATCGGTGTAGTCTAACTATGGTTATTGAATGGCTAATTCAGAATTGCTTTGTTTTGTTAGGGAATCAATGCTTTCGGCAGATTCATGGTATCCCTATGGGATTCTCATGTTCACCTGTTATGTGCAATCTCTACCTTGCTTTTTTTGAGTATAGATGGATAATGAAACAACTAGAGACAACGGACACCACTATTGACTTAACACTCTTTCGGCATACCTACAGGTATATGGATGACTTATTGAGTCTAAACAATCCCAATTTTGCAAAGTACTTACCACTAATATATCCCGACATACTTCAAATTGAACCTACCTCGTTGGATTACGTGAACGATACCGAGCTGAATATCATTACTAAAACAATATTTCTAAATATAGAGTTATCACTTCTTTCTCCGTTAACTGGGAGGTTTGTCACAAAATTCTCGTGGAAAAGAGATAATTTGCACCTGAGCTTGATCGAATACGTCAAAAGGAAGAGTAATCGTCCACATAAGATAGCTGTAAAAACCTGTCTCGGCATGGTGTATTTGATTATGTACTCATCCTCGGACTCATTCTTAGCCTTTCAGGCAATTTTTAACCTTACGAGGAAATATAAGGCGAATGGTTTTGCCATGAAAGAACTACTATAAGGCACGGTTAGGAATTTTCTCACTAAAAACTCTTTGCCCTTATGCTTGGCTAACAAGGAGACTATTATTGAACTTCTAACACTCATACACTGATACATTGGTTGTAGGGGAGGTCTCACCACTTGGTGATGACCCCCCTCACCAAGTGGAAGATCTCCCCCTCGGTAAGGGTGGGTCTCTCTCTCTCTCTCTCTCTCTCTCTCTCTATATATATATATATATATATATATACACTTGGTATCAACGGGATTTGATCTACCACATCCTATCTCTGGCTTGGTCTAAACACTAGACTAGATCGGACTGGATATCATATCTACTACATTGTAACTCTCTGATTTACTTTGACCCTTTCCTCTCTCTCTCTCTCTCTCTCTCTCTCTCTCTCTCTCTCTCTCTCTCTCTCTCTCTCTCTCTCTCTCTCTCTCTCTGTATCCTGCTAAAGGATTGGCGACTCTTCATCCATGGTAACTACCTGGGGTTTCTTTCACCCCTTGATATTATTGTGTGAAAAGAAGACTTCTTGGGCACCTTGGACTTTTTTGAGGGTCTTCATTTTTCTAACCAAATATCTCATTGCATAATGAGGCGTGACAGCACATCATATCGACTTCAATGGCATAAGGTAGCGCCGCTTATTGTTTTTGGGTTGCATGCACTGAGCACCGCCCGACATCGAATCGGGGAGGAATCGAATGCGCTGCCAGCAAGCCTCTCCATCTGCCCCGAAGAGGGCTCCAAGGCCAGTTGAATGCGACTGCGGACTTTCTTTGGCAATACTATATAAGGTGAGCCTAAGGTCACTTAGCTTCCACTCTGCATTGGGTTTCCTTTCTGTCTTTTTCAATACTGTTGAGATTGTGAGTGGCTTCATCTCTGCAAGTCCTTTGGTGATGGCTCCTAACAAGAAGTCGCTGGCCGAATCTACAGAGGTACCCTGTGTGATTTTGATATTGAATGGCACTTTGGGCATGGTATGCTTTGATATAACGATTTGAAATGAAGGTTTTTGTGCTGGGAAATTCACTGATGTTGCTTACACCATTTTCAGTTTAAACTTTGCAAAATAATTAAAATATGCTTTCTATCTCTAATGGGGAACATGGAAGCTCGTGGTTCGGGCTATAGCAAGGCTCACTCTATGGTTTTTTGGATATGGTATGATTGGGTTTCTCACAATAGCTCAATGGATCGTGCTGGGTAATCCAATGTGTTCAAAAGGTTGTACTGGCCTTGTATCCGAGTAGTGGTTGACACTGTTCGGGTGTTCTACTAAATGTGGTGAATAAAAGGATGGATTGTATGTTGTCTGGTGTTTGGTATGGGGTAATGTATGCTTTCTTATAATGTCCTAGCTATTTTGTAGACTAAGTTGTCTTTCTTTCTATGGATATCTTATAAAAGCTTAAGCTTCTATTTCGGACTGTTGCATGGCTCAGTATATCCGTTAAGGAGTAAGGTTTTGAGACAAGGTGTTGTCTCGGGTTGTTGGACTACTCTTCTCTCTCATTTTGAGGGGTTGGGCTGGATCTACCTTGACTCTTGGCATTATCTGGTAGTGATGTGTCTAATCAGTGGATGGACTGAGATTGATCGTTGACTATGTAAGGATCCTTGTCGTTGGTAAATATATGGTAAGGTAAGCTATCCTATGCTGGTTTTGTCCGATTGGTTTGTTGGTGTTACTCACGACTGCCGACTCTTAGGATTGGCTTACCTTGACTCTTGGCACTATCTGGTAGTGGTATGTTGGATAGGATGACTAGTTTTTTTTCCGACTAATTCCTGGTGAATTAAACCACTGCCTAATATGATACAACTATGATGCTTACTCTTAAATATTAAGTCTATCTTGCAGCGTTTTTGACGGGTAGGTTGGACTGGCCTAATGAGTTGTTTTGTGAGAATCCTTGCCGATGTTTGATATATGGTAGGGTAAGCTATCCTCTGCTGGTCTTGGGGTTATTTTTGCCGACTGGTTTGCTGGTTATATTCACTACTGCCGACTCTTGGGATTGGTCTACCTTGACTCTAGGAACTATCTGGTAGTGGTATGTTGAATAGGATGATTGGTTTTTTCGACTGGATTGTTGGTTTATTAAATTGCTGCCTCGTATATACAATTATGATGCTTGAACTTAAGTATTAAGTTTGTCTTGCAGCGATTGACGGATAGGATGGACTGACCTAATGAGTTGTTTAGGGCTGAAGCATATTCTGGTGATTGAGTTGGTTTGAACGGCTTAAAGGCTCCCCACTCTATGTGGAAAATTGTTTAATGGCCTTTGCTGGTCTTAGTTGGTGCCGGAGCCATACTTTTTTTCTCTGATTTTTACTGGCTTGTAGCTATGGCAATTATTTGTTTCTCTAAAATCCCTATTTTACATACAAGTATTTGTACTAGCTAGGAGCTTTTGTTTTGTTTTTTTGGCCTGAGAGAAATACCAATTGAATGACTGGATTAGATGTGAATGTATGCATATGCTCATATTCTTTCTATCTGGATTTAGGAGGTTGTTCTTGCTGATGCATTTTCTCACACTAGCTTGATTGAGTGACTGTATACATATGCTCTTTTTCATTTATAGGGATAGGGTTGCATGACCTTGGGACTGGCTCTTACAAATCTATACTATTTAGTCGATACAGAGTTTCGAACGGCTGGATGACATTGTTCTGGGAACGGACTGGTTTTTCCCTCGACTGACTTCTATTTTGCAGGCTATGTAAAGCAATAAAATACTAACAGTTGAGCATTATGTTGCGGAGAAATGAACCGATAGCAGGCTGTAGTCATAACATGGGTTGGTCTAATGGTTGGTTTAGGGATTTATTTTGGAAACACATGAGGGATATGGGCCCCTCATTCGACCTGAATGAGTGGGGTTGCAAAATATATTTCTATTTATTCTCTATATGATTAAATGGTAGCATAACCGGACGATAAAAAGGCTGGTGGTAAAAAATTCTTTTGTCTGCTGACTAAAATCTCGGATCATTACTGTTTGGGTTTTTGGTTTTTAAAGAAAAGCTGTGACTCAAAGATTGCTTTAACTCATTAAAATAGGCTTTTTTTAAATGGTGGAAATACTGGTAGAGGCGGACAGCCATGCTAATGATTGATTAATCTGGATGAAAAACACTAAGACCTGACTTCACAGTAACATGAAAAAAAAATGATATAGCATGAACACTGTTTTGATCGATAAAAACTAAATTTTAAAGTACGGAAGGAAGGATTTTTACTTGAACTGAAACTGGAAAGTTGTTTCAAAATTCCATTCTAGTTTAGGGAAACAAAATATTACTAATCACTTTAAACCTCAGCACCATGATTTTTATTTTTTTGATACCTTGGTGACATGGATGACAACTAGGTCACCCCAGTTACCTGCAATGCTGTTTGGAAGCTAACGAATAGTTTTTTTTCTTACTGTGGATGCAGATAAGGGTGTCCTCTCCTTGGCAATTGATTAAGAAGATGAAGTGTTGCACTTGTAACTATTGGACTATAACAGGACCATCCTACCCTTTAATGGCCCGTTACTATGATGTATTTGCTTTGGATAAACTGTCGAAAGAAATACATGACTTTGTACTTTATCTGTAGGCCAAGGTCTTTGTAGAATATCTCATGTGTTATGTATACTGTTAATAGTTAAAACTCTCTCTCTCTCTCTCTCTCTCTCTCTCTCTCTCTCTCTCTCTCTCTCTCTCTCTCTCTCTCTCTCTCTCTCTCTCTCTCTCTCTCTCTCTCTCTCTCTCTCTCTCTCTCTCTCTCTCTCTCTCTCTCTCTCTCTCTCCGCGAGTACTGCAGTCGGGACCTCCAGGTTGGACAAATTAAAAAAAAACTCTTTATCACTTCTGCGCCCCAGCTAACGCGCTCACATCTCCCTGCAGCGCCCCACTTCCTGCTCTCTCTCTCTCTCTCTCTCTCTCTCTCTCTCTCTCTCTCTCTCTCTCTCTCTCTCTCTCTCTCTCTCTCTCTCTCTCTCTCTCTCTCTCTCTCTCTCTCTCTCTCTCCGAGTACTGCAGACGGGACCTCCAAGCTCCAACCTGGTTTTCTTTCTGCCTGCATTTGCCAAGATTCACCACGGTTATCTTTTTCAAAAATCGTGGGCACATACAGGTAGGTTTCTTTTGTAAATTACATTCACAATATAAATTCAACAAACGAATGTAATAAAATGTTGTTTCAAATATTACTAACGCGTCTTTGTGTACGAAGGCCATGTCAACCTCACAACACACAAATAGGAGCCCTGCTTTGTGCCCATGCATGCTCGTTGTGCTCCTCAACATTTTGGACTCTACTAATTGCAAGCAATTCATTAACCATGTCATCGGAAGCAATGTCTGGCTGATCTCTCTCTCTCTCTCTCTCTCTCTCTCTAAATTCTACAGCAAGAGGTGAGGGTGAGGTAGCTCATAAGCATGAAAACTCGTAACTATAAGGCTTTGGCATCATGAGCCAGCCAGAGCAAAGACACGCTGGTATGTGAAGAGATCTGAGGGTTGGAGCACTGAGAGCTAGCTATGGGGGAAGGCAACCGGCAGGCTCGGGAAGTAGCACTGAGGAGGAGATTGTGAAGGGAAGCCTGAGGAGCCAACATATTATAAAGAAATGGGAACTACAGACATTCGCTGGAGGATAAGGGAGGTTTAGATGGTGCAAAGAGGAGAAAGCTCACCCAGCTAGCATGGGCAACCAATTACATGCAACTCGAGGATAATTCGAGCTTGTAGGGGGCCTGATCAATTGACGTGCGCTGTGAAAGGGGTGCATGGGAGTAATTCATGAGTGAGGAAGGTGGCTTTGCGAACAAGAATGATAGATGTGCCATTAGGGGGAAGCTCATAAGAATGATAGCTGGCAAGTCTTGTAGAAGGAGTGATCTGAGCATGCAGGTATGTGTGTAATGGGAGGCGGCCAAGTGTGGATGGTGAGACGGTGGAGTGGACGCAAGCTATAAGGGTGTGGTGACCGCATCATTGTTCTGGCCAGATGTCATCTGTAACTGCTTATGAGCTTGCATGATGTGGTGATGTTGTGGCCCTCAAAGACACTCCTCTCCTATCCATGTAATATTGGGATCATCGGAGGAGGGGCAACTCGAGTAGATGGTGAGATGGCGCAAGTAGGAGCGTGGTGAGTCGGACTGGTGATCGCATCACTCGATATGGCTGGATGTCATTTGTGAGTGCCTACAAGCTTGCATTTGGTGACATTGTGGCCCTCACCCTCCTCGTCTCATCCCTGCTGCCATTAATATCTCTCCTCCAATGTGTCGTCGTCCCAACCAAGGTGAAGGTCACTATCGGTGCTAAGGCCGCTGTCAAGGAGGCTACCACTCATGTGGCCTCATCATCATCATTGCCGCTTTTGCAATAGACCGTAGGACTTCTAGGCACTGGGCAAGGGAGTATAAGATAAACATCTGGGCAAGGGAGTGTAGGCATATCACTATCCTTGGTCCTCTGATGTTGGAATGTAGAATGTTTGAGATCAAGTTTTCTTTTTGAAAGAACATTTTATGGCCCTTGCAGACCATACATATTTGCATCCATTGACGTTTTGGAAGCACACGTGAAGTTTGGATGCTATAAAAATAGATGATGGAGAAGATGCATAGATGAAGTTGGAGGCATAGAAATAGATGATGGAGATGATGCTTTTTGACTTAATCCTAAATTGCATCAATTATACAACGTGGTTATATTTAAGGTGCTTTGCCAAAAATTGCTCGGTTTTGTGTTAGCTCGGAGTGGTTCACTCGGAGTTTGGAATTCCTCTTGAATTAAGCTATTGTACAAAAAGGGAGCCATGATTTTTTTTGCTTTTGAATTTTTTAATCTGAGCAGTAACATGCCAAAATAGTTTCTCACCAACATACGTAGGGTTGTTCTTTAGACCAATGGCTTCAATTATGAACTTATAAACTAGCCCAAACTTCAAAGCTACTACTAGGACTCCCTGAGCTCCCCTCTTTCATATCTTTGTTGCCTGAGCGTCCTCCTTTAGGTGTTTGCTAACTTCCTCAACTGAACATGGCTTGGCCTTGACATTGTAAGGTATTCTGAGGACATGTCCCAGAGTTGTTGTTGTAGCATGGACTTCTTGGCCATTGATTTTTGTAGATCCACTATTAGGGTGAAAGGTATCCACTACTTCCTGAATAAGATATGCATCAAATTCCATCCTAGTGGCCTCTAACACCACCTCTAGATCCCAGAGCTTCAGCAATGCACGTTCACTCTAATGGAAAACATATTTCCAATATTGGTATGGGGAACTGAGAAATCTTGCTATATTTGCTCTATTTGTTGCTTGATGAGCCTTGTTGCCTCTTCTAACCATATCTGTAGATGATGTTCTCATACATAAATATTTTCTCCATGCACCTTTCAAAGACCATCTCCAAGAAAAATAAATGCATTTCTTGCGTGGAGAATATGGTAAAATCATCTAAAAACATCGCCAGAAATTTATGTAGAAACTCACAAAATATCTCCATCATGCATCTTTGGAAGGTTCTTGGAGCATTAGAGAGTCCAAATGGCATTACCAGATACATAAATGCTCCCCATTTAATGAAGAATGTGGTTTGGGCTTGATCTTTAGGTGCAATCTACTGTACATTTTGTGGCCTGAAATCTCGTCCACTAAGATGTCTCTAAAGGGTAGTGGAAAAGGGTCCTTGATGATCTGACCATTTAATTTCCTGTAGTCTACACATACCCTTAGCTTTCCATTCTTCTTGGGAACTACCACTATTGGAAATAGCCAATTGCTTCTTGCCACTTATATTATGAACCCTGCCTTGAGAAGATGGCATGTCTCCTCCTTGACTTTCTTGGCATAGTTGGGGTTCATCCTGTATCTCTGTAGCCTTACTGGCATGGCATCTAGTTTTAGTGGTATTCAATGATGGCACACCTCTGGATCCACTGCTTTCATATTAGTATGTTCCTAGGCAAATACATCTTTGTATTTTTGGAACATTGCCTTTGCTTTCTCCTTGATCTTTGGCTTCAAATGCTTACTAATTTGTTCATTCGAGGGTTCTCCTCTAAGCCGAGATTCCACTCTTTGACTTCTTGATCATCTAGAAGCAAAAAAGTTGCGCGTCCTTTCTTAAGTTTAGCCAATGACTCAGCTTCTATTTTAGTTCTTATATTAGCAACATAATCATTAAATGGATTGCTCAACTCCACTAATACATTTTAATTTTTGTCTCATCGATTGTTGGGTTCTCGTGATCCAAACTTGTATGGCAAGTTTCATGTCAAGCTTGTCTCTCTCTTGCTACTCTGGTGGTCGTCCATCTAACTGAATTGATCTTTCCCCAACATTCAGCTCATTGAAGTGCTTTGAATATTGTTTCTTATGTCTTTCAGCTTGTTTTTTGTCCATTAGCACAACACTCAAATCTATTTCTGTTAATGGAAAGATGTTCATTGAAGCAAGCATTCTCTAAACATTATTTGTTCCATATTTCTTGCATAGCTGCTCTGGTCTTAGGCTTTCTCCCAACTTCTTGTGTTATCAGTCTTATCTGAATCTCATACTGATTCCCTGATTTGTCAATGTCTCATTGGCATAGTCATGTATGGCTCCACCAATTCTGAGCCATGGTCTGCCCAAAAGCATTCCGTATGCTCCTTGTACATCTAAGACTAAGAAGCTGGCTTTGAACTTTTCTTTCCCTACTCTGATCTACATATCTTCAATCAATCAAGTAGCCTCGACCACTCTATGGTCAGTCATTTTGACCTTGAATGGTGCTAGTTTCAAATCATTGATTTTGAGTTTCTACCCTAAATGTTCTTTGAGAATATTGACACCAGCTCCCCCATCCAGTATCACACCTGATAATGGTTTCCACTACTTCCTCAACATGTAGTCAACGTGAATTATTGGAACCTCATCATCTCTAATGGCTGCTAGGTCTACTGCTCTTGCTTCAGCCCCTGCTTTTCTTTTTTGTCTGATAAATTTTGTAGCCTTTGGTAAAGTGCGTCTGATGTCATCCAACTCTATCGCCAACCTCTAGATGCATTCACAAACCTTCAAATATATTTCATCTTGTTCATTCCCAAAGCTACAGTCTGAACTGGAAGACTTTTCCTCTTGGCTATCTTCACAGTTCCACTTAGTTGCCTTTCCTGGTCTGGTCACTGGCTGAACCTGTGATGGATCCTTTGATTGGTCCTTCATCATTTCCATGGCTCCAGCTCTAGTCAAGTCTGATCTAACTTGTCATACTTCATTTACCAGTTTGTATTGCAACGATCTAGAATCGTTTGGTCCAGATGCTGCCTTCTCACTTTGCTGCTCCTGAGCCTTTGAAGGATGGGGCGGTAGTTTCTGAATCTTGTGAGCCTCAAAATACTCTCATTTTTCTGGGATTTTATTTGCCATATTTTTTGTGATCTTGGCCGTAAGCTCACATTGTTCTTGCCATTCATCCACTACCTTCTCCTTGCCCTTCATCTTCCATACCGCTCTCTACTACTCCCACTTCTTAGTTTCAGCAGTTGGCTTTTTCTCACTTTCCTCTGGAATCTCTTCAATGATAACACCCCTGCTTCTGGTGATGACCCTGATTGGCATTGGTTCTGGTGCCTCTTGTTTGGTAGCATCAGGGCTCTGGGATGCAGAGTGACCATACTTCCCACACGTGTAACAATTTAGGCTTTGTTTTGCAAAGTCTCCTCTGGCCCTACCCCAGCCAGTACCTCCTTGGTATATGCCCCTGCCAATACCTATGTTGTTCTTATTACCCTTAGAACTACTGGCTCCATGTGCTTTTACTATCTCAAGGTTTGTCATCGCAATCATTGAAAAATCCTTTCCCTTCTCGAAGTGATGAATTATGATACCACAACTGCTCTGCAGTAGGTGGGAGGTAGTTCATCTGTTATTAGAAAACCACCGTGATCGCCAAAATGGAATGACTTGAACACGTATGACAGTTATTTCAGGTTGGTAGTTAGAGTTAGTTCAAATTAGCTTAGCACTTCAGATTAAAAAAGATTGGAACTGAAAATGACACTGAACACATGAACTAGAAATGAGAATGAACAGTGTAACTGGAATGTACATTCAGATTAGTAGATACAGGTACAACAGTGAGTCAAGTATGCTCATATCTTAATTAGGATTATAAGATACAAGAGCGTACAAAGATCCAACACTAGCTTCTAAAAGGGTATAAGTGGTCAATAGGCAAGAATAGCCCGTAAAAATGACTAATGGGCCCTATTTATAGTGTCTGACTGGACTTCTGACAAACTATACATTGTACCAATTATTGTAGTAACTATTCCTGGGAGTTACCTGTCCAACCGCATGATAAGTTACCAGTTGTTTCCACCATCTACAAGTACACACACACACACACACACACACACACACACACACACACACACACACACACACACACACACACACACACACACACACACACACACACACACACACACACTCCATGCTTCCCTTCAACATTTGTGATTGCTCCCTCTGCTACGATAAAATGCTTTTCCAAGCCCAATTTCCCAGTGCTACAGTAAGAAATTTGCCTAATCACTACAATTTTTTGCAAGTCATCAGAGCTGCTTAGTTTAAATTTTAATGCTACTGCATGCCTCAACACAATTAATACTATTATGTTGAAATTGTGTTCTTGATTATTGCACTACTAATCCTTGCTTCAATGCTATAGTATGAATATCAATGCTATTGTGAGGGCTCCCTGTTGCCTTTGGTTTCTTTTGGGGAATCAGTGCTACGAAGCTCTGTAGTTAGCACTACACACTAGCTCCCAATAGCATTGCTTTAATTTATTTTCCTTTTGCAACCTTCCAAACTTTGAAACTTCAAAAGCTCCACTACGTACTCTCCACAAACTGTTCCAGCCGAGCTCTGAGCCTAGTGTTTTGTACATTTTAAGCACGTTGGTGCAATTGAATTTTTGAAATTTTGCACACAATTATTTTGTTAGAAGGTCAATTTTTTGTTTTTGACTCCCAAAATGCAGTTTTTGGCATATCCCTTTTATACAAACTTGAATAGACATGATCCAAGAGTCTAGTTTGGGATTTTGGCACGTTTCAAACACATTGGTGATATCAAAATTTTTAATTTTCTTATATAAAAATGTTCATAATTTTTCACAATTTTGTTAAATTCTTTTATCTGGTGATTAAAAAAAAAACATATATAAAATTATGCAGCATATATGACACATAAGAGGTGTGTCTGATTGATGCCTGTACTATAGAGCAATGTATATTGTAAGTGTTTGGACATGTATGCTATTGACTTTCCATTTGTGGATGCAAGTGCAAATTGTGATAGGGATTTCTTGTTGACACGAATCAAAGTTACATTGAATTGACATGTTTATTCTTATAGTTGTTAGGCATACTTTATGCATATGCTTTGTGCATGCTTCGATTGGATGTTCTAGTGACTTGAGCATTGTGGGTGCTCATGTGTAAGCATTGATTTATGCATTTTAGATTCTTTGTTATTTCTTTGGATATTGAGCATGGTTTTGTGCGATGGACACATTGATTGAGCATATGCAGTTTATGGTATTCTTCATGAATAATTCAACACCTAAAGCCACATTGGTATTTAATGATGTCATTGATCGGTTTGCTTATAAAGGAGATTTGTAGGAAATATCTAAAGCCAACCAGATCTGGTGATGCTTATGTTGCTCATTCTCACAAGCAAAGATGTCGTACTCATGATCGTAGTAAGTCAAAGAGCATAGAAACACTTGCAATAAATCTCGTGATTCTATGCGTGATAATAAGTGCTACGATTGCCATAAGAAGGGACATATGAAGAGGGACTGCTATGCAGCAAAGAGGAACAATAAGAAAAATTTCAATGATGACAAGAAGTTTGACACTTCGAACTCTAAGGGCAAAGTTAAGATTGAAGAAATCAATGTGGTTGCATCACACATGGTTGGTCATGGTCATATGTTGTTAATACACATGTTTTGGATATCTTGGTTTTTACTTCAAATCTTACTATAGATGCTCTTGTTACACACAAGGCCATCTATGTATAGAATTGGATGATAGATTTTAGTAAAATTTTCATGTTACGCCACATATAGATTAATTCTCTACTTATGGGAAAGGCTATTAGGGTATTGTCAAGTTGGGCGACTCTTATGCACCTGACACAGTTGGCATTGGAGACATTCAACTAGTTCTATGAGCCCTAAGATGGTACAAAATTTGTACTACACAATAACAGACATGTTCTCGAGTTAGAGAAGATCTTGGCTTCTATGGGACAACTTAATGATTTGGGTTAAACAACCATATTCAAAAATCAGCCTTGGACTATCAAGAAGGCAAATTTGGTTATTTTCAAGAATCACAAGCATGGTTCATTGTATTCCATGCACATATCCTGTGTAAAAGGCAATGTTATTGCTTAGCCGTGCAATTGTCTACTGTGTTGTGGCATTACTAGCTAGGCCATATGGGCCAAAAGGAAATGAATACACTTGAACATTTTGGTTACTTGCTTGTCTTGAGTTTTAGTGACTTTTCAATTTGCGACCACTGTATCTATGGCAAGAAAACTAGGAGTGTTCATTTGCCCATGATTAGAAAGCAAGTGGAGCCTCTCAAACTTCTTCATCGTGGAAGCTGTGGTCCTATGCTGAGTAAGTCTCTAGGGGAGGTAAGCACTTTGTGATATTTATTAATGAAACTACAAGGAAGGTGTGGGTTTATCCTTTGAAAAGTAAAGATGAGGCTTTCTATACTTTCCAGGAGCTCATTCCACTATTTGAGAATCAGCATGGGAAAAAGCTTAAAGGCTTAAGGGCTGATGATGGTGGGGGTGCCTCTCAAGAGAGATGGTTGACTTTTGTGTAAAGAGAGGAATGAAGTGATAGTTTACTGCACCATACACACTAGCCCAAAATGGAGTTATAGAATGGATGAACTGCACTATACAAGAACTTTGTTTTTGCTATGCTTTTCTGTAGCGAGCCTTACACAAGGCTTTTGGCATGAATGTTTTGACAACATTACATATTGTCAATAGATCTCATAGCATGCCATTGAATTAAAAGGTTCCATAAGAGATGTGGTATGGCAAGAAGCCGCATTATGATCACTTACTTGCCTTTGGTTGTGAGACATATGCTCACGTGTCAAAAGCACTTAGGTCAAAGCTTGATCCAACGTCACATAAATGTATCTTTGTTGGTTATTGCATGATGGTGAGATGAGTTATTGTAGAATCTCAAAAGATTATAATAATTTTTACAGTGACCTTCAATGAGTCAAAGATGCATAGACAACCTCAAATTTAGTATAGAAGTGACATATTTGAGGATATAACCTCTGAAACGGTACAAACTCAGAAGTTTAGTGATGTGCCTTCTAGTGGCAATGCTCATGAACTAGCAAAAGGTAGTAGTCGGTTGTTGAGACGTTTTATGAGGGACTCACATCCACCTGAGCAATTTCAACCAGGTGTTGATGATGTTACGCTTTGGATGACTGCAATGAATCGCCATGCTACTAAGAAGCCATGCAAATGGATGACAAGTTGAAGCGGTAGCAAGCTATGCAATCTAAGTACGACGCAATTGCAAACAATGAGAGTTGGGACTTGGTATAACTGCTCACTAGAAAGAAAGATTTACCTTGCAAATGGGTTTGCAAGCTAAAGAGTACCTATGGAGATGCTATGCCTAAGTACAAGGTTAGATTAGTAACTAAGTACAAAGAAAGATTAGTTGTTAAGGGACTTGTACAACAAAAAGGCATTGTTTAGAATGAGACCTTTTCACTTGTGATCAAGATGGCTACCTTGCATATTATGCTTGGATTAGTAGCTACTATTGGAATTGGTCCAAATGGATGTGAAGATGCTTTCCTTCATTGAGATCTCCATGATGATGTATATATGCCAAAACCTAAGGGTGGGAGCACCAAGTATGTAAACTAAAGAAGGCTCTTTACAACTTGAGTCAAGGATCCACACAATGGTTTCAGAAGTCTGATACATTAATGCAGTCTCAAGGCTATAAGAGAAGTCAAAAGGTTGAATGCTTATACATAAGAAAATTCAACAATGATTCATTGCTTATAATTAATTTGTATATTGATGACGTGGTTATGTCTGGGAAATACACTCACAAGATTGCCAATTTGAAGCAGATGTTGAGGTTGCGGATGCTCTTACGAAGAGCCTAGCATCGGAGCGGTTTTCACATTGCATTGTCTTGATAGGTGTCCC
The DNA here is from genome assembly GCF_014529385.1 of Adiantum capillus-veneris. Lineage (NCBI taxonomy): Eukaryota > Viridiplantae > Streptophyta > Polypodiopsida > Polypodiales > Pteridaceae > Adiantum > Adiantum capillus-veneris. The sequence continues at coordinate 28,564,929 of NC_140953.1, read as the reverse complement.
CTAGCGGTGTGCCAAGCGTGTGTCTAGTTGGGCTTTAATGGCAATGCCATGGCCTGTGAAGGAAGAAATGCAGACAAAAAATCAAGAACCTTACCTGTGTCTTCCACCAATGTGATGTGCTCACATTGAGAGCCAAGATTGGTTGTGACTTGCATGAGTGCAAGCACCTCCTTATATTGGACTAGATAGTTACATAGAGGTATCAAACTAGATTTGTCCAGACAAACACCATGCACACTATATTGTTTATCCTTAATCTTTTCTCCTCCTTTAGTCTTTTTCATCTCCTTAGATGTCCATTGAACCATGTAATGAATATAGTTTTTCCGAAGCTAGTAGGTGGCACTATTTTTTGGAAAACGTTTTTAAGTGGAATAAAGAGAGATTCTCTCTCTCTCTCTCTCTCTCTCTCTCTCTCTCTCTCTCTCTCTCTCTCTCTCTCTCTCTCTCTCTCTCTCTCTCTCTCTCTCTCGTAAAAGTAAAGGTCAAGGCCCATGTTATTTCAGAACCGAATTCTGAATGAGCGTGCGTATGAGGGTATACACGAAAAGCTTTTCTACACACAAATAGGGGGGCAAAAGCCTGAGTAGGTTGGGCGTGATGGGGAAGGGAAGGCCTTTCTCCACATGCAAGCACATTGAAGGTCTGTGGCCTTATGCAAGATATTGACATGGGTGAGAGAATTCACGAGGAGATTGCTGGTAAGGGAGAAGAAGAAGAAGGAGATTGGTAGTTAGGGGTTGTTGGAGAAAGGTGTCGGGGGAGGGTGAGATTGAGAGGCGTCCGACGATATTGCCCTTGACGCCGTCGGTGGGCTACATTGTCACTATTGCTGGAAAGATAATCTTACCTTATCCCTTCAAGAGCCTCGTAGAGAATCTTTATCGAACCTTTTTTTGTAAATATAGCCATTATAAGTAGTATAACCATTGTGAGTTTGGACAATAGTTGCTAGAATGTAAGAAATTTTGTTTAGAAATTAGAAACTATGGACAATAATTATTAATAGCATGCTTCCTATTTGGCTCATGCACTTGGCATTAGCACGAATCTTTGGAGATTCCCACTGCGAGGCAAAATCGCCTTGTAGTTAGGCGGAATCGGGCGCAACAGATGTGACCATCAATTGTAAACCACTGCGCTTCCGGCGTTCGTCGCCCTGCCAGGTGTCCGTGCCTGCATGCCCTCCCTTCTTCACATGACACGTGGAAACCCCTTACCTTTTCCTCTTTCCACACAATTTTTTTTCAAAAATGTGGTTAAAAACTAGAAATGAAACGTATGTATAGACATGTATAATCGAAGTACGTACACACATTCGATCTGTGCGCGCACAGATCCTTGGGAGTCGCAAAATGGAGAGGGATAGAGTATCATCTGGGCTCTGGACAGGGGTATTATGCTGTGCTTGCATGACGAACCGGTGTAGTTGGCAAAAATGTCTTGTTTAACCATCACGGGGACGCTGACAGGTTTTCTCACTATGATACTTTGCAGTGGGGCGGGCTCCACTATCATGGTTGCTCAGTTGGAGATCTATGAATTCTCCAGAATTTTAAGTGCAGCGGTATTGCAAGTTTACCTGCTTATGAACTTGAACTTCATAATCGGCAACACTTATTGCAGGTCTTTGTGGTTCATCAGCATGGGCATGAGCTTCGAGCATCAGTTTCCTCCTTTTGCCAAGACCCGAACTCAACCTGCTGTAGTTCGATGGTTGCATCAGCCAGGCAATCACCAGTATAACATGCAACCCATTGTCATTTACCTGCAGGAAGGATCTTGGGTATCATACACACTCCATCATTGCTCTGGATCTGCTTGCAACAAGGCACTTACCGAACCTCTTCTCTTGATCTCGACATCTATGAGAAAGGACCCCTGTGTTGGTGATATGAGTGATCAGAGGGGCAAGTAATGCTTCAGCTTGGATTTGAACAGCCCCAAGGTTGTGGTTGCTCTCAGCCCTTTAATGAAGTTCTTCCTTGTTGTAAGGTTCCATTCTCCTGTCTTTTTTGACCAAGCACTCTCTCTTGACGTGTTGGTAGTAGTCATTCAATTTACGGCATTAATGGCTGCTCCAGCTCTCGCTCATGTTTTTGTTACCAGCACATGAAGAAAAAAGGACTACATTCACCTTTCGTTGTGATAAGCACATAGTCCCCCCTTTTTGCTACGACCAAATCAAAATTTTGTGTTTTGATTGCAGGAAGTCAAGACATCTTTTGGGAAGTTTGGCACTCTGGCTTGTAGAAAGATTTGCCTAACTCATTCATTGACCGCTGTCTCATTCTCGACACAGACTGGATCACACGAAAAAACCAGGTATTTTGGTTTTTTTTCTAACATTTTTTTGTTTTTGTCAAGCTCAGTCAAGCATTCTGCTTTGTTCTTAGAGTTGAGTATGAGGAGGAACTTGGCCCTGCACAAGTGGCTAGATTGTGCCAAGAGCATAAGCTGGAAGAGGCGTTTCAAGTTGTCGCCATTCTACGAAAACATGGTTGTCTAATCACAAGAGACCTTATATATTCATTGTTGCAAGGTTGTATCGAAAAGAGCGATCTGGAAGCCTGCAGGATCGTTCACAGGCTCATGGTTGATAGTGGGTTTGATGGCACTGTTGTTCTTGTAGATCACCTTATCCGCCTCTTCACTTCATACAGGAGTTTGGGAGATGCAAACAGAGTGTTCAATAGATTACATCAACCAACAATACACACATGGAATGCCCTTCTAACCGCACATACAAAGCTTGGCCAAGAACAAAGAGCTCTCTATTTGTTTCACACAATGGACCAATGGGGCATTAAGCCAGACATAGTTACCTTTTTGTGTGCCTTGAAAGCATGCAGCAACTTACACAACATAGATAATGGTAGACTTGTTCATAAACAAGTTATGAATTTGGAACTGGGATCGAATACCATCCTTGGAAATGCTATTATTGACATGTATGCTAAGTGTGGGGATCTCAAAGAAGCCGTTGGTGTGTTTGAGAAATTATCGAGTCGGGACATTGTTTCATGGGGTTCTTTGATTACAGGATATGTCCAGCATGGACAAGCACTTCCAGCAATAAAGCTTTTTGAGCAGATTCTTCAACAGGGTGTTAAACCTAGCAAAGTTGTGTTCTTGGGCGCGTTTAAAGCATGTAGCATCTTAAGCGCCGGCACTTGGGGGAGGTTAATCCACACTGGGCTGATCCAAACTGAGATTAGCACTGATTTGGTTATCAACAATTCTCTAATTGACATGTACACCAAATGCGGACTTATGACAGATGCCCAGAGTTTGTTTAATTGCTTACAAGTGCAAGATGAGGTTTCTTGGGCCACAATGATTTCTGGCTTTGTTACACTTGAGGACCCAGAGCAGGCCCTTAGGTATTTTGATCAAATGCTACAACGGGGTTTGAAGCCAAACGGCAGTAGTTATTCTTCTCTGGTAAAAGCTTGTGGACTTTTGAAGGCTATAATGCAAGGTATGCACATCCATTACCTTATTCTTGTGAGTAAAACAGCCTTGGATATGGTGGTTTGCAGCAGCCTCATTGACATGTATGTCAAATGTGAGGCATTACAGGAAGCACTGAACGTATTCAACACTCTGCCTTTCAAAGATCTAGTTTCATGGGGTACAATGATTTCAGGGTATTGTACACTTGGCCATGGCTTTGCAGCCCTTGAGCTTTTTGGACAAATGCAACAAAACAGGACCAATCCAGATAATACAATAATTATAAGCCTTGTTAAAGCTTGTGGTGACATTGGATCGGTGAATGCCTTAATGCTAATGCATCACTATGTCATGGAAACAGAAATAGATGCAGATGGCAGTGCTAGAGGCACCTTTATTGATATTTATGCAAAATGTGGGTGCATGAAGGAAGCTTATGCAATTTTTGGAGGGCTACAAAATAGAGATCCTATGTCATGGTGCTCTATGATAGGAGGGTATATGATGCACGGGGATGAAACTTTAGCTTTAGATCTTTTTGAGATAATGCAGTTTTTCGGCATGGAACAAAACCGTGTTGTGCTGCTTTGCGCCTTGCAAGCATGTGGAAGCTTGGGCTTCCTGTATCAAAGTAGGATTATACATGACAAAATAGTAAGGAGCAATTACGAGCTTGACGTTGCCATTGCAAACACTCTCATTGATGTCTATAGTAAGTGTGGTAGCTTAGAAGCAGCATGCAAGGTGTTTGAAACCTTAAGCACTTTGGATGTTGTTCCGTGGTGCACCATGTTGGCTGGGTATGTCATGCATGGGCAGAACCTTAAAGCACTTGAATTCTTTTTGAAACTGCAAGACAAGGGGATAGAGATGAACCCGTTTATGTTTTCGTCCGTCTTGAAAGCATGTGGGACTCTCAAAGAGCTTGACAAAGGCAGGTGCATTCATAATGAGATAATCAATGGCTCGTTGGAGACAGATGTGGTGGTTGGAAATTCCCTCATTCTCATGTACTCCAGGCAAGGGCACCTGGAAGATGCGTATTGGGTGCTTAAGAGTTTGCGGAAGAGAGATGGGGTGTCATGGGCTACTATGATTGCAGCACGCAGTGAATACGGGTGTGGATTGTCGGCCATGCAGGATTTTGAAGAGATGCAAAATGAAGGAGTGCATCCCAGCATAGCAGCCCTCGTCTGTACTCTTAAAGCATGTGGCAGCATCAGGGCCCTGCCACAAGGTCGTATCATTCATAACCTGGTTGTTCTAGGTGATTTAGAAAAGGATGTAGTTGTTGGCCGTACACTTGTGGAGTTTTATAGCAGGAGTGGAAGCATAGATGAGGCTTGGCGAGTATTGAGTGCGTTGCCGCATCAAGAGGCAGTAGCATGGGGGGCACTAATTGCCGGCTGTGCCCATCATGGCAATACCAGGCTGGCAAGGGGTTATTTCTATGATATGCTGGGGAAAGGTATAAAGCCAGATAGTGGGGTTTTCACAGGTCTTCTTGCTGCATGCAGCCAAGAAGGCTCGGTGGAAGAAGGGCATGATTTTTTCAAGTCCATGCTTAAAGACTTCAATGTGTCACCCGGGGTTCAACATTATAGCTGCATTATCGATCTCTTTGGTCGTGCTGGACATTTTGATCAAGCCATGGACATTATTGACATGATGCCAGATTACCCAGACTTGGTTATTTGGATGTCTCTGCTTACCAGCTGCCGAACATATACCAATGTGAGCATGGCCAACTGGTGCTTTGAGGAACTTCTAAAATTGGAAGCAGTTGATGCCGCCTGTTACATTCTCATGTCAAATATCTACGCTAATGCAAACTTGTGGCAAGATGCCAAGAGAGTGCGCCAATTGATTTACTCGGGGGATGCAAGGAAGCAGCTGGGCATTGCTTTGCTTAAGGTGGACAGTGGTGTCCATGAGTTTGTAGTAGGAGGGGAGAACAATCCTCAGGAGGAGGAGGTTAGTGTCAAAATAGACAAATTGGCTAAACTTTTGAAAAACGAAGGATTTGTGGCATCATTGAACCTTGTCTTGGAGCCATTCTCAAGTGAAACAGAGGAGGCAATGAGAATTGATGCACGATATTGTATTTAAAAGAGTTGAAGAGAAGGAGAAATGCAGCATTGTAAATGTAGAAACTATAAACTAATATAAATGTACAAACCCACATTTACCGGATAATTGAAGTGAAAAAGAACAATTTTTATGTTTTGGAAGTGAAAACATCATCTCTATTGTAATAGAAGCACCTATGAATGCAGTGGTAGGGACACGATCATAACGTCCCTCTTGCTAGGTATAGCAATTGTCTTGCAAGCCAAAATGGTCAGGCAGCTGATCCAGAAAAACTCTAGGAAGGTCAAACTGAGAAGTCTATACAGCATAAACGTCCTCCAACCTAACAATAACTTTAGTGTGCTCTTATGCTCTTGGCATAGTCCAGAGTAGAGCAAAGGGCCAATAGAGGGTAGCTTTTTGTGGCCTAAAAAAGTGCAAAAACCATGCAGTATTTTGGTCTTGACATTGGATGCCAAACCAACAAAGCAGAAACCCCCACCCTCTCCAAACAACACAAATCAGCCCAGAACCCAAAAGAAACATATATATGGAAGAAAAACACAGATGAGTCAAAGGGGGTTTTTGTGACGAAAAGTCTCCAAAAAGGCTAGCACTACCAGCAAGAAAGGAGATCGCCATGGTTGGTTGCAAAAACACAAGGGGAATTGAGAGAGAAAACATGTTGTCAATAATGAACCTCATATCTGAGACCTTGCTGGAGCCTTTGATACCATGAGAGAATGCACAAATGTGTGTGTGTGTGTGTGTGTGTGTGTGTGTGAGAGAGAGAGAGTGAGAGAGAGAGAGAGAGTGGAGAGGGGGAATGATTAATGCCTTCCAAACCTATCAAAGTCGACGATGTAGAAGCGTAGAGACTAAGGGGAGAGAGAGAGAGAGAGAAAGAGAGAGAGAGAGAGAGAGAGTCTCCTGAACCAATCAACCTTGGCAATGAATAATTGATACACTATAGAATTGGGGCAATGGGTTGCATATATACCCATCTAAGTAAATTGCCCTACCCAGACTTTGATAAATAAGTAAAATAAATACCTAAAAGCCAAAATAAATAATGGGATTATATTGGGCATTTCCTTGCGATACCATAACTTTAACACCCTCTTTGCAGCTCATAGTGGACATAAATAGTGAGACCAATCGATGAAGAACCTACAATGGACACCTTAGCAGAGGATCCTTTCCACTGGATACAACTAGGTAATGCTACCCTCAACTTTGTACCTTAGAAGAATGCATCGGTTGCCTTGTAGAAAATTGAACTGTAGACTACACTACGTCCAAGAATCCCCATTCATGAATTGTGAACATATCACATTCAAAATACTCCAAGATAATGAACTTTGGAACACACCTTGTCCATAATCCGACAAACAACAATGGATTGCTGCACTCATCCATAGTGTTTTAGATACGTCTGATTGGTTCCCCACCAGATGCCTATGCCTTGAATTTCGACCCACGGATTCAAACATCGATAACTTGAACTCCAACGCAAGGGTCCAAATTAGTTATAGGGAGCACGGCTTGCCCCTCTTTGCCACTCACAAGCCTCTTTTTGGCTGAAGCTAGTGACATCAACTGCCTCTTGATTAGAAATCTCGTATCGTGGTAACTATGGTTACCACCACGTGTGACGTGCCCATCTTCTCAATTAACTCTATATCACCATTATCTTTGTCCAGCTTGCCCGAAACATCGTGTCACATTTATAACAACGATTGTCGGACTTCGTGGGTACCGAGGCAGCTAATTGAGTAATGGTACTACCATCCTTGTCAAGCTTGCCTTTGCCTTTGTTCTCTAGTGAATTCGTGCATCTGCTTTTGGCTCCACAATTCGAGCCAAACAAATCGATGGTTTCCTTTAGGACTTCGCCTGTGCATAGGCCGCTAACTAGGTGGTAGTCAATATATTTTCCATAGGCAATTGTTCTTCTTGGTTCATATTGATCTTTGGAGGCCAGACTTTAAACGAGCAAATCACAATGGTTGCCCTTCGTGAATGCATTTTAAAATGCTCCACACAAAGAAAGCATCCAGAACTGATAACCTTCAGCCACTAAAAAACAAGGCACTGTGGTCTTCAATTGGCAGAGCGTTTCAATATGCAGCCAATGCGCACATTAGGGCCGGGCTCTGTCTGGGGGTCGAGAGCAGATCTTGGACAATTTCTCAGTAGCGTTTCAAAATGCTAACTCAGCGGCTCCAACAGTGTAGCTGCGTTTCGAAACGCTATGCAACAATGCAGGAATGGGAGCTCTCCTTTGCTGCGGAAAACGCTGCACCGATAACACAGAGACGCCTCAACCGCCGACTACAAAGTGCTATAAAACGTTGGCGTTTTAGAACGCCTTTCAAAATCCACTCTTTTACAAGAGCTTAGCGACGAGTGTCTGTGTCCTCCACCTTCTTCAAATCCTCTGTGCTAATGGCTCCACCAAGGCTGTGATACCATGTCAAAGTTAATAATGCGAGGGGAGTATGAGAGAGAGAGAGAGAGAGAGAGAGAGAGAGAGAGATCGTCTTTTGAACCAATCAACCTTGACAATGAATAACTAATACACTATACAACGGGGCAATGGTACCCATCTAAGTAAATTTCCTTACCCAAACTTTGACAAATAATTAAGATTAATACCTAAAAGCCAAAATAAATAATGGGATCACATTGGGTAGTTGACTTGAGATGCCATAACTTTACCAATAGTAGAAGATAAACTACCTTCCTCCTTACTCACTATAGCATGGAGAGAATGGAGTTTTATGTCAAATATATTGTGTCACTAAGGTGTTGGACAGACACGCTCGGAGATAGGCGAATGAGTACTTTAACCCAATAGTCTCCCACTTAAAGGTCACTATGCCTTTAAGGAAGGTATGTCCACATATACCATATATTTAGAGCCTATATTTCTCCTCAATGCCCAAAAGCACTTATTTAGTATCTCTTTCATCAATCCCATATGTCATCTATATATCTCTTTTCCTTCAAACGCTTAAATTCAAGGATCCTTTTGTTACTACATACTTATTTAGCACAGTGATGTTAAATATCGCTTTATTAGCATGGCTCTTCAGGACAAACGCATCAAGCTCGTCCAAACTCATACAAATGACAACCATGAAAATCTTCTTACGAAATGTCTACCCTCCAAGAAATTTATTCATTGGCAAGTAAGTAACAACAAAAACAATCCTTGAATTTCACTATTTGAAGGAAAAGAGAGATATGGGGTATATGAGATTGACATTGATGAAGGTAAGAGATAGTGACTTGTTCATCTAGGTATAGACTTTACATGAGGTTTGGAAAACAAAACCATCCAAAGGTAGAGGATGGATTTAGACCAAAAAGTGACTCCTATGAGGTGCTTGAATCTTATGCACTCAAGTTGGGACAAAAAGAGCAAAAACACGTTGGGTGGGGTTGAGGTGTTACTTATGTGGCGAAAGTGAATATTTAAACCTTTATTTCCATGAGCCAAAAGGCTTTCAAGTATCCAACAATAAATAATTAGTAGGTTTGGGATTATCTTCATAGGACATGCGTAGGTAGGTGGCTTGGTGATTCCAAACGACCTGTTTAGGTAGGGATGTAAAAAAGATGCTTCAGTATGGCTTAACCTAGCCATTAATTTCATAAAGAAAAAAGGCTATTTCAATATGGTTAACCTAGCTATTAATGTCATAACGACAAAAGGGTTGTTGATCCCACATGTATCTAGTAGCATGTTGGAGAAAATCATCAACAAAAGGGAAGGACAAGCTAAAGAGGTATAAGAGCAAGAAAGCAAGTAAGACCAATCAAGAGGTTAATAAAATGGAAACCACTGAAACTTGGGAGATTTTGGATCGGTTTAGAGGGTTCATGCCTTATAAAGTGGTTTTGGTGGCGCTTAGTACATAGGTTGTGGTGGGTAAGGGAAGGACAAAAAAAAAGAACACGGGATGATCTTGAGTACTTCAAGGATAAATATCGATATTAGAAGACGTCGAAGAGAAACGAAAAATAGTTGACACTAAATGAAAAAAGGTGAGCCCACAAATGTTTATATCTTAGGCCTTGGCCATCTCAAGCCACTAAGCTACTATGATCAACATTGTAGAATTGTGCCAATAGTTTCAAGAGAGCTTTCAATGAAAACTAATTACTATGTGCTAGTCAACTAGATAAAGCTCAAATACTTATGTGTATGGTTGTGACCAAATGATAAGACCTGCATACATGCCTTAGATGCAACAAATTAGGCATAAAAATAGCTTCAGTGAAGGGAGATTTGTAGTACCACCATACAAGAGGATAAAAATGTTGATGTGTTGTAGATAGCTATCAATAAAGTTTAAGGGCAAGATATGTCATGATTGAGGAGACAAGCGGCTTGCACAATGAGCCATAGGAGGGGGTAGGAGATCCAAAAGTAACACACCCATGACGGAAAGGATTTGCACACTCAAGAGGCAAAAATAGGAAGGATTAAGACAAGAAGCATTTGTCCACTTGTTATGAAGTATGCCAAGACACATGTAGGCTAGGTGACAGTATTGACCCCAAGTAAGGCAACTTGAAGGCGTTCCTCTGCAAGAAGGTTGCCTTCTTGAAGTTGCTCCACGAGCATGAGAAAAATGATAGTATCCAACTTTATAGAGCAAAAGAGGGTCAACAATTTGTCAAGATAGTTGGGTGGGGGAGCAAGCAGACAATCTATGGGCTGTGTGGTTTACAAGAAAAGCATGGGTATTACAAGGTTTGATCATTGAAGAATGATGGAACATGATAGATTGAGAACCAAAAGGTATGTTTTGATGTTGCACCCAAAGAACAATGCAAGCTATTCTATTTAGAATTCCTCAAGGGCCCATAATTGACGAGGCATAAGGAAGGTAGGGTTGTGGGCCAAACTTTGACAAAGATGGAAACAACCCATAGGAGAAGATAGACATTTGGTATAGAGGAGAAAGTTTGGAAATAACCTATAGGGTATATGAGTCAAGGGGTGAAGGAGAGGATGGACATATGCTACAACTACAAAACTAAACAAAAGCCCTCTCATACCAAAGCTCAATCTAGAGAGGGTTTAGTAAGGTAATCACAGCAATGCATTCCACCAAAGGTTGTGAGGAGAAAAGGTCCATATGTAGTTATTGTGGGGAACGAATAGGATAGTAATGGACAAAGGAATTGGGAGTGGTGACAAGGTAGTATTAAGGAGAAACTAAACCATTGAATACATTGCCAGCTTGAAAAGGCTTGTGATGTTTTAGTCAGGTTGTTGTAATCTGGGGATTTTGGCATGGCATCTGAGCACAACTCATCCTCTGGCTATTTTGCTCCAAATGACATGAGGACTCAAGACATGACTCAAGCAAGGTAAATGATTTCATTCTCTTTGGGTCTTTGAATATGTTTGTTTCTTTAGACATAACACAATGGTAGGAGATCCGTCCATGGTTGGTTGTAAGACATGTGAGGCATTAGATCAAAGTTAGCTTGTGTACGATATCCAAGGATTAAACCAAACATGAGAGTTAAGGGAAGGTGTTAATATTATAGGCTACACTATAGATGCAAGGAAATCTTGCTCATTAATAAGTTTAGGACTTGAGCTTATGGTATAGGCAAGATAGAAGATAGAAGTCACAACAAACCATCATGACCACACAACCCTAACAAGGTTCTAGATATAAGATGAGAGAAAATTCTTACTACCCCTACCAATATACTAGCAGGTCAAGAAAATCCAAGAAACGCCCCATGGCCTAAATATGGGAGTGTGCTTATAGATAAATATGAGGCTCCTAGCTTGGGCATTCAAACAAAATCGGTCGTAGGGTCAAAATGGTTGACTAGGACCAAATTTAACCTAGATGCATATGTAGCTAGCCCAAGAGACACACTATCCCAACAGACATACTAGCCATTTAAGCATGCCATAAAACATAATGAAGCAACAAAATTGTTTAAACTCTGGTAAAATCATAGTGAGTGAGCCACCAACATAATTGGCCACCACTCTTGGTAGGTAAACAATGTCAAGGAAGTCCAATTGTAGTACCGTTGGCAATGATCATCGTGTTTGCTACCATTTACTATTATATATGTGGATGAGAAGTCCTCCGGGGAAACCATGTGTTGAGATTGATATCTCAGCAGGTGTGGTTTTTGGTATTGTGGTGTACACGGGAGTAAGATCAAACTAGGCTTGCCTCTTGCATCCGAGAGCAGCTCCTTATATTAACATGAGAGGTAGTTACAAGTAGGTTCACACTCGAGCTGTCCAACCACACACCACACCTCCCCCCTTAGGGAGAAAAAAGATGGACATCTTTTTTACAATCTGGGCTGAGAATGGACTCGACAGGAAGGGATCAACTCCAACGCCTCATCCGGGGGGAGTGATCATACAACGGCTTAAGGGCTAGGGACTGAACTTGGGGGGCTAGATTGGTCATCATGCCGATCATCATCAAGACATGGAACTCGTACATCTTGCTTATGCAAACATTAGGTCGCTATCCCAATGTAATGGACAAGACGAGGAAGGACTGATTGAGGATTGGGTGCGAAATTTTTTGTGACATACATCCATCTCCATAAAGGGTTTGGTGTGATCAAGTAAGACAAAGACCAGAGAAAAACTACTACTAAGAAAGAGACCTTAAAACTTAAACAGAATCATGGAGCTTGATGGATACTTTTGCAAATGAAAAGACTAGGCACCTCTGCACCAAAGATGCAGCAACTCCTATGTCTGTGAACAACCCCATGAATACAATTATTGGTTTTGTACTTCTTCTAGAATGAGCGACATGTGTGAGCGAACACTGCCCGGCAAGCACCACTGCGGGTCGCTCCAACACTTCAGCTCGAAGCAGGCGCCGCACGTGAGACCACCATTGAAGAGTGCCGTACTGGTACCGTACCCCTGGCTATACAAGTCGCTGTAGCCGCACATACCACCCATTGTACCGGATGCATCGCTTCCTCCATAGAAGGTTGCATGGGCATGCCTCCACACAGAGTAGTGCGCGTTCACACGTGCAGGCGCCAAGCAGAAGAGCAGGCAGCAGCAGCAATAAGCTTCCAACGCAAGAATCGCCCTCCTCAACGGCCAAGCAAGAGCCATTCTTGCCTTACACGAGAGCTGATGACGTGATTACAAGAGTAAAGAGGATTTTACTTGCGTCGGAGGCAAGGAGTCGTTGAAGAGGTTGGCAACTAATGAGCTTCTGGCTTACGCGTAGCCCTTTATTGACTGGGAGCAAAGCGAAAAGCAAGAAATGTGAGAAGGGTGGCTGCTGGTTCGGGAGCTGTGAGCAAGCGTAGATGAGAGCTCCAAATCATGCCTTTGTGTGCATGGCGAGGGCAATTGCTTTTCTCTAAGCAGCTCTCTCTCTCTCTCTCTCTCTCTCTCTCTACCCAGTGTCGAGCAGGAATGCCATCGTTGTCATAGGTATTCCCCAACAAAATCAAGAAAAGGGTTTCTAACTAACTCTTGCCCGTCTCCTCCACCAATGTGGTGACACGGGAGTAAGACCAAACTAGGCTTGCCTCTTGCATCCGAGAGCAGCTCCTTATATTAACATGAGGTAGTTACAAGTAGGTTTACACTCGAGCCGTCCGGCCACACACCACAATGTCCTCCTGAACCATTAGGAAATTTTGGAGGTCATTTGGAGGGCCTTCTAAGAAAAATATAATTTTGACTTTCTCTCTCTAGAAAATAGGTGTGGTAAAAGCAAATGTAAACTTGGAATAACCATTTGAAAAGTGCACTTACAAGTAGATTCTTGCCACAGTGTCATAACGGCCGTGATGATTGAAGAATAAATCATTTTTAGTTGCAATGAACGTCCTAGAATTGGAGGGAGTTTCCTGTACATGGAATGTATGACTAAAGGAAATGGACGTATCCTTCCAAACCTGCTCTCTCCTACTCTCTCAATGTTTGTGCGCTGACCTTAAAGAAATCCTCCCTTTCTTGCCCTGTTGCACACATGGCTTCTTCTTCCACCCCCATAAATGTCCTCCTTAAAAGACCCTTCTATCATCCACACATTGACCTGGATCCCCAATATACGCCACTATGTAAGCGAGGCAAAACTAACATCAAAGTGACACCGATCATGACAGAGAGACTAAGAGCAGAGGGAGCAAAACGCTTAGATATTTGGACAAAAGGCTCACTCTATCCATTGAATCCCATGACAAATGATTTCCCAGCATTTTCAAATCCCACTAACTTATTGACCTTTGTAGGTAATGGAGAGAATGGATTGCTTGGCTACTGTAAAGCTCTAAACAACAAATCAAAAACTTATAAAGACATGGTGAAGCACCAAGCAAATGATATTCAGAGACTTTCAAACTTGCATCATGAGGACCAAAAGACTGTAATGCAGCGCACACAAGAATCACAGGTCTTGCGAACAAAGGTATGGTCGTTCCAAAACAAAGAGACAATGTTAGGCACTCGTGTGCGAAAGAAGAAACTACGGAATCTTGAAACGTTGAAGGTAGGCTCTGGCGGCCTTAAGAAAAGAATCCAAGCATTGAGGTGAGCATTGTAAACTGTCTAATTAATTTAAATTAATATAAGTTTTTGTTTATTTTAGTTATGCTTTCTTTGTAGAGATTCCATCTATCAAGACAAAGAAAACATAGACTCGAAGGCCAATGTAGGAAAGCAGTTAAAACCATTGATAACTAGTGGTCTTGCAAAGGATATCATGCATGACAAAAAGTTTAAGGTTTTGCAATGAGATGTCGTTGACAGATTCATTTCAAAGAATGTAGTGCCTGCCAAGCATATACATGATACATTGGACTCCCTTGGAGTTAGTAAAAGAGGTTACTCAGCTATTCAACAGTCTATCTCTTCCATGCTTGTGAAGAAGGGAATAAAGTCTAAGCTTTTTACCAACAGTTGCAAGTGTTTGGAAGGAAAGACTACAACTCAATAATGAACAAACAGACTTCATTGGATGTCCATTTCATATTCAAGATATTTATAGCTCACAGGGAACTACTGTCACTTATGATGTGTACAACAATATCTTCATGGAACTCACTTTGTTGAAAACTAGAATGTTAGAGTTCTACAATATCACAATCGAAGCGACAGGTGGCTTTCTACATTTTGTTTTAAAGCTAGATGAGTGTGAGATTCTTAAAGAGAAGAAGCTAGAGCGAGTTACAATCACATTAATGAATAGGGCCCTTTCCAAATGTCCCACTGATGACCCTTCATACTTCATTGTTCAATCAGAAACAAACATATGGTGGCTTGGTGCATTTCAGGTAATCCAGTTATCTCCAATTTTGTAGCTCTAGCAAGCCCTCTTTTGTACCTAAATTTTAGATTTATTTTTTATATCTCATAAGGATTGATCTTGCAAATAAAGAAAGAAGACCATGATATTTTATTTTGGGTGTTCCATCAAACCCCTATTCCAGATATCATTGATAGGCAAACGAATCGAAGAGAGGTATTGACTGTAGATGGGAGAGGAGACTTTCAAGTTCAATGGCATCTTGTAGGTGACCTCAAAAAATTGAAGTGTATGTATAATTGTGGAATGGGTGCCATGGCAAAGTATCCATGCTTGTATTGCATGGAGCGTGCAAAAGTGATGGACCCAAAGTGGTGGGAAAAGGCTCCTACTCGTCACAATCAAGACTCTAATTTTCGACCAGTTCTGGATATACCACTTGTTAATGTCCATATTTGTACAATGCATGGTCTTTGCCGAATTATAGAGAAGTTGGTATATCTGTACATTGGGTTTGCTTGGAAAATCAAAAAGTCATCTGAACGACAAGTCAGATATTGGTCTACATGGGGGCAATGTGAAAATACATAGCGGGATGAAAAAAGGTCAACCAATGAGAAAGATGTACCCTGCAAACCATCCAAAGGTGGGGTCAAGGCATGCTGTTTTCTATCTAAACCTCAAGGTATGAAAGATGTGAAGCTAACAAAGCGAGGGAGAGTATAACACTCTACCTACATTAGCAAAGTTGAGTATATGCACTGTAAAAACCTTCATTTAGCAGTGAAAGACCAAGAGCCAACAACTCGCAATGCAAAGGGTGATGTGTGGCGTTCCATTGACATATTATTTCAAATGTGTGAGAATGATGATTGGTCGCAGGATAATCTCAACAAGTTTAAATAGAACCTTCAGCTCTACTGAAAAAATCCTTCAAGACAGCATGGACTGACACTCAAATCACTCATTACATGGTAAATTTAAAGCACCTCAGATAGTCTTAGTACTAAGTTTGTGTTTAAATTTCTAGATAAGTTTCTTCTTTTGCAGCACATTATTTTTAATCATTTGCCATACTTCATCCAAAAGTATGGGAATTCAGGTATATGGAACACCCAGGGCCTGGAGAAGTCTCATTACATGGCTAGAAATGCCTGCTTCAGACACACACAACATGGAGGCTCTCGAAATAAGGCAAACGGTATGAAGGAGTTATTTCAGTGGTTTTATCGCAGAATCATTCATCGCATGCAACAAAAGCAAGTATTGGCCTCTTCAGCAACCGTACAGGCAATCAGACATTTTCAACTTCAGAAAAGAAAGCGAGCAGACACATTCAACAACTCAAGTGCTCTTGAAAGTCAAATCAGGTGGAGAGAGACAATGGAATATGCCAATCATCGGTGGAACAAGAGAGTTAGAGTTTAGATGATCGGATGTACCACAAATGCCTGTAGAATTAAATTCAATATGTATCACAACTATTTCAACACTTTGATGATTTGCAAATATCATTTGGAACCTCACCCTTGTATCTGATAATTAAATGTTTGCCATACTCTAAGAGTTCAGTAGGGTTTTCTTTCCCTAAAGATAATGCCATTGTTGTGTATGTGTAGTAATTATCTTCACGGCCACCAATATATCGTAGCGAGTAACCAAAACATTCTCTCCCAAAAACCTTGTCGACGAGGATAACTTTGTGAGCATTTTGTGGCAGCATTGAACCACCTAAGAAGCGAGATAATGTCTTGAAAACATAGGTTGCAGTATTCCCCTCTTGTGACATTCCATTGTGGAAGATTAGGATGGGTGCCTCACATAAACTAGGAAGATATTGTCCTAGAGTTGCATCCCTACCACGGAACTGTCTTCGACGACGAAGAAAGTTGTCCTTTTCAGCAATCCATGTTTGTAAACAAAAGAAGTGTTTGTGTATGAGAGAGAGAGAGAGAGAGAGAGAGAGAGAGAGAGAGAGAGAGAGAGAGAGAGAGAGATGGGGTTGGGGGAACAGGATTTTATACCGTAAAACTCTCATCTTGCAAAAAAAAGCTCATCCTTCCATAGGTTGACTGATCCGGTTGACTCCTGCACTGGTCGCTTAAACCAATCCTCCATATCCTGTTTACTAGTTAATGGCTTAAGATTATTTCGAATAGTTTGAAATGTGGCTTCATCCAGAAGGATTTCTTGATACTTTTCTGCCTTTTCAAGCAGAGTTTAAGGCAGTCCAGTGGGTTACTGGAGATCTCCATTGCCTCGTCATCACTATTGTCATCTGAAACAAATACATTCCTCTCCTCCTGCTACTTGGAGATAGTGGCCAGTGCAAAGTCCTCCCGCAAACAAAAAATACTTTGTATATCATGAAGGAAAATGTATGACCTATCTCCAAATTTAAACTCTGGCACTCCTGGTAGCATTAAGGTGGCTTGCCGCTCATTGAAACTTGACACATCTAGAGGTAGCTTGATATCTGAAGTTTTCACTGAGAGAAGATTGCTTCATTTCATCTCTTTTGCTTCTTCTTCAAGATCAATGGACTCCTCTATCTCTGTCACTTCAATATATTCCTCATTCTTTTCCTCTTTTTCATCTGCTGGTAAATATTGTTCCTCCATGACCTCCTTAGGATCTTTCATAAGACTTGTCAATAATCCATTTAAAAATATTAGAAATCCAAACGATTCTTGAAGTAGCTTGGACTCCCATTCATGTAAGCTGCACCAATGGGGCCTGTGCATAAGAGGCAGTTGATTGTACTTCTTGTAAGACCGTCTTTTAGGATCACAGTCTTTTAAATGGACTACCACAATTTCACCAACATTAACCCTGCCCTCTTGAGTGTGAAGCTCAAACTTCTCTCGTTTCAGCTTCAAGTGTTCACTCTGTTAAGCTATAAACAGATCAAGATTAAATGGAGCATTAAAAATGTAGGAGACCAAATCAAACTTATCACCAACCCCAGACGAACCTACAGAATCTAAAAGCCTGTCATCAATCACTGTGAGTTCTTCATAAATAACTGTCTCTTTTTTCTTTTGGATTGTTGCAACACATTGGGCACTCTGCAAAGTAGGTGCTGAAAAATCCACTTCTCTCTTAAGTGAGTTGGGTAAAGTAAATTTTGGAGTAGAAGGGGACTCCATTTCTACAGATGGATCAGGCTCCTCCAAACCTAGAGCAGGCTCCTCCAAACTCATGGCACGCTCTGCAGCAGATATATCAATGGGATCTTTGAAGTCTACATTCCTCTCCATTGATGTTTTTAACAGCTCCGGTAGTCTTCTCGGAAGGTTTTCTTGGCCAACAATGCGCTCGGGATCTATTTTCTGCCTCTTCCTCCTATGTGATCTTAATCTTGCCATTTATTTCATACTCACAAATATAAGTTTCATCAAACATATATAAAAAGGAGAGCACCAAATGATCATATAAGTTTTGAACAAACTATAGCTACATATCTCATAGTTATTACCAACTAATCATATAGACTATAAAATAAGATGATTAGTATGGATAAAATGCAAAATTGGGTTATATTTGTGAAGAGTAAAAGCCATACAAGTGGATCACGGCGGGCAGAGTACATAAACAAAAATCCACACAGCTATAGGCGTGCCATGATCCACTTAATGGGCTTTCATAAAATACAATAGCTACCAAATCATCAAAGAATTTTTTTTCAAAAAAAACGTTTTTACAATATCAAAAGAGGATCACGACATGCGAAGTATGTAAACTAACGTCAACAACTCTACTGACGCGCCGTGATCCACTTGACATGCTTTCATGCATTGAAATACCTACAATATTATTCTACAAAAAAATCCTTTGTAAATATCAAAAGAGGATCACGGTGCGCGGAGTATGTAAACCAATTGTCGTAACATCATTGGAGCGCCGTGATCCAATGTTGGCTTTGAATTGTGAAATGGTCTTTTACATTTTGAAGCACAATCCCTAGGCACAACTAAACTCTTGTGGATCACGACGTGCAATAAGCTACTAGCTTGGCTTAAAGCTGAGCCCGCGCACCGTGATCCACAGAAAAATGGGGAGAGAGAGAGAGAGAGAGAGAGAGAGAGAGAGAGAGAGAGAGAGAGAGAGAGAGAGAGTGATAGGGGAGAGAGAGAGAGAGAGAGAGAGAGAGAGAGAGAGAGAGAGAGAGAGAGAGAGAGAGAGAGAGAGAGAGAGAGAGATAGAGATATAGGGGAGAGATAGAGATAGAGATAGTATTCTACATCTCAAGATTACTACTTTACACACAATTTCATCATCAATAAAATTGGGGCTTGTTGCCTAAAAGGCATGAACTAGATTTCAAAATTTTCTCCATCCACTTGTGGATCACAATGTGCAATAGGCTATTAGCCCATGTCAAACATGAGCCCGCGTACCGTGATCCACAGAGAGAGAGAGAGAGAGAGAGAGAGAGAGAGAGAGAGAGAGAGAGAGAGAGAGAGAGAGAGAGAGAGAGAGAGAGAGAGAGAGAGAGAGAGAGAGAGATGCTTTGCATTTTTCTCTTCCAGTGGAATGGCAAGAACCAAAGCAATAGCAAGGAAGGCATGGAAAGGACCAGGGCTTGCAAAGAAAGCATGTGGAAGGTCTGCTAGTAAGAAGAAAACTTCAGGTAAACCAATGAAGATATTGAAGGGACCAAGAATGAAGAATATTCAAAGAAACATGGGTTTATTTAAGGATATAAAAAAAGCTCAGAAATGTATTGAGCTTTGTGTCCCTAAACTTCCTTTCCAAAGAGCAGTAATTAAGGTAAATTTGTGAGGAAGCATGGCTGGTACAATGAGATGGAATGTGAAGCTGCTTTTTCTTCTCTTATCACAGGTATATAATTAGGTTATACAGATTTTTGTATTTATTTCTATTCTATTACATTCACAGATGTTTATCCTTCATCATATGGGGAATGGGAGCCATTGGAGTGCATTATAGGTCTCATCTCTGTGACCCATGCTCATATTGGAGTCTTGCAATATGCTTGCAGAGCTAGCAAAAGCCTAGCAGACGAGGGTATTTTCTTCTATGACCATTTCTACCAACTCAATTAAAGGAATCAAAGAGGAGTGTTGGTGAAGGTTCCACTACCAACCAACTGGAACTCCGTGGATTGGCCCGTTCCCAACACAACAATGAGTGAGGCATTGAGGAGCAGGCTCTATAGGGATGCTCAGAGGTCTCTTTGAAACTCTGTACCCACTAAATTGTTGAAACTTGCAAATTTTTGTCATGTCGCTCTCTTTGTTGAGTTATTTCATACTTGCAAAGTACATGTTGCTAAAACTATGCTGCTCTGCAAATCATTTGATTCCTCTTGTGTGATAAGCTTCTTGATTGAGGGTGGAATGTCAAAGAAACAGATGGCATATGTTACGAGATTGCTCTTGACACTTTCATTGTCAAGTATATTCTTGCGCCAGAGACATTAATAATCTCCTTTTGGTACAAGTTTTCTCACATTGTTGAAGGTTGCTATGTGCCTATGGATCAAGAGGCAGCAAGTTTGGCAAACAATGTTGTCATAGACATGGAAGTGGTGGACAAAGACCTAAATCTTATGACACTAATTACAATAAGGCAGCAATGCAATCTTTTGCAACTTTGGCATGACATAGTGGAGGAGACTGCTAACATTGACTCCGTAAACTTTTATTTCTTGCTGGGCGGACGAAGAGTAAAGCAATGAAGGGAGAAGCATTTTTTATGTGGAGATCTTTTTGGCTGTATTCAAATTGTGCCCATGTAATCATCCCTGAATGGCTTCAATGAAATGTAACTTTTTTGACTAGTTTAATCTTAATATCAAGTGTTTGCTCAAGGCTCTCTCTCTCTCTCTCTCTCTCAGTCTCAATATTTGAAACACATAGACAGGTAGACAGTATCAATTTAAGGTATAAACAATGAATTACTAAGTACATTTGTAAGTACAAATTCCGATGTGCTCAATGGGCTTAAGTACATTGCTTGCAGATATGGGACCAAAATGTCCTCTAGGTAAAAATCGTGAAGATGCCCTTCAAATGAAGGTGGAGAAATAGTAGTACTGGGTGGATTAAGTAAACCCTTATGTGGTATGTCATCAATCAAAAAAATATTGAGATGATCATAAGGCACATTGATCTATTCAAAGGGCTTGTAGAAAAGTGGTACATTAGCTTAAGTTGGGTGGAAATGTCCCGCAATGGTATTACAATTTCTTTGACTATACACAAAGTAAAAATCAGATCTCTGAATTTAAGCCAAATTGCAAACTATGGTAACAAGGGAATTCAGGTTTTGGGCCTGTATTGAAGACCAGATAACAACCCTAAACTGTGGAATCAAAAATTCAAAAATACCTTTGTGCCTGGTCAAATTAATACTCTGACATTTCCCAAGTGGAAACTACGTAAATCGGAGAACTCTGTATGTACACTGTACGGCTGCCATAGCAGCAAAAATCCATTGAGACCCAAGATAATCATGTTACCATATACATGTGGTAGTGATGTGTGTGAACACACTAGGACCGCCGGGGCTTTTTTTTCCTCTTTAGGAGGTTTTTTCCCCCGAGCATTGGATATATGCCCATCACTCTAGGGCTATCTATCTTTCCATTGCACACTAAGTAATACACTCTCTATTATGTGCCTTGAGCTTCCTTCATCTTTTCCAAGCTATGTGTGTTTCTCTGCAACCCTAATTCCAACAATTGGTATCAGAGCAGGTTGCGTCCTCCCAAGCTTAGTCGCCAGCTGCTCCAGTACACGCCTGCTCACTTTCTCCGATTTTAGTGAGCTTTGGCGAGCGTTCACAGGTCAATAAATAGTTTGGGAGGACTCGTAGAGCTTGGTCTGCTCAGATTTTCGATTTGGGCTCATTTCGGCCTCTGTTTCCACTACAGGCAGATCGGCACAGGCAATTTCGTCATTTTGTGCAGAATTTCTGTCAGTGTCATTTTCTGCATAATAGGTACCCTATAGTCTTCTGCGGTTTGTGCTATATAGCACGTGCTGTTATCGCTCCGTTTCTCCTATTTTCGGGCAGTTTTCACATTAGGTGCAGCATTTACCATGGCTGACAACAACAACAGAGATGTGTTCAAGATGTTTGCTGTTGAGGACAGGTTGGATGGGGACAACTACCCTATGTGGGCTTATATGATGCAACATGTTCTTGTGTCAAAGTGCGTCTGGAACATTGTGCAGGGCATTGATGTACGTCCTAGTTCTGAGGATGTAGGCGATGTTGAGGATGTTGCAGGTCTTGCTGCAAGGATTGCTGCTGTTAGAGTTTTTTTGCCTACGACAGAACAAGCTCGTTGGGATGTTAAGGATACGCAGGCTCATGCATTGATTGCGTTATCTGTGAAGCGCACCATTGTTCCTCACATCCGTTTAGCAAAATTTGCAAAACAGGCTTGGGATATTTTGGCTGGTCTTTATGCAAGTCGCAATGAGGCTAAAATTGCTTTGCTGCGTAAAGAGCTGGATTCGAAAATTATGCATGAGCAAGATGATATGGACACTTTCCTTGCTAGTGTCAAGGATATCAATGGGCAACTTATTTCTGCAGGTGAAGCCATTTCAGACAGTTCCCTTGTGCAGATTGTTCTTGATGCCTTACCAGATTCTTACCAGACTTTTGTTAGTACTTGGAGACTTATGACCCAAGGAAATCCTGAAGTTGTCAAGTTTGATGCATTATGCACATTGCTATTGGAAGAGTCACTTTCCAAAAAAAACAGGACTAGGCAGCGTGCAGTTGAACAAGCTTTTATTGCTTCTCAAAGAAAGGGTGGTAACAGCAATGCAGCCACTTCTTATGGTTCTGCTGCAGCGGCAAAAATACTGTTCGTAATGCTTCTGCTAGTAGCACTTCGTCTAGCAATTATGGTGATAAGGGCAAAAAGAAGATGCGTTGCCATTATTGTAAAGCTAATGATCACTTGATCAAGTCGTGTCCTAAGTTGAAGGCCAAAGAGGCTAAGAAGAAAGAGGGTGGTTCCACTGCAAATGCTGGTTCCACTACAAATGCAGCCATTGTTGAGTCTTTTGTGAAAGGAGACTGTAGTGCTAATGTTGATGCAGAATGGGCTTTTAGTGCAGAGTGCACTTACAACCCTGTTGTCCATGATGCATGCTTGTCAGTTGCTGCAGATTCACATGTGTGGTATTTCGATAGTGGTGCTACAAAGCACATTACCTCACATCGTGAATTGTTTACCTCTCTCGAGTCTGTCCCTCATGGGAATTCAGTCACTTGTGCCAACAATGCCTCTTATCTAGTTCAGGGAGTTGGAAAGATTGTGCTTACTGCTGCTAATGGCAGTTCTTCCACACTTGTTGATGCACTTTATGTACCTGGGATCAAGAAGAATCTCTTGTCTGTATCCGCACTTGCTAGACTTGGACTTGTAGTCAAATTTGTGGATGACAGATGTACAATTCATGATCTTAGTTTTGGTGATGAGATTGTTGCATCTAGCCTTTTGTGCCGTGGGATGTATAAGCTCACTTTGTATGACAAGTGTGGACAAAATTTTGCAAATGCTGTTGCAGATTCAAGGGCTATTTCAGATGCAAAAATTTGGCATGCACGTTTTGGTCATCTGAATTTTACCAATGTACAGTGCCTTATACATCTCAACAAAATGGTGTTGCTGAGAGGAAAAACAGGTCACTGACGGAAATGGCACGATGTATGGTCAAAAGTCAAGCTTTACCGCAATTTTTTTTGGCTTGAGGCCATCATGTGTGCCACTTATGTACTAAACAGGTGTCCTATGAAAGCTTTGCAGTCTATTATTCCATATGAAGCATGGCATGATAGAAAGCCTTCTATTGAGCACATGCGTGGATGATAAGGTTGTCAAATGTATTTTTGTTGGTTATAGTGTTGAAAGAAAAGGTTACAGATTGTATCATCCACCAACAAAACGTATTCTGGTTTCTCGAGATGTAGTGTTTGTGGAAGATTCTGTTCAGCCCTTGCTGTCATGTACTAGAGACAGTATGTAAACTCACAGGACATTTATGACACTTTGTTGCCTCTTTTCAAGTGTTGTAAATACGAATGTAAGTTCCAATGAGGCAAATGTACAGCCTATGGGGGTTTCTGAAAATGTTCTAGATCAGCCTATTACTGATGCAGATGTACATGATGTACTTGATGAGGAAAGGGCTGAAAATGAGCAGGCTAGAGGTATGCCAAAATGGCTGGTGCACACTTTGCGTGACAGTAAATTGGATGCACCTTTGTCTAGTCGTACTCATTCAGGCTCTCGCCATGCATCTTATGCATCAGATTGTTATGCTTTGACTGTGTCTAGCTTACATGATGTTGAGGAGCCTCTGTCTTTTGATGAAGCACAGAATTTAGAAAATTGGATGGCTGCCATGCAATCAGAATATGATGCACTCATAGAAAATGACACACGGACTTTATCTGATTTGCCTCCTGGCAAAAAGGCCATTGGTACGAAGTGGGTTTACAAGTTGAAACGCAAGCCGGATGGTGAGATTGATCGCCAGAAGGCTCGACTTGTTGCAAAGGGTTATGCACAGCAAAAAGGCATAGATTATGAAGAGACTTTTGCTCCCACTTGTCGTATGACTACTGTGTGCTTTCTATGTGCATTGGCAGCTCATTTTGGTTGGGATGTACATCAATCAGACATTGTTACTGCTTTCTTGAATGGTGACATATTTGAGGAAGTTTATGTAACACAGCCTCGCGGTTTCGTCATAAAAGGACAAGAGGACAATGTGTGCAGATGTAAGAAGGCTTTGTATGGGTTGAAGCAATCTCCTCGTGCTTGGTATGAGAAAGGTGACACTCATTTGGTTAAACGAGGCTTTCGTAACAGTCCAATAGAAAGCACATTGTATGTAAAGCGTGAGGGTGATGTACTTCTAATTGTGGTTCTTTATGTTGATGATTTGCTGATCACTGGACCAAATGAGAGACATATTGCTGAATTTAAGGCTGATTTGAATGCTACTTTCAAGATGAAAGATTTGGGGCTATTGCATCATTACTTGGGTATACAGTTTAAGCAGTGTGATGGTGGTATTGCCTTGTGTCAAAAAAGTTCATTAGGAAAAATATGGACTCTCCTTGGGCCTTTTTGATTAGTGAAGGCTTAAGGGAGAACCAATGAGAAGGCTCTTGGGATATCACCTAGAGGGGGAGGAATGGTAGGGGTGCAGCCTAATTGTCTCCCTCTTCAATGCTTGGTTCTTAGAGACAGGTGGGAGGTAGGCTGGGGGGGGTAAATAGGAGGAGAGAGGTGTCATAAAAGAGGGAGGGACCCCCCAAAAAAAAAACGTGCATGCTTAAAAACCTTAAAAATTGAATTTTAAAAAAAAGTTTCAAAGTTGACCCATTTGCCTCCAAAACTGCCCCAAAACATAAACTAACTTAAAAAAAGTCAATTTTCCCCCCCAAAATCCACTTTTCTCTCTCTCCCTCATTACTTTTCTCTCCCACACTCTCCCTCTTCTCCCTCCTCCCATTCTCTCTCTACAATCAAGGCAGCCATAGCCAAAAGCTTTCCACCACTCTCTTCCTCTCTCTCCATAGCTCCCCCTTCTCTCACACCTCCATCAACCCTCTACAGTCCCACACTCCATAGCCCACAGCTCCACTATCCTCTCTACCTCTCTACCTCTCAATCCTCCCCTCTTTCTCTATCTCCACTGTCAAAGCCACCATAGCCACCATAGGTAGCTCACCTCACCCTCCCCTCAGTACTCAACTCTTTCAAATCCCTTCCTAAGCCCAACTTCCCAAGCATGTCCACGCATAGACGGCCCAAACCAGAGATAGAGGAGATTGTGTTGCACAACAAAAAAGACTCAGAGGGGGTATGGATCGCACAAGTATTCAAGAAGGGTGCATGGATCTACATGCAACCGTCATGTGGTGGACCTCATCGCGTACGGTGTCGAGGCGTATTGGAACGTCATTGGAAGGGCCGGCTATTGGCATTCAAAGAAACAAAGTCCGGAATGGTGGCCATCGTGCAACACGTCTACAGTGCAGCTGAGCTCCACCTCAAGAGAGCTTCAACTCAATTTGCACCTCATTGTAAGTTTTCATGGTTTAGCTATCCCATACATATGTCATGTTTACGTTTATGTGATCATTATGTTTAACTAAGGGCATTTGTAAAGATGTTTTTCCATCCAACTTAGTTGAGGAGCAGCTGCTTGAGTGCCTCTCAGGCACGTTCATGGTTGTGCATGCTCACATTGGGGAGCTTATGTTTCCTAATGTTTCATCGAAAAAACTTACCGAGCAGCGAATATTCATGTACTCCCACAAGTACGTGGTGCCGAAGTCAAGCCAAAGCTATGGTAGGTTAGAAGCCGTGGAGACACCATCATTGCAGAGTGCAGAATGGCCAACTCCAGACCATTGGGCTTTGCTTTCTTTCAAGCGCAAGGTGCTGCAAGATTTCCAAGGGTCCCTAAAGTTTGGTAAGGCAACCAAATCGGTGGGTCTCAGTTGGCATTGTCCCATTCATTTGTTTGTGCATGCATTCCGCTCTCTGCCGATTGTAGAAACACCAACAATGTTTGTTTGCAAAGAAGTTGACATAGATGCAATGGACACCATTCTAGGTGTCAATTGGGGCTATGTTGACGGTTTGCATGATGGTGACCGTTATAAGTGCAATGTGTCCCCCACACAGCTTTGCCTTCGGTATTTGAAAGCAAGGTGCACCTTGTATGCACGGTTTAGCTATGAGAGGTGGATGCACAAACGTGGCAAATGGATACCCTTGCAACTGACAGCCGAAGAGATTCAATCCTTTGAAATTCGTGTCCGCATGCCCAATAACGAGGTGGAGGTGGTTGCAGTGAATCCGCATTGGACTCTTGCCAATCTTCGGGAACACTTTGTCATAATGGGATTCGAGGATGTCGGTAATGCAAGTTTCAAACTAGAACAACGCAAGGTCTGCTTTGTGCTTGCTTAGCTACCTTTTCTTATTTTTTGTGGGTTTTCGTATTTTGATTGGCCATTTTTGGTTGTATAGATTGGAAGGCGGATGGAGGCCACTATGCTTGTTTACAAAGATTTGGCTACAGACGAAATCATCTTGTCTAAGTGAATTGGCTTGTAACTTTAATCGTTTATATATTGGATATTTTATTAAAGATTTTGAAAAGTTTTAAGGTGTTGTACTTGATTTTGTACTTGAGTTTTAAGGTGGTGTAAATTTATTTTTTAAATGCATATTTTTAATTTTTTTCGAGATGGAATATGTCTATATAAGGAGGATCACCTCCTCATTTCACCATTTTCATCGCAACATTGCAGAGAGACCTAGCATACCCAATCACGCAAAGAGAAGAAATGGCTGCTACTAGTGCTTTAGATGCATTCCTTACTGAGGTTGGGCATGCAAATCGCCCTGATCTTCAAGCATTTTTCACAACCCAACCCGATTTGGAAACCACCTTGACCCTCCACTCTCAATCTCTTGAGCACATTACTTCATACATTTCCACGTGCATGGGGAGATTCATTGTTGAGTTACCAAACCGGCCAGGGAAATGGGTCCCTGAAGGCCTTCTCCACCACATCTACCAAGGGGACATGCCATTTCATCAGCGG
Organism: Adiantum capillus-veneris; assembly: GCF_014529385.1. Classification (NCBI taxonomy): domain Eukaryota; kingdom Viridiplantae; phylum Streptophyta; class Polypodiopsida; order Polypodiales; family Pteridaceae; genus Adiantum; species Adiantum capillus-veneris. The sequence goes on along the minus strand of NC_140953.1, from coordinate 28,537,489 downwards.
CTTGCACGCTTTGCCACCATAGCACAACCCGCCAGACAATATGTGCGGCTTGAAGCTGATGATGTGCGAGCAATGCGTAAGGGAAGGATCGGAAACACTTTTTTCTCTGTTCAGGACATAATGATCTTCCTCCTTCACGAGTGCCCAGCAGGCCCTGACGTACTGCTACCTCACTTGCAGATCGGCGGGGTATTGGCTGATGTGAAGGACCCCAAGCCCGCAGCCATTGACTCATCCGTAGAGGAGAGGACGCTTGCCTTGACCTACCCTGTCGGGATTCAAGGCCTCTTGGAGGCCTCTCCATCAGTCGGTTCATCCTCCGGACCGCCAGAAGGAACCACCACTCGGGATGCCATCCCTGAGGTAGAGATTACCCGCTTCTCCTCCATTGTGGTGGGTGGGGAGGAGTTTGTGTTTATGCACGATCTGGAGAAATCCTTTGAGCTTCGCATGGATGAGTGTTTCGCCATCCTCGATGCCCATGGCAAGTTTGATCTTGATACCACCACCTCCCATGACGATGATCTCCTACTGCCCATGGGGAATACTTTGGCGGACACAGTGGCGATCGCACAAGCCGAGGTGGCAGCGGCCGAGCACGCCAAGGTCTCTGAGGAGGAGTTTGTGGCCGTGCAAGCCATGTGTTTGGCTAAACGCGCAAGAGTGGATTCACCACCACCTGCTACAACACCTGTTTTGCTTGATCCAAAGGGGAAGTCAAGCGTGGATCTTTACTTGCACCCAGATGCCGATGAGGAGGATCGTAGACAAGAGGTATAGATGCTCACTTACATTTGATTGTTACAAATGATTTTGTTAATGTTATATGATAATTCTGTGCCATACCTCAGAAAACCTATGTTCTGCAGGATGTTCTGGAGGTTGACGCCTGGGCGCAACGGTCAAGGGGGAGGAGGACGCCGTTCGGACCTCAAGCGTCACTTGCTCACTACCTCGGCACACTTCCCACTGGTGTCGTGGTGTTTGTCCATGCCGACTACTCTCCCAATGGTCGCTACAACATTTTTGCTCTCCGTTCACTCTCCAAGGCGTTGTGTTTAACAACACTTGCCCAAACGGCCAACCTTGTAGTGCTTGTAAAGAAAGATTTTGCAATATCCACTTTCGGTGTAAACTTTCACGGGCGCCTTATTGCCCATGTCGGCATGAACCAAGCTGTAGGGGTTAATGACACCCAAGAAATCACAACCACTTTACTTAACAGGGAGCCACCCCAAAAGGCCAAGCGCCAGAAAATTGTAATTAGAAAGATCCTAAAGCAAAAGCCGGATATCATGTAAAGCATTGATTTCTTTAATGAAACTACTTTTTGTTGTCTATGACTCTCTTTCTTGCAAGGTTTTGAATTTCTTATATGTTGGGCCTCCATTGTGTATGAGAAGCACCATAATTTCTCCTATGACTACTAAAGGGTCTGGCAGGCATTAAAATTTAAAAAATGCATACTTCGTTATATCTAGGCTTCCAAAGTTATGTATGTGCCTAGTAAAGGGCTTGGAAGTCCCTAAAATATGCTGCCACAAGGGTGCGCATTGGGGCTTTCCATCAGCTGATGAACTGTGCAAATGCGCGCCCTTGTGGCAGATGAAATTGGACACATCTAAGAGCATACCCAGGTACAAAAAAGAGTGACAAGACATTAATTCCCAGTTGCAAAAGAGAAAGACATGGATACCTAGGTAACCTTAAGCCCATCTTGCCCCACATACCTAAAGTTGTATCAACAAACCACAAGAGTAAACTGTGGAAATATCTAAGCCCTTTTTGGAGTATAGGAGCATACCCAGTTACAAAAAAGAGTGACCAGGTAACCTTAAGCCCATCTTGCCCCAGATACCTAAAGTTGTATTAACAAACCACAAGAGTAAACTTTGTGGCAATATCTAAGCCCTTTTTGGAGTATAGGACTGACATGGACTAAGGGGGGATGATTGCCAGCAGCATCTATGCTAATTGAAGCATTGAAGCAAACAAAACATACTTATTGTTTGTCAAAATTGTCTGGAAAGCACTAGGAAAGGCTGCCACAAGGGCGCGCATTATGTCCATCCATAGGCCTCTGGAAGCCCCTAATGCGCGCCCTTGTGGCAGCCAATTTGGGGGCATTCCAAGCCATTTTCAACACTTTGTAGATGTTTTTGCCATGCAATAGTGAGTCACATAGCATGGATACATCAAGAAGTGCATGCCCCACTTAGCCAAGGTGCTAAACGTAGGCAATTTTTCACAATAACAAGCTAATGGCTACATACATACAATAGAAGGTAGACAACACTTGAACCAGTGCTACATTGCATGGTACAGAATTAAAACAATACAATGCGCAGTGGGGTATACAATAAAAGACGCTTATATTCAAATTCTTCCCAATACAATGCACAGAGTGGGATATACAATCAAAAGACGCTTGTATTCAAATTCTTCCCAATCTTGGAGTTCCGTAAATACAAAAAGGTTGATGCCTAATTACAAGCTACTCCTCATGGCGCAAACGGCCAGCAAGCTGCATATCCTTGGGCATAATGGTTACACGCTTTGCATGGATGGCACAGACGTTAGAATCCTCGAATATGCCAGTTAAATATTGCTCTGCTGCCTCTTGGACTGCCTCTATGGCGACGGCACCCATCCGAAACTGAGTGTTGTACAATTGCAAAACCTCCCTGCATAGCCTTGCAAAAGGGGCCCTCCGAATCAAGAGCTCGGTACTCTTTTGATAGTGTCGAATCTCCGTAAAAGCGCGGTTGCGCTTTCGTACCTTCTGAGGTCGACATGGAGGTGCATTTTTGGCACGAGTCAGGGCAGCTTGCTTCCTCTTCTTGTAGACAATGCTCTTTCTCTTTTTTTTCTACACAGGCACTTCCAACACCGCATAATCTGATTCCACCCACTCTCCATCTGATTCGTGCTCTTCACTATTGACCGGGTGTGATGGTGTAGGTCCACTCCCTTTAGGAAGTGTCTTACCCCCAATAGACATGTGAGCCTGATAAGTTTGTATTTGGATGCCAACCCATGGGGCATCTTCATCCATTTGCGTCTCTTTGGAGCCTTCTGATGGTTGATTTTGGCTGTTTGTTTCTTTTCCCTGGTCGCTCTCATCCTCCCCGTTGCCATCAGAATCGTTGGAGTCCGATGAATAGACAACAAGGCGATGCTTCCATCTCTCTTTTGCTGCTGTAGAGGACTGGCCATGCTGATTTGAAGCTCCAGCTTCTTCTGTGTGGACTTCACCTTGAGCTTGTGAAGTTCCAGCTTCTGTTGCTGTACCTTTGAGTCGTTGGCCATCCGGCCTCTCTGGATATGCAATCCTAGCCGTTTGTTTTGTTCTTGCCATGGTAGCACCTAGTAGGGAAAATGACAAAATGAACCCCTTCAACCTTTAAATAGGTTCTTTTGAGATTTGGGCCCTTTCACACTATGCGGCCAATTGAGTGAAACTCAAATAAAGCAATTGAATTTAACAACTAAACCTGGATCATGCAGACAGCTGACGCGACGCCCAAACGCTGCCTTTTCGATATTTAGTTGCACGCCAAGCTTCATGGCCCAGGGATGCTCGTGAGCGTTTCCACTTCTCGGATGCTGCAGTACGAGAAGCGTTGCGTAACTGCTTTGCTAACATCGATTCTCTTGCTTTCTCAATAGTACGAGTTCTCCCAAAGGTGTGCCTAAAAAACCAGTTAAACATCTCTTGGAGGTAGTTGGAGTGTGAACTACCACCACCATGCCGAGTATTCTTGAAGTAGACTCCTTTTGCTCGATAGTGGGACTTCTCCATGCCTTGTGTACTCCATATATCAAGCGAACCATAGCGGTCCATGAAGTATGCACCATGCGCATAGAGAATGTGCTAAAACAACCAAAAAGGAGATAAGCGAATAGAAAATTTACATTTTCAAACATTGCATATGTATTAAGTCCGTTAAAACAAACCATGTAGTGTGTAATCTTGCTTTCAGACCATCCGTCCTTAGCGGCCTTTGTGAATTCATAAAGCACCTTCTTGAACTCCTCTCGCTGCTCAACGGTGGTGCTTGAAAGATTCATCAATTAAACAACCTCCACATTGGGATCTTTGTCCGTCGTGCATGAACACAAATCTTTCCACAACTCCCACCGCTTCTCACTTGCTAGATTGACACTTGCCTTGGATACCTGCATTGGAGACTTTGACATCTTCTTGAAAAATCGACGTGCCTTGGCTCCATTCATGGAAACCTTCTATGCCACCTCATATGTCTTCTCCCTACATGTCTCTGCTACAATGTTCACCCTTGATCAGTGACATCCAATCTCATTAAGGAGCGTCTCCACCCCCTGCAAGGAGTCTTTTGACCATTGAAGGGGCTTCATTGTGAAAGCATAATCAATGTGATGCTTTAGGATCCTATCAAATATTCGCATAAACGCATGCAATGTACAAAAGTGAACATTGTTGAGGGAGAAAGGAATTATGGGGTTCCACCCAGGATCTTTGATATCCCTATTGGGCACTTGCAGCATATCACATGAAAGAACCGAATTTTTCCACTCCCTATTTATATGGTCATCATTATCTTCCTCCTGACCTTCCACTTGAGTTGCTCGACTTGTCTTGTGCCCTTTCGTACAGAATGGACAGGGAAGTAAAGAATTTGCACCTTGTTTGCATCCAAGCATGCACTTTATGGTCTTTAGATCACCAACTAAATGCCATTCAACATCAAACTCCCCATGTCCTGGAACCATGAGCTTCTCACCGTTTATTTGAGCTTTAATGACCTCTGTGACCCATGGGATTCTACTGAAAATCCATGCAAGGACTTCACGTGTCTCTTTCGGAACTTCAATTGCACCAAGCCACCATATATCCTTCTCTGATTGCACACTAAAAGAGGGCTTTGTCCCTTCACTCGAACTGCAAGATTGCTTGGCATAAGCTAGGGCTTCATTCATAAGCGTGATGCTCATTCTCTCCAACTTTCTCCCTTTAACAATTACACACTCATCCAACTTCAGCACGAACACAAGCTTGCCTTCAAGAACTGCCAACAACATAAAGCCTCAGAATGCCTGTTATGACACATCATAGAGCATGTAGGCAGCTCTAAACTAACCTGCATCACTCAAATTGTAGAAAACAGCCATGGACTGCTGCAATCGTATCAAGTCCACAAAGATATTGTTGAATTTGGTGTAAACAAACCCTTCGGTCCGCAACACACTGTTAGAAACAACACCGCTTCCCTTCCCGCGGCCCTTCCTTCCTTGTGATTTGCTACGGAGCGGCTGAAGAGGCATCGTGTCTTCAATATACAAGTAGTCCCCTAATCGGTGAACAACATCTTCATTTGACACCTTGGCAATCTGCACTCTGTGAGGAAGTGGGAATAGGTTTTCCGTGACTCCTCAACTTCTTAATGCATCTTTTAACACTTGATGTATTGCTTGATAGCCCTTGGTACTAACCCCAACAGCATCACAAATATCCTGAACATCTAGATCAGTGACAATATTAGAAAAATCACTAAGAACTCTCTTAGTGATTGCGTCTTTCAAGTGTTTTGCCTCTAGAGCATCAAGCATCCCAATAAAATCCTCTTTGTTGAAACAAGAACGAAGTAAAGTAGCCCTAGCTTCCGCATTCTCGCCGTTGCACGTTTGTTGGACGAAGTTCCTATTGCCCAAAACAACAATGATGAGCCGTATTAGACTTAAACAACATGAGGGACAGAACATGTTACCTCATAGCTGTCACCCTTCGTTTTCTTGCACCTCCACGTGGTGCAAGAGTCTGAATTTCGGACAACTCTCGTTTCCTCACCCTACCTCCCATGGCAGTACTCTTCATGTGTGAAAGAGTATCCTCAAGATTTTTAATTACATTTTCCTTGGTTGTGATGGTGCTCTTTGCCTCCTCAAGCGCACCAGTAGCTGTTTGCATCTGATCTTGAAGATTGTGGAAACTCCCATTGAGCAACTGCCAATGACGCAAGTAGATCTCGGACCGCGCAATCTCGTGTTTGTTGAGTCTCTTGCAGTAGCCCAACAAACCTTGCTCTCCATTTCCAACGTATTTCAACAATGATGGAATGTTTGTAAAAGATGGATGAACATTGAGAGACGGATCCTTTGGATACAAGCATCCGTCTGTCCAGAGATCCACATTCTTCTCCCCTTGAGTGCGGCGTTCGTTGACTGAAGGTAATGTACCCAAGCATATTTTCTTTGTCGGAACATACTCTTGAGGTAGGCGTAGCAAAAGTCCTGGAGACCTACCGCGTGAAGAGCTTGCTGGGACATTGGTCACGTCGTCAAGAGGCATTGTAGGATGGAGAGATGGAGCTTGAAGGATGGAGAGATAGAGCTTGTAGGATGGAGAGATGGAGCTTGAAGGATGGAGAGATGGGTGTGTAGGTGCAGCAGCAGGTGCAGGTGCAAGGGGGATGGGTGTAGGAGAGGAGCTTAGATTAGCAGAGAAAGTTTTCAATTTTGGGGGGAGTTTCCTAAAAGTTTGGAGGGAGTAAAAAAATGTTGAATTTTGAGTAATTTGACTTAAATTTTTTTTTTTTATTATGTGTATATGTTGGTGGTACTTTTTAGGGGGGAATAGAGTTTTTTTGAAAGTTTTTGAAAAAAGTCATTTTTTTAACCTCTTTGACCCACGGATTTGCTTAGGTGGCATGGGAGAGTTAAGAGGCCACTTACAAGTTGGCCAAAAAGTTAGAGAGAGAAGACCCCCTACCCCCTACTTTTCAAATGGTTTACCAACCCCCCCCCCCCCCCCCCTTCCCCCTACCTTTTTAGGGGTCAAAGGTGGAGGAGACCCTACCAAAATAGCCCCATTCAAAGCCTTTGTCCCCCTTAATCTTGGCAGGCTTCCTTTAAATTAGGGATTCTTACAAGGCCCATGGAGAGTCCATTTTTTTCCTAATGTACATAGATACATTGCTATGTAAGTTTGGACTTGAAGATTGCAAACCTATTGCCACTCCGATGGAAACAGGTTTGAAGTTGAGTCTACATGATGTTGGCGATCCTGCTGATGTCACTCTTTACCAAACTGTTGTTGGCTGCCTCATTTATGTATGCAACACGAGGCCGGATATTCAGTTTGCAGTCTCACAGGTCAGCAAATTTATGCATAGCCCAGGGTCTAAGCATTGGCAGGCTGTCGAGAGGATTTTCCGCTACCTTAGTGGCACTTTACATCTTGGCTTGTTTTATCCCAAGGGGGGATCATTGCCGCCAGACTTACATGCTTTTTCAGACTCAGATTGGGCTAGTTGTTTTGACACGCGAGTGTCCACAAGTGGTTTTTGTTTCATGCTTGGTAGTTCATGTATATCATGGTTGAGCAAGAAGCAACCTACTGTGGCCACTTCGAGTTGTGAGGCTGAGTACAGGGCAGTCTTCACAGCTACGGTTGAGTGTGTATGGCTCAGACGCCTTATGGATGATTTGGGTGTTGGACAGGACACTGTCAACACTATCTACACTGATAGTCAGAGCACATTGGTAGTTGCGAGGAACCCAATTTTTCATGCTCCCACAAAGCACATTGAGGTGCATTAACATTATGTCAGGGAGAGGCTCTCAGCAGGAGAGATCAGCTTGGCTTATGTGCCAACACAGGACAAACTTGCAGATCTTTTCACAAAGGCATTGTCTCGTGAGAAGCTTGAAGCTTTCCGCAAAGCTTTGGGCTTACTCCCCTTTGTGGACTGATCATGTCCTCAGGGCATGGCACTTCCCTTTACTCATGTGCCAGCTCTCGTTCACCGCATCACTCCAGGGGGGATTTGTTACCATATACATGTGGTAGTGATGTGTGTGAACACACTAGGACCGCCGGGGCATTTTTTCCCTCTTTAGGAGGTTTTTTCCCCCGAGCATTGGATATACGCCCATCACTCTAGGGATATCTATCTTTCCATTGCACACTAAGTAATACACTCTCTATTGTGTGCCTTGAGCTTCCTTCGTCTTCTCCAAGCTGTGTGTGTTTCTCTGCAACCCTAATTCCAACAAATCAGTCTCTACAATCAATGTGTGTATACATATAAGTAGTTAAAAACAAAAAAGTGCATATTATTTAAGTACAATGGATATTATCCGAACAACCATATCTACTTGAAGCAAGAGTTCATATTGGTCATTTCTAATGTTGACATTCTCTTGTTGAGTGTCGATGTTCCCTTTTGTATTGCCAAGGGTGTCCACCTCTTGTGGTTGTGCAGTACATGACTCTTGTGTTTCCATGGCCGAATGGTTAACCTGTTTTGTTGTCTGTTCCTGGCCTTGATTTGCAATGTTGGCCTCCTCCCATACATAATCAAGACACGTTGTATCTTCTCTCGGCTCTGAAGAGCTCTTCACATTTGCAATTATAGGAGATTGGACTCCCTGATTTTGATCATGAGCGGCATCCTATGCCACAATAATAGGCACTCTCTTATCCTCCTCTGCTTGGCCTAGAACCTCTATTGCATTCCTTGTCTCTAAGGAGCATTTTACATCTGCATTTTCAGGGGCTTGGTCTACTTCACATTGATCAACCCCAACTTTGGATTCAGCCGCTCCAACTGCAAAGCTTACCGGTGTCTTTTCCTCTAATATGGGTGAGTTTTAGGGATTTGGTTTCCAGTGGTGGAAACTGGCATGACTTCCTCTTCACTGGTCATTGTTAAAGCTATAATATGGTCGTCTACAAAACTATCTTCTACATCTAAAACTCTTGGGGTCGAAAGAGATAGTAGATGTTGAATCATTGAAGCGCGGTACCTTTGTAAATATTCCAAGGTATAATTTTTCACAACATTCTGCAAAATTAGGTTAACTTGTGGTCAATAATTTAATTAATAATAGCACCAAGTTGGTCCAAACCATAGCAAGGAAATACCTTTGACATAAATGGATTCAAAGCAAATAAACTCTGTAGTATGTACTCTGCATGGAGAAGACATCTCCAACCACAGGAATTTGGATCTGTCTGATTAGGCACTTTGACAGTGATAGCCGTTTTTTGGCTATCCAAATTGCTATAGTGAGCTACCTCCCCCTACCAAAATCACCCAAACACTGTGGCTATCCCTACCATTTCACTGTACATAGGCATGTGTGAGTTAGGGGACTTTCCCCTTATTTTCTTAAAACTCCTCAATTAGCTAGTCACTGGGCTAGTTGAGTCAAAAATAAATAAAATAAATAAAAGTATATTATGGCCTCTTTGTGTGTAAATATTTCATTTTATATATGGCCTAAATATAGGAATTTTTTATAATTATTTTGGTATTTTATTTAAATACTTATACCTAAGTGTGTGTTTTATTAAACCTAAGTACGCCTTCTTTCATCCCCTTGCACCATAAGTATATTGTTTTTCCAATGTGTATATACTCTAACCTCATATTTTATTTTATATAAATCACCCCACATTTTTATCCTCACCTTTGTGAAAATAAAAAATCGATTTCTACTCCCTTAGTCACGTTTATTGTATTATTTTTATTTACTTGCATACCTTTTCCTCTTTCACCCAAACTAATACAAAGAGGGACCATATCATATGATTCCAATATTTTTTTCTATGTGCATAATTCTTTCATATTTTTATTATTATTTTTACTCATTATTCTAACACCATGTGCTCATTGAGTTAAAATCCATGAATAGTCCATACACTAGTCCCACCATGTATATATTGCTTTATTCACCAATAATCCTCTTCCATGCATGTGTAAAGTGCAACTTGGATGCTTTGTATCATGATATGACAAAAGAGGGGCTCACTCTTGGATGCATTGAGCAAATTCAACAAGGAGGGGGCCACTAAAAGACTTTTGTAGGCATTAAAAACAGGCTTTTTGGTGAGAATTTTGGTACCTATCTACGCTCAGAATTTGAAGAAGTGGTCAACAAAGAAAATGTAGCCCACAAACTAAATTCACCTCAAATTTTTTCATGATTTTTGGAGCTACCACCGGTGAGCTAGGATTTTTTGAGTGGACCCCATTCTGCCCACTTTTCTCACAAGTAGCCCATAGTCTTCTCTCACCTCTTTCCACACTTCCACACACACACACACACACTCATTCCTCTCAATCCCCCACTCAAACCTGAACCTTTCATGGTTTCTCTCACCTTCTTCACCATTAACCTCCCCTCTTACTTCCATAGCTCTCATATGAGCTCTACATGTACATACACCATCTCTATGCCTCTCTCTATTACTTCCAAAGTACAATTCCATCTTACCCCTTCTCTATATACATAAAATTCAACATGTAAACCATGCTTAACCTCTACAAACTGAGAAATCTCATCAACCGAATTTCCATTTTCATCACGGTATGATTACTAACACTAACCACTAACGTACTAACACAAAATAGCCATTGACCTAACCATAAAAGACACCTCACCTCAAGACATGCGCATAGTAACTCTCTCTCTCTCTCTCTCTCTCTCTCTCTCTCTCTCTCTCTCTCACCTTCCTTTAAACTCTACTTTCACCTTATCTACCATCAATAATGCTCTCTTTTGAGCCCACATCCATGACTCAAGCAGACAAAGAAGGCCCTCAATGTTTTGATATTCAGAAAAAATCATTATCCTGATTTGTTAGCTTGTAAATTAGGATTTCCAATAATCTTAATGAAGAGTCTCCAACCTATAAATAGGCCCCTCTCCTTCTTGTAAAACAACCTCCAATATCTCACATAGCACCCCAACACTCTATGCGTGAGGAGAGACTTAGGTGTACCAACCACTTTGTGAGCTTCACTCTTGGTGTGAGAGAAGCTTTCAAGCTGCACATTGCAAGTGAGAGAGCGTGAGTTCAAAATCTCAAAACCACTATTGTATATGTTCCTCCATCATCAATAAATTGAGGTTTGGTGCATCAAAAGCATGATTCGACGTTCAAATCTTCGTCCTTCCACTTGTGCGATACGGTTTAGTGAATTCAAGGTGACTTGTGTATTTTGAGTTCTATCGTTTGATCTTGCTTTAGAAAGTGTTTTAGTGTGTTTTCATTGCCAATTTTGTGTCCATTGTAAGAGGGTATTGTGGTGAGAGGTCTTCCACACCCTAAGACAATGTGTGTGTGTGTTGGCAATGTTTAGCATTCACTAAGCATTGAGTGAGTTATTGTACAAGCTCTACGATAGAAACATAATGAACCATCTCCATTTGCAAGTCACAAATAAGGTATTACGCAAGATCCATTCCTCTCTCTCTTCCCTTTGCTCTAGATCTCTCTAGTCCATTTTGTGTGTGTCTTGGTGTGAGGTTGTTTGTGTGTGTTTTTGTGGTGTATCTTCTTGGTTGTGACAAAATCTCTCTTGCGTCCTAGTTCGCATACCATAACTAGGTGGTGCCCCTATCTTGTTTGGGTTTGGTTGTGGGTTTGTTTTTGTGTTGTGCTTGTGGTTGCCCCAACCCCAATTGAGCAGCACGGGAGCCTTGAGGGGTGTTTAGAGGTCGCCTCTCTTGTTGCCCGCCCCGGACCGCCTCAACAACTTTAAAGGTTGACTTGTAAATTCATGATTTCCACAAAACCTTCCATAGACATGAAGTAATCTTTTTACACATCTATGAACAGTTTAGTTATTTGTTATTAACAATATTCAGGTCATCAACCATACCCCAAATAAACACTAAAGGTTTTATCAACACTTACATTCTTATCTCTGAATGTGTTGCTTGTATGGAGTTGATAGTCCATAGCACTTGTTTATCCAGTTCAATGCATACAAGGCTCCAATGATTATTTGATTCATATGGCAACACCAGAGTCATGACTTGAAGCATTGGACAGTGGAAAAACCATCTCTCCAATGTGCGTTTTTTATTCGGAGTGGCACAAACAACTGTGGATCTAAAATATATATTTCAGTATGGGTTCTTGAGGGAGCTGGCTCTTTATTAAGCTACAAATTAAGCTACAATCAAAAACAGGATTTAATTAGAGACCAAGTACAAAAAAAAAGGATCTTAAAGGTAGAGAAGAGCACTTAATTTAGGCATAAATAAACAATAGAGTCTGTAATTTGTGCATTGGGATCTTTCAAAATCCCAATATCAACAGAATCTAGTGCTATTTGCCTAGTACCATCAGCAAGGGGAATGGTTGCTAACAGTCCTTCTTTCATGGAATGTAAAATATCATTGTTTCTTTCATTTAGGTATATGGTAACTTGTCCATAATTTCTCCTCTGGGCCTCTTCATTAGCAGCAGCAAACTGTATCCTCTTTAACTTCTCTGCATCAAAGTGACGTCTTTCTTCGTGCTCAGCTCTGGCTTTGGTGTTCACATCATGAGTAACCTCATGAATCTTAACCCCATGATTCCAATGACCTGGTGATATTAGCAATATATCTTTCATTTTGGGATCAATAAACTCATTAGGGATAAGGATCTTATCATATCTCTTATGCACTCTCTTGAGAGTCTCACTGACCTTGTCCACTATTGTCACCCGATGAGCATGAGCAGCAACAATGGTGATATCATTAAAATACTTCATTAAAAAATCTTATGCTGCTTCTTGAAGACACAACAAGGTAACATCCTGAAATGTAAGATAACATTTATAGAGGAGTGCTGAATAATTAACTTACAGTTGCATCATGGATTATGCACCATAGAGACATCACCGCCATTAGCAATCACATCAGAGTGAGTGAAAACATGTTGAACGAAGACTTCTTTCACAGTCTTCTTACCAACCTCAACTTTGAAATCCAGAACTCTTGCTTTCCATGCAGAACAAAATATGTTTGTTGCTTTCGAGCCTTTTCTCCTTCTTGGCTGCATAAGAACCCAAGAACCTTTGCTTATCCTTTGCTCTTGCCACCTATTATCTGTAGTGAGAGAGTTTGAGATTGAGATAGTGCTTATGCTACTACATGGTCTTCTTGGCACACTAATGGTGAGGCTAGTTGGGGACAGTGTACAGCAACCTCTAGAACTTCTTGGGCGGGTAGAAGACGAAGCCATAGGTTAAATGGAGGGAGAATGAGGTTTGAAAGCCTTTCATAAAGGTAGTGGATATCTTTAATTGAAGGGAGAGAGTTAACTATCAATCAGTAGCCAGGTGTCATGAACTTGACGGCTATCAGCAGTGGGCCCTACTTTGTGAGACGAGGAAGTTACCTTACGAAAATGGGACAAAACTCAATATTTTAAAATGTTATCTTTCATTTTTGTGTTGTTGTCCATGTATTTCTACTTTACGTAAGGTTGCTGCTCATTGGTTGTGCCTTCTTTTCTCTCTCTTCAATAAAGCCCTCCAAATGACCTCCAAAATTTCCTAATGCAAGATAATCTCTAGAGATAAAAAACAAAGCCATGCTTGAGTTTTCCAAAGGGATAAAAAGGAGAACAATGAAAGAACTCAAAAATTTTAAAAAATACGGAGCAAAGTGATGGAAGTGCAAGTGAAGCAGGCACACAAAGGGGGGGGGGGGGGGGGGAGAGAGAGAGAGAGAGAGAGAGAGAGAGAGAGAGAGAGAGAGAGAGAGAGAGAGAGAGAGAGAGAGAGAGAGAGAGAGCACATGACTATTGGCGGAGTTGATCTGACAATAGTAGACGATAATATACCGTCTTGCTTGTCATTGTAGAATGAATGGTATATCGTGTCAAGAAGGTGTTAGTAGGTGTTGGTCAAAAATGACTAGAGACAGGTGAATGAGTCCTTTTATATAGCAACCTCCCATTTAAAGTTCATTGTGCCTTTAAGCAAGCTATGGCCATATATACAGGGTATGTAGAGCTTGTGTTTCTACCTAATGTCCAAAAGTACTCAACAATGCATAAATGTCTTGGAGGGTAGACCTTTTGCAAGAAGATTTTCCTAGTTGTCATTTGTGTGAATCTTCACATGCTTGATGTGTTTGTTCTCAATAGCATTGCTAATAAAGATATTCTATATCAATGTGCTTTGTCTTCACATGGGACATTGGATTCCATGCCAACTAGATGGCACTTCAACAACCACAATGCAAAACAAGAACCTATGTACTAATGCCCAAATCTCTCTCTAGAGGAGTAAGCCATATAATTCCTTGTTGGCCACTTATGGAGCAAAATATTCAACTTTTGTGGTGATTTGAGATATACAACCATGCAGAAAATATTACCATGTATTACACCATCAATTAATGGAAAGACATGGCTTGATGTAGACCTTTTGTTATTACCTATATAATTTTCATCCATTTAGCTATCTACACATTGTCTTTGAAGAGTGCTGTGTAGTGCGGAATGCGTACAAAAAATGCATGCAATGTGGTGCGTGAGGGAAGGGGAAGAAGGAGAAGGAGTGCAGGGTGTGTGGGTGGAGTCAGCCTCAAGGAATGAGGAGCTCCTTCTTGGTATATGTACAAGAATAGGGTCATGGTCAGTGGGCAGACGCTCATATCCTGGGCAGCCGAGCAAGGCACATAGGCCTTGACCCCAACAATCTCCAACTTAAAGGCAAATGTGCCGATAAGTGGGTCCTTGTAGCTAAACTACTAGTATGTACAAGAAAACAGGTGAGAGACTCTCTCAACCTATGCCCACTGGAAAGCTCAGTCAGCGAGCATGCGTATCTGTTGGAATTAGGGTTGTAGGGAAACACACAGCTTGGAGAAGAAAAAGGAAGCTCAAGACACACACACAACAGAGAGTGTATTCCTTAGTGTGCAATGGAAAGATAGATAGCCCTAGAGTGATGGGCGTATATACAATGGACGGGGGAAAAAAACTCCTAGTGAGGGAAAAAATGCCCCAACAGTCCTAAGTGTGTTCACACGCATCACTACCACATGTATATGGTAACAAATCCCCGTGGGAGTGATGCGGTGAATGAGAGCTCCCACATAGAGTATAGGAAGTGCCATGCCCTGAGGACATGATCAATCCACAAGGGGCGTAAGCCCAAAGCTTTGCAAAAAGCTTTGAACTTCTCATGAGACAATGCCTTTGTGAAAAGATATGCAAGGCTGTCCTATGTTGGCACATAAGCCAAGCTGATCTCTCCTGCTAAGGTCCTCTCCTTGACATAGTGATAATGCACCTCAGCGTGCTTTGTTCAAGAATGAAAATTTGAATTCCTAACAATTGCCAATGCGCTGTGACTATCAGTGTAGATAGTGTTGGAAGTGTCCTGTCCAACACCCAAATCAGCCATAAGGCGTCTGAGCCATACACACTCAATCGTAGCTGTGAAGACTTCCCTGTGTCAAGGTCACAACTAGAACTATCCACAATAGTTTTCTTCTTGCTCAACCATGAGATACATGAACTACTAAGCATGAAACAAAAACCACTTGTGGACACTCGCGTTTCAAAACAACCAGCCTAATCTGAGTCCAAAAAAGCATGTAAATCTGGCGGCAATGATCCCCACTTGGGATAAAACAAAACAAGATGTAAAGTGTCACTCAAGTAGCAAAAAATACTCTTGACATCCTGCCAATGCTTAGACCCTGGGCTATGCATGAATCTGCTCACCTCTGAGACTGCAAACTGAATATCCGGCCTCGTGTTGCATACATAAATAACAAACCCAACATTAGTTTGATAAAGAGTGACATCAACAGGATCACCAACATCATGAATACTCACTTTCAAACCTATTTCCTTGGGAGTGGCAATAGGTTTTCAATCCTCAAGTTCAAACTTACATAGCAATGTCTCTATGTAACTTGTATGATATAAGGCAATACCACCATCACACTGCTTAAACTGTATGCCCAAGTAATGATGCAACATCCCCAAATATAGCATTCAAATCATCCTTAAAATACAACAATATGTCTCTCATTTGGTCCAATGATCAACAAATCATCCACGTAGAGAATGACAATGAGAAGTACATCACCCTCATGCTTTACATACAATGTGCTTGCTGTTGGATTGTTACAAAAGCCTCGTTAGAACAAATGAGTGTCAGCCTTCTCATACCAAGCATGAGGAGATTGCTTCAACCCATACAAAGATTTCTTACATTTGCACACTTTATCCTCTTGTCCTTTCTTGACAAAAATGCGAGGCTGTGTGACATAAACTTCCTCAAATATGTCACCATTCAAGAAAGCAGTAACAATGTCTGACTGATGTACATCCCAACCAAAATGAGATGCCAATGCACATAGAAAACGCACAATAGTCATACAACAAGGGGGAGAAAACGTCTCTTCATAATCTATGCCTTTTTGTTGTGCATAACCCTTTGCAACAAATTGAGCCCTATAGCAATCAATCTCATCATCTGGCTTGTGTTTTAACTTGTAAACCCACTTCAAACCAATGGCCTTTTTCCAAGAGGCCACTCACATAAAGTCCACGTGTCATTTTCTATAAGTGCATCATATTCTAATTGCATGGAAGCCTCCAATTTTTTGAATTTTGTGCTTCATCAAAAGAAAAAGGTTCTTTAACATCACATAAACTAGACACAACCAAAGCATAACAAGTTGATGCATAAGATGCATGGCAAGAACTTGAACGAGTACAACTAGACAAAGGTGTATCCAATTTACTATCACACAAAGTATACACCAGCCATTTATGCATACCTCTAGCATGCTCATTCTCAACCCTTTCCTCACCAAGTACATCATGTAAATCTGCATCAGTAATAGGCTGATCTATAACATTTTCAGAAACCCCCATAGGATGTACATTTGCCTCATTGGAATTTACATTCGAACTTACACCACTGAAAAGAGGCAACAAAGTTTCATAAATGTCATGTGAGCTTACATTACTGTCTCTAGTACATGACAACAATGGATGAACAGAATCTTCGACAAACACAACATCCTATGACACCAATATACGCTTTGTTTGTGGATGATACAACATGTAACCTTTGCTTTCAGCACTATAACCAACAAAAATACATTTGATAGCCTTATCATCCAATTTTCTGTGCTACGTTTGTGGCACCAAAGCATATGCCAAACAACCAAAAACATGGATGTGCTCAATAGAAGGCTTTCTATCATGCCATGCTTCATATGGAGTCGCAGACTGCAAAGCTTTTGTAAGACACATGTTTAGTACATAAGTGGCACACATGATAGCCTCACGCCAAAACAAATGCGGCAAAGCTTGAATTTTGACCATACATCATGCCATTTCCGTGAGAGACCTATTTTTCTCTCAACAACACCATTTTGTTGAGGTGTATACAGAGTTGTACATTGGTGTTTTATCGCACGAGTAGCCAGAAATTCATTAAATTCATGAGACATATACTCCCCCCCTTGATCGGAATGGAGGGTGCCCATAATACATTTTGAGACATTTTCAGCCATAGCCCAAAATTTCTTGAAGCACAAAAACACTTCGGACGTCGCCTAAAGCGGATACATACACCCATGCATGCCTGGAGTAATCATCAATGAAAGTCTTGAAGTAAAGTTAATTGCCCAAGAACAAAGTTTGAATGGGCCCACAAACATCACTATGCACAAGCTGCAACCTGCATGTGGTCCTAACTGAACAATCCTTTGGAAACTTTGAACGCTGCATCTTACCCAAAATACAGCCTTCACAAACATGTTGGACATGTGTTTCAAGAGAAAACAAAGAAGGAACCATATCAAATTTTTGCAAACGCAGCAAATTGGAAAAATTCAGATGCCCAAAACGTGCATGCCAAAGTTTTGTATATGAAGTAGCATTAGAATCCACAACTTCATTTGCAAAATTTGTGCCCACACTTGTCGTACAAAGGAAGCTTATACAACCCACGACATAAAATTCCAAATGCAACAATTTCATCACCAAAAGTGAGATCATGTATCGTATATCTATCATCCACAAATTTGACTACAAGACCAAGTCTAGCAAGTGCAAATACAGACAAAAGATTCTTCAAATCCCATGTACATACAATGCATCAACAAGTGGGAAAGAACTACCATTTGTAGCAGTAAGCACAATCTTTTCAACTCCCTAAACTCGATGAGAGGCATTGTTGGCACAAGTGAGTGAATTCCCATGAGGGTCAGACTCAAGAGAGGTAAACAACTCAGGATGTGAGGTAATGTGCTTTGTAGAACCACTGTCAAAATACCACACATGTGAATCTATAGTAGCTGACATGCATGTATCATGGAAAAAAGATTCATAAGTGCACTTTGGACTAAAAGCCCATTCCACATCAACATCAACATCACTGTCTCCTTTCACACAAGTCAACAATAGATGCATTTGTAGTGGAACCATCATTTCTAGTGGAACCAGCCTCTTTTTTCTTAGCCTCTTTGGCCTTCAACTTAGGACACTGCTTGATCAAGTGGTCACTAGCTTTACAATAATGGTAATGCATCTTCGTTTTTCCCTTTTCACTAGAATTCCCAGACAAATTGCTGCAAGCACAAGCATTAGGAACATGTGATTTACCACTCATAGAAGAACCATGAGAAGTGGCTACATTGTTGTTGTCACCTTTGCTTTGAGCAGGAATAAAGGCCCGTTCAACTGCACACTATCTAGTCTTCGTTTTTTTGGAAAGTGACTCTTGCAATAGCAATGTGCGTAATGCATCAAACTTGACAACTTTTGGATTTCGTTGGATCATATGTTTCCAAGTACTAGCAAAAGTCTCGTAAAAGAATCTGACAAAGCATCAAGAACAATCTCCACAAGGGAATTGTCAGAAATGACTTTGCCCGCAGAAATAAGTTGCTCATTAATATCCTTGACACCAGCAAGGAAAGTGTCCATATCATCTTCCTCATGCATAATATTTGTCTCCAGCTCTTTATGCAGCAATGCAATTTTTGCCTCATTGCGACTTGCATAAAGACCAAGCTATTTTGTAGGTATTGATGAACAAATGTAAGGAGTAATAGTGCGCTTCACAGAAAATGCAATCAATGCATGAGCCTGGGCATCTTTTATATCCCAACGAGATTGCTGGTGTAGGCAAAACAACTATGGAATCAACAATCCTGTCAGCGAAACCTGCAAGATCCTACATCGCCCACATCCTCAGAACCAGGGTGTACATCAATGTCTTGCACAATATCCCAGAAAATCTTTGACACAAGGACATGTTGTATCATATAAGCCCATATAGGGTAATTGTTCCCATCCAATTTATCCTTAACAAGAAACATCTTGAACACATCTGTGTTGTTGTCAATCATGGCAAATGTTTCACTTAATGTGAAAACTGCTCGAAAAGAGGAGAACAAAGCGAGAACAACAAGTGCTATATAGCACAAACCATAGAAGGCTGTAAGGGACCTGTTATGCAAAAACAACATTGATAGAAATTCTGCATAAAATGACAAAATAGCATGCACAATACTGCTTGTAGTGGAAACAAAGGCCGAAATGAGCCCAAAGTATTTGTCGACTGTTGACGCTTGCCAAAGCTCACATAAATTAGAGAAAGTGAGCAGGCATGTGCTGGAGTTGCTGACGACTAAGCCCGAGAGGATGCAACCTGCTTTGATACCAATTTTTGGAATTAGTGTTGTAGGGAAACACACAGCTTGGAGAATACAAAGGAAGCTCAAGGTACACAACAAAGAGTGTATTAATTAGTGTGCAATGGAAAGATAGATAGCCCTAGAGTGATGGGCATATATACAATGCACGGAGAAGAAAACCTCCTAGTGAGGAAAAAAAATGCCCCGACAGTCCTAAGTGTGTTCACACACATCACTACCACATGTATATGGTAACAAATTCCCCCTGGGAGTGATGCGGTGAACAAGAGCTCCCACATAGAGTATAGGGAAGTGCCATGTCCTGAGGACATGATCAATCCACAAAGGGGAGTAAGCACAAATCTTTGCGAAAACCTTTGAACTTCTCACAAGACAATGCCTTTGTGAAAATATGTACAAGGTTGTCTTGTGTTGGAACATAAGCCAAGCCGATCTCTCCTACTTAGAGCCTCTCCTTGACATAGCGGTAATGCACCTCAATGTGCTTTGTGCAAGCATGAGAAATTGGGTTCCTTGTAATTGCCAATGCACTCTGACTATCAGTGTAGATAGGGTTAGTAGTGTCCTGTCCAACACCAAAATCAGCCATAAGGTGTCTGAGCCATACACACTCAACCATAGCTGTGAAGATTGCCCTATACTTAGCCTCACAACTAGAAGTGCATGGGGGAGAAAACCTCCTAGTGAGGAAAAAAATGCCCCGACAGTCCTAAGTGTGTTCACACACATCACTACCACATGTATATAGTAACAGTATCCATGCTAGAGCCTACATGTAAGTCCCACAGAAAACTCTGTATGGTATGCAAAACTCCACTATGCATCATGCTAGTGTCAGTCATTGTAAGACTAAAAATCCCTGCTACAAATGCTCCCACTATAGCTATTAGAGTGGGCCTCGACACTAGTAGGTCGTACATGAGATGCCAAAATGCTGATGAAATCTGTGCAAGCTTGGTTGTACCAGCCTCCTGAGTGTTGTCTACAATAACTACATCATCAGGACTACCAATCGCATATAGATGTGTCAACACTGACACTAGGATGGCTACCTCCCTCTAACCCATAGGTGAGAATGTGCGTCCTAGCACCAACTCATCCGCCTCTAGCATGAGCATATAAAAAAACTCCATGCCTGTCATCTCTGGTTATGTCTCTAGGGAGAAAACCCGCTCTACCTTTGCCTTCACAGACTCTGACAACACGTGTTGTGTCTCATTAGAGCACTTCTGCTCTACCTCTATATCTGTAGAGTTTAATGACACATCCTGCACAACTAAATGCTATGCCTTGTGAGCATGGTGGAGCTCACCTGCAAAGGAGACACGTCTCGTCTCTCACTCAAAAGCACAATTCATTTGGAAAGACTGCTCTCTAAGCAGTGAATGTCACCCATAATTTGTTAACCGTCTCATTGAGATCAAACTTTGTCTTAGCCAAGGAACATAGCACAAATTTCGTAGCATATATGATGCACCACAGGGAAATGACAAGAAAACATCTCCTACACCTTCAATGTCAAACGTCAAACCATCGGCTAAGTGCACACAACCAAACCTCCCACTAGAGAAATTGTTGAACCACTCATGATGCGCTGTAATGTGGAAAACTGCATTCTCATCTAGCAACCAATGGGAAGGTGTTGCCTCTAGAAGACATGTAAGGAGGAGGAACGCTAAAGGGAAACGTGACATCACTTGTCATTGGCATATGAAACCACCACTCTGGCATGTGTCAAAACCTCATCTACACCATGCATAGATCTTTGATGCTGCCTCATACGTTTGAAACAACGGCGCCTAATGTGCCCTGTATGACCATAATGTCAATATCGCATACATCGGCAACTACAAGACCGCCGTTTCTGATGAGTCATCGTTGGAGACTCTAAACTGTGACACATGTTTGCAACCATAAGTGGATGCTAAGAAAACAAACTATTGTGAGAAATCTTGGGAGAAATCTGCCAGAATCTCCCCTGTAAACTTAGCAAAAAATCCAACAAAATCTCACCCATAGACCATGCCAAATTGGAAACAAAGTGGGAGATCACTTGCCAACTACACAATCATGAAACTCATGATCAAGCGCATCAAAATTGATGCTCATATATGCATAAAATCAACTCCATTATCTACAAACTGCAGGCATACATTTTGGGACGAACAACTCAATCAAGAGTAGAGTGCATAGCCATATGCACAAGTAGTGAGAGAGCATGCTCAAAATGCATCCCACAAGATAACCACCTGCAAAAATATGAAACAAACCTATGGAACCTGTGTGACTGGCAAAGTTTGTAGCCACACGAGCATATGCAACTCACACTCTTGCGAGGGTATGTACAAGGCTCACAAAACCTGTCAAAGTGGGAGTCAAACTCGACCACTAAACCATCAAAGAGTAAAGTTGTAGTTACACATAGAACATGGCGAGAATGTGGGAAAAATCAGACAAAGTTTCCCCTGAAAACTAAGCGAAAACTCAAAAAATATCACCAGTACCGCATAAATCATAGACACACTCAGTGTCTCAATAAATCCACAAATGGTATACGTGCACTACCGAAATCTTGGCAAACTTGCTAACTCCTAAACGAGTGCTCTATGGACATGTACCTGTCCAAAAAACACTGTAAACTTTTGAATCTAGTACCTCTAAGCTATACCTAGCTCAGGTTGTATTTGCAACTGCATACATAGCATAAGACTGCACAAAATCGTGCTAAAAACTGCTCTGTTGAATGCCCCACACAATCATAGCACTGTAAGAAAGCACAACCTATGGGCAAACTGCCTAGAAAATGGCACAATACATCATCGGTTGGAAAAACAAGTCCATAAAAAACCAAGCACAAAGCACAATCAATCAACTGCGTGTGGTCAAAATCGTCATTTGAGAGCCGCCGTCACAAGAAAAACTACTCTAGAATTGTCAGTCGGAGTAGCTATGCATCGATGTGTGCCGCCAAAGCTCAAAAATGGAAGTACCATCAAGGCCAAAATGCTCTGGAGACTACGTCAAAGTTGGGCTGCTTTGGATGGGGGCTAGAGGATAGCCGATGCCGCTCTCGATCATATGTCTCATGCTGTGTTGATTTCGGAAAGCCAGGGTGCCAAGGGATGTGCGTCAGAGCAAATCTTCTCTGGAATAGTCGAGGGAAGAAAGCCAATGGCAAGGCTATTCCAGAGGAGAGTCCAACCGCTCTCGCTTGAGGCCATAAGAATGCTTAATTTTTGTCTTTCGCCGCCGGACGAAAGCACTGATGCCATAGCCGCCTAAATCGGTGTCAAAACCAATGCACTGAGCCGATGCCAATCATTGATGCTTGAAGCTGATGCCGAGAAAAGATGCCGAAGTCGTAGCCGCGCTATCGTCGGAGGAGAGCTGATCTGATGCCGGGGAATGCTCGAGCTTACTTGCTGACACTCACATGTGATATCTGTGTGTGCACGCACGCGACGAGAGTGCACGTGCTGCCGCTCATTTTTCCGTGACCAAGAGAGTTTTGAAGCTCACTCTCGTCTGGCTAGTGCTCGAGTGCCTGATTTCCCCCGTTGGCTAAGCTTGCAAAAGCCGACCTTGAGTAGGGAATAGTGTGTGTCTACATAGTACACACATAATCCTCTACACCCGCTTCAACTGCAAGTTCTTTGAGTGTCTGGCATAGAGATCCGATCCATGCCTTGCCTCCAAGCTCCGCTCACTCGTAGCTGCTCAAATCACAACTTGAGAGTTTGCCAATGCTGCTCTGTTGCATTTTTCCCCAAGCTTTGCAACCCGAGCCTGCTTGATTCTCTTTAAGATTTCACCTCAATTCTCACAAGATTCTCTCTTCTCTGAAGGGGAGCTGCACATATCGAGAGTCTGAGATTTGAGATCCGTCCTGATATCTACCGATCCAACTCCTCCACGTTAGATCTACCGCCACCAAGCTCAAGTTCAAGCTCCAAGATTCGCCAATCACCGCTTCTGTGTCAATTGTCAGGAAGCCATCGCACGCACGTCGATTGCCATTGTGGCTCTAATACTAGTTGAAGAGTGTCATGCATCCCGAAATACGTGCACGGTGTAGTGTGTGCAAGAAGGGGAAGAAGGAGAAGGAGTGCAAGGTGTGTGGGTGGAGTCAGTCTCAAGAATGAGGAGCTCCTTATTCTTGCTATATGTATAAGAATAAGGTCATGGTTAGTGGGCAGGCGCCCATAGCTTGGGTAGTCGGGCAAGACACAGAAGCCTTTATCCCAACATTCTTTGCCTCCAAAATGAATCTATAACTCCTTTGTACCATTAGAAAACTCTTCACACCTTTCACAACCTCCCAAGGCTTCTTGCTAGGATTTTCTATACATTGACTCCCATTGAAATTGCTATGTGTGCACAACTATCATTTATTGTGGATGTAAAAGAAATGTTGGACATCCTATTCCTTTCCTCATGATTTGGGGGCTATGTTTCACATATGGAAAAAATGGTGTGGTAGTGGAACCTTTTCTCTCATTATGGAACTCAAGCTTTGCAATGCCCAAATCTCATCCAAAGGAAACTCCATCTTACTGTTAAGAATACTCTCCTCAACACTTTCTTAACATCTATAGCCAACTCAATATCAAACTTCAAATTGTAAGATGGACCTCATGGTATACCTATTTTTTGGGCCTAGTCGATTGAAATCATTGGCAAAACTAAAGGCACACTTGAATTTGGCTCCTTTTCATTTTGATTGCTCAATCTTGTTGCTCTTTTTGAAGTATTACCTACAACAGCCTTTTCCCTCTTCCAGTTCTCTTCAATAATTGCTTCAGTGTTTTGAGATCTAGCTATATAAGCATACACCCTCCTCACACCCAATTGTTTTCCTAATGCAATTGCCCACTTGGCAAAATCGTTGATAAGAAACCTTTCCCTTTTCTGCATTCTTCTTAGCATATCACGAGAAAGCACCATCCACTTGAGTTCCTTTAGAAAAAAATTTCCACTTACAAACCTTAAGTTAGTGCATCAACAATATCAATGTTGAGCTACATGTCTTCCATAACCTTCTTCATGCCTCCTTTCCTAAAGTTGATCTTAAGCGGTAGCCACCCAAAATATTAGATGGATCATTTTATCCTTCCAAAATATTAGATTCTTGCTTATAGCATCCTTTAAATCTTTGCATTTCTTCCACATGTGATCAAGACTATCACACTACATACAACGAAAGGTCCCATTTTCCTTACCATGGAAGTCGTTGACTTGACCCCGCTATCGAGCTCTTTTCATCAAATATAATAGATTTCAAATTCAAATTCTTGTATGCCCTTTATATGTTCATCCAAATTGACTCATTTGATTTTAATACCTTATCTTTAGGGCACATAGGAAAATCTTTATCCATTGCATCAACACTTGAACTAGCCACAATTAGTTTATCAATTCATTTTTCCACTTAACAATCATGCTAACGACTTCAATAACTTTTCATTTCAACCCCAAATCACCTGTAGGATTCTCAAGAAGATCCACCAAGATCTTCTCTAAGTTTTGATGTCATCAACTTGCATAAAAGCTCCACTTTTTGTAGATTAAGTGATCTTTGTTTGGTTGTGGACAATTGATCAAACCCCTCAGCAGTTTTGGTGCAGATAGACCTATTTTCCGCCATTGAGCCCTCTCCTCATCTTCAATAAAATACTTCTTTTTTAAGGTTGAAATCCATCCAGGTGGTTCAATGTGTGGCTCTGCTCCTCTACTCTTTTATCCTCCAAAACATGTTCATAAACTTTGCAAAAATTGGACAAATCACACCCTTCAAAAAGTGACCTAATTTATTAGTTACCTTTTGTCTCGCTTTTTCAATCTTGGTCTCCCTTTCTTGTATAGTACTCTTGGTTAATCATATGCTAATGATGCAACTGCATTCATGTAGATTTGCAACAATTTTTTTCATAATTTTCTACAAGCCGTTATCTTGACTATTAGTTGACATAAATTATTCCGCTAAACCCGGTCACTTTTGCGTTGGTTCAGTCAAAGAGATGTCGGAGAAGATTTTTTTGTAGGAGAAACTGGGTAGGCATTGGGCCTCTAGCTATGAGTAGAGTCTAGGCTAGGTTTAATAAGAGCATATACAGTGTAGCTTATAGTAATTAACCACTAATTGCATATGATAACTTTTAAAGGAAAGATGAGAGAGAGAGAGAGAGAGAGAGAGAGAGAAGAACAATAGGTAGTTAGATCCAATTAACAAATCCCAAACCCTAAGAAACACAAACCAACCATATACTCAATAATTGGCTGGTCTACAGTTCGATTGTGCAGTCCAAATCAGGAATCAAAATTAATTTGACTAATTTGCTCTAAATCTAGTCCAAAACCTCTAGTCAATTCTTGTTTGTTTGCACAATTAAGTTTGACAAAAATTTTGCTTTTGTTTGATGCAAAAGATGACTTTGTCGTCGCAAACACAAGGAAGAGAGAGAAAAAGAAACTAGGTATTTCCCTCTTCTTTCCTTCTTGTTCTCCAATCACCTAATTCCTTCCCTCTCTTCTCAAAAGTGAGTCACAAATCCCCAATAATTCCCAAAAAATAATCTTCCCTCTTTCTCTTAGTCGTTTCCCCCAAAATGTTAAAAGAACGTAGGTTTTCAATTTTTTAAGAAATCTATTTTTGGCCTCTCCCAAGATCTCCTCTTACAATCTTGTAACACCACTGTGACAACCATTTGGCACCATATAATTGTGTGCCCTTTGGGTGGTGTACTTTGCATAAGTGCCGACCAAAGGTAGCTCGATGTGTGAACCCATCTCAAGAGTGCCACCGCCTATAATCGAGAACACTATCAGTAACAATGGCATGACGCTCACACACATGAGACCTGCAAAATAGGATGGAAGGCTACATGCAAGTGCCATGGCCAAGGAGCTCCAAGCTCCCAAGAGAGTACCTCGTTGATTGTAATGCCTTTAAGGTGTAGCGATGTGCATCTTCTCTTTTTGCTCATATACCAAATTTTGACCTTTCTTCATACAATTGAAGGTGTACATGCCTTTTTTCTCTCCCTTTCTCGTTCTGATATGGGTAGCTATGGTAGCTCCTTTCTATTGCCAACTTGATAGTGTAACATGTGTTAGAATTGGGGTGCTCTACCCTAAGCATAATTTAGTGAGCTATGCTATGGTGGATGAAGCCTTAAGCTCACCATGATGATAGGGTTAGGTTTAGAGCAATGGAAATTAGGGTTAGGCTCTAACTTAGGACAAAATCATAAAGGTAAAGTGTAGACACAAAGATAATGCTCAAAGTGAAAATACTTTATTAGAGAATAGCCTCTAATATAGTCTTAGTACTTTACAATCATTGGCTAGAGAGGTTGCACCCTCTTGCTATTGGACCATCTCATCATTTATCCTTCCTAGGTGGCTAGAGGGCTTTCCCACATGGTGATACAAGTTGGGCTTACCCTAACAATCGCCCCCTTAAGAAAATTTTGGGGTTTTATAAAGACTTCATATGTTTTGGTTCATGGATTTACATCATGGCATACTCCTAGGCTAACATGATTCATCTACCTAATACATCATGGTGGTTCTCACTGGATTTAACACATCACGTTTCTCAATTGGATACATCATGGAGATTCTCAGTGGATTCAACGACCATGGTTTAATGTCCCTTGATACATAATAGCGGTTCTTTACCAGATTCATTGCTATGGTTCACAAGTTGGACTCAGTAGATTCATTAGTGACCTAGGTAGTACAAAATTTTCATTCATTCATTCATTTGTGAAGAGGGCGTCATGTGTGTCCTCTTCAAAATTTTCTTCATTTTTTTGTCATCGTCATTGTTTGTCATTATTTGTGTTTGCTTCATCTCTGTCGATGTTTCTCTTCTTCATTTGGTCCAATTTGTAGAAAATACAATTGTCATGGCAAATGTCATAAAGTACACATACATTGCAAATGTGATATTTGTGCATATGATAATGGGGGGTCTTACCGCATACAAGCGAATGCGGGGAGTGTCTAGGACCCTATGCTTGTGCACACAAGTGCTTAAGTGTGCAATGTGAGAGATATTATCACTCAGATATTGGCACTCATTTTAATTATCTCCAAAAATTGGCTACGTGAATGCTTGAATGGTCATACTTGAATGCCCTGAAACTTCTTTGAAGTGCACCTCTCTTGCTTGCTACTTGTTTCTCTATTGATATAAAGCTCAAGCCTTGGTGTGTAGAAACAAGCCCTTAGTGCCACTTTGCTATGCGAATTTAGGGCGTTAGAGCGTAAAAATAGCACAACACGCAAGAGTGAATGCTTGATGTTCTTGAAATCTCTTGTCCGTGAGAAGAGGGGCTTAGAATATGAATTTCAAATTAAAAATATATATAGCCAAGATGCCTTTACACGCTTGAGGAGCAGGTGTAGACCGAGTCATCGGTTTTGACGGCTCTTTTTAGTACCCTCATGAGCCAAACCTTTTGAAGGGCTGCAATTCTATAGAATTTAAAAGGTTGCACAGTAGCACCAAAAGCCTCAGCAAGATTGCAAGCAACCCTTCACTTTGATCTTGGTAGAGACCACAGAAGCACTTTCTACATTTGTAGCAGTACGGAGCGAGGTTAATTGATGGCAAATTTGATGGGGTGGTAGTGATACTACATCAATTAATACGGGGAATCCAAGATAAGCCAAAATAATTGTGGGTCACTGCCAATTGGGTATTGAGCACGCATGGAAGGGTATTGCATAGAATAGCAATGTGTGGTGTACCTTGTGGGAAATTAAGGTGAGCCATAAGTGGGTAACCGACCTATGGGGCCACTATGACCAGTGAGAAATGCAATCAACAGTGCTTCGAGCTGTAGTAGCAGGTGAGTTAAAGCGATGAAAAGTAGCACAAAAGTGAGTGTGCATATGGTGGAGGACTACATACAAATTACAACTTGTGCATGGTTCTCATGAGTTTAACGCATTTCTGGCCAGTCGTGGGATAAAACACCATGTACAATGCCGTATACACCTCAAAAAAATGGTGTTGATGAGAGGAAAAACAGGTCACTTACAAAAATGGCACGATGTATGGAATAAAGTCAAGCTTTGCCACATTTGTTTTGGCTTGAAGCTATCATGTGTGCCACTTATGTACTTAATAGGTGTCCTACAAAAGCTTTGTAGTCTATGACTCCATATGAAGCACGGCATGATAGAAAGCTATCTATTGATCACATGTGCGTTTTGGGTTGTTTGGCTTATGCTTTGGTGCCACAAATGCAACACAAAAAATTGGATGATAAGGCTGTCAAATGCATTTTTGTTGGTTATAGTACTGAGAGAAAAGGTTACAGGTTGTTGGCATCTGCAAACAAGGTGTATCTTGGTTTCATGAGATGTTGTGTTTGTGGAAGGTTTTGTTTGTCATCCCTTGTCGTCATGTACTAGAAACAATAATGTAAGCTGACAAGACATTTATGACAGTTTGTTTCCTCTTTTCAGTGGTGGAGACTTAAATGTAAATTCCAATGAGGCAAATGTATGGGGGTTTTTGAAAATGTTATAGATCATCCAATTTTTGATACAGATGTACATGATGTACTTGATGTGGAAAGGGTTGAGAATGAGCAGACTAGAGGTATGCCAAAATGGCTGGTGCATACTTTGTGTGACAATAAATTGGATGCACCTTTGTCTAGTCATACGCGTTCAAGTTCTCACCATGCATCTTATGCATCGGATTGTTATGCTTTGGCTGTTTCTAATGTTTCAAACCTCTGTCTTTTGATGAAGCACAGAATTCTAAAAATTGGATGGCTGCCATGCAACCTGAATATGATGCACTTATAGAAAATGACACATAGAATTTATGTGATTTGCCTCTTGGCAAAAAGGCCATTGGTATAAATTGGGTTTACAAGTTGAAACGCAAGCCAGATGGTGAGATTGATTGCCATAAGGATCGACTTGTTGCAAAAGGCTATGCACAACAAAAAGGCGTACATTATGAAGAGACTTCTACTCCCACTTGTCGTATGCCTACTGTGCATTTTCTATGTGCATTGGCAACTCATTTTGGATGGGATATACATCAATCAGAGATTATTTATGCTTTCTTGAATGGTGACATATTTGAGGAAGTTTATGTAACTCAGCCTCCTGGTTTTGTCAAGAAAGGACAAGAGGATAAAGTGTGCAAATGCAAAAAAGCTTTGTATGGGTTGAAGTAGTCTCCGCGTTCTTGGTATGAGAAATATGACACTCATTTGATCACACACGGATTTCGTAACACTCCAACATAAAGCACTTTGTATGTAAAGTGTAAGGGTGATGTACGTCTCATTGTTGTAAGGTTATGGGCCTTGTCCTAGAGTCACTAGAGTGTGAGTGAATGAGAGAAGAGGTGGATTATCCCACATGTAAAGGTGTGAAGATGTAGAGATACATAAAGCTCCCGTTATGAATAAACAATCCAAGTTTTGCATTACATGTCTCTTGTGTTTTGATGAGCTTGTGATGGGCTAGCCAACTACTCAAGATCGTGTTTATGAGTCCAAGCTAATCTATCTTGGAGCCTAATTTTCTAGAGTAACAATCTAGCCTAAACACACTCACACATGTGCATAATGTTTGTCTATCACCCACCTTAGCTAGCACGATCTCAATCCCAACAAGTGTATTAGAGCTATGATATGCTAGCTAGGTTTATTGCTATGTGTTTGTGTGCTAGTGTGATTAGCATCTCCATTAAGTTTCTCTAGTCTCCAATCAATTCATGATTAAGCTATGTGTGGACAAGTTCATGGTGAAAGTCCACTGAGGCACTACCTTCCATAACTGCTGGATCAAGCTTGACCAAGAGTTGTAGGCTCTTTGCATTCAATTAGTTTATGTTTCAATTTCACTTGCATTTAGATTGGTTTTTGTGTTGATTTTCTAGTTATTTGCATCCTCAATTAATCTCCTCCACCTCACATTTTCAAGCATCACTCACAGTGTCTCGAAGTACTCCTTGCAAGCTCTCCATAGAGCCCCTAATCTCTTGCTTTGGAGCATATTAGCCTCCTTAATCACTACATTTGGGTGAGATTAGGCCCCCTAATCACCTTTCTAAACTTAGGTGTGTGCATTTGTGTGTGACTTTTTGCAACCAGGTGTTTAAGTCCCATAATTTGGGCTAGTTCCCCAAGATGTCCCTGTGGGCCAAGTGGTTAGGCCACCAAACATAGAGTGCTTGCATGTGGGTCGTGTGCTCAAGCTTCACATTGCCTAGTTTTATCTAGACGGGGTCATGGGGATCTCAAGTTTTCCTAAAGCTGCAATTGATTGGCATGTTTTGTGTTCATAGGTGACTGATCATGTGCACAAATTTTTTTTTGGAGTCGAAAGGTTTTCTTGCCCACTGCCCAACATCCTAACCCCACCTGCCCTCCACTCGTGCCTGCCCGGTGGACTACATGCTGCCCATGGCCCTGCTGCACCGAGGCACACCAAGAAAGAGCATTGTCCCACCTATTTGGAGACTAGCAGAAAGCCAAAGTCAAGCATTCAAATTCAACTTTGAGCTTCAAGGAATCTTTAAAGGTCACATCCAAAGGAAGCTTCACATCAAGCATTCATCTTTACAAGCATTCAAAGGCCTTCATCAAAGTTTCCAAAGCAAAGCAAAGGGAGCTACTTCCTATTGTGAAGAGGGGCTTCACCATCGATGAAGAGGAGCTTCACATAAAGGA
Organism: Adiantum capillus-veneris; assembly: GCF_014529385.1. NCBI lineage: Eukaryota > Viridiplantae > Streptophyta > Polypodiopsida > Polypodiales > Pteridaceae > Adiantum > Adiantum capillus-veneris. Next base: position 28,506,311 of record NC_140953.1, on the reverse strand, counting down.
AAAAAATCCAAGTTTTGCATTGCATGTCTCTTGTCTATTGATGAGCTTGTGATGGGCTAGCCAATTACTCAAGATTGTGTTTATGAGTCCAAGATAATCTATCTTGGAACCTAATTGTCTTGAGTAAAAATCTAGCCTACACATACTCAAACATGTGCATATTGTTTGTCTATCGCCCACCTTGGCTACCACGATCCCAATCCCAACAATTATTGTTCTATATGTGGATGATTTGCTGGTCCGAATGAGAAACATATTGCTGAATTTAAGGCTGATTTGAATGCTACTTTCAAGATGAAAGATTTGGAGTTGTTGCATCATTACTTGGGCATATAGTTTAAGCATTGTGATGGTGGTATTGCCTTGTGTCAAAACACATTAAATAGAGACATTGCTATGTAAGTTTGGACGTGAGGACTAAAAGCCTATTGCCACTCCCATGGAAATAAGGATGAAGGCGAGTCTTCATGATGTTGGTGATCTTACCAATGTCACTCTTTACTAAATGCCTTATTTATGTATTCAATACGAGGCTGCATATTCAGTTTGCAGTCTCACAAGTCAACAGAGTTATGCATAGCCCAAGGTCTAAGCATTGGAAGGTTGTTAAGCGGATCTTTGCTACTTGAGTGGCACATTACATCTTGGGTTGTTTTATCGCAAGGGGAGATCATTGCCGCCAAATTTACATGCTTTTTTGAACTCATACGACTTATGGTTAATTTGGGTGTGGGTGTTGGATAGGATACTGCCAACATCATTTACACTAACAGTCAGAGTGCATTGGTAGTTTCAAGGGACCTAGTTTTTTATGCTTGCACAAAGCACATTCAGGTGCATTATCACTATGTTTGAGAGAGACTGTCAGTAGGAGAGATCAGCTTGTCTTATGTGCCAACATAGGACAACCTTGAACATCTTTTCACAAAGGCATTATCTCATGAGAAGTTTGAATCTTTCTACAAAGCTTTGGGCTTACTCCCCTTTGTGGATTGATCGTATCCTCAGGGCATCCTATAATCTGTGTGATAGCTCTTGTTCACTACATCACTCCCAGGGGGGATTTGTTACCATACATATGTGGTAGTGATGTGTGTGAACACACTTAGGATCGACGGGGCATTGTTTCCCTCACTAGGAGGTTTCCCCCCTGTGCATGGTATATACACCCATCTCTCTAGAGCTAACCTATCTTTCATTGTGCACTAAGCAATAGATACTCTCTGTTGTGTGCCTTGAGCTTTTTCATCTTCTCCAAGCTATGTGTGTTTCCCGGCTACAACACTATTTCCAACATATTTGACCTTTAAGGATGATAATGAAATCTCTCTCTCTCTCTCTCTCTCTCTCTCTCTCTCTCTCTCTCTCTCTCTCTCTCTCTCTCTCTCTCTCTCTCTCTCTCTCTCTCTCTCTCTCTCTCTCTCTATTTAAGGTTGGGATTGTTCCTACAATGTTTAAAAGTTATCCTTTTCTCTTCCCTCACTCAAGTGTGGTAGATTGATTATTGTAATTTCCCCTTGATTGACGCATCAAAGATTGCTCGGGATCATTCCATGTGCAGATTAGGGCTAGCTCATGGTGGATTAGGGTTAGTGGCATTCATGGTTGGCATAACCTAATCCTATTAGATGAGAAAACACTTAGATGCAAGCTTAATGAAAAGTGTAAATATGCTAGGTTACTTGATGATAAATTGAGTACATTGAGTGTGCTTATATAGCACTTGGAAATGGGGATGTTCTGATGTAGGTGCACTAGTTGTCTTGGCTCTTCACATAGGTGAGAGGTCATGGTCATGTGATGGAATATATGCCATGTGTATCATAGGACCAAATAGATAGAGTAGGTATGTGTAGGTGAAGCAAGATTTACCCTAACAAATGCTCCCTTAAGCCTAGATTCATCCTAGGTATGCTTGATACATCATGGCTAGTTCTCAATGGATTCATTAGCTCATGGTTTACAAGAGCATCCTTTGATGGATTACTTGATTTCACATTCGGATACATCAAGACATGGTCTTACATAGATACATCATGCCTGGATCACACTTGGATTCATTCATGCAATGTTGAAGGTAGCTTTTCAGCCATAGGGCTCATGGTTCATTCTTCATGTGTCGGTCCTCCTCATTGTACGTTATGTGATAATCATTGATCATGTGTTGGAGTGTAGTGTACTTTTAACGTGGGTTCATCATGAGAAAGGTCTTACCACTTAAGTGGCAATGTCTAATTCTTGTGTTTGTAAGGACATTGTGTCGTCTCCAAAGAGGAGTTCATTATTGTGTGTAGAAATCAAATTTTTTGTGCAAAAGATTCGATGCTAGTGCATGCCTTGGGTAGTAGGTCGTTCGGTAGATTGTGCACAAACATTGAGAATAGCTATCTTTTGTCGTCTATTGGGGGGACCTGTTGGGAAGCATTGACGAGCAAGCAGACAACGAGATGTGGAGTGAAATGGCAAGGAGTTACTCAATTGTGTTGGTTCAGTTTGATGACGGGCAAGTGATGAGCAGCTACAACAAGCTTCCCTTGTGTTTATTGTGGCCCCTGCTGAAATGCGAGGAAGCTGATGGCGTCAAGGAGATGCATAGCTAGGAGGGAGAGAGAGAAAATGAGTGGGAGGAGAGGATAAGAAGATAACGTGAACAACTAGACACAAAGGAAAAAGGGGATTTCTTCATTAGGTTTTTGAGCCCTATAAAGGCTTTACATGGTGTTACACACTAGGTGGCAGCCCAAGTTGGGATGACCCCAACAATTGCTCCCTTCAACCGAACTTGGCGTGGGAAATATTTCACCCCCCAAAATTCATATCATATGCCTAGGCCATGAGATTCATCATCTCGTTCAATTGGATACAACTAGTACTCTTCTAGATTCACGTGATACATCAGGGAAGTTCTCTATTGAATTCATCACCGCGGTTCAACCGGATACATCTAGCAAACTCATGTATCATATCATAATCATCGAGAAGATAAAGGCATTACATGGTGTTACACACTAGGTGGACGCCCAAGTTGGGATGACCCCAACAATCGCTCCCTTCAACCGAACTTGGGATGGGAATTATTTCACCCCCTAAAAGTCATATCATATGCCTAGGCTAGGATCACTTGATTCATCATGTGTTTACCATCGGATTCATCATTTGGTTCAATTGGATACAACTAGAACTGTTGTCTAGATTCATGTGATACATCAGGGAGGTTCTCTATTGAATTCATCACCGCGGTTCAACTGGATACATCTAGCAGACTCAGGTATCATATCATAATCATCGGGAAGGTCTTACCTTGAGTCATGAAAAAACATTATCAAAGTGGATAATTGTGGGCCTTGACCAAGTCTCATTTTGCATACACACCTTGGGAGCACCCATCATCAAATGGAATTTGTTTAACATCAATGTGAACAACCTCTTAAACATAAATGTCTTTTGAGTTCAAATGAAGTTTTGAAATAGAAAACGTCATGGGCTTACTCACATCAGTGGTGACATCACTTTGTGTGTGTGTGTGGTGTGTGTGTGTGTGTGTGTGTGTGTGTGTGTGTGTGTGTGTGTGTGTGTGTGTGTGTGTGTGTGTGAGTGAGTGAGAGAGAGAGAGTGGTGTGCGTGTGTGTGGTGTGTGTGTGGCGGTGAAAGTTGCACGCGACTCTTTTTCTCTGTGATAGGTTCGCCTGTGCGCGCCTCGGCTCTTTGCGTGTACCTGTTTTTTCATGCGCTCCCTGATCCCTACTCCTGCCCGCAACGCCCGTGAGTCCCCTGCAGGGTTTGTACAGCTCGTTAGTTTTTGGCTTTCTCTTGGTGGTGTGTGTGTGTGTGTGTGTGTGTGTGTGTGTGTGTGTGTGTGTGTGTGTGTGTGTGTGTGTGTGTGTGTGTGTGTGTGTGTGTGTGTGTGTGTGTGTGTGTGTGTGTGTTGACGATAGCTTCTCGCTAGCGTGTGTGTGTGTTAGGGTGCCAGCGCCTGCATCCTCTGGACTTCTTCACGAGGGAGCAGTATTCGGCCTAACCCTTCTACCAGTAGTGACCTGCAATTTTCCGTTTAGCTCGTATGGTCCCCTGTTCAGGTTTGGCGCTCGTGTGTAACAGAGACAATGTCCGATTATCTCTCCAGTTTAGCCGCAGTTGAGTTTCAGTAAATAGGCTTGTGTACAGAGACGTTTTTTGGGTACACTATTGTGGCAGTGTACAATTTTTATTTTTTATTTTGGCTTCCAGTAGTCAGCGGTACATAAACGCTAAGCTCTCAGTGTATGTCAGATTCTGGTGTGTCCTTTATCAGCTCATACAAACGCAGAAAACAGATGGCACCTGAGTCGTCAAAAATGGGTGAAATCCGAGCTTGTTTGTTAGAAGATTTTGAAGGTGCTCGGAACGCTTGGGAGGGGCAGGAACCCGTTACTGAGGTGCTCATTCCTGTTCAAGCTTTGATGGACCCAGTGGTGCAATATGCTTTGAATGTTGTTATTTTGTTCTTCTCGGGCAAGATGCCTACTACACAAGATGTGGGTCAGTGGGTAGACTTCCTTCGTAAACGCCAGGCGGTTCAAGGTGTTTACTTTGGTGCTAGAGGATTTTATGAAGTTTTGTTAGCAGACACTGATGCCCGTAATATGTTTCTTGAGTTGTCTCCTTTGTTCTTTGGCAATCAGATGACACATGTAATGCCGTGGGTCCTTACCAAGGACTATCAAAGTTTAATCCATCATAAGTGCTCGGTATGGGTGGAAATCCTCGATTTCCCACGCACTTGGCACCACTTTCTTCCTATGCTCGCCTCCGATTTGGGGAAAGTGATTTTGATGTGCTTATGGGCACGTCAACCTAGTCCCTTCCTTACTTTGCCTTTGTACATATCTCTTGAATGCATAGTTGTGTTAAATGCATTTCATATAATGTGCGTGGGTTATGTAACCCTGACAAATGGAGATTAACCTGGTACTATGTACATACATGTAAGGCATACATTGTGGTTTTGCAAGAGCATAATTAGCATGAATATGTTGGGCAATGATCGTATTTTGCAGGATATTTGATAGCATATACTGGTTTGTCGGTTTTTTGGGTGTTTTGATTATGGTTAGGCATGAATTGTAGCCAGTTCTAGCGTATAATGATCTAGAGGGTCGTTGGATGGTGGTCCAATGCATGATCAATGGCCAGATTTATGAATTTGATGGTGTCTATGCGCATACGGCCTCGGGACAACGAGATGCTTTGTAGCATGAGATATCTTCTTATCCATGGCTTTCCTATGCCCTGCTTTGTGTTTTAACAATGGCCAGATTTATGAATTTGATGGTGTCTATGCGCATACGGCCTCGGGACAACGAGATGCTTTGTAGCATGAGATATCTTCTTATCCATGGCTTTCCTATGCCCTGCTTTGTGTTTTAACAATGCACCCGCTTTATCGGATAACACCACAGGACATTCCCGCATGCTGAGCATAGAATTGCAGGTTGGTCAGATCTTGTTGCATGCACATAGATGTTGGACTTGTGGACCCTATTTCATCCCAATGTTTCGGGGTACACATTTCAACATAATTCTTTTTCTACGTATCGTGCAAGATTAGATCGGTGGTACGTCCTCGACATGCAACAATTTGATGATTTTGTATGCGAAATGCGCATAGACCATTCTTTGCTTTTATCTCATCATACTTTCGTTGTGATGCTGTTGCGCTATGGGCAACTACACTCTGATCAGCCTCTTCTAAGAAATGCCTGTTGCACATCAACAATGCTTATCTTTCACATGAAGCATTCCACGAGATGATTTATGATGTGATTCCCCCTTTAGTTGCACAAATGTATCTTAATCCTGATGTTCCTTGGGTGCGCTTTGTTGTACGCGTGTAGAGTGTAATTCAGGACTATGGCAAGCAGTACATGTTTCAATTACGTGGCGATGTTGAGGACGCCAAACATATGTATCAACATCTCCAACTCTTAGTTGACACATGTTTGTTGTTGGAAAGTGAATTGACAGCAATTTGTCAGGCTCGGGTGTGTTTGCAGCATAATGATAAATGAAAATTGGTTAAATGGCAGACTCGTGCTCGCCATCAAGCATTTGTGGACAAGGGATGTGCCTCAAAACAATTTCTTAAGCACTTGCATCATTCAAGGGCTTCTCAAACTATTAAGCGGTTTATGTTCCGACTTGGAGCTTGGACAACCTCAAAGTGCGAGCTTGCGGATGCCATGGTGTCACATTTTAGGAATGTTTTCGCCGCCCCCTTGCGGCATCTGTTGAAATTATTAATGCGCGCATAATTTTTTTATCTACAGTGCATTCAATTGTCCTGTCCCATGATGCAAAGTTATACTTTGCACTCCTAAGCGTCTTGGGGGGCTGAATATTTTGGACCTTCGACACCATGCATTGGCAAGGAAGGCAATGTTATTGCCTACTCTTGTGCGGCAATCTCAGCCATGGACAGTTATGGTTGCTGATCTATGTCGGCACATTACCACTCTTGCTTTTGGTCGTTGGCAAACTTCCCTTTGGGAGATTGTGTTTGGCAAGATGGATGGTTATGTTCCTAGTTGCTTATTCCCCTCTAGCTTTCTCTCCCCTTGGAAAGATGTTATGGATCATCTCTACTGGCATGGCATGCAGCAAACAGATGGGAATTCGTTGCACTTGGAAAGCATTCACTGGAGTAAGGTGTTCTCTCGTTGATCAATCGCCTCGTCAAGCCTACTTCCTCTCTGGTCATGGCATATGCACAGTGGATGATGTGGTGGATTCATTTGGGAATTTACTTACTTTTTCTCAAGCAACGGCACGCTTTGGGTTGGGCATGCATTATAGTGATATTTGGAGACTGCTTCAGCATATGTTGATTGATTTCCTCCCTGTTTCGCCGCTGGGAGAGGTGGTTGTCGTATGCAGGATTGGAATCTATGGGACACTCCTGTGGATGCGATTTCTGCCCGACATATCTATGCTTCCGTTGTGAAAGACTCTTGGCTGGCTAATCATTGTAATGCACTCTAGGCCTTGCACAAATATGAAAGATGGTGGAGACAGGCTCTCACTACGATTTGGAAGTTTTGCTTGCCTCTTAAGGAGCGTCTGTTTCTTTGGCATTGTTTGTTGGGAGTTCTTTCGGTTGGAGCTCTCCTTTGGCGCGTCGCATTAGCTCCTCTCATTGTGTCAGTTGCTCTACTGACTGCTAGCTACTGATGAGAATGTCAAACATCTGCTTTGGGATTGTCACTGCACCAGGACATTCCTTCGATGTGTTTCTGATTGTATCCATCTTCGATCTCCCTCAACGGTTTTCCACAAACGTTTCTAGCTTTTTGGCATTCTTTCGACTTTCCATATTCTTCGCTTGGGTCAGATTCTGGTCAATGTGGTACCTGTGGCACCATCGCAATCTCCGTATGTTTCATCGACATGAGGCGGATTCGTTTCCTTCGTTCAAGATTTCACTGAGGCAATTGTTACATTTTGCCTTTGACAGTCGGGACGTAGCTTTGGAAATCTTGCAACTCTTCTATGTTTGCTTTTAGCGATTTTCCATCGCAGAACACAATTAATTGTATTCTTTTCTTTGTATCTGATCTTTTTGCTGGGTTTTCCTCGCTTTGAGGTTTCACACTTGTAAATTAATCAAATCAGATTTACAAAAAAAAGTGTGTGTGTGTGTGTGTGTGTGTGTGTGTGTGTGTGTGTGTGTGTGTGTGTGTGTGAGAGAGAGAGAGAGAGAGAGAGAGAGGGTTAAGATTGATAGCGGGCAATGGACGGCCAATAAAAGTCAATTGGCGGATTTCATGGTTGATCATTTTCAACGGGTTTTTGCTTAAGCTTGAGGTTCCCTCAAGTGAGGTTTTGCAAGCCAGACAACTACTGCTGTCGTATGTGCATCCTATATTAACAATGAATGATGTAGCTACCCTTGAGGCTAATTTTATTGAGGCTGAGCTGCATGACAGCTTGTTGCATCTTGGGCATTGCAAATCCCCTGGATGGGATGGTCTTACTGTTGAAATTTTCCTTCGCTTTTGGGAGTCTCTTAAGCAGCCTCTACTTTTCATGATCAATCGTGAATGGGCTACACAGTCATTTCCGCAGTCGTGGAAAGAAGGATTGGTGAAATTGTTGCCCAAGCAAACATTATTTGAATACTTCTCGCATTGGCGTCCGATCATGCTTATGCCGGTAGTTTATAAATTGTTGTCAAAAATGATAACTTGTGGTATTAAAGATCATTTGTTCTCAGGCATACATCCTGCTCAATATGGATTCATTCCTCACCGGCAAATGCTTCGGTCTTTGGTTCCAAGATGTGTCGAGTGGTCTATTTCCTATATGAGAATAGTCAATCTGCTAAAATTCTTGATGGTGAGTTGACTCGATTATGGGATCTTGGTAGATCCGTTAGGCAAGGTTGCCCTTTGAGTGCTATGTTGTATGCTATTGCTACATACCCTCTTTTGTTGTATTTGGACTCCTCAATTGCGTCTGGGCGTTTACATGGTTTGGAATTGCCATCTCGAGATCATTTTGTGGTGCAAGCATATGTCGATGACTCCATGTTTTTGGCCTAGAAATACACATGAGGATGTTCAATGCATAATGGACCCATTGCATCTTTATAGACTGGCTGCAAGTCTGCAAGTAAACTTCCAAAAATCTAGATTGTTACCGTTGCATCAAATGGATTGGCACTCGGTATTATGGCTAGGGGAGATAGCAAAGCCTGATCAAATTGTGAGACATCTTGGATATCCGTTGGCTTGGTCGGTTAATAATGCAAAATTATTGGATTGGGTTGAGAACGAATTGAGGTCCAAATTACACTATTGGAAATTACCCACTTGGCCGCTACATGTAAGACTCAGAATTGTACAGTCCATATTGGTGGCATACATGCAATTTTTCCTGCCTATGCTATGTTGGCCACCTCGTTGTCTTCGAGCTTTGATGTCTCGAATACTGGAGCACTTCTGGTCTACTTCCTCTCAAAAAAAGGGTCTGCATTTGCTTGCGATGGATAAGATATGTACTTCGAAGCGTTGTGGTGGTTTGAATATTCTGCATCTGGGTTCTCATGTTATAGCAAGAAAGGCCACATTGTTGTTGGTGTTGGTTGAGCAAAAGCAGCCTTGGACGCAAATGTTTGCGTTTTTGTGCTCTCATGCGGTTTCTACACCAGCTTTTGGCCATTGGCAGCCGTCGTACTGGGATGCGGTTTTTTGAAAGTTTCAGGCCACAATACCTGGATGTCCTTTTGCTTCCAGTCTTGTAGCGGATTGGAAATTAGTCACACACGACTTGTTGTAGCATGGTAGAGATGATGCCTGTGGCAACTTGCTTTGATTAAAAAGTTTACATTGGAGTCGGATTTTTGATCAAACTCTTGGTCAATGCTCTCCAAGACAGGCTTATTTTCTCTCACGAAAAGGTATTGGCAGTATAATGGATGTGATGGATGGTGATGGACAGGTGCTCTCATCAGACAGGCTGCTCTTATCTTTGGGCTTGGGATGCACTATAGGCTCATGTGGGACACCATTAAAAATTTGGTTGAGTCCATATCTCCTGTTCCACCGCTGGTTGTAGAAAATCAAATTTGTGATTAACACTATGCTGGTTCTTCGGCCTCCTTGAATTCTGCAAAGAAAGTGTACGGCCATTTGCAATCGTTCTCTTGGATCTACGAACACTATAATAAGGTATGGAATATGAACAAGAGTGTTACTTGGTGGCGTAATAAAGTCATGAAAGTGTGTCATGCCAAATTGCCTTTGAAGGAGAGACTGTTTATGTGGAGATGTATACTTCGGGTTCTCCCGATTGGCAAATTTCTACGTTATAGGAGATTGGCCTCTTCACGATGTGTTCGATGTGGTGCAGCAGTTAAGACCATTCCACATTTATCGTGGTGTTGTTCTCATACGCTACAATTTGTGGATTGCATCTCTACTGCTCTTTGCATGCGTTTTCTTGGCATGCATTTCAGTAGATCTTTTTGGATCTTTGGAGTACTTCTGCCATTGATTTGGCTGTATGCATACTTTTTTGGCTGGGTCGGATTCTGGGCGTTTTGAACTGTGTGGAAAGCACGTAATTCCTTCATATTTCAGCAGATGCAAGTGGAATATGTTTTCTTCTTCAAGACATCTCTGTTGCAATCTCTCCAAGTGGCCTATGACTTGGATGAGATTCCTCTTAGTCATTACGAGCTCTATTTTGACTATTTCTGATTTCCAGTTTGTAGTATTTCTCATGGGTTTTCCTCGTCTAGAGGTTTTCCATTGATAATTCAAAATGACATTACAAAAAAAAAAGTGTGTGTGTGTGTGTGTGTGTGTGTGTGAGAGAGAGAGAGAATGTGGGCTGCTGAGGTGCGTTGGAGAATCCGAGGTGGGCGATGGAGGCCATAGTGGTGGTGCTGGTGGCAATGGCAGGAGTTAAGGAGGGGGCGTTGGAAGCATGACAAGTTGCGCCTCATTCCTCACTAACGCTCCTCAACGACCAATGAGAAGGCCCGCTGCAGTCGGTGCTCAACACGCCTGCCTTGCAGTGCGGAGGCACCCAAGCTCTGAGCAGTTAATCCAATTCCAATAATTCTCGTAATGTTACATGAATAGGTGCAATTGGATTGCTAAATTGACACACAGTTGCAGCCTTGCAACCTTTCTCGAAAAACTAGTCAAATACTCCTTTATCAGAAGCCAACTTCTATAGGCTATATCACCATGGACTCCAAGCTTCAGAATTGGTGCTAGTGGCTCATTAATTGGCCAATGATTGCAGCTACTGGTGATATCATTAATGGCTGTAAATCCCTGACAAGACCTTCCAGAAAAGTTTGACTACAATAACGTGGCATTGCCACTGGTCGGCATTCTCCTGTCACTTCACCAACAAGCCCCCAGCACCACCGAGAGGGTAAATTTCTCCCCATCTCTGACATATCGTTAGGCCTCCTCGCGCTTCAACAAGTGGTATCAGAGCGTTCAACACAAGGTCTTGGAGTTTTTGGCCTAATGTGAGACTTCGGACAAGTGGATGGCGTCAGGGAGACATAGATAGGAGGAGAGGATAACGGAAAAAGGGATTAGGTTGTTGAGTCTTATAAAGGTTTTACATGGTGTTCTCTCTCTCTCTCTCTCTCTCTCTCTCTCTCTCTCACAAGGTGGTCGCCCAAGTTGGGCTGACCCCAACAGCCCCCTCTTGTGCGCTAATGGAGTGATGGCAACAAATGAGCGCAGATGGGACTAGGCCTAACACCAACAAAAGAGCATCGATGATCTGGGAGGTGTTGTTGCCGGTGGTAGGGATCAATAGGTGTGACGAGGGGTTGTTGTGGATTGATGAGACGTGGGCTCGTTTTGTGCAGGCCAGGTGTGGGAGGTTTAATAAGTACTATGTGGACAACGCCGAGAACGGTGCAGCAGAACGAAGGGTGCTGGGCAACGAGCACACAAAGTAAAAATGAGCGGGTGATGACGTAGTGGATGACTTTCTACAAAGGGCCACGCGTGGGGGTTGTTTGGTAGGCGCCAATAATAATGCTTCAAGTGGGTGTTCCCTTATTGCCACTCACTCTAATACTTTTAATGCATTACCCAACGCCTCTACTCTTTATACGTAGGAGATACCAAGCACAATTTCATGAATTGGTGAAGCCAAAAAGCAGATTGACATTCCGCTTTGGTAAAGAATCGCTTTTAATTCTCAAGATGTGCACATATTGAATTGAGGAGTGCTTGTTAAATGAAGAAACCAACTTATTTGCTAACTTTAGCTAGAGGTAGATGGGCCTCTTTAATGGTTTTCTCCGAGATAAGTCAAGAAAAGAAAGGTGAGATTATGATTAAATGCAAGAACTTAATCCTATATGCAAGTGGATTAATGAAATGCTAATGGTGGATCTAATCTAGGTAGAAACGAGACTACCTACGTGCATCCTCTGATACCATATGTGAGGATTAGGGTTCGCTCATGGTGGATTAGGGTTAGTGGCATTCATGGTTGCATAACCTAATCCTATTAGATAAGACAACACTTAGACACAAGCTTAATGCAAAGTGTAAATATGCTTGATTGCTTTTGCCCATAAATTGAGTACATTGAGTGTGCTAATATAGCACTTGGAGATGGGGATCTACTGATGTAGGTGATGATGTCTATCACTTGACTAGCATTCAATGTAGGTGCACTAGGTGGCTTGGCTCTTCACATCGGTGAGAGGTCATGGTCATGTGATGGCCTATATGCCACATATATCATAGGACCAAGTAGATAGAGTAGGTTCGTGTAGGTGAAGCTAAGTTTACCCTAACATCCTACAACGTAAAGAAATTATCCTTTTCTCTTCCCTCACCCCCAAGTATCGTAGATTGATTATTGCAGTTTCCCCTCGAGTAACATGTCCTCTCTCTCTCTCTCTCTCTCTCTCTCTCTCTCTCTCTCACACACACACATGGCTCTAAAGTTTGGATTTTTCATTCAAGTGTGGTAGATTGGCTGCCCCATATCCCTACGGAGTATCAGGTGTTGAGTGTAAGATTCATCAAATAAACCTTTAAATTCTCTTGAGATTGTTCCTACGAGGTTGCTATTGGTATTTTCCTCTTCTTCAATGGCCCCTTTAATCTCTCTCTCTCTCTCTCTCTCTCTCTCTCTCTCTCTCTCCATCCATGGGTGACTATGTAAATTTGTTTTTTCTCATGTAAACTTTGTGCATTATGCCACATACCTTAATGCAAGCATAGGTGATTTATTAAAAAAGTCCAATGCTTGATAGCCTTGGTCCTAGTACGGTTATCTTGCAATTACTGCACTCAAAGAGACAACATTCCTGATATGAACTTGGTTGATGCACACCGAGAGACCACATTCCCAACATGAAGATCATCAAGCACTTTTGTTTCCTCCGTAAATAGGACACATGTGGCATACATATCAAGCATAACGATGCCAAACACAAAGAAAGCCCTTGAATGAAAATCTCATCATGAATTTGATTGCCCATTGCAACCTTTTTCTAGTCCAAGATATTGGCGTACTTATTGAACAATCTGTTCATTGAGCATGAGCCCTTTTGAAGCAACCCACCGCAAAAAACATCCCACTCTTGACAAAGGCAAAACAATCTCAACCATAGAGATTTTTTTCTAAGTGCCCCAGATAACAACCTCATCATTAATTTACTCGCATGCCCGTGTGAACTTCTCGCAAAATGCCACATCCCTTCAAAGTGCAAACATGGGTGAATGGATTTGGAGGCAAAACACCCTCACTTCCTATTTGCCAAATAGACCCTAGTGCACTCCTTCCCCTTCACCTTTTGGTCATATCTTTTTATATAGAGACCCAAGTGCTTCTTGCTACACTCCCGACCTTATGGCTCGTGGACATAACCTTTAAACAATGCACTCCAATAGAGGACAATCGTGATGACCTACATGTTGAGCAAAGAAGGGCCAAAAGCACAACAGTTATTTTCCAAGAGCCCGGACCAAAAATCTCATTATTTACCCAATTTGAATCTTCGTATACTGGATATCTTCAAGATGCAAGAATAGGTAATGGCAATTGTAGAGAAGCTTTAACTTCACATTCCAACAAAGCAGCTCAGATCTTATTTCCCTTCTCCTAGACACAACCTGCCATAAGTGCAGTCCAAGGCTCCATATTTGTAGAGAGGCCCTCGCTTCGAATTCTCGAAAAAAACTCCTAGCTCCTTTTGACCCTACTCCTGTCGAAAATTTCCTACAAACAATGCACTCCAACAGAGGACAATCCTATTGGAAAAATTGTTAGAGCAAAACAGTTCCAAGAAACACATCATTTTTTTTTTGCAAGAGGCCTGCCCAACCATCTCATCATTTATTCGTGTCGAAGTATCAAAATGCGATATTTCCTCGCAAGTATTCTTCAAAAATGCTAAATGCAAAGCATAATTGTTTTTCCCAAGAACCTCTGGCAAATAATCTCAGCCTAAGTAGTTTGCATACATATAAAACAAACGTGCCCTCTAAGCATGCATACTTCTCAAATAACCAATTGCCACAAATATCAGCAAGTATCTTGTTGCCTTGGTACAATTATCTCCCATTAGCAAGGTTACAAAAGATAGACTCAACACAGGCATATAGGGCCTCCCTTACGATCTCATCATAAACTTTTTTGCTCCTCTCTAATGACACATTTTTTCAAAATGAAGCATAGGTGATTTCATATGCAGAGAGACCCTCACTGTGCATTTGCCCTATCCATGTTGTGGAAATACCCTGCAGGCTGCAACAAATGTTGTCCACCAATGACATTATCTTCTCTGGCAAGTGCACCACACTTTTAATGGTATAAAAATCACCATGTATCCTATTGCCTTCATTGAAATCCAAAATCTAACATCTTTGACACCACCAGAAGCTTTGGGAAGTACACAAATTGGCATACATATTGACTTACATGCTACATCATATTGTCGTCCCTATGTAACAGACTTAGACACCCCAAGTCGGGAATCTGGCATGACACACAAGAAAATACCTAAAACCACTTAACAGAACTTATCACACTTACAAGAGACGACACGGACCCGCGTAGTTCCGTGCCTAGAGGTATTGGCCCCAAAGTCTGGTGCCCCCTAAGTATGTGTCCTTAGCAAGAAACCCACTCTTGCAAACATTAGCATGCATCCTAATGCCTCACAGAAGAAAGGATCATTACTTTTGTATGTGCATCATTTTCTTCCTCCACAGGCTTTGTCTTATCTAGCATATTGCCACATGCCACCAGCTAATCGCAGTTGGAGATAGACCTACACTTTGTAGCCAATGAAAACAACATAGCGTTTCTTTGCCCTATCCATGTTGTGGACAAAACCTGCAACAAACTTGCTCCAAAGACCACATCTCAGACCAAAATGTCTGGCAAAAGCTCTACACTTGTTAAGCATAGCAAAAATTGGCATGTATCTGCCTGAAGCGCAGTCTAACGAACAACATCTTGGACCAGAAGCTCTAGCAACTGCACCAGCCTTGGTGTACACACCCACTAACATGCTCCCTGACTATGTGTCATTCTCAAGTAACCCGCTATCGCAAACACAACTGCACCAGCCTTGGTGTACACACCCACTAACATGCTCCCTGACTATGTGTCATTCTCAAGTAACCCGCTATCGCAAACATCAGCATGTATTCTTCTACCCTTGTCATGAAAGGAAGACTCCTTTCTTTCAAGTCCTCATAGCAAGTTCAATGCACTTGGCATATATAGCAAAAAAACTTCGTGTATCCTATTGTGAAAAGACAAGTCCGAGATGACATTTTACTGAGATCAGTGCATGATGTCCAAACCCTATCCTGAAAAACTTAGATGCATGCCAACACACACACAGACAAAGAGAGAGAGAGAGAGAGAGAGAGAGAGAGAGAGAGAGAGAGGCACCCTCAATGTCACCTGCATGACACTTTTTGCAAGGCACCCTGTAGCAAACCTCTTCGCAAGCTCTAAAACGACTATGGGTGCGATTGGCCAGGTGTGTGATGCCGACACAATGTTGGTAGGCAGCCCTGTGTATGAGTGCTCGGGCTCAAGGAGGGCTTGATTGTACACATGATAAGGCTGTTCGTGATCGAGGATGCCTCAGAAGCACTTCACAGGTCCCCGAGTCTAGCTACCGACCGAGAGAGAACCACATAAACGTCTCAGGCAATCCCTAGAATATTCCTCCAGCCACCCACAACCTTGAGCACAGTGACCCAATTTAAAGTCACTTGACCTGAAAGGTGACAAAAGGGGAAAAGTGGAGGAGCACATAAGTCCGGCCAGCCATGGGTGACCCAAGAGGTAAGTGCACGAGCACATAATCCCGGCCAGCCGTTAAGATGGTCAAAATGGAACATAGTGGGCCACATACACACAAATAACAAGCATTAACTTCATGCAACACCTAGTGTTTCCTTTTTTTTTGGTAGTCGCTTAAACGGGTGCTACGGGGGAGACCACTCCGTCAAAGACCACCCAGGAATCGGACCCGGCCCCTCCACAGGCTTATGAACCGTCATTGAGAGCCCACTTCAATGACGTGGACCATGCACACATGATCTCAAGAAGTTGTCCACTTTTTTTAGATGCACACATGAAGACACAAGCAACAACACACAATGCATACATGCACACGCACAAAAAGAAAAACCAAGCACATGAACACAAACATAATAGACAGACACACGCATACATGCACCCATGCAAACACACAAGAAAAAAAGGAAGCGTGTTCAAATGAAAACATAGAGCAAACATAACTCCAACGTGACCATCAGGTATCCTGCAAAATAAACCATACCTCAAGTTACAATGTTTACATTGTAATCAACACACTCTCAAGAGAAAGCAATCAAAATTACCTGCACAGTTGTCACCCTTGTTCTTCTCACGAAGTCATTGAATAGTGCATTTCTCATTTGCAAACCCATTGCTCTTTGACGACTCATGGACCTCCATCTAAGAGGTTGTTCGGCACCAGGGTGGAGATCAACTTGATCATTGGGTTCCACCTCCCCTTGGAGTTGGACATAGTTATGTAACACTCAACATGCAAGGACTACGGAAGGAGCGAAGGGCAAAGCAACATTCAAACCTCTAAGAATTCGCCACCGATTTTTCAATAAGCCAAATGCATTTTCAACCTTCACTCTTCCTTTTGCAATTTGTCTATCGAATTCAGTTTTCGCTGCCAAATTCTCTCGTGCCTTAGACTTGAATGCTTTCAACAAGAAACTTGTTGGCTTACAGGTTAAGTCTCCTACAATTTATGGCCTTATGTTCATACCATGCACACGTTTTAAAGGTGTACTAAGAACATGACAAGCCTTCAATTGGTTGTAGATTGCAGACCCCTTAAACATGGTTAAATCATGTGTCCCACCAGATGCCGTGCACACAACATTCCAGAAGTTCTTATTTGCATCGACAATCCCTTGTACCAAGATGCTATGAAAACCATGTCGGCTAACATATTGAGCTGGAAAGTACTCAAGCTCTGGTTTTCTTTGAAGCCTTATGTGTGAGCGGTCAATTGCTCCAAACATGTTTGGTAATCTAGTAATGTTTTCGAAATCATGTATGATTTGGCACAAACACTTGCCGGTTGGGACACTTATATTCACCCTTGCTAGCATGTTAGATTGGCAAAGCAAACCCACAATAATAGCTAGTATTCTCGTATAGTCAAGTCTCCTATCCCAAACGACTCTGAAACTGTCCTAGAGGAGTGGCCATGAGCTAATCTCCACAACACAGATGCTAATGATTGGTCTGCTTGGATTGGGTCTCGCCTTACAAAGCCCCCATCTTGTGAACATGACAAGTAGGGTTCTATAATGCATTTCAATTGATGGAAGGCTTCATAGAACATGCGATAATACATAATATATCTATGTTGGCATTGCAACCTAGCTTCACTCCAAATGTGCGAGTGAATCCAACGCCAAAAGGATGTCTGTCTAGGAAAACACCACCATTCTCTTATGCCCTCCCCCACTAGCCCTTCCTCAAGCATCAAAAGCAATGAGGCCCAACATTAAATGAAGTATGCAAAGCACACTAAATAACGTGATAAAGAAGCATTGTACACTTCATCAAGGAGAACATCATGCTCAATACAATTATCCCTAAGAAATTGACGCATGGTCTCCATCCAAAAGAGACATAAGAATGAGAGTTCATCCTCCTGAGCCATCCTACAAATAAGCATTTAAAATACTTCATCATACAATGCTCTCTCTCTCTCTCTCTCTCTCTCTCTCTCTCTCTCTCTCTCTCTCTCTCTCAAAATAAGAACTTTTTTTTTACCTTTGGCTTTGCAAACAGTTTTGCGATCTCCATTTGATATCGCATGTACATATCCATCCTTTTTGTCTCTTCCTCTATTAGCATCTTCACAATCTCTTTCATCTCCCGAGACTTTGTAGCTTCCACATCTCACATTGCATCACAAATTCCCTTCATGCCATCCCCAAAGGCTTTAGAAACTGATGAAAGGGATGCACATTTTGGTTCTTTCACCTTTTGGGCCTTCACACTCGGGACACCCCCTCCTTGCCCTCTTCGACCACTATCCTAGGGCCCTGATCAACCTCCTCACGTGGTTCGCTAGTACTACCCTCCACCTCAGGAGTACTATCAATATTTTCATTGGCAGTAGGGGTCGGCAAAATAGTGTCCACTCCACCAAGTATCCCCACACAACGAGGTGTGGATGACCATAAGGTATCTAGCACCTCAAAGTACTCCCATTTTGACCTAACCCGACCCGTTTCAGTTCCTTTTGCTTTCTCTTTCCGATTTTTTTTTTCAATGTGTCAATTTTGGTCCTCACTTGCTTGTTGGTATAAATCCCATTAACCTCCTTATTAAGTTGATCTCTAACCTCATCCGAATCCTTGGTTCTAAAATTTCCCTTGTTGACATGAGACCACCGCTCTTGAACATGTTTTATGAGAGCATAAGTGGAGGCCTCAGTCCACAAGTCCTTCAAAACATAGCGCGCTCTTTTCACACCCTTTTGGTTGTTGCCTTCGGTCTCAAGATGATCACTCCCCCCTTCCAAGTTCACGTTTTGAGATACCCCTCCAATGGTCTCATTATTTTTGCTCTCGTTGAAGGTCTCGATTGGAATATTCCCTCCCAAAGGTTGTGACCCATTGTCGTCCCCAAGGTTACAAGTCTCCCATTCTGGATTAGTCAACATTGAAGTGAATGTATCTTGGGGAAGTTGCGTGCATGGGACCCTCTCCTATGACTCCCCCCCTAGCTCCACCCTCCCCGATCCCCTAGCCTGTCTAGGAATGTGGAATGCAAATTGCACGCTCATGGCGATTACCTGGTTGGCATACTCAATGTATTCAATGATAATTTTTTAGCAAAGGAAAGAATTGCAAGAGAGTGAATAATAATTCTAAAGTATATGTAGTTAAAAATAGAAGGTTAAGCATTTTCCTTTTGTTGTTAAAACACAGCGCTATCATTTAGAGAATGAATGGATGTGTAGTTTAAAAAACAAGGTTAAGCATTTTCTTTTACTGTTAAAACACAGCTCTACCATTTTGAGAATTTATTTGCTAGCAATACAATTCAAAGACTTGCAAGTGCAATATTGTGTAAAAAGACAAATGCGGTCGATTTAGCTAGCTGATGAGTAGCCTTGGATTCTAACCTTTGCAGCTCACTGTTTCACTCAAAATCTGCTAAGAAAAGCAAAATCATTGTAAGTAAGCATGACACCTAGCGAGTGCAACTAATATGCAATGAAAGAGAAAAATAACAGTTAGTTGCAAAGCATCAAACTGTAAGCCAGATGCGGACACAACTTCAAGTATCCTCGGATTGAAGATGCCGCAAACAACCTACTGCAAGACAGCAGCAAATGGTTAGTAATGCAGTGTTTATTATAAGGCTTTTTCAAATTTAAAAGCACAGCAAATTAATCAACTGTCAGCTGGTCGGCAATGGCGAAAACCTGCTGCGCGCAAACACCTCACGAAGAGCGCACGCAGCACTGCCAGCTTGCACCTGCATGGGTCACGAAACGTGGGCGACTGGCGTTCTGTGCTCACAATATCTTTTAGAGAGAGAGAGAGAGAGAGAGAGAGAGATATGTAAAGCACACATGAGGCCGTTCGTTGGGCCATGAGTTCTTAAAAAAGCGCAGCAAATGGATGTGAACTTTTTGCCATTTCACGCACATGAATACGTTCATGCCTCCATTCGGTCAAAAAAACAACGTGCTCCGTCCCACCACGTCTTGTGCGCACATGTGGCCGTCCGTTCACATCCGTTCGTTGTTGGAATTGTCGTGCGAAACAACTGACCACACATGCCAACATCACAAAGAAATTCTTCTCCTACAAAAAATGTATAATAATAACACTACACAAAATGCATGAAAAAAACGCGTGATGAAAAAGGATCTCAATGTTTGACAACCACATACACTAGAGTTTGACATCCATCAACAAAGTTTTTCTAAGTACATGAGAAAAGGATCATTGACAATGATACAAAAGCTTCAACATTGGTGTTCAATGGCAGCCATAAACGAAAATGCTAAAGAATCATAATGAAAGCCATGTAGCCATAAAGCAAGTTACATGAAAACAATTGCAACCTTGGAGGACATGACTCAATCCTCGGACTCGGAATCACCATCAATCTCTGCAAAATACAACTTCATGAAATTAGACATAAGCTTTATCAAGACATGATTCGGACATTAGTTGAAACAAAAAACAGGATCAATTTGAAAATTAAGAGTAATCACTGAATCCACAACCTGCTACACCTGGACCTGCTGCGTTTTGAACCCTCAAGCTACTATGATGGAATAAAGGTGCCCTTATCCGCAAGGCCATCTCGCGGTGAGCAGGATTACCACCATCATTGGGAAGCGGTTCTTGGGAGTTGGGATGCGGATCTTGCTGATCTTGAGGCTCCGCCTCGCCTCGGATCTGTATAAAGTTGTGTAGGAAACAACACGCTCCTATCGCGCAGGGCTTTGTCCCTTTATTGCTTTTGTCTGCTTCCTATGGTGTCTGCACTTGTGGTTGAGTGTTTGCATTTGTGATCTGCAGTTGCTCACTTTGAGTATGTGCTTGCAAGGATATATCTACCTTTGATCGTTTCTTCCAGTAAAAGGAGGTGTAAGCATAGCCTCCTCCATCAAATTTGTGTAGGATACCTGTTCGAAAGGCGTTGCATCCAGGAACGTATTCCTCGCATTCATCTCTCACTGGTGCCGATTGCAAATGCATTGCCCAAGAGGGCCTAGAAGAAGGATTACCAACCTCTCCTTGCCTAGCTCTCTGCATGTCAGCAGTGGCTAAATATGAAGAAGACATACTGCGAAAGATAGTGTATGATGACCCCGAATCAATGTTATTGATAAATATACAATTGAATTTACGTTCCCATTTGTGCACCACAAAATCCGTGGCGCAATTTACAAATCAAAACAATTTTTGGACGAACGAGACACTTTGAGTGAAAACAAAAACCAAATTTTGCAGCATATGTACATGTGTGTGTGCGCATGTGTGAAAAACTATCTCTCTCTTGCATCAATTTCCAAGTCTCAAGGATCAACATGCAACATTTTGCTCTATAACAACCAAAACAATAATTTTCCAGCATGTTTACATGTGTGTGTGTGTGTGTGTGTGTGTGTGTGTGTGTGTGTGTGAGAGAGAGAGAGAGAGAGAGAGAGAGAGAGAGAGAGAGAGAGAGAGAGACAGAGAGGGAGAAGATGAAGAATAGCATACCTTGCAAGCTGGACATGAGTACGCAAGGATGTTGATTTGCGAAGCGTAAGGAGAAGCAGCACGCTATTGATATGTGTGGCCATCTCGCGAATGTTTTTAGGGGGTGTGTTTCGTTACGGTGATACGATTGCAACCCGTTCCAAAAAAATACAAAAAGTGGTGGGCCAACTTATTAAAAACCCACCGAACTGCTACCGTGGCCGCACCATGTGCGCACCACGAGAGAGAGAGAGAGAGAGAGAGAGAGAGAGAGAGAGAGAGAGAGGTTGCACACATCCTCAGGACTAGGGTAAAGGCGCCAATAGAAAACCGGGTCCATGTGCTGGGACCCGTCTGGCGTCACATTATTTATTATAAAAATTGTGATGGCAAGATGGCAACCATTGCAACTTAGAATATTAACCAATTAACCAACTCCACACTACAGACATCCCATCGCCGTTGCCCTCTGTAGTGCAGACCAACGTCGTAGGGTTGCAGCCTTCATCAAGTAACTCTCTCTCTCTCTCTCTCTCTCTCTCTCTCTCTCTCTCTCTCTCTCCACACAGTACGATCAGTTAGACGATGATACAATTCATGGGGGGTTCGATGATTTTGCAGTGACTGTAGCAAGCTAGGTTCTATCATCGTCAGGCACGATTGCAGAGAATGGAGCAGGTGAGGACGCTCACATTCTGTAGGCACATCATGGTGTGTTCTTTGGGGTACCAAATGTATTGGTGTAGTCCGTGAGCGTTAATTTATGAGACATGCTGTTTGTATCTAAGTGGAGAGTGTCATGTCACCTTGCCTATGTACAATTACCTTGTCTTTGATGGATGTAGGTCCAAAAAACATAGTAAGGAAGTCAAATGCATTTTTTAGAACAAAAAAAGGTCAAGGTAAATCCCATTAAGCAACTAATTAAGACACACATGTAACCGTGTATATCTCTACTCATTTGCAATCTGTCATATATAAGAATCCAATAGAGGCTTTTTTCACGTCTAAGGCATGGATAACCCAATGACTTAGATTGGAATTGCTTAGAGTCGATGCAACAAAATATGGCACTCCCACTTTGTGAAAATGATAGCATGGAGCCTTACATCATTTTGAGGAGAATATCACCATATACATGTGGTAGTGATGTGTGTGAACACACTTAAGACCGTCGGGGCATTTTTTCCCTCACTAAGAGGTTTTTCCCCCCGTGCATTGTATACGTCTATCACTCTAGGGCTAACTTATCTTTCCATAGCACACTAAGTAATACACTCTCTGTTGTGTGCCTTGAGCTTCCTTCATCTTCTCCAAGCTGTGTGTGTTTTCATGCAACCCTAATTTCAACAATTGGTATCAGAGCAGGTTGCATCCTCCTGGGCTTAGTTCCAGTAGCTCCAGCACACACGCCTATTCACTTTCTTCGATTTCTACGACCTTTGGCGAGAGTTCGCAGGTCGATAAATATTCTGGGTGTACTCTTTGAGCTTCGTCTGCTCAAATTTTTTATTTGGGCTCATTTCGGCCTCCATTTCCACTACAGGTAGTAGTGCGCAGGCAATTTTGTCATTTTGTGCAGAATATTTGTTAGTGCCGTTTTTTGCATAACAGGTCCCATACACTTTTCTACGGTTCGTACTATATAGCACGTGTTGTTCCCACCTTGTTTCTCCTCTTTTTGGGCAATTTTCACATCAGGTGCAACATTAGCCATGGCTGACAACAACACAATTGTGTTCAAGATGTTTGCTGATGAGGACAGATTGGATGGGGACAATTACCCTATGTGGGCTTACATGATGCAACATGTCCTTGTGTCAAAGGAAATCTAGAACATTGTGCAGGGCATTGATGTACGTCCTGGTTCTAAGAATGTAGGCGATGTCAAGGATGTTGCAAGTTTTGGTGGCAGGATTGTTGTTGCTAGAGCTGTTATGCCTACGACATAGAAAGCTCTTCGGGGTGTAAAAGATGCACATGCTCATGCATTGATTGGTTTGCCTGTGAAGCGCACTGTTACTCCCCACATTCGTTCAACAAAATCTGCAAATTAAGCTTGGGATATTCTGGCTGGTCTTTATGCAAGTCGCAATGAGGCAAAAATTGCATTGCTACGTAAAGAGCTGGAGTCGAAGATTATGCATGAGGAAGATGACATGGAAACTTTCCTTGTCGGTGTCCAGGATATCAATGAGAAATTTATTTATGCAGGTGAAGTCATTTCTGACAGTTCCCTTGTGCAGACTGTTCTTGATGCTTTGCCAGATTCTTACCAGACTTTTGCTAGTACTTGGAGACTTCTGACCCAAGGAAATCCTGAAGTTGTCAAGTTTGATGCATTATGCACATTGCTGTTGCAAGAGTCACTTTCCATAAAAAAACAGGACTAGACAACGTGTAGTTGAATAGGATTTATTTCTTCTAAAAGAAAAGGTGGTAACAACAATGCAACCACTTCTCATGGTTCTTCTGCGAGTGGAAAATCACATGTTCCTAATGCTTCTGCTGGCAGCAATTCATTTGGAAATTTTGGTGATAAGGGCAAAAAGAAGATGATTTGCCATTACAGTAAAGCTAATGATCATTTGATCAAGCAATGTCCTAAGTTAAAGGCCAAAGAGGCTAATAAGAAAGAGGTCGCTTCCACTGCAAGTGCTAGTTTCACTACAGTGCAGCTATTATTGAGTATTCTTTGAAAGGAGATTGTGATGCTCATGTTGATGTAGAATGAGATTTTAGTGCAGAGTGCACTTAAGATCCTAATGCCATGGTGCATGTTCCCATGGTCCATATGATGGGTTGGCCACCCTTAACCAGCTGGGATGCTCCACCTCACGGAGTCGGGTGTGTGAGTTGTAATTTCAAGTTCCTACTCTCTCTATTTTTTTTTTAAAAAAGATCCTAATGCCATGGTGCATGTTT
Source organism: Adiantum capillus-veneris (assembly GCF_014529385.1). Classification (NCBI taxonomy): domain Eukaryota; kingdom Viridiplantae; phylum Streptophyta; class Polypodiopsida; order Polypodiales; family Pteridaceae; genus Adiantum; species Adiantum capillus-veneris. The sequence goes on along the minus strand of NC_140953.1, from coordinate 28,482,096 downwards.
GTCAATTGCTGCAGATGCTAAAGTGTGGTACTTTGATAGTGCTGCTACAAAGCACATGACCTCTGATCGTGACTTGTTTACCTCTCTCGAGGATGTCCCTCATGGGAATTCTGTCACTTGAGCCAAAAATGTCTCTTAATGCGAGAGCCTAAGGAACCGGGAACATCATATGATGGACCTAAAAACGCAAAGAAGATTGAATTGGTGGAACCAAGAGAAGAGCCAAGACCAACTTACATATCCACATATCTTACTAAGAAAGAGGAACAACTGCTGAAACAATATAAATATATGTTTGCATGGTCTTACAAAGATCTGAACGGAGTAGATCCTAGTATTTTTCAACACATGTCCTCTGAAGAGAGATTCTAAACCGCATCATGCTACAAATGGTGGTTCTTTCACACTTGTTGATGCATTATATGTACATGGAATTAAGAAGAATCTTTTGTCTGTATCTGCACTTGCTAGACTTGGTCTTGAAGTCAAATTTGTGGATGACAAATGTATTGTATATGATCTCAGTTTTGGTGATAAAATTGTTGCATGTGGCATTTTATGCCATGGGATGCATAAGCTCACTTTATATGACAAGTGTGGGAAGAATTTTGCAAATGCAGTTGTGGATTATAAGGCTATTTCAGATGCAAAACTTTGGCATGCACGTTTTGGGCATTTGAATTTTGCTAGTTGGCTATGTTTGGAGAAATAAGATATGGTTGCTTCTTTGCCGCCTCTTGAAGCACATGTCAAACATGTTTGTGAAGACTATATTTTGGGTAAGATGCATAGTTCCATGTTTTTTAAGGATGGTTTAGTTAGGGCCACATGCAGGTTGCAGCTTGTGCGTAGTGATGTTTGTGGGCCCATGCAAACTCCGTCCTTTGGCAATTACCTATACTTTGTGACTTTCATTGATGATTACTCCAGGCATGCATGGGTATATCCGCTTAAAGCTAAGGTCGAAGCGTTTTTGTGCTTCAAGAAATTTGTGGCTATGGTTGAAAATGTCTAGAAATGTACTATGGACACCCTTCGTTCCGATCAAGGGGCGAGTATATGTCTCATGAATTTAATGCATTTCTAGCTAGTCATGGGATAAAACACCAATGTATAGTGCATTATACACCTTAGCAAAATGGTGTTGTTGAGTGGAAAAACAAGTCACTTACGAAAATGGCACAATGTGTGGTCAAAAGTCAAGCTTTTCCGCATTTGTTTTTGCTTGAGGCCATCATGTGTGCCACTTATATACTAAAAAAGTGTCCTACAAAAGCTTTGCAGTCTATGACTCCATATGAAGCATGGCATGATAGAAAGCCTTCTATTGAGCACATGCGTGTTTTTGGCTGTTTGGCATATGCTTTGGTGCCACAAACACAACGCATAAAATTGGATGTGAAGGCTGTCAAATGTATTTTTGTTGGTTATAGTGTTGAAAGCAAAGGTTACAGGTTGTATCATCCGCAAACAAAGCGTATCTTGGTTTCATGAGATATTGTGTTTGTGGAAGATTCTGTTCATCCCTTGATGTCATGTACTAGAGCCAGTAATGTAAGCTCACAGGACATTTATGACACGTTGTTGCCTCTTTTTAGTGGTGGAAGTTAGAATGTAAATTCCAATGAGGCAAATGTACAACCTATGGGGTTTTTTAAAAATGTCATAGGTCAGCCTATTATTGATGCAGATGTACATGATGTACTTGATGAGGAAAGGGCTGAGAATCAGTAGGCTAGAGGTATGCCTAAATGGCTGATGCATACTTTGCATGACTGTAAATTGGATGCACCTTTGTCTAGTCGTACTCGTTCAGGTTCTTGCCATGCATATTATGCATCAAATTGTTATTCTTTGACTCTGTCTAGCTTACATGATGTTGAGGAGCCTCTATCTTTTGATGAAGTACAGAATTCAAAAATTGGGATGGCTGTCATGCAATTAGAATATGATCACTTATAGAAAGTGACACATGGACTTTGTGTGATTTTCCTCCTGGCAAAAATGCCATTGGTATGAAGTGGGTTTACAAATTGAAATTGATCTCTATAAGGCTCGACTAGATGTGAAGGTTATGCACAGCAAAAAGGCCTAGATTATGAAGAGACTTTTGCTCCCACTTACTTTACATCTTGGCTTGTTTTATCCCAAGGGGGATCATTGCTACCAGATTTACATGCTTTTTTGGACTTAGATTGGGCTAATTGTTTTGACACACGAGTGTCCACAAATGGTTTTTGTTTCATGCTTGCCAGCTCATGCATATCAGGGTTGAGCAAGAAGCAACCTACTATGGCCATTCCAGTTGTGAGGTTGAGTACAGAGCAGTCTTCACAGCTACGATTGAGTGTGTATGGCTCAGACGCCTTATGGTTGATTTGGGTCTTGGATAGGACACTACCAACACTATCTACATTGACAATCACAGTGCATTGGCAGTTGCAAGGAACCCAGTTTTTCAAGCTCGCTCAAAGAACATTGAGGTGCATTACCATTATATTAGGGAGAGGCTCTCAGCAGGAGAGATCAGCTTGGCTTATGTGCCAACACAGGACAACCTTGCAGATCTTTTCACAAAGGCATTGTCTCATGAGAAGTTTGAAGCTTCCCGCAAAGCTTTGGGCTTACTCTCCTTTGTGGACTAATCATGTCCATAGGGCATGGCACTTCCCCTATACTCTAGGTGCCATCTCTTGTTCATTGCATCACTCCTAGGGGGGATTTGTTACCATATACATGTGGTAGTGATGTGTGTGAACACACTTAGGACTGTCGGAGCATTTTTTCTCTCACTAAGAGGTTTTTCCCCCCCGTGCATTGTATATACGCCCATCACTCTAGGGCTAACTTATCTTTCCACACCACACTAAGTAATACACTCTCTATTGTGTGCCTTGAGATTCCTTCATCTTCTCCAAGCTACGTGTGTTTTCTTGCAACCCTATTTCCATTAGAGAATGATGTAAAAGAGTATGTCTTGCATATACAATTTCACAATTCCATCTGTGCATGCTTATCTCATTGCATTTGCAACCTGCAACACTTCTTTGTATACAATTTTTGGAGTCCAAGTCAACTCTGCTTCATTATCATCCTTGACCACAACCTTTATAGAAACTTAGGTTTGCACACGTGACATTGCCACATATAATTGACTATGTGAAAAATGTTGGAATTAGGGTTGCAGAGAAACACACACAGCTTGGAGAAGACGAAGGAAGCTCAAGGCACACAATAGAGAGTGTGTTACTTAGTGTGCAATGGAAAGATAGGTAGCCCTAGAGTGATGGGCGTATATACAATGCACGGGGAAAAAAACCTCCTAAAGAGGGAAAAAATGCCCCGGCGGTCCTAGTGTGTTCACACACATCACTACCACATGTATATGGTAACAAATCCCCCCTGGAGTGATGCGGTGAACGAGAGCTGGCACATGAGTAAAGAGAAGTGCCATGCCCTGAGGACAGGATCAGTCCACAAAGGGGAGTAAGCCCAAAGCTTTGCGGAAAGCTTCAAGCTTCTCACGAGACAATGCCTTTGTGAAAAGATCTGTAAGGTTGTCCTGTGTTGGCACATAAGCCAAGCTGATCTCTCCTGCTGAGAGCCTCTCCCTGACATAGTGGTAATGCACCTCAATGTGCTTTGTGCGAGCATGAAAAACTGGGTTCCTCGCAACTGCCAATGCGCTCTGACTGTCAGTGTAGATAGTGTTGGCAGTGTCCTGTCCAACACCCAAGTCAGCCATAAGGCGTCTGAGCCATACACACTCAACCGTAGCTGTGAAGACTGCCCTGTACTCAGCCTCACAACTCGAAGTGGCCACAGTAGGTTGCTTCTTGCTCAACCATGATATACATGAACTGCCAAGCATGAAACAAAAACCACTTGTGGACACTCGCGTGTCAAAACAACCAGCCCAATTTGAGTCCGAAAAAGCATGTAAGTCTGGCGGCAATGATCCCCCCTTGGGATAAAACAAGCCAAGATGTAAAGTGCCACTAAGGTAGCGGAAAATCCTCTTGACAACCTGCCAATGCTTAGACCCTGGGCTATGCATAAATCTGCTGACCTGCGAGACTGCAAACTGAATATCTGGCCTCGTGTTGCATACATAAATGAGGCAGCCAACAGCAATTTGGTAAAGAGTGACATCAGCAGGATCGCCAGCATCATGTAGACTCAACTTCAAACCTGTTTCCATGGGAGTGGCAATAGGTTTGCAATCCTCAAGTCCAAACTTACATAGCAATGTCTCTATGTAACTTTTCTGACACAAGGCAATACCACCATCACACTGCTTAAACTGTATACCCAAGTAATGATGCAACAGCCCCAAATCTTTCATCTTGAAAGTAGCATTCAAATCAGCCTTAAATTCAGCAATATGTCTCTCATTTGGTCCAGTGATCAGCAAATCATCAACATAAAGAACCACAATGAGAAATACATCATCCTCACGCTTTACATACAATGTGCTTTCTATTGGACTGTTACGAAAGCCTCGTTTAACCAAATGAGTGTCAGCTTTCTCATACCAAGCACGAGGAGATTGCTTCAACCCATACAAAGCCTTCTTACATTTGCACACTTTGTCCTCTTGTCCTTTTATGACAAAACCGCGAGGCTGCGTTACATAAACTTCCTCAAATATGTCACCATTCAAGAAAGCAGTAACAATGTCTGATTGATGTACATCCCAACCAAAATGAGCTGCCAATGCACATAGAAAACGCACAGTAGTCATATGACAACTGGGAGCAAAAGTCTCTTCATAATCTATGCCTTTTTGTTGTGCATAACCCTTTGCAACAAGTCGAGCCTTATGGCGATCGATCTCACCATCCGGCTTGCGTTTCAACTTGTAAACCCACTTCGTACCAATGGCCTTTTTTCCAGGAGGCAAATCACATAAAGTCCATGTGTCATTCTCTATAAGTGCATCATATTCTGATTTCATGGCAGCAATCCAATTTTCTGAATTCTGTGCTTCATCAAAAGACAGAGGCTCCTCAACATCATGTAAACTAGACACAGCCAAAGCATAACAATCTGATGCATAAGATGCATGGCGAGAGCCTGAACGAGTATGACTAGATAAAGGTGCATCCAATTTACTGTCACGCAAAGTGTGCACCAGCCATTTTGGCATACCTCTAGCCTGCTCATTTTCAGCCCTTTCCTCATCAAGTACATCATGTACATCTGCATCAGTAATAGGCTGTTCTAAAACATTTTCAGAAACCCCCATAGGCTGTACATTTGCCTCATTGGAACTTACATTCGTATTTCCACCACTGAAAAGAGGCAACAAAGTGTCATAAATGTCCTGTGAGCTTACATTACTGTCTCTAGCACATGACAGCAAGGGCTGAACAGAGTCTTCCACAAACGCTACATCCCGTGAAACCAGAATACGTTTTGTTTGCGGATGATACAACCTGTAACCTTTGCTTTCAGCACTATAACCAACAAAAATACATTTGACAGCCTTATCATCCAATTTTCTGCGCTGCACTTGTGGCACCAAAGCATATGCCAAACAGCCAAAAACACGCATGTGCTCAATAGAAGGTTTTCTATCATGCCATGCTTCATATGGAGTAATAGACTGCAAAGCTTTCGTAGGACACCTGTTAAGTACATAAGTGGCACACATGATGGCCTCAAGCCAAAAAGAATGCGGCAAAGCTTGACTTTTGACCATACATCGTGCCATTTCCGTTAGTGACCTGTTTTTCCTCTCAGCAACACCATTTTGCTGGTGTATAAGGCACTGTACATTGGTGTTTTATCCCACGACTAGCCAGAAATGCATTAAATTCAAGAGACATATACTCCCCCCCTCGATCGGAACGGAGGGTGCCCATAGTACATTTTGAGACATTTTCAACCATAGCCAAAAATTGTTTGAAGCACATAAAAACTTCGGACTTCGCTTTAAGCGGAAATACCCATGCATGCCTGGAGTAATCATCAATGAAAGTCACGAAGTACAGGTAATTGCCCAAGGACGGAGTTTGCATGGGCCCACAAACATCACTATGCACAAGCTGCAACCTGCATGTGGCCCTAACTGAACCATCCTTTGGAAACTTAGAACGCTGCATTTTACCCAGAATACAGCCTTCACAAACATGTTTGACAGGTGCTTCAAGAGGCGGCAAAGAAGCAACCATATCAGATTTCTGCAAACGCAGCAAATTGGCAAAATTCAGATGACCAAAACGTGCATGCCAAAGTTTTGCATCTGAAATAGCCCTTGAATCTGCAACAGCATTTGCAAAATTTTGTCCACACTTGTCATACAAAGTGAGCTTATACAGCCCACGGCACAAAAGCCCAGATGCAACAATTTCATCACCAAAACTGAGATCATGAACTGTACATCTGTCATCCACAAATTTGACTACAAGTCCAAGTCTAGCAAGTGCGGATACAGACAAGAGATTCTTCTTGATCCCAGGTACATAAAGTGCATCAACAAGTGTGAAGGAACTGCCATTAGCAGCAGTGAGCACAATCTTTCCAACTCCCTGAACTGGATAAGAGGCGTTGTTGGCACAAGTGACTGAATTCCCATGAGGGACAGACTCGAGAGAGGTAAACAATTCACAATGTGAGGTAATGTGCTTTGTAGCACCATTGTCGAAATACCACACATGTGAATCTGCAGCAACTGACAAGTATGCATCATGGACAGCAGGATTGTCAGTGCACTCTGCGCTAAAAGCCCATTCTGCATCAACATCAGCATCACAATCTCCTTTCGCAGAAGACTCAACAATGGCTGCATTTGTAGTGGAACCAGCATTTGCAGTGGAACCACCCTCTTTCTTCTTAGCCTCTTTGGCCTTCAACTTAGGACACGACTTGATCAAGTGATCATTGGCTTTACAATAATGGCAACGCATCTTCTTTTTGCCCTTATCACCAGAATTGCCAAACGAAGTGCTGCCAGCAGAAGCATTAGGAACAGAATTTTTGCCACTCGCAGCAGAACCATAAGAAGTGGCTGCATTACTGTTACCACCCTTTCTTTGAGAAGCAATAAAAGCATGTTCAACTGCACGCTGTCTAGTCCTGTTTTTTCTAGAAAGTGACTCTTGCAACAGCAATGTGCATAATGCATCAAACTTGACAACTTTAGGATTTCCTTGGGTCATCAGTCTCCAAGTACTAGCAAAAGTTTGGTAGGAATCTGGTAAGGCATCAAGAACAGTCTGCACAAGGGAACTGTCCGAAATGACTTCACCTGCAGAAATGAGTTGCTCATTGATATCCTTGACACTAGCAAGGAAAGTGTCCATATCATCTTCCTCATGCATAATCTTCGACTCTAGCTCTTTACGCAGCAAAGCAATTTTAGCCTCATTGCGGCTTGCATAAAGACCTGCTAGAATATCCCAAGCCTGTTTTGCAGATTTTGCTGAACGGATGTGAGGAATAATGGTGCGCTTCACAGACAACGCAATCAATGCATGAGCCTGCGCATCCTTAACATCCCAACGAGCTTGTTCTGCCGTAGGCAAAACAACTCTAACAGCTGCAATCCTTGCAGCAAGACCTGCAACATCCTCAATATCGCCTACATCTTCAGAACCAGGACGTACATCAATGCCTTGCACAATGTTCGAGACACCTTTTGACACAAGAATATGTTGCATCATATAAGCCCACATAGGGTAGTTGTCCCCATCCAACCTGTCCTCAGCAGCAAACATCTTGAACACATCTGTGTTGTTGTTGTCAGCCATGGTAAATGCTGCACCTGATGTGAAAACTGCCCGAAAATAGGAGAAATGGAGCGGGAACAACTTGTGCTATATAGCACAAACCGTAGAAGACTATAAGGCACCGTTATGCAGAAAACGGCACTGACAGAAAATCTGCACAAAATGACGAAATAGCCTGTGTAGTACTGCCCGTAGTGGAAACGGAGGCCGAAATGAGCCCAAATCAAAATTCTGAGCAGACCAAGCTCTTCGAGCTTGCCCAAAATATTTGTCGACCTGCGAACGCTCGCCAAAGCTCACTGAAATCGGAGAAAGTGAGCAGGTGTGTGCTGGAGCAGCTGGCGACTAAGCCCGGGAGGACGTGACCCGCTCTGATACCAATTGTTGGAATTAGGGTTGCAGAGAAACACACACAGCTTGGAGAAGACGAAGGAAGCTCAAGGCACACAATAGAGAGTGTGTTACTTAGTGTGCAATGGAAAGATAGGTAGCCCTAGAGTGATGGGCGTATATACAATGCACGGGGAAAAAAACCTCCTAAAGAGGGAAAAAATGCCCCGGCGGTCCTAGTGTGTTCACACACATCACTACCACATGTATATGGTAACAAAAAAATGGGTGGTGTCAAATATAATCCCAAGAGGCCAAGTATGTCCTTGCGCTTTATTTATGGTCATTCCAAATGCCAACCTTATAGGAAACTGTCTGTGCCTCATTTGGAAGGGTAGTCCTTAAGAATTTCCAGCAATAAAATCTATTCCTGGAATAAATACTCGGTCTCCAAAGTTGAAATTTGTGATTATCTTTGCTTCTATGACTTTGCGATGAACGTGCCTACATATTAATCTTGTGCCATTACAAAGTCCCCTTCTTGGATCTAAATTGCACAATAGCGTGATAGAAGCATTTTCTTTCAAACACAATACATGTGGTGGATATCCTCCACCTAAATCAAAGCTATTTAAAAATTCAATTGTATACAAAGCACTGCTCTCTTCCGATTCACATAGTGAGTCTGCACTCAAATACTTCCTATAATGTCCACACATCTTGTGTAGAGGATACTCATTGACCACATCTACATCCTTGATGTAAGTTAAAGAATCCTGCATAATCCTTGACTCTCTGAATATCTTTATAGATGCTCTTAATAAGCTCTAACAAATGGTTTCTTTGAAGTGACATGCTCGTAGGCAAAGTGACATTGTCAACAATTCCCCCATCATGTATATTCCCATAATTGATATCAAGAACCCAATGTGAAAATTGTTTCTCAGCTGCATCTCTCATACAATTTTGCACCATATTCTGAGTGAGCCTTAATATTCTTGTGTGTCTCCAAATGTATGAGTGACACAATGTTGCATCCACAATATTTGCTCGAGTACCTTTGCGTACGACTGGTAGAATTTGCCTAAAATCACCTCCAAGAAAAAATACTTTTCCACCAAACAGGATGTTTGTTTGTAAAACATCTCTTGAGTATATGTACTGCCTCAAAAGCATGGCGATAAGTCATGGATGCTTCATCCCATATAATTAAAATTGCTCTTCTCAACAATTTAGCAAGTTGGATATTCACTTTTATATTACATGTTGACTCGGAATTTAATTCTAGAGGAATCTTAAACCTCAAATGTGCAGTTCTTACTTTGTTAAGGAGAAAAGCTGCAATATCAGATGATACATATGCCAACACTACATTACATTCACCTTAAAGTCGTGCAAGCAATGTATTATAAACATAAATTTTTCCAGACCCTCCTGGACCATCTAGAAAGATACCCCCTTCATTCTACTCAGATGCTTGTAGCACACAATTGAAAGTATCACGTTGGCCATTTTTTAAAATTCCACGTGTGATCACATGTGTAGAGAAAGATACACCATAATGTGACTTTGGTGTTTGACATGTGTATAAGTAAGCATGTACATGCATTTCTATTCTCTTCTTGAATTGGAAAACTTTAAAAACTAACATAAAGCAAAGTTTCCATTTTTACATTGCATAGAAATATTCAAGTACATATATCATAAGCAATTTGCACTCCATTCACATGCATTGTAACCAACACAATTGTTTGGTTTTGGATAATTGTGTTTAACCATTGCATTCAATTTATCTGAAGTGGCTTGAATCATTGAAAATCTAGAACCTTGTAGCTTTGTTAAGGCACCCAATTTAGTTGAAGCAGCTCGAATCCTTGAAACTCCAACCTTGTAGCTTTGTTAAGGCACCCAATTTATTTGAAGCCGTTCAAACCTCTAAAACTTTAGAGCCTTGTAGCTCTGTTAAGGCATCGAGTTTTTTCACAATGCTCCTTAAAGTGGGTACAATTTCACCCACGGCACAATCTTGGTCATTGTGTTGGCCCCCAGGAATTCCCAAGACCTCTATGCAAAAATTCCAAAGAAACTCCAAGACTTGTTGGCTTGCCTCAATCCGAGCTATGGATATCTATAAGTGCACTTGATTTTCCAAGATCTTTGACTGGGTCTCTTTCATTTCATCATGTAGCTTCCATGCAATTCCACCCTCAACCTAACACTGGAGCTAAGTGTTCAAAGCATCTCCACAGTGCTCAACTGAGTTGTATCTACCCACTCGCAACAAGCAGACTTGATTTCTCCAAGAGATTCCATAACTTGTCCGGCTTGGTTAGTCCACCCAATTTTTGAGAAAGCCTCTTTGCACCACGCATGCTACAAAGAGGACGAGCTTTCACAATGGCTTCATCATCATTGATTGAAGTATATACTTCTATGTGAGAGGAGTATGCACCATTGGTTGCAGATGCAAGAGGTACACGTGTAGTGCAAGTTAGGTCCATTTTACTGCACATAGATACACATGAAAGAAACAGGAAAATAAATATACATATTTAATGAGGAACCATTGTCTCCATTGTCTCTATGCTGAAAGTTGAGCCACTTCTTGGTTCATACTCATGTTTATAATTACTATTCACCCTCTCCTTCTAACCACAATGAGAAAAAAACAAATTTTAAGGGTAATTCAAGTACTTCCTATGTATCATCACCTCTATATGTGACACCAAGAGGTCATTGACCCATCATCCAAACATGCTATCAAAAAGAAGTGCATGATGCATGTGTCACAACTTTTTAGAAGGGACAATTTTGTAACAAAGAGCTCTCTAAAACCTATTCAAAGGGGTGGTAAGAATAGTGACCAGAGTTTTGTCAAGTTATCTCAACATATTCTCCTCATCTCAACTATTACGCTTGAAGTTTACCAACTTGTACGAACATGGGATGATGAGAAGAATTTTAAGACGTTACAACAAAGGGCTCTCACAGGGGTGGTAAAGATAGTGAGTGGAGTTTATGTCAACTTATCTCAATATGTTCTTCCCATCTAAACTATTACGCTTAAAGTTTACCAACTTGCAGGCATAGGCACTCCACATCTCTTATTGTCCATAAATCTATGTTTTATTAGAGTAAGGGTGAGAGAGAGAGAGAGAGAGAGAGAGAGAGAGATTTTTCTTTTGATGCAAGGGAGTGTTAATGAAAATCATATCAATTGGAGTTACATCAACTTAGCTCAACATTTTCTCTCTCCTTATTCTCCGGATCTCAACAATTGTGGCTGAAGTTTATTAGCTTGCATGCATAGGAGACAATGATAATCTATCTGGCCCTCTCTAGTAATCACTCTAAGGTGCTCGCCAATCTTTTCAATTGGGAGACCCTAGGATCGACAACAAAGGGCTCTCTATTCAAAAGGGGGCTTATGTCTATTATTACTATATTCACTCTCTATATATGGAGTCTACTCTCTCCCTCTCCCCACAATAGGAAAAACTCACAATACTTAGAGAGAGAGAGAGAGAGAGACCATCACCTCTATATTTAACACCTAGAGGTCATCGAGTCATCTCTCAATTGTGTTATTAAAAAGTAGGAAGATGTGCCTTGTTCTCTTGATTTCAACTATTATGGTTGAAGTTTATCAACTTGCATGCATAGGAGACAATGAGAATCTATGTGGCCCTCTCTAGTAATTGCTCTCAAGCACTTGCCAAGAGGCCCTATGATTGGCAACAAAGGGCTTTCTACTCTCTCCCTCTCCCCACAATACGAAAAACTCATAACACTAACACACACACACACACATAGAGAGAGAGAGAGAGAGAGACCATCACCTCTATATTTAACACCAAGATATCGTCAAGTCATCTCTTCAAACGTGTTATTAAAAAGTAGGAAGATGTGCCTTGTTCTCTTGATTTCAACTATTATGAGACAATGAGAATCTATGTGGCCCTCTCTAGTAATTGCTCTCAAGCACTCGCCAATCTCTTCAATTGGGAGGCCCTATGATTAGCAAACAAGGGCTTTCTTTTCAAAAGGGCACTCATGTATATTATTACTATTCACTCTCTATATATGGTCCTTGGTCTTTGCCCCACTCACGCGCGCGCGCACACACACACACATAGAATGTTACAAATGACCTATCAACCACTTACATCACCTACAATAATTTTTAATTCCATTAGAGATATACCAAGAGCCACTACATAAATTATATTTAACACCAAGAGTCGTTGAGTCATCATCTCAAACATGTTATCAAAAAGTAGGAAGATGTGTTGGTTTATCTACTAAACACTCCACATCCCTTATGTCCATAAATCTTCTCTCTCCTTGTTCTCTTGATTTCAACTATTGTGGCTGAAATTTATCAGCTTGCATGCATAGGAGATAATGAGAATTTGTGTGGCCTTCTTTAGTAATCACTGTCGAGCACTCGCCAATCTCTTCAATTGGGAGACCTATGATTGGCAACAAAGGGCTTTCTATTCAAAAGGGGCTCATGTCAATTATTACTATTCACTCTCTATATATGGTTCCTTGGTCTTTGTCGAGGGGGGATGGGTGGAGAGAGAGAGAGAGAGAGAGAGAGAGAGAGAGAATGTTACAAATGACTATCAACCACTTACTTCACCTACAACAATTTTTAATTCCATTGGAGATATACCAAGAGCCACTACATAATTCAAAATCTACCTAAAGGAAAGGAGACCTTTGATGTACTGATGAATGCTCACGTCAAATTGCTAAAGAGCTCCACCAAACCAACGAAGCTATAATTGCAAGGAAAGTGAATAGTGATAAGATCTCTTGAAACTACTCTATCTATGCCAAGTCCCCCCCCCCCCCTCTCTCTCTCTCTCTCTCTCATCCCCCATATGATCTGCTCTACAAAAATCATCCTTAAACATTCAATAGCGTATTCAATATATATTGATGCCTAAGTTGTTATAAGGGTCACTCTTTGAAATATAATATAGGGCATAACATGCCAAAGGAAACAAAGATTAAGCTATTAACAACCCAAAAGAGATAAAAACACCAAAGAGAAATCATTGTTTCTAGTCCTAGTGTTTTTTTTTGCCTTGAGAAAAATCTCTCTCTTTCTCTCTCTCTCTCTCTCTCTCTCTCTCTCTCTCTCTCTCTCTCTCTCAGAGTCTATGGCCGTGGGTGCCCTAGGGCAATGCTACCTCCATGTGCTCTACAATTAGCTCTAATGAGAAAAAAATTAGATAGGTCCTAATGATTTTTTGTCCAGGTTTATCTATATAGAATGCTGTTATAAACTATCAGTGATTGTTCCTAGTGTTTTTCTAGCCTTGGGAAGTCCTCTCTCTCTCTCTCTCTCTCTCTCTCTCTCTCTCTCTCTCTCTCTATATATATATATATATATATATATATATATAGTTGGGCCTCCAAGGTGGGCTACTCTCTCTCTCTCTCTCTCTCTCTCTCTCTCTCTCTCTCTCTCTCTCTCTCTCTCTCTCTCTCTAGCCCTACATAGCTCTTTCACTCAAACGATCATGCATTCATTAAGAAATGCTAACAGAAAAATGAAACAAAACAATAAGAAACTCCATCATCAATTCTCATGGTATGTAAAGATCTATGAAACATGAAACTCTATCACAAAGTGTTAGGAAATAAGACGTAGCTAAATAGATAATTGAGTAGATTACTTAATGGAGAGAGACAGATTTATATACACGAGATTATAGAGTAGAGAGAGAGAGAGAGAGAGTACACACGATATACGTGGTTCACCCAATGTGGGCTACGTCCACGGGAAAGCAGCCACTCAATGGCTTTAGTACTTCAAAACAAGAAGTAGTTTACAAAGGGATTATACCCTTAATGGAGCTCCCGCCTTGCTTCACTCTCACCACCTCACACTCACCTTGTTGCATCAACTTCACACTATGAAATGTGTGTAGAAATGGCCTCCTTTTATAGGCCAAAAGGGCTGCTCTCTCTTATGAGAGACAGCCATGTGTAGCCGCCCTTGTGTGAATAAGTCCAAATCGGACCCTCCAATCCGCCCATGTGTGGCCACCCTTGAGAAGACAAGTTCGCTTTTGAATTCGGCCACCGGCCATTGACTTTCGTTCACCGGCCATCGGCCATTGACTTCCGACCACCGGCCATCGGCCATTGACTACCGGCCGCCGGCCAACCGACCGGTTGTTTTCCGACCACTTTCCGGCCGCCGTCCGGCCATAATATTCCGGCGAAAAAGAATATTCCGACGGAAAAAAAATCTCGCGGGCCTCTGCCCCCGAGGCCTTTAAAGTTGCCCCTGATTCTTGTCTGTGAAAATTTTGGTTTCCGGTGAGTGATTTTCCTTCACGCACAATGGCTTCTCCTCATAATGGGGGCCTTACAAATGTGCGCTTTTACCACAGAAAATTACAAGAGTAAATCACGCTCCATACTTAACAATCTCCCACTTGGAGACTGATCTCCAAACCAAACCTGTGACTGCTTTCCATTCTGGCTTCTTATCCTTGAATGCCGATTGAAGATGAGCAAAAGCTCAACTTCTCCTTGTTGACCACCTTTGTAAACATGTCTGCAGGATTTTCACTTGTATGCACCTTTCCTAGCTTTAGTTGTCCCTCTTCCAAAAGAGTGCGTATGAAGTGATATCTCACCTCAATGTGCTTTGTCCTTGAATGAAAGGCTGAGTTCTTCGCAAGATGGATAGCGCTTTGGCTATCACTGTACAAGACACAATTGTCTTGTTTGAATCCAAGCTCTTCTAAGAATCTGTGAAGCCACAGAATTTCTTTGCTTGCCTCCGTCATTGCTACATACTCTGCTTCTGTGGTAGAAAGTGAAACCACTTTCTGTAGCTTTGAAGCCCAGCTTACTGCTGTGCCTCCAATCGTGAACACATAGCCAGTAGTGCTCCTTCGAGTATCTTTGTCACCTGCCATATCTGCATCAGTATACCCTTCTAGAAAAATATCAGTTCCTCCAAAATACAAAGCATTTGTTTTTGTCCGTTTTTGATACCTAAGTATCCACTTCACAGCTTGCCAATGCTCTTTACCTGGGTTGTCCATGAACCTACTCACAACTCCCACTGCATGTGCAATGTCTGGCCTTGTCCAGACCATAGCATACATTAGAGAACCTACCGTTGCAGCATATGGAACTTTAGACATATAGGCTATCTCCTCTTGTGTCTTTGGACACATATCCTTCGTTAGTTTAAAATGACCAGCCAAAGATGTAGAAACTGGTTTTTCATTTTGCATTGCAAACCTTTCTAGTACCTTCTTGATGTAATCTTCTTGAGATAGCTTTATTGTCTTCTTCGTCCTGTCCCTTGATATTTTCATACCAAGTATCCTCTTTGCAGCACCTAAATCTTTCATTGAAAAAGATTTGGACAGCTCCTCTTTTAGGTCTTTGATGTCCTGCATGTTAGCACTTGCAATCAACATGTCATCAACATACAACATTAGGATGATGAATTTCCCATCTCCCAAATTCTCCGTGTAGACGTAGTGATCCGAGTTGCATCTTGTGAATCCATGATCCAACATCCATCGATCAAACTTCAAGTACCATTGTCTTGATGCTTGCTTTAAACCATACAAGCTCTTCTTTAATCTGCAAACCATTTTCTCCTTACCCTTTACTTCATACCCCTTTGGTTGAAGCATGTAGATTTCCTCCTCTAAGTCACCGTGAGGGAATGCCGTATTTACATCCATTTGCTCGAGATTTAGATCATGAGCAGCCACAAGGCTTAAGACAAGCCTAATTGAGTTCATTTTTACAACAGGAGAAAATATTTCATTGAAGTCAATACCTTTCTTTTGAGAAAAACCTTTTACCACAAGCCTAGACTTGTACCTTTTCTTCCCACCTTCTTCTTCCTTTAGCTTGTACACCCATTTGTTTTGAAGTGCCCGCTTACCTTTAGGCAACTCAACCAACTCCCATGTTTGGTTGCGATGTAGTGAGTCCATCTACACTTGCATGCTCTTCGTCCATTCTTCTTTGGATTCATGTTGCATAGCTTCTTCATATGATTCCGGCTCTCCAGAATCTGAGATCAAGAGATGGTTGAAGGAAGGAACAAACCTTTCTGGAGGTCTACTTGCTCTTGTAGATCTTCGGGGAATAGGTTGAGGCTGCTCATTTGGTTGACGTTGTTGCACATTGTCACCGTTTGCAGTCCTTGAGTCTTCACCGTCCTCAAGCTCCATGTACTCATCACCTGTTTCTTTTGTTTGTTTTCTTTCCAAGTAATCTTTGTACATATTTTGTTCGTTAAAAATTACATCCCTACTCCTTAAGATTTTACCATCTTCAGGATTCCATAGGCGATACCCAAAGTCTCCTTCTCCATAGCCAATGAAGACACACTTTTTGGACTTTGCATCTAACTTTGATCTTAGGCTTCTATCTATGTGCATGAAAGCCTCACACCCAAACACTTTGAGAAATGCATAATTCACCGGTTTACCTGTCCATGCCTCTTCTGGAACTCCCCCATCCAATGCCGTTGAGGGTGACCGATTGATTAAGTACACAGACGTACTTACAGCTTCCGCCCAAAGCTCAAGCGGTAGGCCTGCGTGTAGCCGCATCCTTCGTGCTCGTTCCATGATTGTCCTGTTCATCCTTTCCGAAATCCCATTTTGTTGAGGTGTCCTTGGGGTTGTCCTTTGCCTCCGAATGCCATTGCTAGCACAAAAGCTTTCAAAAGCTTGGCTGCAATATTCGCCTCCATTGTCGCATCTGCGGCATTTAACCTTGGTACCTGTTTCATTCTCCACAAAGGCTTTCCACCTTTGAAATATGGAAAATACATCGGATTTATTCTTCATGACATAAACCCATGTTTTTCTAGTCGCATCGTCTATGAATGTTACATAGTACAATGAGCCACCAAGTGATGCTGTACTTGCAGGACCCCAAACATCAGAATGAACCAACTCAAGTTTTTTATTTTTTCTTTCATTTCTTGATTTTTGAAATTTTACCCTCTTTTGTTTACCATAAACACAATCTTCACAGAACTCTAAGTCCACTTCTTTCAAACCTGGTAGAAGCTTCTTTGTTTGAAGGATTTGCATTCCTTTGGCACTCATATGCCCAAGTCGGTAGTGCCACACCGCACTGTCAACTTCTGTAGTTGCTGCACAAGCTGAAGGTTGCGTGCTAACAGTACACAAGTAAAGTGTACCGACTTTTTCACCCTTGGAAACCACCAAAGATCCCTTTGAGATCTTCCACCGTTTGTTTCCGAATGCAGTGTTGTGACCTTCATCGTCCAATTGTCCTGTAGAGATCAAATTTTTGCGAAGAGAAGGAACATGCCTAACATCTTTAAGCTTCCATTCATTTCCGTTAGCAGTTTTGACAGAAACTGTACCTTTGCCGACAATCTCACAAGCTTCATCATCTCCCAAGTATGCATACCCAAAATTACCTTTGGTGTAGTCTTGGAAATGTTGCTTGTGTGGTGTCGCATGGAATGAAGCCCCGGAATCTACTATCCAGGAATTAGACACATTGTCTAATGAGAGAATTAGAGCATCTTGCTCTACTTTACCTGCCACATTGGCTTCCGATGTTGGCTTGTTGTCTTGAGACTCTGTCTCCTTCTTCTTCTTGGACCAGCAATCCTTCTTGACGTGGCCCTTCTTGCCGCAGTTCCAACATTCAAGAACTGACTTTGTTCGTGACTTGCTCCGTCTTGAGCGATCACGACCCTTTTGGCTTTTGAACCTCTCCTTAAGCCTTGCTCTTGTTTCCACTGATAGTGCAGCACTTCATGATTCTCCTGTGCTTCTCCTTCATATTTCCTCTCTTAGGAGAACACCCACAACATCATCAAACTTAAGAGTATTTGTGCCAGAGATAGAATTACTTACAGCCATCACAAGGCTGTCCCAACTATCCGGTAGAGATGATAGTATAAGGAGAGCTCGCACTTCGTCATCGAAATTGATTTTCACTGATCGAAGTTGACTTATGTTTGTGTTAAATTCATTTAGGTGTTCTGCAACTGAACCATTCTCTGCCATCTTTAGATTGAACAAGCGCTTCATAAGAAATACCTTATTGGATGCCGATGGTTTCTCCTAGAAGTCGTCAAGTGACTTCATCAAGTCCTCCGTGGTCTTCATCTCCGAAACATTTAAGGCCACCGTTGACGGCAAGCTTAACCGGATTGTTTCCAGGGCCTTTCGATCAAGGACAATCCATGCTTCATCTGCCATCGTTGCGGGCTTCTTTGCAAGACCGCCTAGTGTTAAATAGAGGTCCTTCTGGTAGAGATAGTCTTCAATCTGCATCTTCCAATGTTGGTAGTTTTTGCCGTTGAACTTCTCAATCTTGAGCTTCCCTTTCTCCGCCATAACTCCCACTCAATTCAAGGAATCCTTTCCTTGAGATAATTTAGCTACGAGCAAACCTTGCTCTGATACCAGTTGTTAGGAAATAAGACGTAGCTAAATAGATAATTGAGTAGATTACTTAATGGAGAGAGACAGATTTATATACACGAGATTATAGAGTGTAGAGAGAGAGAGAGAGTACACACGATATATGTGGTTCACCCAATGTGGGCTACGTCCACGGGAAAGCAGCCACTCAATGGCTTTAGTACTTCAAAACAAGAAGTAGTTTACAAAGGGATTATACCCTTAATGGAGCTCCCGCCTTGCTTCACTCTCACCACCTCACACTCACCTTGTTGCATCAACTTCACACTATGAAATGTGTGTAGAAATGGCCTCCTTTTATAGGCCAAAAGGGCTGCTCTCTCTTATGAGAGACAGCCATGTGTAGCCGCCCTTGTGCGAATAAGTCCAAATCGGACCCTCCAATCCGCCCATGTGTGGCCGCCCTTGAGAAGACAAGTTCGCTTTTGAATTCGGCCACCGGCCACCGGCCACCGGCCATTGACTTCCGACCACCGGCCATCGGCCATTGACTACCGGCCAACCGACCGGTTGTTTTCCGACCACTTTCCGACCGCCGTCCGGCCATAATATTCCGACAAAAAAGAATATTCTGGCGAAAAAAAAATCTCGGGGGCCTCCGCCCCTGAGGCCTTTAAAGTTGCCCCTGATTCTTGTCCGTGAAAATTTTGGTTTCCGGTGAGTGATTTTCCTTCACGCACGATGGCTTCTCCTCATAATGGGGGCCTTACAAATGTGCGCTTTTACCACAGAAAATTACAAGGGTAAATCAGGCTCCATACTTAACACAAAGAACTAATTTGACAGTAGTGTCTAAGTTTTCTTGCCCATTGTAGTAGAAATAATATGAGTAGCCTACTGGCGCTATCCCAAGTGAATGAAGCTTTTCCACAACACCAATGTATTACGGCTTGGAAGAAATCCGGTGGGTCATGTTTCATACATTACACCACCCATATTGCCCCCAACTACAAAACCATTTTCTCCACTGAAAGAGGAAACCGTACTCACACTTACATGCTTGAGCCTATCCCCTTGTTGGCAATACGCACTATCGCAGCCGTTCAGATTAGCTCCCATTTCCTTCGATGCGAGACAGGGCCTTGGGGCAATGGAGAAGAGTCAAATCGACTGTACACATTATGCTCACTACAAGTTCTAGAGTGTGAGTACCACACACTACTAGAGTGCTCAGCTTTTGGTCACATCCAAACTTGCTTCTCTCACATTTTTAGCCATGACTTAGAACTACAAAATTTCCTCTCCCAGCCACAGTGTGGGCTCTCCATTGTGACTTTCATCACCACAATTTTTGAGCATCGAGAGTCACTCATTATCCATACACATACTACATCGCATGTAGCTTTGGTCTCATAGGTCATATTTGACTTCGAGGCGTGTGTGTGTGTGTGTGTGTGTGAGTGTGTTGAGTAGCGTTTCTCTCTCCTCCCCCCCTCTCTCTCTCTCTCTCTCTCTCTCTCTCTCTCTCTCTCTCTCTCTCTCTCTCTCTCTCTCTCTCTCTCTCTCTCTCTCTCTCTCTCTCTCTCTCTCGTAAACCCTAGATCCACAGTGTCCCCCAGGCAATGGGCAGCCTATGGGGAGGCATTAGTACCTAAGCTATGCCATGCAACAATGCTCAAACATTTCATGCACAAAAGCCAGTGGCTTGACTTCACTTGCTTGAGGCAAGCCACTAGACCGGCTGGATTAACCAACCCACAAGCATATCAATCGCATGTTGCATCTCAAAGACATGAAACAGTGTTAAGGTGCATGATCACACTTGGCTTCAATCTTCACCAATGGCTAGCAAAGTAGCAATTTGATCAAAAGCAGGGTTTGAGGAAGAGACAAAACGTGGAGGATATCATTTTGCTGCGACGTGTTGTGCAAAGGTGGGCAATAAGGAGCCAAGAAGCTATAGCCTTCAACAGGGCGAAGGTGAAGGCTAAGGTTAATTCGAGCCTTAGATCTTATTTAGGTAGTGTTGGAAAGTTAAGGTCATCATGGTTCCAAACATGTCTTTCGGTACCCCACTATTTTACCCCACTATTTCACGTGAGCCCCCTTTTCCATCGCTTGACAAGAAGCAAGGATTACAGATCTGGATGTGAAGGTTCAAGAACTCATTGAGGAGAACAAAAAACTAAAGGAACGCTTGCGTAAACTTGAGGATGAGAAAGAAGTAGAGAACCAAGCTCTACTTGCAAAAGCACAGGAAGTTAAATCCTCCCTCACCGAGAATGCCATAGAGGCCCAAAAGAAAGCTCATGGGGCAGCACATAAAAACATTGACACCAAGATACAAGCAGCCCTACAAGACTACTGGCTACAAGAATCTCTTGGCCCTCAAAGTCAACATTGGGGAGCTCCACCCACCCACCATGGTGCACTGACGAGGACATCCTTGAAGAAGCAATCAACAAACTTAATGACATTCTTCAACCAGTTCAGATCAAGCCCGAAACTGTTTTTTGGATCAACAAAACACATAGGCATGTGCCACCCAAGCATTGTATCCTCACTTTCAAGGACAAAGAGGAGCAAATCAAGTTGCTATGCCAATCCTGACTCTTACAGGGGACAAAGCTTTGGATCGTCAAAGAATTAACCATGACGCAACCCACGATGAAAGCAAGTGAACTCAAGAGGATGCACAAAGCTTGCAAGCAAGGTAAAATCATCATCCAAGAATTTCTAACTCCCAAACCACCTATCTCTTCACGTGAGCCCCCTTAGGTTTAGATTCAGGTTTTTCTTCTTTTCTTTTATGCTTTTGATGGACCTTCGGTCCTTAAACTGATATGTATCAAAACGTCCTCACATACTTGGAGCGATTGTTATATTTTGTTTTTGGTCCCATGGGTCAAATCTAGCATTCTCTCTCTCTCTCTCTCTCTCTCTCTCTCTCTCTCTCTCTCTCTCTCTCTCTCTCTCTCTCTCTCTCTCTCTCTCTCTCTCTCTCTCTCTCTCTCTCTCTCTCTCTCTCTCTCTCTCTCTCTCTGTTTGTTTTCAAAGAAAACCCTAACCCTTACTCTCCCACAGTCCCCCTGTGGGCAAGGGGCAGCCCTGTAGGGGGCGTTAAGCCTAGATTATGCCCCATCCTCAGCAAGATACACCCACAGCCCCTCAGCATACAACCCACAACCTCTGCAATTCTCACTCTCAAGCTTGAGCTTTGCCATCTGCAGTTCTGCACAACAACATCCCGCACCTTCTCTTTGCAAGTCCTGACCCCACGCTTGAGCCTCACCATTGGTAGGTGGGGATTGGGGGACTCCGATCCCCATGGTGCATCGATGAGGACACCCTCAAAGAAGCAATCACCAAGCTCAATGACGTCCTTCAACCAGTTCACATCAAGCCTGAAATTGTCACTTGGATCAATGTGACACATAGGCGTGTGCCACCTGGGCATTGTATCCTCACTTACAAGGATAAAGAAGAGCGGATAAAGCTATTATGCCAATTTCACCTTTGCAAGGGAACAAAGATTTGGATTGCAAAGGAACTGCCCATGAATCAACTCAAGATTAAAACAAGCGAACTCAAGAAGATGTATGAAGCTTGCAAACAAGGTAAATGGGATCCTCTCTCTCTCTCTCTCTCTCTCTCTCTCTCTCTCTCTCTCTCTCTCTCTCTCTCTCTCTCTCTCTCTCTCTCTCTCTCTCTCTCTCTCTACACATTGTTCACTATATGAACTCCCTATGGTCACAAGAAGCTCAATATCACTAACTCTAATTTCCTAGCTACTCTATGATAGGACCCCTTGCCAACCTTAGCTAGGCAACCCAAACTAACCTAGTTACGACTTACCAAGGGATTTTGGTATAAATAAAAAAAATCCGGCTTGTCTGACTGTGGCTTTGTCTATAAGTGGCAAAAGCCAACTTGCCGAAATAGAATTTCTGTTTCGCAGTACAGAAAATGCGTTGCAACAGCGCTTCTCCCACCATTTTCTGTGGCTGGTCCATGCTCTGACTTGGTGGTCCCGCAATATCGAGTGGCGGTTGCTCACTACGTCAGTTTCTTTTTGCTCCACCATGTCTGACGCGGACTCAATGGGGTGTATCTTACTGTGTGTGGAGGAGGGTAACCTACCTCGCTATAAAAGGTGAGCCTCAGGCTCACTTAGCTTTCATTCAGTTTTTTGCTCTGTACTTCTTGTTTGCTACGTACTGTTTTCGTATTGCCCACAAGCATATTACAACCACCACTGATGGCTCCTCACAAAAAGGCAGTTGTTGAACCTTCTGAGGTAAGATGCACATCATATTTGGTTTGGCATTACTGGTATGGTAGATATTTTGAAAGAGATGATTCTACAAGGTACTTGAGTAGAAATCTTAGATACGATTGGTTTTAACTAATGTTTTGTATTATCAGAGCTAATCACTAATGGTTTGCATGTATAGAAGTAACTGGCTTCTGTATGGGTCTGCAGTTGGCAAAATCTTTAAAGGGCTTTTATATATTTGTTCTTGGGTTGGCCTTTCTTTCTCACAATACAAATCCTTGCCATGGCTTGTTTTCCTGACTCACACATAAACATTGTCCTCAATAAGTTGTTTGACTGGATATAGCTATCTAGCTCTATACTGCTAAAAATGGTCATAATAGGATGATTAGTTACCTACACTAACTCCTCTGATGGCTCATAACACTTCAAGTGGGTAGAAAGGTTAAACCTGCTATAGTCTGATTACGGGTTGGTTTGGTTCCTGGCACTAACATCTGACTGTAGATTCTTATCTTTTCTCGGGTTACATAACTGTATATTTCATAATAACTTTGTTGGTCATCATAACTGATTCAGGAGAGCATGCTAAAAATAGTTTTTTTTATAAAAACACTAACACTATCTGTTTGATTGCATAAACTCTGAAATATCTGACTGGACACCAGTGGGGTTAATAGATTACTGAACTACGACGTAATATGACTTCCATATGTGGTCTGAATTTGGTATGGTTATGGATATCTAACAGGAAGCAGACAGCCTCTGCTTTTTCTTATCTTTCACAGTAGGCTCTGGCTATTATCTGTGATAATGGAAATCCTTCAAAACTATTGAGGTTTCTAAAAAGGACTTTACCTTGAAACTGGGTTGCAGTAAACGGTAAGATACGTATGGTATTTGAGAGTGCTCTTGGAAATATGTAGCACAGCTCTATTATCTCACATTTTTTTCAGTAGTAAACTAGAATATAGACTAACTTACTCGTTTATTTCTAGATGGATGGTAACAAAAACAAGCTTGGGTTTGGGTTGTATGTATAATCACACACCTTTACTGACCTCTGACTTAGGCCGGTTGACTATGCTACTGCAAATATCATGAGTATGTCTTTGTACTTATGCATACTCCTTTCTATTGATTCACAGCACAGTGGTAAGGTTGGGAATGCTGAACCTGGTACAGGCTGGATTGGGTTGTTTTTCTGGGAACAACACCCGGATTCTTTCTTTTTCCTTTCTTATGCTACAACACCTGTTGTTCTAGTCTGACCTTTTTCTTCCTTTAGCTGGTTCATGACAGCAGGACATAGGTTCTTTTGGAACTATACTAACTTTCTCTGATCTTTTGCATAAAACAACTGAACTATTTAGACTTACCAACAAGGGGGTTACTACACCTTTGCCCTGCTACTTAGTAAAGTTCACATAAGAGAATGCTTTCTTGTTTGGCTGAAGGTATCTGACTCCAGATACCAGACAACGGTTGTTGGTCATTTTAGTTTTTGTATAAAATTCTGTTTATTCCTGAGATTAGAGGAAAGCGTGGAAAGGATTAGCACACACTTATATACAGAGTTGAGATAACTCTGGTAAAACAACCCTTTGCTATTTAACATAGTTTTAACATGTTGTATCATAGATTGCTAAGTAGTAGCCTGCTGTTTTGGGATGTCCGTATCTGTCATATCTCAACAAAGAACTGACATTTTGCTGGACAGAGTTTAAGAATGCTTAGTGTAACTGGGGACTAATGAGTTGGAATGAGGAGATTCCTAAGAGGACTTTTTTTCACTTATCACCCTTTTTTAAAAAAAAACACAAACATCATTTTTTTCTTCTTCTGTTTGCTACCTTGGTGACATGGATGACAACTAGATCACCCTCGTTACCTACAACGCTGTTTGGAAGCTAACCGCTAGGTTGTTTTCTTACTGTGGATGCAGGTAAGGGTGCTCTCTCCTTGGCTGCTGATTGAAAAGAAGACATGCTGTCCTTGTTACTGTCTACCTTTTACAGGACCTAATTTTACTTTTCTCGGCCTGTAACTTTGATGTATACTTTTGGATAGACTGTCCAATGAATACATGATTGTCACTAAAACTGTAGTCTATGGTCTTTGATGGATGGCTAATGTGCTATGTATATTTTTTAAAATTAGAACTCTCTCTCCCTACGCACATGGGTGCTCTTAGGCCAAATTTTGACCTCAGACACCAAGACCATTTCTACAGTATTCTTGACCTTAGAGGAGATGGCTTATAGTTATATCTTCTAAGGCTGGGGGTTTACCACACAACTGTTATGACCTTTGTCTTGGTTGGTTTTAAGTTGGTGTACCTACCTCTATCTTTTTTCAGACTTTACTTAACTAAATTTATTGTATGCTACTTCAGATTATTCCTATATCCTTGGCTTTTGAACCCTCCACTCTACCCTTTTCTCCGGCTTCCCTTCTCGTGATTAAACTAATCCGAGATCCCTCAACCATTTCCCTCCTAAATCTCTATTCTAAAGTGACGGAGACACATGACTCCATCATGAATCTGCTGACTTTTAACGACTGGGTGCTGATCCTTGCCAATCTAGTTGCGGATTCGAAGGAAGGTTTGATCCATCTTCAGAAGTTAGCTTCTAACCTCTCTGCTATTGAATCAAGTCATAAAGCAGATCTGTTGGAGTTTTCAGCTAAAGAAGCTGACCTCTCCAACTTTATCAGGAAACTCTGTGGCCTTACCTCTTGCTTTGCCACCACTAAATCATTTGATCCTGCTAAGGCTCCTAAAGGCCTTTTTTGCAGGGATGACGCGGCTTTGGAAGCAGTTAAAATCTGTCAACAGGGACTTAGCTCATCAAGTGAGACCTCCTTACTTGAGCTAGTTCCGAAGGTTTCCAAGTGCTTTCCCTTCCTCCCACCTAGGCATCTCGCCATTGAAGAAATCGAACTTGACCATCAGCTATGGGAACTTCAGAACAAAGCTTTTGTTGCACCCATCTCAATTGAAACCTGGGTATTCCTTGCAGCTCTACCAGCCTCTACTAGTGAAGATTGTCGCCTAGAAACCGTCAAAGGGATTCAATTCTTGGATAAAGGTGATGTTATAAAAGCCCCTTTTAGTATGTACTTCTTGGATTCTAGGAAATGTACAGCTATGTCTGGCATTTATGTTAGAACCAAGGGAACGATGACCTTTTCAAAGCAAAGCAGTGAGTTCTACTCGGAGTCAATTTGGAACATCTACCGACCCTACATCAAGTGCGCCTGCAAAGCTCTGGATGCTAAAGCTGATTGTGAAAGTAATATTCTCTGGTTTGATCATGCAATCTGGTTCTTACTCAACCATCTGGAAGACCTCTTTCCTTCTCGAACAGAGGAGCACTTCCTCCCTATGATCTGTTCTTGGCTTGGAGACCAAGCCAAGGAAGTCGTGCGAGCACAGATCGCCTATCTCCATTTTAGGAATTTCATGTATGAAGCTCTAAATGAATTGAAATTGGAAGCACCTAGCCACTTATTATCAAATCTCAGTGTTGCGAAGGGTATCAAACATAATCTATCCCTTCTCAAACCTTCTCTAGATATAGAGGAAACTCCCACTTTGAAAAGGCCTTTGCTAACTAGTACCGCCTCACACTCTATCACCTCTTTTTTATCCCCTTCCTCTGTACCTGGGTCTTTTGAAGGCCGTAATAAAGCTAGAAGCTGAGTTAAAGGAAGAGGGAAGAATCTTCCAAATCAAGAAAATGTTTGACTCTTGATTATCTTTATCTTTCAGATCAATCGAACTGCTTCCGGGAAGCTGTTTTTATCCAACGATGATATTCTAAAGAAGCAGATTGTGCACTGTCATTTTACTAATCGCATTTTTTATTTCTTTACTCCAAAATGTCTGATACATCATGCTTTTCAACAGGTGTTTGGCGATACTTGTAAGTTGGATGAACTAACTTTTGGATGGACCTTTGATCCACCACTAAAGAACTTTGTTTATTCCACCGACTTTCTTACATCGGACAAACAACCACCTTGTACGTGTACTGTTCTGATTTTCATGATCTTGGACAACATGTAATTACCACTGACCTTTCTTTATTAAAGTCACCTGAAATCAAATACCTTTTGGGAAAAGGCTTGAATCATATCCCACTTCAACCTCTAAACCCACACTTGGCGTTTGTCGCACTACTAGCTTGCTTGGCTGACATAGCCAAAATATTGGATTTAGACAGCCTACAACACGCTAGGCTTTCGGATTCATTGTCCTCCTATTTTCAAACATGCATTGAAGCAGTTCCCCATACATGGATAATCCAAGAAACATCATGGCTTTCCCCTTCTCTCTTTTCTTTGATTAGTAAAGTCAAAAATGATTGGTTTGTGGTAGGACTTGACAAAGCCCCACATATACCGACTTTCATCTGCAAATATTTAGCTAGAAAAGCGGCTGAGAATAGAATTAAGGGACCATAATTTTTACTCTTTGAAATGGATCCAGGAGAAGCTATTCGGTACCTTGACGCTTCACTTAGCTTCTTTAAACTAGACACTCACAGCTCTAAATTACCGATACTCTTTCCCACATATAAGAGTCATAAGCACAAGTTCCGTTGGATTTCCGATGCCTCCAACTGTATTATGTTACATGCTACTAGTAATATCACTGCTTGTCTTAACCTCATTCTTACAGATTTCAGTAGCATCTGTGAAAAACGATTCATGGAGGTTAAAACCTTTACTGGACTTGAGGTCAACAATTTTTGGCTGGTAAAAAACGCTTTGGAGGTTTTTATTAATCTTCCAAAATACATTTTTTCTATGTTTACGGCAGATATTACTCAATGTTATGAAAACATCTCTCTTTTTGACTCTTTTGGACTTTTCTCTGTCCTACAACAAATTGGTGTTTGATAGGAGGAAGAGGATGGGGCAACATGCTATCTCTCTTACTAGAAGTCCTAGATGGATAAAAAACACGCTCAAGGGACCACCTACATACTATAACCTAAATACTTTAATGGATCTTATCGAATGGCTCTTTCAGAACTGTTTTGTCCAACTAGGAGACAAATGTTTTTGACAAATCCATGGCATCCCTATGGGTTTTTCTTGCTCACCTGTTATGTGCAATCTATACTTAGCTTTTTTTGAATTCAAATAGATACAAAAACACTTAGAGGTAACTATTAACACTACTGATCTGACTCTTTTTTATCATACATACAGATATATGGACGATATAGTAAGTCTAAATAACCCGGACTTTGCTCAGAGCCTTCCTCTTATCTATCCTGACAATCTTAAGATTGAACCAACATTCACAGAATGTATGCTGGTTGCTGACAACAACTTTGTGACTAAAACTAATTTTCTGAATTTGGAACTATAACTTCTCTCTCCCTTTTCTGGAGGTTTTGTCATTGAATTCTCTTGGAAACGGGATAATCTGCATTTAGGATAGATTGAATATGTCAAGAGGAAGAGTAATCGTCCTCATAAGATAGCCCTAAAAACCTGTCTTGGCCTGGTCTATCTCATTTTATACTCTTCCTCGGATTCTTTTATTGCATTCCGTGCTATTTGCCACCTTATAAAGAAATATAGATCGAATGGTTTCATACTAAAGGAACTAATTGGCACTATTAAGAATTTTCTTAGCAAAGGTTCTTGGCCCCTTTGTGTAGCTAATAAAGACACTGTGATTGAGCTTATGAACCTCGTACACTAATTTACTGGTTGTAGGGGCGGTCTCATCACCTGGTGATGACCCCCCTCACCAGGTGATAGATCTTCCCTGGGTAAGGGTGGGTCTCTCTCTCTCTCTCTCTCTCTCTCTCTCTCTCTCTCTCTCTCTCTCTCTCTCTCTCTCTCTCTCTCTCTCTCTCTCTCTCTCTCTCTCTCTCTCTCTCTCTCTCTCTCTCTCTCTCTCTCTCTCTCTCTCTCTCTCTCTCTCTCTCTCTCTCTACACATTGTTCACTATATGAACTCCCTATGGTCACAACAAGCTCAATATCACTAACTCTAATTTCCTAGCTACTCTATGATAGGACCCCTTGCTAACCTTAGCTAGGCAACCTAAACTAACCTAGTTATGACTTACCAAGGGATTTTGGTATAAATAAAAAAAATCGGGCTTGTCTGACTGTGGCTTTGTCTATAAGTGGCAAAAGCCAACTTGCCGAAACATAATTTCTGTTTTGCAGTACAGACAACGCGTTGCAACAGCGCTTCTCCCACCATTCTCTGTGGTTGGTCCATGCTCTGACTTGGTGGTCCCGCAATAT
Organism: Adiantum capillus-veneris; assembly: GCF_014529385.1. Lineage (NCBI taxonomy): Eukaryota > Viridiplantae > Streptophyta > Polypodiopsida > Polypodiales > Pteridaceae > Adiantum > Adiantum capillus-veneris. Next base: position 28,453,058 of record NC_140953.1, on the reverse strand, counting down.
CGAGTGGCGGTTGCTCACTGCGTCAGTTTCTTTCTGCTCCACCATGTCTGACGCGGACTCAATGGGGTGTATCTTACTGTGTGTGGAGGAGGGTAACCTACCTCGCTATAAAAGGTGAGCCTCAGGCTCACTTAGCTTTCATTCAGTTTTTTGCTCTGTACTTCTTGTTTGCTGCATACTGTTTTCGTATTGCCCACAAGCATATTACAAACACCACTGATGGCTCCTCACAAAAAGGAAATTGCTGAACCTTCTGAGGTACGATGCACATCATATTTGGTTTGGCATTACTGGTATGGTAGATATTTTGAAAGAGATGATTCTACAAGGTACTTGAGTAGAAAGCTTAGATACGGTTGGTTTTAACTACTATTTTGTATTATTAGAGCTAATCACTAATGGTTTGCATGTATAGAAGTAACTGGCTTCGGTATGGGTCTACAGTTGGCAAAATCTTTAAAGGGCTTTTATATATTTGTTCTTGGGTTGGCCTTTCTTTCTCACAGTACAAACCCTTGCCATGGCTTGTTTTCCTGACTCACACATAAACATTGTCCTCAATAAGTTGTTTGACTGGATATAGCTGTCTAGTCTATACTGCTAAAAATGGACAGAATAGGATGATTAGTTACCTACACTAACTCCTCTGATGGCTCATAACACTTCAAGTGGGTAGAAAGGTTAAACCTGCTATAAACTGATTACGGGTTGGTTTGGTTCCTGGCACTAACATCCGATTGTAGATTCTTATCTTTTCTCGGGTTACATAACTGTATATTTCATAATAACTTTGTTGGTCATCATAACTGATTCAGGACAGCATGCTAAACATAGTTTTTTTTATAAAAACACTAACACTATCTGTTTGATTGCATAAACTCTAAAATATCTGACTGGACACCAATGGGGTTAATAGATTACTGAACTGCGACGTAATATGACTTCCATATGTGGTCTGAATTTGGTATGGTTATGGATATCTAACAGGCAGCAGACAGCCTCTGCTTTTTCTTATCTTTCTTACAACAGGCTCTGGCTATTATCTGTGATAATGGAAATCCTTCAAAACTATTGAGGTTTCTAAAAAGGACTTTACCTTGAAACTGGGTTGCAGTAAACGGTAAGATACGTATGGTATTTGAGAGTGCTCTTGGAAATATGTAGCACAGCTCTATTATCTCACTTTTTTTTCAGTAGTAAACTAGAATATAGACTAACTTCTAGATGGATGGTAACAAAAACAAGCTTGGGTTTGGGTTGTATGTATAATCACACACCTTTACTGACCTCTAACTTAGGCCGGGTTACTATGCTACTGCAAATATCATGAGTATGTCTTTGTACTTATGCATACTCCTTTCTATTGATTCACATCATAGTGGTAAGGCTGGGAATGCTCAACCTGGTACAGGGTGGATTGGGTTGTTTTTCTGGGAACAAACACCCGGATTCTTTCATGAGTATGCCTTTGGGCTATCATCTTGCAGTGCAACTCAGAATTGTTGGAATCGGTAGAGATGTCTGTACAATGCTATTCGAGTGGCCAAGGTCGTAATTTAAGTGTGAGTGGTTGTGTGGGAGTTGTAGCAGGTAGCCAATCGTCAAGCTAGAATTGTGTGTCTGTGTGTCTGTGTGTCTGAGTGTGTGTGTGTGTGTGTGTGTGTGTGTGTGTGTGTGTGTGTGTGTGTGTGTGTGTGTTGAGAGAGAGAGAGAGAGAGAGAGAGAGAGAGAGAGAGAGAGAGAGAGAGAGAAAGAAAGAAAGAAAGTATCACAATAGCTTCAAATGCATGCAAGTGAATATAGAAAGCTTCCATAAACTAATATGGTGAGGCCAATGCCAGCTGTATGCATGTTCATGTTAAAAATTACGTGGAACTTCATGTGGCCACTTGCAACACCTCATAATATTTAATGTGCATGAATGTTCATGTTAAAAATTACGTGGAACTTCATGTGGCCACTTGCAACACCTCATAATATTTAATGCTTTCATTCACAGCCAAAGATAAAAAAAAGTTGCATACCCATGTGAACTCTTAAATGAGGCCTTATTTGATTTGATGTTGGCAACCTATCCTACCACCTCTTAGCCTTGAATAAATGCCAATGGGGAAAAACCCATATTGGTTGCTGTTTCCACCATGAAGGTGTTCTTATTATCCGATTTTTTTAATATATGTGCAAACCTAGTATTTTTTACGTGTTACAAAGAGATGCATTGTATAAATCATATGTGGACAAATATGAGAGATATTTGTCAGTTTTTTGTACAATCCCATAGGGTCTCTAATTTCTATTGGCTTGGTTCTCTTTTTCTCTTTATGTGCTGCCATGAGCTTGTCCCGAATTTGTTGTAGCTTAAATACGTCTCGAGTGATGCTCATCCTAGCTGTCTGCTTGTACCCCTGTTTGTCAACAATGGTTTCATACAAGAGGCTAATATTCTTACATGCTATACTTGATGTTGTCTTAAAAGCACCCCTATCTCTATGGTATGTAGTCATCTTTCCAATCTTTTTTTTTTAAATATATTAAATTTGTGAAAATTTCGGCAGCATTTTGTTTGTACAACCTTTCTTTTTTCAAAAAAAGCCCGTTGTACATAATGACAAATATCCTCAAAGGAGGTTGTCATACACCCTCTTTACATTTCAACCTTTTGGTCTACCATGGTACGTTTACTTAAGTGGTTTACAAACTAAAGTGTTAGTATCTTGTGTTGTCATGTATTTATATCCTAACTTGCAAAAATTTCGGCAGAATTTCCTTTCTATTGTTACAATTGTTTCAAAAAAAAGTAAGTACACTTTGTATCTATTTATCCTCACATGAGGTTTTTGTAGCTCGCCTGTCATATCTTAGTTCCTTACTTCTGCTACTTTTTGTTCAAAGGATCTGACATTGCTACTTCTAGAAACTTATTACATTTAGTTTGGCATAAGGGAAACATATGTATGTACTCAATACAATACGGATTTTTGTACCTGAATCGTATTTGTCGTTGCCATTTGTATTCTTGCAAATAATCTTATCACAATCGAAACTGTTCCAAAATGGGTTCCCAGACACAGTTTTTTGTTTAATACTATGCTTGCTTTTTTTTAAAACCTTTGTACAATATGCATATGCTTTTATGTACTTGAATATATGTTACTTTGTTGGTGGGTTTCGTCTTATGGTTCTTCAAAAATAGGAAGTGAGCATGCATATGTATATATTGCTTTACATTAATACGTTTATTATGGAGAATGAACAATATACATGGGTTTTGATGCCTAGCACATAGTGCATGCTCTGTCTCAGCTACTTTATTCATAAGTAATATGGTATGATGAATGTCTGTACCTATGTGTATTGAGCTTGTAAAATATCTCAAAAAACTTGTTTTACCTTGCTGTGTTGCGCAATTAAGCACTCTGATTTGTGTATTTGGTTGCCAGTGCTTCTTCTTTTCCTTGGAGCGTATTCCCTATGTAATCGTATCCCGCCACGCACGGTTTTCAGCTTGTGCTTGCGCTACCGCTTATGAGGAGATGGCGTTGAAGGTCACGCCATGGCTTTATGCACCGTGTGTGTGTGTGTGTGTGTGTGTGTGTGTGTGTGTGTGTGTGTGTGTGTGTGTGTGTGTGTGTGTGTGTGTGTGTGTGTGTGTGTGTGTGTGTGAGAGAGAGAGAGAGAGAGAGAGAGAGGATGTTAGCGTTGCAAGAAATCGCCACAACTTTCGCTCTGTATGCAGTATGTTTGTAGGTGATTCTGTGTGATATCCATTGTTACTGTGTGTGTAGGTAAGTGCTATGCGATATCCAATGCTCATTGTGTGTGTGTGTGTGTAGGTATTATGTGATACCTTTCTCACCACTATAGATGGCCTAAGTGGGCACCTTGTGGTTCTAAGGCCTTGTGCTATCTATATATATAGCTTGCTTGAGCATTTGGCACTTTTAAAGCATACAGCGTGCGTATTTTTGTTTCATGCACAGAGGTATGGGCCAGTTGTAAGGCCTCCGATTTTTTCCGGATACACCTTGAAGAGGTTTTTTAACATTTAGTTCTATTTAAAAAGATAGAGAGCTTTAGCCTTTAAGTTTTTATTTTTTGATATTTACCATCACAGTTTTTAAACCAATTGATATATTGTGAAATAGGCAATAATTGGATATTTATTGTACCCATCGAGCAAACATACTTGGGGTTTAAATATTTTTATTAGTTTTTACCAAGAAAAAGTATTTTCTTCGGGGTTTTATACCAGTGTCAGTCCGAAAATATTCCGCCGGATATGTACAAGTTACCTTCTACAAAGACTCGATACTATAATTGTATTATTGGACTTCCTCAGTGTGTATTTTAATTGCCTGCGCTATACTTATCTAAGGTTTAGTTTGTTTTTTTTTTAATTCTATAACCAAACAAATACTGAATAAAAAATTTAAAAAATGTGTATAAAAAACCTTATACTGCTGATAAGTTTCAACTATACATCTATTCTCCTTGGGCAAGTTTGCTTACGGGTTTAATGCCAAAAAAAACGGTATCCATAATGATTGAGAAGGAGTAAAAACCTACATTTGTTATTTTTGCCACTTGCACAATTGTTTCCAGTTGGAGTTTATTATACAAAGGATCAATTTAACTTGTACATAACAAAAAGTGTACACCGTCTGGAGCCATACTCTGTCATTGTTGGCGTCCATCATTCATTTACAAGTGAAGTAGTTGCCTGTGTCATACGCATCTTTCAACAATAAATACATCTCAAAATGTGTGTGTGTGTGTGTTCATGTGTGTGAGATTGTGTGACTTCTCTAATTGTGGCTCAGTTCCAATATAGTATGTGTGTGTGTGTGTGTGTGTGTGTGTGTGTGTGTGTGTGTGTGTGTGTGTGTGTGTGTGTGTGTGTGTGTGTGTGTGTGTGTCCCTCCCCCATCCCTGAGAAAAGGTGCACTTGGTGGAGGATAGGCCACCAAGTGGACCTATCCTCTACCAATTCTATGTTTAAGGGTATTGATGGTAAATCTAATGCCAGGAAATTTATTTTCTTCAATAAAGTTAGTAATACATGTAACAATCTTCTCTTTTTTTAAACCATTCTCTTCAAACATAGAAATAAGCTTATTTAAATATGTACCGCATATGACTCTTGGGATGCATTGTATAGTATGGGAAGCACTTGTGATATGCAAACATTATATGCCATCCTTTTTGGTCTATTACTGGCTGCATGTATAAATGATACGTTGGGGCACAGTAATTTGTCTTTTTTCCATGCAATGTATGTAACATACTGCCCTTCCATTGGTTCACATAATTGAATATGTGTATTCAAATATGTAGCTTGGTTTTCCTTGTGTGTAGCTTTTATGCCAATAATGTCTAAAGGGTAAATAGCAAAGGGGTCCTCATGGGACAATGGTATTTTGTGGTTTAAACATTGCAAAATAAATGGATTATTAGCAAATAACAAATCATCCATATATCTCCATGAATATAAGAAAGCTTTCATTATATCATATCGTGCAAGACGAGATAATTTTTTTATGTATTATATCTCAAACCATGCCAAATACAAATTACACCATAGTGGAGAGAAATTATACCACATTGGTATACCTTTCTCTTGTCGGTAAATATGTTTGCCTAATTTGGTAAAGCAATTATCAAGGACAAATTCATTAATATTGTGTAAATATTCAAATGTCCAGACAACTTCATTTTTCTTTTTTGTAGGCACAATCCGCTTGCGGTTTTTCTTAAAGCCAAGATACTTCATATTTTTTATGAGTTTAATAATGTTGTCTAGTACTTCAAGCAATCCATGTTTGCCTTTATGAGGGATAGCCTCATAGCATGATGTTATGTCAAATGAATGAATGTTTGTGATATGTTTAGGTAAGTTTATCAAAAAATCATATTGGTTATTGATCATCCAATACCCATTAGTTTGTGTCCCAGAAAAAGTTTGTAGGTTTTTATGTATAATTTCAATGTACTCTATAAATCTCTGTACTACTCATTTTAGTGATTATGGTTGTAGCAGGAGTAAATACACAGTTATGTGCATTAGTGATCCATCTAAAATCCATTTTGTGGATTTTAAAATTTCCCATAAGATATGGGAGTGAATATTCTAATGGTGTCTATAACCTGATTTCCTGGGTATAAGAGCCTACGGCTTGACATATTTCATCTTCATTGGAGGAGAGAGGGCAAATTCAGGGGTTGCTAATCTTCTTCTTACAGCCATTTGTATGGGTTTTTTACATATGAATACAAGGGTTTGTGCTAATTTATCTAGTCCACAAATAAATAAGTATTGTAAGATATATTGAATTTAATACATTAGGTCTGTGTTTTTGTACCATGGAGTTTGATAAGGGAATTTATGGGAAAAGGTCTCATTAGCCACACTTCGGATATAATTGTAATGAGCTTTACTGTTTTCACATCCTAAAAAGGTGCATAAAGTCTTCCATACCTTGCCAAGTTTTCTTACTACTGACATAGGGTTTACAGGAACTAATGGAATGTGGTTTAAACCTTTCCTGATAAATTCTTGGAAGATTTTATGCCTAGCTATGTTATGGTCGATGGTGATTACATGTTTTCCGAAGGGTTCTAAGTCAACTAAAAATTTAGAGAATCGTTTATGAGTTAAGCACCCACATGGTTGTGTTTCATCAAAATCTTGAGCAAACACCGAATTTGGTTTGTAAAGAGTATGGTTTAGGTTATTGGTATACTTCCAACCGAAACATATCCTCAATTTTTCTAAATCATTATTGATGTGAAAATCATTAATCATTGTTTGAAAAAATAGTTTAGGGTTGATAAAGTCTATATATTTGTTGCAAAACAATATGTGAATAAATCTTCCATGCATCCGACTGCTACATTCAAGATGTAGTAAGCCATTATTTCTGATACTAAGTGAGCATCCCTAGTCTTCAGAATTTGAATATTCAAGGAGTATCTCCATAGTCTTCCGATCCTCTGAATTGCCTTGGTTTCTTGCTTGTTGACACCACACTGCTTGGTGTGTGTGTGATCTTCCTTAGTTGTTCCTTACCTTTTGGAGGCTTGAGTAAGGTTTCAATTGTGTTGGACACTGGTGTGTTTTGTAGCTTTTGAAGAAGTGGCACCCCTTGTGTGTATAGTACTAGCCCTTTAGCTGCGTCTAGCATATACTCATGAAATTGATAATAAATGATTACAACCTGCCTTAATTCTGTTGAGAATGAGGCTACCCGAGCTATAAAGGCATACACCTATGCCGGTCTTGATGAAAATTGAAAGAATCGTGGTAGATTCTGAAATACGTACCATAAAAATTGGTCAAACCAGATGATTGAAGAAGAACAATTGGAATTTCAGTTCTTCTGCATTGACATTTGAGGAAGGGTCGATAGGAATTCCAACAGTTTCTCAGAAACCGTTTTTGATCCTTTGCTCTGTCCATAAGAGACAGTCCCTTGGTGCGAGCAATGATTGCAGAGTTTGGACATTTCTTACCATTCCACATCGGATAGTTTGACCTGCTTGAGCTCAAAGAGAACATCTTGTGATAAGAGATGTTTAGCATGTAATGCAAGGGTTTTGCATTGCTCTACAATGTCTGTAGGTATGCTACAAAGCAAACCTAGAGAGGAAATTGTAAAAGGTGCCCGATGGTTCAAAATTTCATAGTCTCAAAGCTTGTGTTCAAGTCGGATAGCATCCAATTCCACTTTCCTGGGTGGTAATAGAGGGATAACTTCTGAAAAGATTTTAGAAACTGCTCTTTCAAGAGATATACTATTTGCATCCGCTAAAAAGTTGAGTGCTTCTTTCTCTTCCTCTTCAAGAAGGTCAAGATCTAGAAGGGGATTGATAACTTTTTCTGAGTGCTTAATTTCTATGGGGATCGCAAGGAGGTTATTGATGAAATACAACTTGTTCACAATAGAGGGTAAAGAGGTGAAATAAAAATCAAGATCTGAGCTATCTTGTGCATCAATAATGGGTAATTTTGCTAGGAAGGCACTAAATGCCTCTAGAAGTTTCTCTTTCTCTTCTAGAAAGAATTAGTAGAGAGTGCCAGTCATTGACAGAGGTTGTGTTCAAGACAAAAATAGAGTGGGTGATTATAGCTTGTTTCTCAAAATCCATCAATTTTTTGTGGAATTCCACCCCTTTGAAACACGAAATAATACATTGGGTACCAATTGGTGGGATCGGAATGTCCTCTTCTATACCATATCCCAGACGGGTGAGAGATGGAATCCAAAAATCCTGAATCAATCACCATATAAATATTATACAAATAGTTTGAATTATACCAGTATTAAGCATACTCTTTCTAGTATTAAGTTTTCTCAGTATATGATGGATACCCCCGACCAAAGGTATCCTGGGAAATGTTGTGTGTGTTTGAATTTAAAAATCCCATCTTTCAGAACCATATACTGATAAACTTAAACACGGCTTAAAAAAGTACATTGTGTATATAACAAAATATAGAACAATTTCTTGATAAAAAGTACATTACAAGATACTTGATACATGACAAAGTAGGAGTTAAAGCCGAAACTCCTATCATATGAGAGCAGGGATCTTTACATGCCAACCAACCACAAGTACAATTAATTAGAATTAATTTGCACTAAATGCGTGACAGGTATATCAAGCAATCCCCACTGCTTGTTATTGTTGTCACACCCTAGACCCCAACCATACTCCTAATCATAACTTATGTTTTCTTTTGCTCGTCTATGTAAGTAGGGTCAATTACGGTCTGCAAAAGTTTTTATGGGTTTACATAGCTTGGAGATAGGGTCTCTATTTTCTATTGGCTTGGTTCTATTTTTGTCTTTATGTGCTGCCATGAGCTTGTCCCGAATCTGTTGTAGCTTAAATACGTCTCGAGTGATGCTCATCCTTGTTGTCTGCTTGTATCCCTGTTTGTCAACAATGGTTTCATACATGAGGTTAATATTCTTACATGCTATACTTGATGTTGTCTTAAAAGCACCCCTATCTCTATGGTATGTACAGTCATCTTTCCAATCTATTTTTTCTAAATATATTAAATTTGTGAAAATTTCGACAGCATTTTGTTTGTACAACCTTTCTTTTTTCAAAAAAAAACCCGTTGTACATAATGACAAATATCCTCACAGGAGGTTATCATACACCCTCTTTACATTTCAACCTTTTGGTCTACCATGGTACATTTACTTAAGTGCTTTAAAAAGTGAAGTGTTACTATCTTGTGTTGTTATGTATTTATATCCTAACTTGCAAAAATTTCGGCAGCATTTCCTTTGTATTGTTACTATTTTTCCAAAAAAAAATAAGTACACTTTATATCTATTTATCCTCACATGAGGTTTTTGTAGCCCGCCTGTCATATCTTAATTACTTAATTCTGCTACTTTTTGTTCAAACGATTTGACATTGCTACTTCTAGAAACTTATTACATTTAGTTTGGCATAAGGGAAACATATGTATGTACTCAAAACAGTACCGATTTTTGTAACTGAACCGCATTTGTCGTTGCCATTTGTATTCTTGCAAATAAGCTTATCACAACGACGGCTTCCCCTTCGTTTACTGTATCGAAACTGTTCCAAAACGGGTTCCCAGACACAATTTTTTGTTTAATACTATGCTTGCTTTTATTAAAAAAAACTATGTACAATATGCATATGCTTATATGTACTTGAATATACGTTACTTTGTTGGTGAGTTTCCTCTTATGGTTGTTCAAAAATAGGAAGTGAGCACGCATATGCATATATTGCTTTACATTAATGCGTTTATTATGGAGAATGAACAATATACAGAGGTTTTGATGTCTAGCACATAGTGCATGCTCTCTCTCAGCTACTTTATTCATAAGTAATATGGTATGTTGAATGTATGTACCTATGTGTATGAGCGTGTAAAATATCTCAAAAAACTTGTTTTACCTTGGTGTGTTGCACAATTAAGCACTCTGATTTGTGTATCTGGCTGTCAGTGCTTCTTCTTTTCCTTGGAGCGTATTCCGTGCGTAATCATATCCCGCCACACGGGGTTTTCAGCTTGTGCTTGCACTACCGCTTATGAGGAGATGGCGCTAAAGGTCACGCCATGGCTTTATGCACCGTATGTGTGTGTGTGTGTGTGTGTGTGTGTGTGTGTGTGTGTGTGTGTGTGTGTGTGTGTGTGTGTGTGTGTGTGTGTGTGTGTGTGTGTGTGTGTGTGTGTGTGTGTGTGTGTGTGTGTGTGTGCACTGTAGACTTGCTGTGTGTGTGAGTGAGGGTGTTAGCGTTGCAAGAAATCGCCACAACTTTTGCCCTGTATGCAGTACGTTTGCAAGAGAGTCTGTGTGATATCCAATGTTACTGTGTGTGTAGTTAAGTGCTATGCAATATCCAATGCTCACTGTGTGTGTGTGTGTGTGTGTGTGTGTGTGTGTGTGTAGGTATTATGTGATAACTTTCTCAGCGCTACAGATGGCCTAAGTGGGCACCTTGTGATTCTAAGTCCTTGCGCTATCTGTATTTATAGCTTGCTTGAGCATTCGGCGCTTTTAAAGCATACAGCGTGCGTATTTTTGTTTCATGCATAGAGGTATGGGCCAGCTGTAAGGCCTCCAATTTTTTCCAGATACGCCTTGAAGAGGTTTTTCAACATTTATTTCTATTTAAAAAGATAGAGAGATTTAGCCTTTAAGTTTTTATTTTTTGATATTTACCATCGCAGTTTTACTCACAGTTTTTAAACCAATTGATATATTGTGAAATAGGCAATAATTGGATATTTATTGTACCCATCGAGCAAACATACTCGGGGTTTAAATATTTTTATTAGTTTTTACCAAGAAAAGGGATTTTCTTCCGGGGTTTTATACCAATGTCAGTCCGCAAATATTCCGCCGGATATGTACAAGTTACCTTCTACGGAAACTTGATACTATAATTGTATTATTGGACTTCCTCAGAGGGTATTTTAATTGCCTGCACTATACTTATCTAAGGTTTATGTACAAGTTACCTTCTACGAAAACTTGATACTATAATTGTATTATTGGGCTTCCTCAGTGGGTATTTTAATTGCCTGCACTATACTTATCTAAGGTTTAGTTTGGTTTTTTTTAATTCTGTAACCAAAAAAATACTGAATAAAAAACTGAAAAAATGTGTATAAGAAACCTTATACTGCTGATAAGTTTCAACTATACATCTATTCTCCTTGGGCAAGTTTGCTCACGGGTTTAATGCCAAAAAAAACCGTATCCATAATGATTGAGAAGGAGTAAAAAACTACATCTGTTATTTTTGCCACTTGCACAACTGTTTCCAGTTGGAGTTTATTATACAAAGGATCAATTTAACTTGTACATAACAAAAAGTGTACACCGTCTGGAGCCATACTCTATCATTGTTGTCGTCCATCATTCATCTACGAGTGAAGTAGTTGCGTGTGTCATATGCATCTTTCAACAATAAATACATCTCAAAATGTGTGTGTGTGTGTGTGTGTGTGTGTGTGTGTGTGTGTGTGTGTGTGTGTGTGTGTGTGTGTGTGTGTGTGTGTGTGTGTGTGTGTGAAATTGTGTGACTTCTATAAATATGGCTCAGTTGCAATATTGTGTGTGTGTGTGTGTGTGTGTGTGTGTGTGTGTGTGTGTGTGTGTGTGTGATCCGAGGATAGGATCCACAAGAAAGGCCCACCAAGATAGACTCTTAGAAAGAACTTTTAAGATTTAAATTCTATTAGTTAAAGAGATAGTAACATTCCTGTCAATGAACATGTGTGTGTGTGTGTGTGTGTGTGTGTGTGAAGGGGTCTACAACAAGGTAGTGAATAAAATGAAGGGGGGTGTAGTGATGGATGGAGAGAGAGAGAGAGAGAGAGAGAAATTAGATGAAATGAAATGTTATATTGAACGTCTTCAAAAGGCCAAAATGACCTATGAGACGAAACTGATATAATGTTGGTGGATCTTATACAATGTCTAGGTACAAAAATAAAATGAAGTAAAGTGAAAAACTAAAATCTTAATTGCTAGAAAGCAGCTAGCTGGAACTAAGTAGGATATGAGTGGGGGGGTCAAAGTAGTGACTAGGGGCTAATACAACACAATGTGGGTGTGCGTGTGTGAATATAATGGGTGAGAGCTGATACAAAGGCTGATACAAGATGAGCAGGATGTACAATTTTCAAAGAGTTAAATCATAAGAGATCCATCATCGGTTGCTGGGAGAATCTCATCAATCTCCTCCATGAATCTCCTCCATGGTCAGTAGTCTGATCAAGCGTCATGCATGTTGGGCCAAAGGGATCTAAATTCGTCGATGTTGTGTAGTGCTTCGTAGTTGTGGGCGTCTAGATCTCTCTAGCTCGATCAATCAACGTGCCTTTTGTGTGAGAAGAATGTGAGCTCTGATGTGGTAGTTGCACCTCTGGCTACCTAGTGTCCACTCTAAAGAAGTCTTTCGTCTCTGAGACTAGCTAGCCTCTCTTCTCATCAGGCTCTCCCTGTGTCTATGCATCTCAAGCAAAAATAGACCCAGACATCTTTGATCCTCATACCCCCATGACTGTAGAGAGTGGTCCAAAGCCTCTCTGAACATGGAGTGAAAGCTGCCTCGTATCTCGTAGTAAACTGGGCAGTGGCATGTGTAGTGAAACTCTATCTCAGGCGCAATGTGACATAGGGGATATGTCCTGGTCTATGTTGGTACTCCGCTGTATCTACAAGTCTCTTGATCAAAAGCTGGTGTGAAAATGTGCGTATCTGGCCAATAGCACATCGTATCCCATAAGATAAGTGGGTGTCCATGTGTTTGCACCTCATCATAAAACCATCCTCAGTAAGCTGGAGAAGATGCTCTCTATAGAAATCCATCTTCGTGCCCAACTCCTGAGCCAGGTGTATCCAAGTCCTCCTAGTATCTAGATGAATCAGGTCTTGCAGGAAGAGCCTAGTGATCTCGGACTGTGTAAGAGTCAAAAAGGGTGCCCTAATGAGTACCGAAAGGGGGGAAATCTTTCCATGTTGAACCCACGTACCTGGAACCATGATGTCATCTCCCCATACCAGCATGCTATGTCTCCTTCCAAAGCTAACTGTTGAGAGGACTCAAGTGCTACGGGCATATCTGTCTCTAAGGAGGTCCCACAAGTGGTGTAAAAAGGAGACTGATATGGTAAGCTCCTCAACCACTAATGGGGGGCAGCTAGCTTTGCTCAAATAATCTCATGTGGTATTGAAGCCTTGGCTCTAATAAGACGCGAGATCATAGAGACTAGAGGCTTCTCCATGTCTCCCCATCCATCAGTGCGACCTGACCTCCCGTGATGGTCCAATGAAGGCCCCCATATCTAAACTCCATAGAGCAATGCGAAAGCCACAAAAATATCAAAAAACCAGAGCTTTGTTGAGGCTCCTAGAATCGAATCTGTGAACACATCCTCTCCAATCCACCCAATGTTGCATGTGCTCTAGTCAGTCTAGTTTTTGTTACTCTCCTCAATGAAAATGTTGTTCCACTAAAGACCACCCCAAGGTAGGTGTAAGCATTTGTATACTCCACTATTTCATGGCCTTATGTGAATGTGGGTGCTGATCTCCTGGTCCATTGTGGGGTGGTGTTAAACACCATAACCTTGGTTTTACCAAGGTTGAGAGACAAACCACTGTCGTGAGAAAACCTATGCAAAGCATCCAAGTGACTTTGCATCCCCTCTGGAGAGTCGGAGATCAACACAATATCATAAACAAATAACAATAGTGGAATCCATGACCCTACCAATTGTGCACCTCTATCACCCTCTCTCTCAATATAGTCAAAAACCTCATCTACCTAATACCAAATAGAGTAGGAGAGAGCGGGCATCCTTGCTTCACCCTGATACTGGAGTGAACTAATGTAGATAACCACTCTAGAGTGCATAAATGCCCCACTACTGACCTGTATAATGCCATAATTCCCCAAATCAGCTCTATGGGTACTCCCATCTCCTGTAGTCTGTGCATCAATCTAGCTATGGGCATTCTGTCAAATGCTTTGTGGAAGTCCACAAAGCTACAATAGCCATGTGATCTTCCCTCCTCAATAATGGCTGTGAGTGTCAAAATGTGGTCAAGAGTAAAAAAACCTTTCCTGAACCCCCGACTACGCGTATACCCTCCTCCCTCTCTACCCATCTACTCACCTATTGCTCAAGAATGGATGCGTACAATCGTGCCAATGTGTGTCCAATCATAGGGTCTCTTGACTTGAAGATAGGTACAATAGTAGATAAACTCCAAGTATCACACAACCCTCACACATGGCACGGTTGAACATCACTACTAGAAACTCTACAAGCATATCCTTGGCATGTATAAAATTCTCAGCCATTAAGCCATCATAATGATATTCTCTCCCAATCCTCATCCTTTCAATGCCCTTCTTCACCATCTCATTGGTGAAAAAAGTACATGTGTGTGGGCATGGCTCAGGGGGAAGAGGCGGTTGTCCAAGAACTGTGTATAGAGATGACGCATACTAGCTCGATACTAGCCCCGGTCCTCTGTACAAGTAATGGCAGGAGGGGAGGAGTGCTCATGAAAGAGTCACCATGCCTCACCTGAGTCTTGATTCAAGAATAGTTGGTTTAGATCCTACTCTAGTCAAGCCAAAAATACCCTCATCTTCAGCTGCACTTTGTGATTGTCTATGAGTGATGTCCCCCAAAAGCACCTCCCTTAGAAGCCTGGCTCTTGTCTCACGGCACACTGCATCATACCAACCGTTCTGGGGCATGCTCCCAGAACGTCGTCTCTGCTTAGGCTGGGTGTGTGGGTATGCCTCTGCTGTTGCATCATGCAATGTTTGTGTCAGTATAGTAGTAAGGTCCTCCAAGGTTGCCCTGGCTCCTCAGTGCACAGGCGTCTATAGATCCCATCTATGTAGACAGAGTCAGTCTCCTATGTAAAGGTGTAGCGAGTAGGGGTTGCTATCCGTGGTATGTATGCTACATTAAACTGGAAAGATATGGTCAATGACACAAGGGCATGGTCTACTACCACACCAACAGGTCTAGGTCCAACTGTGAGGTCATGGATACTAGAGATAAATCTCGGTTGTGCCATGACATAATCCACTGTGTTGGCTCCATGTCTGTGTGGAAAGCATGTAAAACCTCTTGCAGCACGAAATCTCTGTAGGCCATTCAAAATGGCCAATCCATGTGTAGTCCCCATGTCTATCAATTGTCGTCCATACTTAGTATGATCCACATCTTGTGATATTCTAGATAGGCCCATCTCTGCAACATCCAACTCCCTCAACATCTCCTCTGAAGTAACATAAAATAATGTATGGTGATGGGCAGAGAGTCCTAGCATTGAAGTCCCCCGGGATGATAATGTCACCATCCCTAGAGAACTCCCATATGTCATCATCCAAAATAGAAAAGGGGGATTGTCCTCTAGGTGGTGCATATACTGACGTACTTGGAGGAAGTAGCAAATAGCAATGTAGAGGTATATGCATGTCTCTGCCCTCAACCTTACCCATATGTACCTAGCTTGTGATGGAAATGGATTATGAATTTTGAGAATAGCGGAATTAAGAGAATTAGAGTGAGCATTTTTATGAGACTACTTTGAGAACATAGAGGGTGAACTTAATTAGCGATAGAAACATAACCATTATACTTAATCACATGGTGCATGAAGAATACTTTTGCAAGAGAGAGAGTTAGAGAACTTGACAACACTTGAGGACCAGATATATGTGGAGCCGACGATCCCCCCTCCAATAGGCTTTTGTACTATAGATTCTCCCATAAAGAGATACTTGGTACAATACAATCTTTGTGTTCCTTGTGACCTAGGTGATGCAATGAAGATGGAAAACTTCATGCATCACGAGCATAACATAAACTTCTAAAAGCATTAACCGTACGTATATACATACACACGTACATATCTATGTATACACACACACACACACACATATTATATATATATATATATATATATATATGTGTATGTATATACACACGTACATATCTATGTATATATATACATATATATGTACGTATCTATCTATAGATATACATATATATGTACATACATATCTACATATATACGTACATATATATATATATACATACACGTACATATATACATATATATATATATATATATATATATATATATATACATATATATATATATATATATACATGTATATATATATAGTTAGTTAGATGAACTTGTTTAGGTTTTACAGAGAAGCCAATGCATTAGGATGAAGCCTCAAGCTAGCGATATCTAATCGATGAAGCTTCATTTGATGTTCGTGTCACCAACCAAAAGGGAATCACGGAACAAATGCATTGTTTGCTTTTTCTTTGAGGCATGGCTTTGTAAGTTTGCAAATTGTATCACAATAAAAATAATTTACTAGGAAAGGAAAAGCATTTATCATGCAAAGTCTTGTCAAGACAGAGGAAGACAAAGGAAAGAGTTGTAGCTAGCTTGTCCACATGACATTTTTGAATGGCTATCTATTTTTGGGGCTCCATTTGCTAAAAGAGTCTTGGAAGAGATGACATGTGATACAAGCTCATCAAACTATTTGAACCCTATTGTGTTCAACGAATAGGCACTAAAGTAAATATATCGTGTATGCATTGAAGAGTAAAGAGCGTGTATGGTCGCAAGTGTGAGTTTTTTTGTGGTATTGAGTGGATGAGACAAAGTGAAAAATATGAAGCGTACATTATAGAGCCAACTACAAATTGTAGGTTTCTTATCTTTTTTATCCATGCCTATGTAGGAGAATGGATTGTGCACACTTGACTACGGGCCAAGACACAATTTGAAGACACATTGCGTCAAGTCCCCCCCCCCCCCTTCACTTGATTAGTCCGTGCATTATATGATTTTATATACATTCGTAATATATTCTCTAATTTCAAAAATTTAACCGTCACTTTTGCTTTCCTTCCTACTTCCTCAAGGATAAGTTCCTTTCAAAAACAAACATATTCAACTAAACACTTTGCTCATGGTGTTTTAACCATACATATCAGAAGGGGACGATATCATTCACTATCTTTTGTTCTTGATTTGCGCCTCCATCGGGGTGGGCCAATCACTACTAGCTAAGGCTTAGGCATCTTGTTGTTAAAGCATCTCCTTATCCAAGGCATTGACTTGTGCCACCAATAATGCAACAGAAGGAGATTGTTCCTCTTCCAAACGCACTTCCTCCAAGAAGGTGAGGTTGGCAAAAGAATCAATCTTCTTCTCTATATTAGAGCAACTTGATCCAATATATTTGGTAATAATAGTGGTTTTACATCCAAATGGTTATTAAAAGTTAATTTTTTCTGCAAGGAAGATCATTAAAAATACATAACTAAAAGTATAAACTATTCTAACAAAGCCAACTAATTGAAGATCCCTTCGGCTTGATCCTCCTGATCAATGTAACATAACATCCATGAAGGTATTCTTGCATTATTTTGTTCAAAAAAGGCGTGACTAAAGGGAATTTCAACCACGTGACTCAATAAGCAAGTTCATGAATACATCATACGCAATGACAAAACAGGTGTTAACGAATCAGCACCTAAGAAGGTGAGCTAATTTGATATCAATGTCATGTCCATTACGTAGAAGAAAAAAGACTCCTAAAACTCACATGCCGGCTCCTTGACACCGGTGTGATTCAAACATGCGGCCTTTTCGTAAATGTATTGAGCATTATTGATTGTGGCATCCTTAAATTTCATAACAACCAAGCCAAATCCTAATAAGTTTGCTCATCCGTAGTGACTTGAAGGCTAAATTTCTACCTCGGCCCTCTGCATGAGTTAATAGAACCTAATTCTCATGGGATTAAAGCTACTCAATTGTAGGTAGGAAAAGGCTCTTTTTTGGTTGGTCAAATTCTCCATTTTGGGGTAGTGCCATAAGGGCGTGGCTAAGACATGTGGACATCCGGGAGAAGTGCTCAACTCATATTAAACGGAAATTTGAGGTCGGCCAACAGATGGACCCTAGTTGCCCGGATGGACGCCCTCATCGGAAGGCTATTCAAATCAACCTTTATATTCAAAAATACTTCTCCCTTGCATTTAGACGTAGACCCCTTGCATTTTGGAGCTAGAAAAACAACACAATACATAAATCTCATATTACGACAACCCTCATCACAAAACCTGGCTAGCGACGCAACAATCCGAGGTGAATATTTAAAAGCGAGATACATTACGTGCACCTTCAGTCCCTGCAGACGACTCCTATATGCCAAAGGCCTTAATATACTATTGTTCTTTGTTTCAAGCTATCAATATTTCCAATCGGATGCCTCGTGAACACATTGCTCATCTTGTTTTCCCTAAAAAATCCAACACCACAATGCACTGCTCAGCGTAAGCGTTGTTGATCTCCTCCTGAATTGTGCCACTCAACTCATTGCTTGAAGCAGAACCACCAAAACACATTGAAGGGACTATTACCATAGTCACATGCAACCGGGAATCAGAACAAGACCAGCAATAGAAACAGCTTTTGCAATGGAACAGATTAGAAACGGCTTCTTCTAGCCATTTTTTGTATGCATCCTTCAGAACTTCCTTAAAGAACAGCAGAAGGAAATGACAAATGGGTGACTAAACAGAATATCTAATCATATACACCCCTAAACAGACTTTCCTTGTGACTATGAAAATGAATATTGAAGTGTCAATTCAAGAAAAGATGCAAAGTTTACCAAACCTACAGCTTTTTCTCCATGAAAAAAGCAAACCTTGAATTTCTTTTGGGACATCTCAAAAATTGAACTCCCGTCCGTGTTCTGGTACAACAGTCCGCAAATTTGAGTTGAGTAGGATGATTGAAAAAACCGATGCCCAATATGGTCTCCTGTGCGCCAGCTACCAAACAACTTACACCGCCCAAATGCTCTGAGAACTAATTAATCAGTATTGCAAAAAAACTTTACAATTCTAAGTGCTATACTGCAACAAGCTGGCTTTCTGTTGCCCCATAAAACGCAACAGGATTCGTCACACTGGACTGCCCTCATCCACTGCATTGATGTCCCATCTCAAGAAATCTGCGTTGCAGACCCTCGAGCCCAATAGAGCTGTGCTAGTAAATAATGAATCATGCCTCATGGATCACCTGCATATGTGACCAAGAAGGCAGTGAGTTCACGTATGAGCAAGGACTTCATTCAACAAAGGCAACAGAAAACAAAAAGAGCTATATGATCCATACAACACACCCACCTTCAGGGGGTCAATGAGAAAATAACTGTTGCAACCTGTGATGGATCACCAAAGATGGCATACAACTACGAAACATATATACAACAAAATGCACTTGCCATAGACATTTTAGGATCAAATTTAAAACGCTCATTCAAATCATTGCTAATCAGCCTTCAAGCAATACATTTGAATCCCTAGCAATACAAAAGTGACCTTAACTTGCTTCCTGACAACAGACAACAAACACCAATATACTCGCCACTCTTTTCAGAATCTTACCATGGAATCTCTTGTTTGGTGTATGAGAAAAATTTTCCAGTATCCTCTGGTGTGAGTGAGTCTAGTATGTCCATCAGCTTTTCGGCAGAAGTTTCTGGAGTAAACAGCTTCTCTGGTGGTATATCACGTTGATAAGGCTTTGAAAGTTCTGTGTCGACAACCCCAGGATGTATAACAACACAAATCACAGGATCTTTTCTGCGTTGACACTCCACCGATAGAGTTTTTGTAACTGAACCACCAATAAAAACCACAATCAAACAAAACTCTCTGCAGACCATACTAAACCAGAGGTAAAAGCACGTGGTTATTTCAGCACTCAAAGAGAGAGAAAGAGCCAAAAATGTACAAGTACCTTGATTTGATGAATTTGCTGCATCTAGACATCTGCTAGAGATTGGTGAGATCTAGATGTGAGGGCTAAATGATTCATGATCGTGATCCTATTGCTCAAGAGTCTGCACAAGACGTAGTATGATACAAGGGCCTAACTGATCTGCATACAAGGGGGCGCCCCCAGGTCCCTCCCTCCCTAATTTGTCAAAGCAAACAAACTGCCGAATTCCCCAAATACACCCCACGACACCATAGATGGGAATCTGAAGGGTCAAAAACCCTCAAACATGCTGGACATGATTTTGACACCATCCAACACAATGAACAAGAGATGAGCCTCACAAGGCGAGGTTACCCAAAAAGAAGCCCTTTCTCCCTGGACCTAGGCGGAAAACTAAAGAGATGACCCTCAATACTAACGGGCTGTACTTTTCGACGGGCAGTTTTTAGCCTTTTAGCTTAAGCTTGTTTTTCTATTTCCATTTAATGAGAACTACAATGAATTTGAATGTCTTATCTCTGTCTCCTCGACCATATTGGCCTTTTTGAGAAGTTGATTGATAGTCTTTCTTTCTCTCTCTCTTTCAACCCCTCCTCAAGGGGCGCCCCCAGGTCCCTCCCTCCCTAATTTGGTCAAGTAAACAAACTGCCGAATTCCCCAAATACACCCCACGACACCATAGATGGGAATCTGAAGGGTCAAAAACCCTAAAACATGCTGGACATGATTTTGACACCATCCAACACAATGAACAAGAGATGAGCCTCACAAGGCGAGGTTACCCAAAAAGAAGCCCTTTCTCCCTGGACCTAGGCAGAAAACTAAAGAGATGACCCTCAATACTAACGGGCTGTACTTTTCGACGGGCAGTTTTTAGCCTTTTAGCTTAAGCTTGTTTTTCTATTTCCATTTAATGAGAACTACAATGAATTTGAATGTCTTATCTCCGTCTCCCCAGCCTTATTGGCCTTTTTGAGAAGTTGATTGATAGTCTTTCTTTCTTTCTTTCTCTCTTTCAACCCCTCCTCGTAAATGGGGCATGGACTTGAACTATTATTAGAAGAAACAACCAAAAACTATGTGTAAGATCAAAATTCCGGAAAAAGGACCCCTTGCTCATGATACTTTTTACTCATATCTGTGCACACTCGCAGGCATGCGGAGGTAATGCTCAAGTTTGAAAACAAAAATCCAATGTTTCCTAATTTAGGACTGTATATAGGCCAGCATAATGTGTTATTTTCTAATGAAAGTACGATTAATCATAGAAAATCACAGCTCTGGTGTCAGCTTACACTGATTGAGGCTCGCCTTTGATGCACGATATGCATACCAACCACCCAGTAAATTGTCTCGAAGAGAAGCCATCTTGCATGTTATATTTGCCACAACTGCAACTTCTCTTCCTGTGCCTTGACCTAATCCAGTTTTGAGTAATGGCATCATATGCTACACCAAAAAAAAAAATTCAAGGTTCATTCTACTAGCAAGAATAGAAAAAGTTTAAAAAGCTCTGCTTCAACCAAAATACCTTCGCAACTAGGATTGGACCCACTGCATTGACCCTATATGCGAGCATCAAATTCTTAGGATCCACATTCACTAGCTTAGGCTCTGCATTAAGTTTAATACATAAATTTGTGAACTAATGATGTCAAGACATAAAATGACAAGAATATTATACTGCTCCTTCTCAGCACAAAAGGAGAACATTTAGTCATCCAAGTGATTTATGGACCTGGCTCCATCTGATCAGGTATATGGAGAATTCCAGAAGTTGACACTAGCATATCCAATCTTCCATATTTACTTGAAATTTCCTTTGCCACTGCCTGGAGCAAAAGTAAACAAGTAAGCGTACACAAGTCATGATGTCAAAACAGACAAACAATATCGTGTCAAGTCAAACCTGACTCTCCACCAGAAAATAAAAATATGTCAAAAAAACAAGAACTATTGCACTGAAGTCTCGAATAATGTAGAGCTCCCCAAGTAGAATTTGAATCCTCGGTTCTTGTTAACACTCCTTTGTTTTAAATCAATAGTATAGACAAGCAGCAATGGCAAGCTCATATCAGCCACAACGACACAGCACCAAATAATGCAAACTCCCAAGTAAAACTCAAACCCTCAGAGCTTGTCAACACCTGAAATACTCATTTCTACAGTGAGTGTGCAGACAGGAGCAATGACAAAGTTTCATACTCCGTGAAGGCCACAGCAAGGACAAGTCATACACCAATCAGCATTGCAAACCGTGCTCCCACAGCCGCCACACAGAGGACAAGCAACCAAATAATGCAGCCACCAAACCAAGATCTACAACCTTCCTAAAGCCCAAGTCCCAGTCCTTGGCAGGGACAGGACGCTAGCCAACTTCATTCCTCCTTCCAGAGAAAAAGAATGCCCAGGCTTGAACTACTGCAAGCAAGCTGATGGCCCAAACCTAGAAAATCTTACCGCCTGCAGCCATCTGCTCTGGTTTAATCGCACCAACCTGCTTAAGCCACCAAGAATCCCCACTGAATGGGACAAGACAGATTTCAAACAGTTGTCTGTGAAGCACTACCCAGTTTCCATCAGTGGATGGGTGCTTTGATGTGCAGAAGAGGATGTGTTGAGCCAAAGTAGGTGGCCCAGGGTTGCTTTCAGGTTTAGTGGGCTCAGCATGCTTTATTGATTTTCATCATGCTCCTATCGTTTTGACTCGCTCAAACTTGAGAGCTGTGGATTCCAGGTGAAAAAAGGCGAGTAATCATTGATGGGCCGGCTGAACATCATAAAGACACTGTCGAGGTTGAAAAAAGAACTGGCATGTTCAGCTCACACACATACACCTATTGGTAAGATCACAGGCATCATTCCTGAAATCCACCTTTCACTAGACCTGATGAGGACTTTGAGATGGCTGGATAGGGAAGTTCAAAAGGTTGGACGTTTCATATAAGTAACCATGTATTAAGATACTTGATGAAACGTGAAACCGAGTGAAACGTTAATGGTGTTAATGTCAGTCCATGAAAGAAATCTTATTTTTATAATCCCAAGGCAAAAATTTAGTGATCTTAAACGTTGTGGAAAATGGGTTTCTCTCGATTGCACTTCTCATGAACGAAGGTCAAAGAAGCTGGTATATCATAGGATGCTAGTATATCATAGACCTCTGAGTCTTCTAGGGCAGAAGGCTAGCTCTAATTTTGTGAAACAGTGTAACAGACTTGGACACTCCAAGTCGAGAATCTACCGCGACACCACAATAAATCACTTCAAAACAGTTCAAGGTTCACAATTGATTCCACACTAGCCCGGCGGAGTTCCGTGCCTAGAGATATTGGCCCCAAATATTGGCGCCCTTTCTGTATTTCTTTTGTATTAATCTGCAACTCAAAGTACAAGCGAGTAGTCGGGACTCACTCTCAAACTTTGCATCCAGATGCTCTGAGAAGTGAGAGCCCCGAACTACCAATTTAAAGACTTACAAGGGATGCCAAAAGCAGAGCCCAAAAGCTGAAAATACAAAGCCTGTTCTTTTTTCTCTCTCAAGCTCTCTTGAGCCTAAATAAAGCAAAAGAGTTCTCTCTCTCTCTCTCTCTCTCTCTCTCTCTCTCTCTCTCTCTCTCTCTCTCTCTCTTTCCAATTTGCGTAAGTAAAGCAAGGCTAAAAAGCTGCGTAGAACTTTTATTCCAGCCCCTGCGTAGAAAAAGCAGGCCCAAAAGCTGTTCGCAAATGCCACGTGGCTGTTGCCCGCGTTTTCCGCCGTGATTTCCGGGTCTGTCACATCACTGCCTGCACGGATTGCTGTACACTTTGCCACATCAACATTTCTGCTAGGGGGCTCAGAGGATGTGTGTGTGTGTGTGTACTGGGCACGCCACATCACAGGGGTGTGACATACCCCCCTCTTGAAAGCATTGTAATCACCCTCGATTACGCCTACAAAACAGACAGAAGCCATAAACTGTCTTAGCAGACACTGACTGTTAGTACCGACGCACTAGGAACACACATCTAGCACATGTACCAATCGACAGTCACATCACACGACATCATAGGACATCACTTGACATCACATGACATCACATTCAACATTCATTCGGATCACAGACCATGATTTATCGACAATGCAATTAGCAATCGGATCCAGATCCACTCAAGATCTCATAGATGCCCGATTGACTA
The DNA here is from genome assembly GCF_014529385.1 of Adiantum capillus-veneris. Classification (NCBI taxonomy): domain Eukaryota; kingdom Viridiplantae; phylum Streptophyta; class Polypodiopsida; order Polypodiales; family Pteridaceae; genus Adiantum; species Adiantum capillus-veneris. Next base: position 28,429,014 of record NC_140953.1, on the reverse strand, counting down.
ACCCCTATTGCAACCATGTCTATCGAGATCATTCAGACCAAAATGTTGCAATCATTTCGTCTATCAGTTCCTGCACTTAAACAAGTCAAAAACAAATCAGTTCCATATTTTTCCGGAATTCCATTTTATAAAGTCATACAGCAAAATAATGTCAGCTCTCAGTATCCCTGAAGCTCAAAGAGACATCAGTGACTCTAATATTCAAAAAAAATCGAGGCATCTATTGACAAAGGAGCGGAGTAACTCCCCTCTTGTGCATACCCACTGCACCACATCTCCGGCCAAGCTGAATTCGGGGTTCCATTTGGAATAGACTATGCTAAACCAAAAGCTTCAAGGTAAAGTTTCACAATCTGAGGAGTATCTGCTAGGTCCTCCTCCTCCATCCACTTCGCATCCAATGCAGGATAGTTCTTGAATTTAACCAAGAACCGCCTTCTCACTTTAACCTTGTTCTTTCTGTCCTTACGTGCCAATATCTGTTCTGGAACAAGGATCTCCTCGTTTTCTTCCACTTCGGGTTGCTCATCAGGCTCCCCATCTTTGGACACATCACCTTTAAAAGGTTTCAAGAGACTCACATGAAATGCATTGTCAGGCAGTTTCAAACTGAAGGAGACATCATTAATTTTTTTTGAGATCTGGAAAGGTCCGTAGTATCGCATACTAAGCTTTGGAAAAAGCCTCTCCTTTCCCGTTTTCTTTCTCAGGCGTGCCTTCTCAAAACGTAAGAGCACCCAATCATTCTCCTTCAATTTCAAATCGCGTCGATGGCGATCTGCTGCCTTTTTCTGTCTTTCCTGAGATTTTTGCAAAGCCTCACGAACCTTGGCAAAAGCCGTGTCCAAGTCGCGCGTGTACTCGTCAGCTTCAAAAATCTTTCGTGCTTAGGAAGGGTGGAACCTTCACAGCACCTTCAGTAATCTCAAATGACGTCTTTCCCGTCGAAGAGTGTATCGTATTATTGTAGGCAAATTCCACCAAAGGTAGATACTTTTCCCATTGAGTCTTCTGATCCGAGATATAAGACTTCAATAAATCTAAAACCACTGAATTGGCAATCACAGATTGCCCGTCAGTTTGCGGGTGGAAAGATGACGAGATCTCCAACCGCGTGCCAATGTTCTCCCAAATTGCCTCCAAAACAAACTCGTGAACTTGAGATCCCTGTCGGAGACAATCGCCTCAGGCATGCCATGTAATCTAAAGATCTCGGCCACAAACGGTCTCGCTAAGTAATTCGGCTTGATTGTTTTCTTCACTGGAATGAAATGAACCTGCTTGCCAAATCTGTCAATAATAGTCCAGATAGTATCGTGACCACTCTGTGTTCACGGGAGATCAAAAATGAAATCCATTGCAATACTTTCCCAGGGGCGGGTGGGTATGGGTAAAGGCTGTAACAATCCCTGTGCTTTATGCCTATCAAACTTGACCTTCTGGCATACCAAGAAACTGTGCACAAAGTCGTCTACATCCTTCTTGAGTCTCGGCCAAAAGAAGTATTTCTCTACCCCTTTCAGTGTTAGGTGCAACGGAATGAATGTTTGCGCTTTGCTCAAGATGAGTGCTCCGAACTGTGCTCAAGGTTCCTTTTTGTTCTTATGGAAGGTAGAGCCTTCCGTTCTTAATGAGAGAATGCTATGATCACAAACAAAGTGAATGGACACTATGCGTGCAAGTGTATGAGATTGAGAGATAGAGAGAGAAGAGAGATACGACACCAAAGACGTTGTAAAACCCTCCTCCGAAGGCCCCACTCTCATCGGCGAGAGTGGTCTACTATTGATTGCACAAAGTGGTACAATGACGATGCAATGGACTGATGCAACTTGGGACTATGCCGGTGACGACGACAGGGATGACGACGAGGACTTTAGGGCTGAAATCTGCGGTCTTCTATCTGCTGTCCATAAAAACGCTATGGCTGAAAATCTGGGACTGTTTTCGGTGGCTGAAAATGACTGTTTTGGCTGCGTTTTTGAAGGCTGAAAATGGGGTTCTTCTACAATGTCTAGGGTTGAATCTGTTGCGGTTCATGCATGTTGAAGACGCTGACTATCTGCTCTCGGAATGGGCTGAAAATAGAAAACGCTGGCTGCTCTGTTAGCGTTAGTGGAAAACGCTGGCCTGTGGGTATGCTGGCGATGATCAAGCTGAAAAACGCCAGGGCTTGAGAGAGGTGCTGATGAAGACCAAAAACGCTAGGCTTAGGAGGTTTTGGGCTCGCCAAGGGAAGCTTGGAGAGGTCTTGCTGAGAGAGAAGGGGTACCTGCTACCTGAGGGCCTGTTGTGCTCCTTGCTCATCTACCAAAGAGTGCTAGCTTTGGTTTGCTTATATATTTTCTTAGCAAAATTGCCCTACCTACTTTTGTTGGGAAGTCACTTAAAAATAATAAGTGAAAAATGTCAAACATAGGGAAAATAGGCTAAAATCATTGGAAAAATCCCTTAACTGATTCTAATGCATTCTGATGGGATTACTGATGATCATGTTGTGTGCAACCAGAGGATATGCATCTACACTAAGTGACTGGGCATGCACGGTCTACGAATAGACTCACAAAAGTGCCAGATCACTTCTAATCTAGACTGACTGGACTAACTGAACCCTGTTATACTATAGCTTGTCCACGGACACATAGGGTTGGGATGTGTCACGTGACATCCCGGTACTGAAATGTATGGCGTCGAGGGAGATCGCCAATAGCATCCGGAATCCTAGAAGGGACTCTTCGCCGGCCCACTTTGATGTGTGGGTCGTACGGTACTTGAACTTCATAAAGGTCTGCAACGCTTGCTTCTTTGGGCCGCGCCGAAAGCGACACAAAGGCTTCTGTGGCTCCTTCCTTGCTTCAACTTCGTCTAGAGACCTGCTTCTTTCGTCTTCAAGAATCTCCATGGCTGAAAATTCATGAAACCACTTCCAACGCAAAAACATGAACATACCCATTCCATGTAAAGTGCGTGGAAAAAATCTTGTCTTCCTAAAAGACTGTGCATGTAATGTAGATGAACAAAGAGACGGAGTGCTAAACCATTCACCACACACACGCAAACAATGAGATCGAATCTTTCTCTGTTGATCTAGAGCAATCAACTTTGGCAATTCACAACGGAAATGCTTATGCTTGGTGCTCATATTTTCATGTGTTCTTGCTACAATTGTGTCATGCCAAGGAAGAGACATGGAATGTGACGTCCTTGAATGCATACTTTTCAGCTTTTCATGAAAAATCCGCAATCCTTGATGTAGATGGGAAAGGGGGAGGGTCGAAAAAACCTCCTGGTGGGGAAAATTCTTCTTCGCCTCTCTCATGTTCATCACCTCTAAGCCAAGTATCCATTCCGCTTCGAGTGATGACCATTCTGCAATCGTGGGTTCTTGTGGGTTCTTAAGTTCACGAGGAACTTGGATTCTTGGGAGTCTTGGTTCTTGAGGGTCTTGAGGTTCTTCTTTTGCTTGCAATCTGTGTTTAAGAAGGATCTTTTCTTCACCCGAGTTCTACTCCTTTCCGCGGGCGCACCCCTTGGCGGCCTTGCGCTCACACCAAGGTTGCTTTTCCCACCTCACGTCGATTGGCCGGCCACTAAGTGCACGGTCCGCTCTCAATGTGTAAGGTGCAGTGGAATGAATGTTGTAATTTCTCAAGATTAGTGATCTTTATTTGCTCAAGGTTCCTTTTAGTTCTTAGGGAAGGAGAGAGCCTTCCGTCTTATGGAGAGTGCTATGATCACGAACAAAGTGAGTGGATATTGTGCGTACAAGTGAGATTGAGAGAAGGAGAGAGAAGAGATACGACACCGAGAGGTTGTAAAACCCTCCTCCGAAGGCCCCACTCTCGTCGGCGAGAGTGGTCTACTTTGATTGCACAAAGGTGTACAATGCGTATGCAATGGACTGATGCAATGGGACTATGCCAATGACGACGACGGTGATGACGACGGCGACTTAGGCTGAAATCTGTGATCTTCTTGGTGGCTGAAAATGACTGTTTCGTGCTGGTTTCATGGCTGAAAATGACTGTCTTGGTCGGGGCTGAAATGATGATGAAAAACGTTGGGTTTCCTGCTCTTTATGCTGCGTTTTTGGAGAGAGATTCTTGGCTGAAAAACGTTGTGACAGCAGGTGTTTTCTTGCTGAAAATGGCAGCTCTTCAAGCATTAGTAAATCCTTACCCGGCCGTGATTACTCTACTGCAATTGCTGATGAAAAACGTTGAATCTGCTGATGAGTCCTGGCGTTAGTAATTGCTGAAAACGCTGAAGATGGTCAGGATAAAACGCTAGCTTCAGAGCTTTGCTGGCGATGTCTGCATGGGAGGGAAACGCCAGGTATGCCAGAAGAGGGGGCGATCCCAGAATGATGATGGCTGCGGGTGAATGGGCCTTACCAAGTTGCTTGGAGAGGGTCTTGCTGAGAGAGGGAGGGAACACCTGATGCTTGGTAGCCTGCTGTCCTCCTTGGCTCATCTGCCAATTTGTGCTAACTTGGGTTTGCTTATATATTAACTTACCCAATTTGCCCTACTGAGTACCCAACAAAAGTCACTTAATAAATAAGTGAAAAATGTTAAATATAGGGAAAAATAGGCTAAAGTCACTTGAAAAATCTCCAAACTGTCTCTGATGGAATCTGATGGAAATGCTTATGCTTATGCTTATTCAACCAGAGGATATGCATCTACTCTAAGTGACTGGGCATACACAGTCTACAAATAGACTCACAAAAGTGCCAGATCACTGCTAATCTAAACTGACTTGACTGACGGGAACCCTGCTATGGTGTAGCTTGTCCACGGACACATAGAGTTGGATGTGTCACGTGACACCCCCTCCTTTTTAAAGTGAGGTACTGGTACCGAGCTGCATGGCTTCCTTTTAGTCTGCCAACAACTCTGGATAATCCTTGAAGAACTCTTCGTCTACCCACACCGCTTCGTGGGTTCCTCGATCTTTGAACTTCAAAAAATATTGTCGTACTTGTTTCTTCGAACCATGGCGAAACCGATGCAACAAGACTTGCTCCGGCTCCATGACTTCAGCTTCATCGATGATCTCCGATTCTTCTTCTTCCGAAACGTCCTTTGGAGGTGTTCCCTGAAACACTTTCAACCAAGAAACATGGAAAACGTTGTGCATTGACCATGAGTTAGGCAACTTCAATTTCATTGAAACCTCATTAATCTTTTTGATGACTGGAAATGGACCATACATACGAAAAGATAACTTAGGACATTTCTTTCCAACTTGCTTAAGACGCCGTTTCATAATTCGTAGATACACACAATTTCCTTCCTTGATCGAGACCTCCTGACGATGCTTGTTAGCCTATCGAGAATAAGATTCCTGAGCCTTGCTTCGCCGAAGCTTCACACTCTCAGAAATCTCATCCAATGACTGACTCTCAGCATTAGCATCAGGCATTTGACTGACCGATCGAGTCAACAGTGACTGGAATCGGTGGCCAAAAGCTGCCTCATACGGAGTTCGACCAATAGCAGAAGAGAAGGAATCATTGAGAATAGCCTGAACCAATGGGAGATAGAGCTTCCATTGAGACTGCTGATCGTGAACATAAGATTTTAACACATCAAAAGCAAACTGATTATAAATTTCTGTTTGACCATCTGACTGTGGATGAAAAGCGGATGAAAAATTCAACTTTGTGCCAAAATTTTCAAAGAGTGCACGCCAAAAGTTGGACGTAAACTTAACATCTCTATCTGAAACAATGGACTTTGGCAAACCACAGAGAGGGTACCAATGCTTTATGAACAATCGTGCAACATCTTGTGCAGTAACAACTGTGGCCTTACAAGGAATCAACGTGCAAAATTTGCTGAAACGATCAACAATAGTTAAACATTGAGTGTTCCTTGAATGCAGACTCAATGGTAAGTTAGTCACAAAATCCATAGAGATATCCTGAAAAGGTCCCTCGGGAATAGGCAGCGGAAGCAAGAGGCCTTGCTACTTACCCGGAGGAGCTTTGACTTTTCGACATATAGTGCAATGTATGACATAACTAAACACATCTTTTCGCATTTTAGGCCAATACAAAAATCGTTCAATCTTTTCCAATGTGGTGTTCATACCCCTGTGCCCACCCGTGAGAGAATCATGTGCATCATGCAATATGGTTGGCCTGAGAGAGGGCAACACACATAGACGCTGACGAAAAAATAACAATCAATCACGAATGAGATAGTTGTTGGGCCCTTGGGAAGCAAGAGCCTACAACCAATACTTACCAAACTCCGAATCTGCATACTGATTCTTCATGTTGTCAAAAGACTCACCCTGTATAGAAAATGTGGTTCTTGACTCAAGAGCCAAAATCTGTCCTTTGCGACTCAACGCATCTGCAACAGGGTTAGCTTTTCCAGGCACATACTCAATCAAACCTCCAAATTGCTCAAAAAATTGTGACCACCGCGCTTGGCGATCACTCCAATGTGCACTAGGCATAGACTGGAGCCACTGGAGGGCTTGATGATTTGTGCGCACTGTAAACTCTCTACCATACAAAAAATGCTTCCAATGCTTAAGAGAGTGAATGACAGACAAAAGTTCTTTATCATAAACTGAATAATTCTTTTCCGCACTATTGAGCTTCCGGCTAAGGAAAGCTACTGGGCGACCATGCTGTTGGAGCACAAAGCCTATGGCGACATTGCTCGCATCCGTCCGTACCTCAAAGGGGTCATCCCAAGAGGCGAGAATAAAACACGGTGCTTCTGTCAACCGCAACCTTGAGAACTGCGAAAACCTCAATGGCTGCCTCGGGCAAGTCTACGCGCTGACGGCAAGTCTTTACCCCACATCAGTCATAGGTGCAGCAATGCCTGCAAAATTCTCTATGTGCGAACTTGCTTGACAAAAACCAAGAAAAGAACGCACGTCATATGCAGTTTTGGGCAAATCCCTATTACGAACCTGTTCCACCTTCGCGGGGTCTAGCTTGACGCCTTCTGCAGAAATGATATAACCCAAATAAGTGGCTTCAGTAAGAAAAAATTCCGACTTCTTCGCTGCAATGTACAACTGATACTCATCCAAACGAGTTAGTACCCTTTCAACATCTAATTCATGTTGCTCCCACGATGCAAAAAAAATAAGAATATCATCTAAGAAGATGCACACACATACGCCTACCATATCGCCGAAACGACCTACCATGAGACGATTGAACGTACCCATGGCTCTTGTCGATCCAAAAGGCATAACAATATACTCCCATTGCCCTCGCTCGTTGCGAAAGGCGGTCTTGAAAATGTCGCCTTTGAATACCCGTACCTGATGGTATCCACTTTTGAGATCAACCTTGCTGAAAACCTTAGTCCCATTGAGCCTATCGAGGATATACTCAATGCGAGGCATCGGAAACTTGTTCTTAACAGTCATCTTGTTTAATGCCCTGTAATCAACACACAAACCAGACGAACCATCCTTCTTGCGAAGGAACAAAATAGGAGCAACAAAAGGACTTCCACTAGGACATATGAATCCTCTAGCCAACTCCGTGAGTTGTCGCTCTAACTCTCCCTCCTGTGACTTGTTCAAACGGTAGGGAGCCTTACTGACAGACTGTGCTCCCTCCATAAGCTCGATGCGATGGTCCTCCGGCCGCTCGGGTGGGAGACGAGCTGGAAGATCATCCTACAAAAAGAGATGTTTAAATTTCGTAAACAACTCCGAATACTTACCTGGAGCCTGAATGCTCTGGGAAACTGGAGCAACATAAATGAATGCCGCTAGTGCTCCTCGTCGTAATTCACGCTTTACTTGTACATGCGAGATGAGAGGCAAAGAATGCAAGCCCTCCTCAGCACGAATGATGAGAAAAGAATCAGTATCGGAATGTAAAGTGATCGTGTTAGCACCAAATTTAATGTGAGCATCAAGTTCACGAAACCATTTAATGCCTAAAATCATATCACATCCTGAGAGAGGATATACAAGAAATTTCCTACGAAAAGAAGCTTGTTGAACGGTACAAAACACATCAAGGCACTCCTTCGTGATGAGAGAGTCCATACCAAGAGCGAAGCCAGAAACCTCGAGAGAAGCTTTCTGACTAACCTCTAGGCGGGCTCTCTCAACGAGAAGGGGACTAATCACATCATGCATACTGCTTGGATCAAACAATATGATAAAATGCTCATGACCATAACACTTCAAAAGAGATTCATCAATGTGTGTGTCAGAGTTAGGAGAAGATGCAGGTTGTGTTGTGACAGTGCTTGTGGTAGTTGTGGGTGTCTTTGGTTCTTTAGGTGGGACTGTCTTAGGACAGGCCTTCTTTATGTGCCCCTTGACGTGACATTGAAAAGATCCACCTTCTTTAGCATAAATCACTTGTTCTTCAACCGTGATGTATCCTCCTATAATACCTTGTGAAGCTTTCTCATCAAGGGTTAGCTTAGGTTTTGCAAGTGCTTTAGCTTTACCCTTAGTCATTATTAGAGTTCTTTTCCGAGGAATTAGAGGAAGAAGGGCTAGAAGAATTACCATTCTTTCCGTTCTTACCATTCTGTGTGTTCTGAGAATTCTGCGTGGTTCCTTGAGAAGTCTTGTTTTCCTTAGGCTTTCCTTTGTTGTGCTTTATCTCGTGGGCGAGAGCAATTGCTACCGCTTTGTTGAGATCGATTGGATCGAGTACCTCGACATCATACTTGATATACTCGTCCAATCCGTAAAGGAATGCCTCCTTGCGCTTCGCATCCGATTTGCGTAATTGAGTGCCGAGCTGCAAAACACGATTAGAGAAAGACATAACTGGCATACCGTTTTGCTTGAGAGCTCGCCAATCGTCCTTCAATCGTGCAAGGTACTGAGGTGGGATAAACCGCGCCTTGAGCTTGTCTTGGAAATCAGCCCAACTAAAAGAGGGGCGTGAAACCCTCGGCTGCCTCTAGGTGCGCTGCTAGCTGTGCCTCTTGCCATGCCTGGTACCAATTTATGGCATCACCAGCAAGGTACATAGCTGCCGTCAAAACTTTGCTATTGCCTGTTTTCTTAGTTGTCGCAAAATAAGCATTAAATTGATGCAACCAAGAATGAATAACAGTAGCATCCATCTTACCGTCATACTTACTAAAAGTCAACTTCTCTGTGACTGGATTGTGTGAATCCGCATCGTGGCTTGCGCCACTTGACGAACTCCCACGATCTTTGGGTGGTTCAGTCTTCGAGACTAGGATTTGGGCAATAAATTCTTGATTGCAAAGCTCTCTTTGAGCTTCACACTCGACGTCCTTTTCTACTTTTCGTTCATTTCGTTCATCGCGCTCACGTTCGAGAGCAAGTCGATTTTCTTCTTGTTGTGCGGCAAATCTTGGGTTTCTTTCGTCGCGCTCGCGGTCCTTGGCTGCTTGGTCTGCGGCCATTCTTGCAATTCTGTCGTCGCGCTCACGGTCTTGAGCAAGGGGATTTTCTTCTTGTTTTGCGGCAAGAGCAAGGCGCTCACGCTCCTAAGCAAGGCGACTTGCTTCTTGTCTATCCATCATGGCGATCATCTGCTTGACCATTTCCTCCATAGGGTTTGGTGCACTTGGTGGCGTAGATGGCGAAGGGGGAGGGTGGAAGAAATCATCTCCGGGTGGGGACAAGTCTTCGTCGCCTCTCTCATGCTCATCACCTGTATGCGAAGTATCCATTCCGCTTCGGGTGACGACCGTGCACTATGCGCGAGGAACTTGGGTTCTTGAGGTTCTTGAGAGTCTTGAGTTCTTGAGGTTCTTGAGGTGTTCTTTCGCTTGCAAATCGCGTTGGAGAAGGATCTTCTCTTCACCCGAGTTCTACTCTTTTCTGCGGGCGCACCCCTTGGCGGCCTTGCGCTCACACCAAGGTTGCTTATTCCCACCTCACGTCGATTGGCCAGCCGCTAAGTGCACGGTCCGTACTCAATGAGTGAAAAGAGACACAAGGGGAGGCTCGACAAGCCCTTCTTTCTTGGGATTCCTGTCACTCTTCAACAAAACACGATTAGGAATCGCCACATCAAAGTAAACTTGGGTTCGTGCGACCTCAACAAGCAAAAAAAATTATTGTGGTTCTTGTGGTTAATTCCTTGAGTAATGCAGAACACTTCCAAAGCTCTGATACCAAAGTTGGGTGCAGCGGAATGAATGTTGTAATTTCTCAAGATTAGTGATCTTTATTTGCTCAAGGTTCCTTTTAGTTCTTAGGGAAGGAGAGAGCCTTCCGTCTTATGGAAAGTGCTATGATCACGAACAAAATGAGTGGATATTGTGCGTGCAAGTGAATGAGACTAAGAGAAGAAGAGAGAAGAGATACGACACCGAGAGGTTGTAAAACCCTCCTTCGAAGGTCCCACTCTCGTCGGCGAGAGTGGTCTACTTTGATTGCACAAAGGTGTACTGTCACCAACGTGTGACTACTATCTATCCTTTTTGTTGATTTCTTTCTTATTATTTATTTACTCACTTTTTGGAAACACCCCTCGGGAAATCTAATTGCCCTGCATTGCATAGCTAGTGTGGAACTGTCCAGAGGGAGTCCTGGCGTGAGGGCAAGAGAGCACTAAGGTTGGACAAGGACTATGGTTAGCCAAAGTGGGGTCATTGACTAGCCAAAGTGGAATCCTTTGCTACAAAGGCTACATTTCAGTTCTGGGTGTGGCTGCAGTGTACAAAGGGGGTCAGATGACCTAGAAAGATACAATGGCAGCATCTCCTAAAATTTAGGGAACTGCTATTTTGGGACCTGAAAATGTCTTCGCGTCATTACGTGCAATTTGACATGGGGATCATTTTGTTACTCTGTGGCCAAGTCAACAGAGGCTGCAGGTGAGATATTTTTAGACCCGAGGGTCTAAAGCGGGAAAATGCACAAATGAGTGACACTTGGCACTCTGAGGCCAGTTTACTACTTATAGAGAAGGCAAAAACGTGATTTTCAGCTATGAGCTCATTTTCAAGTTTCCTGTCACAGGTTAAGAGCTATGGAGTGCTTGCTTTCCCTCCTATGTAAAGTGCGATGCCAGGAGTGATGCCCTGCACGCTACGCACTGCCCTCTCTCCCCTATGGCAGTATGTTATGCCCCTCTAGTGGGCTTTTCAATTGACCAATGTACAGTTGTGTGGGTTCATGCGCGATTGCCGAGGCAAGAGCCTCTTGCACAGGTACTGGATTAGCTAGCAGCTAATCCCCCGCAGGTACAGGTGAATTCGAAGAGGTTTCACACCAGAAATCTCGTCCAATTCAAAGGGCAAGTAGCCCTACAGGTGCGGGAGCTCGAGGACTTGCTAGGATGCGACCGGCACGCGAAACGGAGCCCGAAACAGTAAATTACAGCCTGCTGTGTATTTTTGCAGGTTTAGGGTTTTGGCCCTAAACGGTCCCTAATACCCCCAGGAGGTTCGGGGACGCGAGGGGACCGCTGTACAGGTGATCTGGCACATTTTCATGGCTGAAAACAGAGAATTCAGCGTGCTGCAGATTCTCGCCAGGTTTTGCGAAGTGCCCGTATGCGTCGGGAAAGTCATTCAATGCGTGGGAATAATGACTGTGAAGGGTCCTAGTACAGTTATGCTGCCGAAATCGGGCCGGAACAGTTGAAATTCAGCCAAGTTTGTGCGGGGCAGCTTGTAGGGAACCACAGCGTTTATTCCCTCTTTTAAGCAATAAAGAAATACCGAAAGTTAGGGGCCAATCTCGTGTCGGTCTTCTCATACAAGTGCAATCTAGCAGCCTGTATTCCTTTCCCCTTTGTTGTGTCTTGAAAGTACAGGTAGAATAGACGACTAATAATGGGTGAAAGCGAAATCAAGGTTTGAAGTAAAGTCTACCGCCCTTTTTGGATTGAACAGGCCAGTTTCATGGTTCCATCGACGGGATTAAATCACTTTTTCCTATAGAAGTGAGCCTTGGTCAGTTTGGGCTTGAAGACACAGAGGATCATAGACCAGACACAGGGAATTGCAATTATGGCTGACATACCAGATGATGTGACTGAAGAGGTTTCCTCTTCACAGGGTCAGCACACACATGAAGTGGGTGAGTCTTCAAGACCACCACAGACGGATGATGATATATTCAGGACCCAGTTGGCTACTACTGTGGCTATGTTCACACAAGTAATACAGAACCCGAGGTTTTTAGCCTTTCAACAACCTCCTCTTCCGTCTCAGCAAGTTGGGTCACTGGATCATATTCAAAAGCCTGTTAAGGCTCGAGCACAAGTGATTCATACTGCACAGTCAATGGAAACACCTGTACACTTGACGGAGAACATGCAGTCTCCACAACCTGTGCCTAAGGTGCAAGAACAGGTGGCTGAGATGCCAGTCTTTCAAGCTGTACCAGTTCAACCAGCCACTTTTCAGTAGCCTATAGCTGGTTCTAATGGGCAGGGAAGCAACCTACAGGCTATGCAACAGGTCTTCCCACCACCTTCAGTAAACCCTGGCTATTTTGGAGGTGGATCGGTATTCCAGAGCATGGCTGGTCATGCACCTGGAAATCAATTTTACACGCCAGGAACAGTGTTCGGGGGTGCTCAAACGATGATGCCTAACCCCATGTATGGTGTTACGGGCATGCTACCAGGGTTTCAAAGCACTCAAGGCCAATTTGGGATGCCATAGGCAAATTTTGGTATGGCTGGAATTACAAATCAGCAGCCAAATATGGCATTTCCAGGTCAACTTAATTGCGGTCAGGGAACACAAATGAATCCTACTAGTGTTCCCATGTTTTGCGCTTTGCTCAAGATGAGTGCTCCGAACTGTGCTCAAGGTTCCTTTTCGTTCTTATGGAAGGTAGAGCCTTCCGTTCTTAATGAGAGAATGCTATGATCACAAACAAAGTGAATGGACACTGTGTGTGCCAGTGTATGAGATTGAGAGATAGAGAGAGAAGAGAGATACGACACCAAAGACGTTGTAAAACCCTCCTCCGAAGGCCCCACTCTCGTCGGCGAGAGTGGTCTACTATTGATTGCACAAAGTGGTACAATGACGATGCAATGGACTGATGCAACTTGGGACTATGCCGGTGACGACAACTTCAGGGCTGAAATCTGCGGTCTTCTATCTGCTGTCCATAAAAACGCTATGGCTGAAAATCTGGGACTGTTTTCGGTGGCTGAAAATGACTGTTTTGGCTGCGTTTTTGAAGGCTGAAAATGGGGTTCTTCTGCAATGTCTAGGGTTGAATCTGTTGCGGTTCATGCATGCTGAAAACGCTGACTATCTGCTGCCGGAATGGGCTGAAAATAGAAAACGCTGGCTGGTCTGTATGCGTTAGTGGAAAACGCTGGCCTGTGGGTATGCTGGCGATGATCAAGCTGAAAAACGCCAAGGCTTGAGGGAGGTGCTGATGAAGACCAAAAACGCTAGGTTTAGGAGGTTCTGGGCTCGCCAAGGGAAGCTTGGAGAGGTCTTGCTGAGAGAGAAGGGGTACCTGAGGGCCTGTTGTGCTCCTTGCTCATCTGCCAAAGAGTGCTAGCTTTGGTTTGCTTATATATTTTCTTGGGAAAATTGCCCTACCTACTTTTGTTGGGAAGTCACTTAAAAATAATAAGTGAAAAATGTCAAAAATAGGGAAAACGGGCTAAAATCATTGGAACAATCCCCTAATTGATTCTAATGGATTCTGATGGGATTATTGATGATCATGCTCTACCCAGTTCCCAACACAAGTCACTTATTGATGGGATTATTATTAATCACTTATATGATCATGCTTGGATTGTATAAGAAAACCTAGCGCTAGCACTTTCTGGCATAAGAGGCAGCAGGAGCACTTGCTCAACAGGCAACTTCTCAGCAAGACCCCCAACAGAGGAACCCTAGCGTTTTGCAGCAGGCAAGGCCTAGCGTTTCTGCATGAAGAACAAGCCCTCGCGTTTTTGCACAGCAGATCAGCCTCAGCGACAACAAGACACAGCAGATCAGCCCTAGTGATAGCAGATTCCCCAGCGACAGTAGATCAGCCCTAGGCAGTTTTCTCAGCAAAGACAGATTTCAGTCCCTAGCGTTTTTGGTTTGCAGATCAACCTCAGCGTTTTTGCAGATCTTCGCGAACGGAATCAGCCCTAGACTTAACGTTTTCAGTTTTCAGCAGTCAATTTCCGCAGTAGAATCCCCAAACCTCGCAGATCTTACCTTCCCGCAGCACATCCTCGCCACACAGTCAGATCCCACGAAGTTTGCACATTCAGCCCGAAAAACGCAGATTTCAGCATCTGCGTTTTCAGCGCGTCGTCGTTGCATCGTCGTCATCGACATAGAGTCAGAATTCATCAGATAAAGATTTGCAGATTTCAGCCCTTAGCATTTTCAGATTTCAGCCCGTCTCGTCGTCGTCCTCATCGTCATCGACATCGTCGGCAAGTCCAAGCATTGTAGAGATTTGTGCAATTAGTAGTAGACTGCTCTCGCCATAGAGAGTGGGGCCTTCGGAGGAGGGTTTTTGACAACATCCTGGTGTCGTATTCTTCTCTCTCTATCTCCGAGTCTCAGCACCTTCATTCACAGTGTTCATCACTTTGTTTGTGTCCATTGCACTCTCTCACTAAAGGAACGGAAGGCTCTTCCTTCCATAAGTAAAAGGAACCCTTGAGCACAATTCGAAACACTCATCTTGAGCAAAGTTCAACATTCACTTCCGCTGCACCTTACAAGATCACAACGAAGATTCACGCGAGGAGTATGGCCCGCCTCGGTCTACTCAGGCGGAGCTCAAAGAGATGGAGCATCGTTGATTGATCGACGATGCAACAAAGATGATGCTTAATTTTACGTAGGACCCAAAATTTGTAAACTATATGAGCCAAACTTCTTTCGATGAGGTGCACACACAGTGGCGGCAGACCACAGAACCGCCCCTCAAACCGGCTCTCAAGAAACCTCCTACTCCCAGGATGTACATAGAGCAAGAATTAGAAGAGGTGGATGATGCACGAATTGCTCAGCTTTTTGACACGCAGAACAAAGCTAAAAGTCACGACAAAGAGCAGAAGAAAGGCGCTGACTTCCCGGGTTATTTGGGTCGTCAGTCTACTCTTGAATCGGCAAGAAAGCAGAAGAAGCGTGTTCGATTTGAAGGAGTACCCAGTTCTTCTTCTTCTTCGAGTTCTTCTAGCTCCTCTGACTCGAGCGAAGAAGACAAAAAAGGCAAAAAGCAAAGCTTCGGAAAGGGCAAGAAAAACGCAAAGATGCGCCCCATGGTTGACAGTTCTCCAAAGGACTCGTCTTCAGATAGTTCGAACTCTGATGACAACAGCTTTTATGCAAAGAAGAAGAATTCTTATTAAGCCAACGAGTATGACTTTCTGGAAGACAAAAGCAAGAAAGTCCGAGAGTTTAAGGAAGGTGAACAGTCAATTAAATTTGACACGTTTTTGGGTTATAGAGATGCTTCGAAGGATTTGTCTTTTATACAGCAGTTTGACATAGCTTTTCTCAGGAGGGCGTTACTCAGAGCACTCTAAGATTCGGAGAGTTGCCTCTTACTTCAAGGGGAATGCTCGAACTTGGTGGTCCACGCTTCTATTAAACAAGACAGTGCCAGTTAAATGACTGAAATTCAAAAGGCTTTTTATTTCTTCTTGGCTGACTCGAGAGTATGAACGCGACATACGAATTGCTTGGAACCATCTTCGGATGACCAAGAAGGATACAGTGGGCGCTTATTGCGAGAGATTCTGTAGCTCTTTTCTACCCGCTTCTTCATTTAAGAAGATCTCTTTCAAAGAGCAGATTGAGCGGTTTACCTTGGGTCTTCCTACAGAGATTCGAGATCACTGCTTGGAACAAAAGTTAGCTTCCATTCAGGAGTCGACGAGTCATGCGAAACGAGGTTTTGCCATTCACTCGGACAGTTTGACCTACCCCACAGATGGATACATGACGCAAAGAGCCGAACAGACTTTGACAAATGAAAGTAGAAAGAAGAAGAGAAATCCGGAAAAGAAAGAAAAGGATGTACGACCCAAACTCACTCTTCAAGAGAGAGCTCTCTACATCAAGGAGGGTAACTGCTTTGGATGCGGGGAAATTGTGCATATCTCCGCGAAGTGCCCTAAAAAGGCACAAAAAGAACAAAACGACAAGGACGACGAAAGGCCTGAGAGTTCGAGAGCAGCCGAGGAACGTGGAAGAAAAGGCAAGATGAAAACAAAACTGGTTCCAGGTTGCGTGGGTACTGATCCCAGCACGATGGACGAGAGTGCAGAACTTTGTTGAGCTTGGGGCAAAGTGACAGACCAAGAAGCCCTGATCTTCTTTGATGGAGGAGCCAAGGCCAACTTCATTTCATCGAAATTGGCGGCGCGGCTCGAGATCACTCTCGATCGGATGAGACCACTAGCAGAGGCAGTCTAACGGCACCCGACAGAGACGTAGCCATTACACCTGTCATTGGCAAACTTTGGTTGCATTGACAGGGGTATTTGGCGTGTGAGGACTTCTACATAATGTCTTTGTGGAAGGTTGTGATGTTCTCTTGGAAATTCCCTGTTACCACAAAAACGTCGTGGTCGACTATCGCGCGAGGCAAGCCACCTTGACCAAAGAGAAGGGCAGAACCATTGTACTCGATGTAAAACTTAAGGGCGAGTCTGTCTCTATTGTATCGGCTTCGGCCATTTCTAAATTAATGAAATCCAGTCTGTTTGTTTACTCGATCTTTTTGAAAAAGTTGAGTGATGAGGATAGGACAAATATGTCTAAACTTGATAAAGAACGCCAAGATTTTCTTTACACTCATGCCGATTGCTTCTCAGAGGGCCTGCCAGGCGAGTTACCACCCGCTCGTCCTAAAGATCAAACCATTGATATGATACTTGGAAGCACACCACCGAACCGGCCACCTTACTGTGTGAGCCGAGCCCAGAACGAAGAGATTACGAACCAAGTGAAAAACCTCTTGGAAAAGGGTCTTGTCCAGCCTGTTACTTCACCGTACTGCTCTCCAGTGTTGTTGGTTTTGAAGAAAAACGAATCTTGGAGAATGTGCATCGATTATAGAGCTCTCAACAAAATCACCATCAAGAACAGATTTTTGATTCCTAGAATCAATGATATACTTGACCGACTTCAGGGATCCTCGTGCTTTAGCAAGATCGACTTGAAAAGTGGATATCATCAAATCCGAATCGCGTCGGGAGACGTCTACAAGACAACCTTTCGGACAACTTTTGGGTTATTTGAGTTTTGGTGATGCCTTTTGGCTTAACACTAGTTCTGTAATTGGACACTTAAGTGTCCTGAGACACTAAAGTGTCTTGTTTTTCTACCAAGTTTTGGCAATTTATTTGTCAAGCTAGAGAGACGTTTCTTACTCCTTGATTCTACCATAGATTGGTTATGAGGGAAAGAAAACACTCGATTTTTCTCCATATCAAAATACAATCTATATGGAGAGAATTCTGGTAAGTTCTAAGACATAAATTTTAGTAAAATTTCAATATGTTTTGCCAAAAACATAATAAAATCATTATATCTTTTTGTAGAGATGGCCTTCTTTATGTTTATAAAAGCCAAGTGTGAGCACTTAGTGTTGCAAAATAATGGAATGCACTTCAAAAGATAAGTTTTCAAGTCACATGAAGCTATAGGCATAATTTCATACTTGAGCATGTGCTGAACAAGAGCATAATTTTGGTCTTCCAAAGGTTCCCTCATGAAAGTGGTACTATTCTAGTGCAATTGACAACTACAAATGACTTTATATGTTTAAACCAAGAAACTACGTATTTTTTGGGCTCCCTAACTCAATTAAATCTCGTTGCTTGAACTCTATTTTGAATTTTTTATCGTGCAAAAACTCTTGAAAATCTTGAGTTCTCCATAATAACATTGAAACCAAGGTTTTAGGCACCCCAATTGTGTATATACCACGTACTTTGATACATTTAGTTGATCTACATGGAAAGTTTGATATTATTTGAAGTTTTGAATGCTTATGTCTCAAGAATGAAAATATGAAAGTTTTCTCTTAGGTAGTTTTGAATATTTAAATGATCCAATAATTTATGCATACCAAAGCCCTTCTACTTGCCACCTTGAGTGCTCAATGGAAAAGGCAAGCAATGTATCACTTTCTAAAACTCACAAATACATCAGAAACATATTTTTCTTTGTATACAACGATATGCTTGAAATGACCTTATCAAACACATGGAACTTTCCATTATTTTATATACTCCAAAGTCAATTTTTTTGCACATGAAACTTTCAATTATCTATAGCAAAGTTGTGGAAGATTCACCTGAAATTTTCTTCAAGGTCGCTTCATTTTTTCTTGAGCTTATAAAGGCAATTTCTTCAAATCGTCAATCGTAGTCTTACGAGGGTCAACTTGATGAGTATAGTTCTTGATCATGATACATTCTAAAATACAAGGTTATATTTTAAAAAGACCCTCTAGCTAACATATTTAAGCATATCAAGAGGGTTTTCTTAAATAAACCGTCTAATGCAAGTAGCATTTAATTTAAATTTGTTAAAAAAGGACACTTAAACTGTCTTGTTTTGGTACCAAACTAGTGTTAACCAATGCTCAAGCGACATTTAACCGGATGATGGACATATTTTTTCGAGAGTATAGACTATTTGTTGGCACTTTTTTTGACGATATCATTGTTTTCTCCAAGGATGAGACAGAACATAGAGAACGTCTGCTTCAGGTCTTTCAAACATTACGAGATCACAAGTCAGTGATTAATGCGAAGAAAAGTGAATTTTTCCTACCAGAAATACACTTTTTGGGACACATTGTGTCAGTAGCAGGAGTGCAGATGGATCAGGCCAAGATAGAGACTATCCATGATTGGCCCGATTTGAACAATGTCCATGAGTTAGAAGCTTCTTGGGATTGTGCTCGTACTACAGGCAGTTCATTAGAAAGTTTGCAGAGGTTGCTTCCCCTTTGCATATCTTGACAAAGAAAGGAGTCCCTTTCTCGTGGGGAGTAGGGACCCACAGAGGTGACCGCCTTTCAAACATTGAAAGAGAAATTGACTACGGGACCAATTTTGACTTTGCCGGACTTGCAAAAGTCATTCGAAGTATATTGTGATGCTTGTGGTCGTAGTCTGGGTGCGGTCTTAATGCAAGAAGGCCATGTCATTGCTTACGAGAGCCGATTGTTGACAAAGAAAGGAGTCCCTTTCTCGTGGGGAGTAGGGACCCACAGAGGTGACCGCCTTTCAGACATTGAAAGAGAAATTGACTACGGGACCAATTTTGACTTTGCCGGACTTGTAAAAGTCATTCGAAGTATATTGTGATGCTTGTGGTCGTAGTCTGGGTGCGGTCGTAATGCAAGAAGGCCATGTCATTGCTTACGAGAGCCGATTGTTCTCAAGGTCGGAATTGACAACACAGATGTATGAGAAAGAGCTTTTGGCGGTTATCCATGCTCTTACTCAGTGGCGGCATTACCTACTCGGAGCAAATTTTATTGTCTTCCATCAAAGTTTACACTACTACTTGTCGCAGAAGCAACTATGGGAAAAGCAGATGCGGTGGACGAACATCTTGTCATAGTTTCACTTCCACATTGTCCATGTGCAGGGACAGAAGAATTTGGTGGCAGATGCTTTGTCTCGGAAGCTGTTGGTTCTGGCTATTTCCGCAATACATCATAGGAGCTTCGAGGATATGGTCAATTAGTATGCCGCAGATACAAATTTCGCAAATATTTTCACACGGATACGGGATGGGGAGACAGTAACGAGATATTCCATTTGGGATGGCTACTTGATGAGGAAAACCATGTTGTGCGTTACACAACCGTTGAGGAAAAAGGTTATGACCGAATGCCACTGTCCGCCTTTTACGGGTCACCGCGGCATCGCTACCACCCTGAATGTCACGTGACACATCTCAACCCTATGTGTCCGTGGACAAGCTACAGCATAACATGTTAGGTGCAGCAGAATGATTGTTTGCGCTTTGCTCAAGATGAGTGCTCCGAACTGTGCTCAAGGTTCCTTTTAGTTCTTATGGAAGGGAGAGCCTTCCGTTCTTAGTGGAAAGTGCTATGATCACAAACAAAGTGAATGGACACTGTGCGTGCAAGTGTATGAGATTGAGAGACAGAGAGAGAAGAGAGATACCACATCAATGATCAGAGACGTTGTAAAACCCTCCTCCGAAGGCCCTACTCTCATCGGCGAGAGTGGTCTACTTACGATTGCACAAGTGGTACAATGACGATGCAATGGACTGATGCAACTTGGGACTATGCCGGTGACGACGATGGGGATGACGACGACGACTTTAGGGCTGAAATCTGCGGCCTTCTAACTGCTGAATTTCGGGGCTGTTTCGATGGCTGAAAATGACTGTTTTGGCTGCATTTTTGAGGGCTGAAAATGGGGGTCTTCTGCATGCATCTAGGGCTGAATCTGCTGCTGTCCAAGAAGGCTGAAAACGCTGACCATCTGCAGTAGATGAGGCTGAAAATGGAAACGCTGGCAGATCTGGTATGCTGAATGCTGAAAATCAAAAACGTTGGGACTGTTCTGTAGCATTAGTAAAACGCTAGGGATCTGTGAAAGGCTGGCGATGATGGCAACTGGAAACGCCAGGGCTAGGGCTTGCGGTAGGAATCTGCTAGAACAAAAAACGCTAGGGCAATGAGAAAACGCCAAGGAGAGGGAAATCGCCAAGGCTTGTAGGTCTTGATGGTTCCTGTTGAGAAGGTGTCTGTTGAGCAGGGAGCTCCTGCTGCCTCTTCTGCCATTGAGTGCTAACTTGGGTTTGCTTATATACAAACTTAGCAAAATTGCCCTACCTACTTTTGTTGGAAAGTCACTTAAATTAATAAGTGAAAAATGCCAAAAATAGGTAAAATAGGCTAAATGCACTGGTAAATTCCCCTGATGGAATCTGATGGATTCTGGTGGGAATACTAATGATCATGCTGTGTGCAACCAGAGGATATGCATCTACACTAAGTGATTGGGCATGCTCACAAAAGTGCTAGATCACTTCTAAATCTAGACTGACTGGACTTGATTGAACCCTGTTATGCTGTAGCTTTGTCCACGGACACATAGGGTTGGATGTGTCACGTGACATCCCCTCCTTTTCAAAGGAGGTACTGGTACCAAACTGTATGGCGTCAAGGGAGATCGCCAATAGCATCCGGAATCCTAGAAGGGACTCTTCGTCGGCCCACTCTGATGTGTGGGTCGTGCGGTACTTGAACTTCATAAAGGTCTGCAACGCTCATAGTTACCAGGAACGGGAAACCGGAACGGGAACGGGGAACGGGAACGCGGAACAAAATGCCATTCCCTGTTACGGGTACTCACGTTTGAAACACGGAACGGGGATTCGGAACGGGAACTTGGAATGGCAACGGGGAACGGAGACCTGAAAACGGCCATTCCCTGTTACTATGGCAACGCTTGCTTCTTTGGGCCGTGCCGAAAGCGACACAAAGTCTTCTGTGGCTCCTTCGATGCTTCAACTTCATCTAGAGTCCTGCTTCGTTCTTCTTCAAGAGTCTCCATGGCTGAAAATTCTTGAAACCATTTCCAACACAAAACCATGAACATACCTATTCCATGTAAAGTGACTGGAATAAATCTTGTCTTCGCTAAAGACTGTGTATGCAATGTAGATGAACATAGAGACGGAGTGACAAACCGTTCACCAAGCATATGCAAACAATGAGGTCGAATCTTTCTCTTATGATCTAGAGCAATCAACTGTGGCAAAACACAATGGAAATGCCCACGCTTGGTGCTCATACTTTATGTGCTCTTTCGAAAATTGTGTCATGCCAAGGAAGAGACATGGAATGTGACTTCCTTACATACATACTTTTCAGCTTTTCACGAAAAATCCGCATACATTCGTGCCCATTCACGAGTGAAACGTGCTCAACATACAATATGTTATGCCTAGGAAAAGGGATCACATAAAGACGCTGACTAAAATACAGGAAACAATCACGAATGAAACAATCAAACAATGCATGCGTATCAATCATGCGAACACATAATACTCCCTGTGAGGGTTCTTGGACCTAGGCTCGAGAGCCAAGATCAGTTCTTCCTGAATGATCGAATCGTTCTGTGGGGGTTCTTTGAACCTCGACTCGAGAGCCAAGATCAGTTCTGCGTGATTGATCGAATCTACAACGATGTTAGCTTCGCTAGAAAAAGCATCCACTAACACATCATCCTTGTGAACAATCACATGATCTTCATGCAACTCATCATGCTTGTGAGCAAGATTGTTTCCGTACATACGTATGGACTGATTTCGTACCGTACGGTACGTCCGTACGCTATCCGTACGTACCGTACGATTCCGTACGTGCCAGGTGCTAAAAAAAAATCCGCCGACGGTTGCTAATACACCTTGGTCAGATTGGTTGGGCGAGGCCTTTAATAAGTCCACCTATCCTATACTGGCTATTATCACAAGTTACAACAGAGAACTAGAGAGTAGAACTATGAACAGAGTCCTTGCACAGGATCTGCACAGAGACCAAGGAAGGATTTGCCGCCACCGATAAGGTTCTTTCTCCCTCCCTCCCTTTGTGTTTGGAGTCTGCAAGGAGGCACTCTAGAGTCCTGACCTCGCGAAACTTGAAAGATTGTAAGTTTTGTAATCAACTTTGAAGTGTGCGGCGTTAATTGTGTTGCAGAGTTATCATGCCTCGTCGACCTAATCCTCTTTGGGTCGAGCACACCAATGTCCTGAGAGTTGTCAACACAGGAGGCCAAGCAGGTTCAGGGACTCACACTTGGGTGTGCAAGTACTGCGGAGAGCAGATGACGAGTACAATTACCAGGGTTTTGAAGCACCTCACTGGTATTGGCACCACTAGACATTGTGGGGTTGCGAGGCTATCCCGCCAGCATTGAGGGATGCCTTGATTTTGGAGCATTTTTCTCCAGGATCTACTGCATCGTCACAATCAGGGGGAGCACGTGCAGCAGCAACAGCAACAGAGGATGCCTTGCAGGATACATTACTTGGAGATATTGGCGGCTCTGCGTCTGCAGCGCCATCATTTGCAGGCACTAGTAGAAAGAGAGCTCGTGTTTCACACGCTGAGGATGAGGGTGCTAGTGCTTCAGCAGCAAGTGCAGGTGGGGTTGAGGGTGTACGTGGCCCAAGGCAAACCACATTGCCATCACGTGTACACAATGATTCATGGGTAAAAGAGCGACAGAAAGTTGCAGAGATAGAGATTGCGCGGACTCTCATAGAGTGCAACATTGCATTCAATATGTTGAAGACTGATCAATGGAAGAGGATGGTGAGAGCTATTTCACAGGTTGGTGCTACAGATTCCCGGAATGGTCTTGACTACCAAAAGATGCGCACTACCATGCTTGACGACCAAAAAGAGATCATAGACCGAGCATTGCTCCAGTGAAGGTTGGGTGGCAACAATTTGGATGCACTATTCTTTCGGATGGGTGGAGTGACACGCGGAGGCGCCACATTATCAATATCCTTGTTTCCTCTTGCTTGGGCACATACTTCTTATGAGCCGTGGATGCAGGGAAAGCTGGAGAACGCATTTTTGCGAAGTTCATCTTCAAACATATTTGCCAGGCCATCAAGGAGGTTGGGGAGAAGAACGTCGTGCAGGTAGATACTGATTCATGACCATGTGGCATGCACATTTGAATTTTGCATACATTGTCCAACGTAATAATGTCCACACTTCATTTAATATCTTGTCATGACTCATTGTAGGTGGTCACTGATAATGCCTCCAATTGCAAGGCCATGGGGGATATGGTGGAGGCTGACTTCAAGCACATTGTGTGGACACCATGCGTTGCACATTGCCTAGAACTTCTCATGGAGGACATAGGCAAAGTTCCCTGGGTGCAGCCTACAATGTCTGATGCGTCCAAGCTTACCACTTTTTTCCGCAAAAAACACCAGGCCTTGGCAATCTTCAGGAGCCACAGCACAGTAGACATGGTGCGTCCCTCGAAGACCAGATTTGCATACATGTATCTGGTGCTTCAGAGGCTGTTCAGATTGAGAGATCCATTGTTGCAGACAGTTGTGGATCCAAAGTGGAGATTGATTTACCACGCTCAATCAGAGGCGACCAAGTACATTCAAAGAAAGGTTCTTGATGAGACCTTCTGGACACAGGATTAGTCCTTGGCAGTGGCTCCACAGCCATTGTATGTACTACTCCGGGTCACAGACGTGGAGGGCTCTACACTTGGGTTGGTGTATCATCTGTTTATGCAGATGAAGACACATTTCTGGATGTACCTCATTGACACAAGATCGGTAAGTACAAACTACAAAGTGCTCTAATGTCCTCATGTGACATGTCTATTTATAATTTTTCAAAACACATACTTACTGTGACTATTTTGTTTGCAGTCGTGATGATATTTTGGCTATTGTAGAGACTCGATGGCAGTTCATGCGTCGTCCCATCCATGGGATGGCTGCAGTTCTCCATCCTCTCTACAAGAGCCAAGAATTGTTTGAGGAGGCTTCATTGCTCACACTACGCTCTGAATATATGAACATTATATATGATGAGCATGAGCAATTGATTCTGGATTCAGAGATGAGTAGCTACATGAACAGTTTAGGACTCGCCTTTGTGCGGTCTGTAGCATTGAGAAAGGAAGCTACCAAGCTTCCTTTAACATGGTGGCAGAACTATGGACGCCAGGGCCTTCCCAAGTTGTGCCACCTTGCATTGCGCATCCTTTCTCAGGTGAATACTGAAGTCTGAATTATAATTTATAATTATTGAATGATGAATCTATATTGTCACACGTGACACTTGTGACCCATGAGTGTTCGCTATTTGAATTGCTATAGGATTGCTCAGCTGGGGCATGCGAGCGCAACTGGAGTGCATACTCTCTTATTCACACGAAGATCCGCAATCGTCTTAGCACCAAGCAGTTAGAGAGACTGGTTTATTGCCGTGCTAACATGCGGCTTGTGCGCAGCTTCCATGCCTTGGGGACACCCAAGCAGGTGAGATTTACATGCACATTTATGAAAACAAGTCAATGATCAAAAGACAGTGTTGAATCATAGACTATGTTTTGTCTTGTCATTGTAGGTGGATCCCACAGATTTGAAGACGATGGCAGATCCTACTACGGAGGAGGTCGATGCACGGATTAGAGATGAGCACGAGGAGATCCTTCGAGAGTTGCAAAGGGAGCTAGAGAGCGCGGATCGCCGGGTCACTAGATGTCGCTCTCGAGCTTACAGTATTCCTCTTCGCATTGCTGCAACAGATCCAAAGGTTGCACACAGAGAGAGCATTCGCAGAGGAAAGTTACCCGTTCGGCCTGCTCGTAGACGAGCCAATGAGGCTGTTCGACTCATCCACACCCAGAGTTCAGAGGCTGATGATCCAAATGAGGGTGATGCACCCCTAGCATCTGTGCCAGAGGAGAGAGCCCGATTATGATGATGAGGGCAATGTCTTGACAGATGGAGACATGCTCTCTGAGTCTTCATCGGCCTCTGATGATGATTTTGAGTAGTAGTTACTAGTGATTGCCCAGTGCTTTGGGTCTTGGCACTTGGACATTTTTCATGACTCATTTATGCTTTTTATTTTGTTGCTTGAGCCACCCAGACTCTTTATTGAGTGACTATGTTATATTTGTATCAGGATTCAGCATTCAGTTATGTACTTTTGACCTACACTATGCCATGTGGTCTGGACTCGATTCTAGCGGTTACTTAGCTTGTGGGGTGATTTTAAGTGTTTTTTGAAAGTTGTGGCTATGTTTAAGTATTGTGCAGTGTTTTTAAACTAGATAGGTTGTATATAAATTTGAAATTCTTTGTATTTTTAGCTTTTAAAAAATATACTACGAATTTTACGTACCTTATGGCCCAATCCATACGGTACAACGTACAGTACGTATTGAACACGTACCGAATACTACGTACCTTACAACCTTGCTTGTGAGAAATCACATCTTGATCATGCAAATCATCATGCTTGTAAGAAATCACATCTTGATCATGCAAATCATCATGCTTGTCATTGTCAATCAAATCATCATGCTTAGCAATATCATTCAAATCATCATGCTTATCTTTGTCATCCAAATCATCATGCTTGTCAGTCAAATCATCATCATGCTTCACACAATCATGCAAATCCTGTGTGTCATGCTTTGGAGAAGAAGAGACTGAGAGAGTCTCCTTTTCCCGAATCTCTTGCATCTGTGCCTGAGCTTGAGAAAAGAGTCGCAAGAACTCTTCCCTTCTTGCTTTGATCTCGCGATCAAATTCTGCTTGTCGTGCTTTGTTCTCCGCTTGTCTTCCTGCTTCGTCTTCTGCGTGGCTGCGTTCCATATCTGCTTTTCTTTCTTTGAATTCACGATCCAATTTGGCTTGTCGTTCTTTGGCTTCCAAGCGTGCTTGCTCGCGCTCACGCGCTATGGTTGCCATTCTTGCAGCATTTCTTGCTTCACGTTATAAATTCTGTTCCATAAACAACAGCTCCAACTCCTCCATTGGAGTTAGTGCAATCGGTGTCGTAGATGGGGAAGGGTCGGAAAAACCTCCTGGTGGGGAAAATTCTTCTTCGCCTTTTTGTTTTGTTTTCGGAGTCTGGCGGGGCAAGCCCGGCCGCTCCCCTTATCCACCATAAAGGTGGACAAGAAGAACGACCAGGACTATGCCCCGAGAAACCGAAGGCAGACGCTTTTGTCACTAGTTTCCTCTGGACTCGGGAGGCCAGAATTATCTACACTCTTAGGGCGATGACTTTTCCCTTGAGAGACCCATTTCGGTGGGCGTGACAGCGACCAAGTACCTCTGTTCAGAGGCCCAGGTACTACGGGACTTGCTTCGGTCTTCCCTTTGGAGTTGCCTCCTCCAGGTAACTTATCGCTCACCTCACTAAACTGCCTTTGAAACCCGACGGTTTTCCCCTAGGAAATGCCATACCCGCTTGGAAGGGCGTCGGCTCACAGGTGGCGTCCGCTGAGGCTGGTAATGTCTCCCATTATGCATTTCCCAACCCCTTTTAGGTGAAGTTGACCCCCCCGGGGGGGAATGGCAGTTGGGTGCTCTCGTCGCTCATCTGGCTTCGCTTGGGGAGAATTACGTCATTTCCCCTGGAAGGGATCGGATTCAAATAACGGCATAGGAAGGGGAGCATTATCTCCCCATCTGCCTATGCAGAGCACCTAAATACCAGGGTACAACTTCACCGAGGAACTTCGCCACAGGCACGTGCCCTGCAGTTCCGTCCCTCGAGTGCGGATCACGGCGTACCCAGAAGGGCAGCCGCTTCCCGCGAGCCTCCCCACCAAGGAGGATAACGGTCCTTTCTTCAGGGTCCAACCAAGGGTCGAGTGCGTTGAAGGTGGAGTTGAATCGGTCTAGCCACCTCCCCCTAGAATCATCAACCGCCGGATACCTCGTCAACAAATGCGAAAGCGAACGGCCCTCTAACTGGGAGCACAGCATGCAAATGCTATGTCTGCGCATATAACTATCAGCCAGTTTGAGCCCACCTACTCTCGCGAGAGCCAGCATTCTCTCCTCCTTTCTATTGACTACAGTGCTCCTATTGAACTGCAACAGCAGGTATCAACGTGTTTGTTCATAGCCGGCCTCCTTATAGGGCTCCAACGCCAGGCACGAATGCCTCTCGTCCCACTTGTCCCATGCGTGGTAGCGTACTGAGCTGAAGTCAGCCGATGGGATATATTTATTCATCCAATTCTCGGTTCTTGTCGTCCAAGTCCACTTCTTGAGCGGTTGGTTCTTAGGCTTCTTGTTTACCAAGGAGCCTATCCAAGTAGATGAAACCGAGCGGTACTTGTCAAAAGCCCGTGCTCGTTGTCCCCCACAAAAGGCAGGTACGGGTGGTATGTTAAACTCGTGATGGAGAGTTGCCGTCCCTACAGAGGTTGACCTTGCTCCCTTTCCGAGTAACATTCGCATCCCGGTGGCGACGAGGCGCCGCAGAGAGTGAAGGACACGCTGGTCGTGGGCCCCCATAATTTCCGCGCCATAACAAATCACTGGATATACGCACGCCTTAAAAACAGTCAGTCGGGACCAGATAGGGATGGCTTGGTTCGACAGTAGGTGTTGACATTCTTCTTCGCCTCTCTCATGCTCATCACCCCCAAGCGAAGTATCCATTCCGCTTCGAGTGATGACCATTCTGCAATCGTGGGTTCTTGTGGGTTCTTGTGGTCTTGGGTTCTTAAGTTCACGAGGAACTTGGGTTCTTGCGGGTCTTGGGTTCTGAAGTTCACGAGGAACTTGGGTTCTTGTGGTCTTGAGGTTCTTGAGGTTTTCTTTTGCTTGCAAATCGCGTTTGAGAAGGATCTTCTCTTCACCCGAGTTCTACTCCTTTCTGCGGGCGCACCCCTTGGCGGCCTTGCGCTCACACCAAGGTTGCTTTTTCCCACCTCACGTCGATTGGCCGGCCGCTAAGTGCACGGTCCGCTCTCAATGAGTGAAAAGAGACACAAGGGGAGGCTGGACAAGCCCTTCTTACCTGGGATTCCTGTCACTCTTCAAAAACACGATTAAGAATCGACACGCCCAAGCGAACTTGGGTTCGTGCGACCTCAACAAGCAAAAAAAATTCGTGTGATTCTTGTGGTTCTTTCCTTGAGTGATACAGAACACTTCCAAAGCTCTGATACCAATGTTAGGTGCAACGGAATGATTGTTTGCGCTTTGCTCAAGATGAGTGCTCCGAACTGTGCTCAAGGTTCCTTTTAGTTCTTATGGAAGGGAGAGCCTTCCGTTCTTAGTGGAAGTGCTATAATCACAAACAAAGTGAATGGACACTGTGCGTGCAAGTGTATGAGACTGAGAGATAGAGAGAGAAGAGAGATACGACATCAGAGACGTAAAACCCTCCTCCGAAGGCCCCACTCTCGTCGTCGAGAGTGGTCTACTTATGATTGCACAAGTGGTACAATGACGATGCAATGGATTGATGCAACTTGGGACTATGCCGGTGACGACGACGGGGATGACGACGACGACTTTGGGGCTGAAATCTGCAGCCTTCTAACTGCTGAATTTCGGGGCTGTTTCGGTGGCTGAAAATGACTGTTTTGGCTGCGTTTTTGAGGGCTGAAAATGGGGGTCTTCTACATGCATCTAGGGCTGAATCTGCTGCTGTCCAAGAAGGCTGAAAATGCTGACCATCTGCAGCAGATGAGGCTGAAAATGGAAACGCTGGCAGATCTGGTATGCTGAATGTTGAAAATCAAAAACGCTCGGACTGTTCTGCAGCGTTAGTAAAACGCTAGGGATCTGTGAAAGGCTGGCGATGATGGCAACTGGAAACGCCATGGCTAGGGCTTGCGGTAGGAATCTGCTAGAACAGAAAATGCTAGGGCAATGAGAAAAACGCCAAGGAGAGGGAAATCGCCAAGGCTTTGTAGGTCTTGATGGTTCCTACTGAGAAGGTGTCTGACATCTGTTAAGCGGGGAGCTCCTGCTGCCTCTTCTGCCATTGAGTGCTAACTTGGGTTTGCTTATATACAAACTTGGCAAAACTGCTCTGCGCCGAAAGCGACACAAAGTCTTCTGTAACTCCTCCAATGCTTCAACTTCGTCTAGAGTCATGTGTCTACCTTCGTCAAGAATCTCCGAGGCTGCAAATTCTTGAAACCACTTCCAACACAAAAACCTGAACATACCCATTCCATGTAAAGTGATTGGAAAAATACTATTCCTTCGAAAAATGGGGTCGAATCTTGACTTTCTGATCTAAATCAATCAATTGTGGCAAAACACAATGGAAATGCCCATGCTGAATGCTCAATCCTTCTTGTGCTCTTCCTACAACTATGTCATGCCAAGGAAGAGACATGGAATGTGACTTCCTTGAATGCATACTTTTCAGCTTTTCATGAGAAATCCGCATATATCCGTGCTCATTCATGAGTGAATCGTGCTCATCGTGCAATATGGCATGCCTTTGGAAAGGGATCACATAAAGATGTTGACTAAAATACAGGAAACGATCACAAATGAAACACTCGAACAATGTGTGTTGACTAATCAATCGAACACATATTACTTCCTGAGAGGGTTCTTTCGACCTAGGCTCAAGAGCCAAGATCGGTTCTTTCTAAGGGATCGAAACTTCCTGAGGGGTTCTTTGGACCTCTACTCGAGAGCCAAGATCGGTTCTTCGTGATCGATCAAATCTACAATGAGGTTAGCTTCACTAGAAAAAGCATCAATTAACTCATCATTCTTGTGAACAATCACATCGTGATCATAAAAATCATCATGCTCGTGAGAAATCACATCTTGATCATGCAAATCATCATGCTTGTCCTTATCATCCAAATCATCATGCTCATCATTATCATGCAAATCATGTGTGTCATGCTTGGGAGAGACTGAGAGAGTCTCCTTTTCCCGAATCTCTTGCATTTGTGCCTGCACTTGAGAAAAGAGTTGCAGTATCTCCTTCATGTGTCGGGCACTCTGTTCTTCATACGCTAACCGTCTTTCTTCGCACTTGCGATCGAAGTCAGCTAGGCTTTCTTTGGCCGCCAAGCGCGCTTGCTCACGCTCCAAGTCTGCATTTCTTTCTGCTTCTCTTTCTGCTTTTCTTTCTGCATCTTTACGATCCAATTCGGCTTGTCGTACTTTGGCTTCTAAGCGTGCTTGCTCATGCTCACGCGCTATGGCTGTCATTCTTTCTTGGTACTTACGCTCTATGGTTGCTATTCTTTCTTCGCTTGCTAACTTTCTGTCCATCATCCTCTTGTCGAAAGCCTCCATAGGAGTTAGTGCAATCCTTGGCG
This sequence comes from Adiantum capillus-veneris, assembly GCF_014529385.1. NCBI lineage: Eukaryota > Viridiplantae > Streptophyta > Polypodiopsida > Polypodiales > Pteridaceae > Adiantum > Adiantum capillus-veneris. Next base: position 28,398,239 of record NC_140953.1, on the reverse strand, counting down.
TAGATGGGGAAGGGGGAGGGTCGGAAAAAACTCCTGGTGGGAAAAACTCTTCTTCGCCACTCGCATCCTCACCACCTTCATGCGATGTATCCATTCCGTTTCGGGTGATGACTATCTACTGAAGTCTTGAGTTCTTAAGTTCACGAGGAACTTGGTTCTTGTGGGTCTTGGTTCTTGAGACTTGGGTTCTTGAGCGTCTTGGTTCTTGGGTTCTTGAGGGTCTTGAGGTTCTTGAGTCTTGTAGTTCTTGAGGTTCTTCTTTCACTTGCAATCTGTGTTATAGAAGGATCTTCTCTTCACCCAAGCTCTTCTCTTTCCCGCGGGTGCACCCGTTGGCGGCCTTGCGCTCACACCAAGGTTGTTTATTCCCACCTCACGTTGATTGGCCGGCCGTTAAGTGCACAATCCGCTCTCAATGAGTGAAAAGAGAGACAAGGGGAGGCTGGACAAGCCCTTCTTTCTTGGGTTTCCTGTCACTCTTCAAAAACACGATTAGGAATCGACACGTCCAAGAGGACTTGGGTTACGTGCGACCACAAGCAGCAAAAAAAATGATGTGGTTCTTTCCTTGAGTGATACAGAACACTGCCAAAGCTCTGATACCAATGTAAGGTGCAACGGAAGTGAATGTTGAACTTTGCTCAAGATGAGTGCTCCCAATTGTGCTCAAGGGTTCCTTTTACTTACGGAAGGGAGAGCCTTCCATTCCTTTAGTGAGAGAGTGCAATGGACACAAACAAAGTGGTGAATATTGTGAATGAAGGTGCTGAGACTACGAGATAGAGAGAGAAGAATACGACACCAAAATGCTGTCAAAAACCCTCCTCCGAAGGCCCCACTCTCTATGGCGAGAGCAGTCTACTATTGATTGCACAAATCTCTACAATGCTTGGACTTGCCGACGATGTCGACGACGATGAGGACGACGACGAGACGGGCTGAAATCTGAAAATGCTAAGGGCTGAAATCTGCAAATCTTTATCTGTTGAATTCTGACTCTATGTCAATGACGATGGCCATGACGACGATGCAACGACGACGCGCTGAAAACGCAGATGCTGAAATCTGCGTTTTCCGGACTGAATGTGCAAACTTTGTGGGATCTGACCGTGCGGCGAGGATGTGTTGCGGGAAGGTGAGATCTGTGAGGTTTGGGGGTTCTACTGCAGAAACTAACTATTAAAAACTGAAAACGCTGAGTCTAGGGCTGATTCTGTCGCGAAGATCTACAAAAACGCTGAGGTTGATCTGCAAACCAAAAACGCTAGGGACTAAAATCTGTCTTTGTTGAGGAAACTGCTAACGCTAGGGTTGATCTGCATGTCGTTGGGGAATCTGCTATCGCTAGGGCTGATCTGTTGTGTCTTGTTGTCGCCGAGGCTGATCTGTTGTGCAAAAACTCCAGGGCTAGTTCTTCATGCAAAAACGCTAGGCCTTGCCTGCTGCAAAACGCTAGGGTTCGTCTGTTGGGGGTCTTGCTGAGAAGGTGCCTGTTGAGCAAGTGCTTCTGCTACCTCTTCTGCCAAAAAGTGCTAGCGCTAGGTTTTCTTATATATTCACTTGGTCAAATTGCCCTACCCAGTTCCCAACAAAAGTCACTTAAAAATAATAAGTGAAAAATGTCAAAAACACTATAAAAATACTCCTGATGGGTTCTGATGGAAATCTGATGATCATGCTGTGTGCAACCAGAGGATATGCATTTAATCTAAGTGTCTGGACATGCACGGTCTGCGAACAGACTCACAAAAGTGCCGGATCACTTCCTATTCTAGACTGACTTGACTGAATTGAACCCTAGTCATGGTGTAGCTTGTCCATGGACACATAGGGTCGGATGTGTCACGTGACAGATCTCTTCCCGCATCTCCGGATGCAGAGGAAGTCGACTGATCTTTGTCAGAAGCCATAAGTGCCGCGTAAAAAGGATCGGATTTCCCGTAGGAGAGAAATCGGCCGTGCTCTAATACTACTATAACAGACTTGGACACTCCAAGTCGAGAATCTACCGCGACACCACAATAAATCACTTCAAAACAGTTCACAGTTCACAATTGATTCGACACTAGTCCGACAAAGTTCTGTGCCTAAAAATATTGGCCCCAAAGACTAGCGCCCCTTTCGGTATTTCTTTTTTTATTAATCTGCAACTCAAAGTACGAGCGAGTAGTTAGGACTCACTCTCAGACTCTGCGCCCAAATGCTCTGAGAAGTGAGAGCCCGAACTACCAATTTAAAGACTTACAAGGGATGCCAAAAGCAGAGCCCAAAAGCTGAAAATAAAAAGCATGTTCCTTTTTCTCTCTCAAGCTCTCTCTTGAGCCTAAATACAGCAAAAGAGTTCTCTCTCTCTCTCTCTTTAAGTAAAGCAAGGCCAAAAAGCTGCGTAGAACTTTTGTTCCAGCCCCTGCGTAGAAAAAGCAGGCCCAAAAGCCGTCCGCAAATGGAAATCTGCCATGTGGCTGCTGCCCGCATTTTCCGCCGTGATTTCCGGGTCTGCCAGGTCACTGCCTGCAGGGACTGCCGTACACTTTGCCCCGACAACATTTCTGCAAGGGGGCTCAGAGGGTGTGTGTGTGTGTGTGTGTGTGTGTGTGTGTGTGTGTGTGTGTGTGTACTGGGCACGCCACGTCACTGGGTTGTGACAAAGAGTCATGGAAGTCGACAATAGCATGTGAAGGCCTTTAAATTGTCCATAAGACTACTTGTGTATTCGACTTGCGAGTTGGGTAATCTACATTTTCCCACTCCCCACAGCTCATAGTTTGCCATCCAATCCTTTACAACCTGAATACTTCAAGAAGGTTATATATAAACAAGGACTATCCTAACTAAACTAGGTTTAAAATCTGATCCAAACAGGAAGAAGCATAACGCTTGCACTTCTGAATACAAAAACTCCTCAGAGCATTTCATAAAAAACCTGTTCACTAAGGAAGAACTTTTCACCTCCATTGTGTCTTCCATAGTCACATCTAGCCGCAAGACAGTCAGTTGTGAAGGAAATCTTTCTTTCAAAGCACTGAGCCCCGCAGCAGAATCAGGATTTCGACATGTTGCAACCACAGGGGAATCCGGATGCTTTGTCAAAAGCTTTTCTGTCTGCAAATACAAAACAACTCTTTTCAATTGAACCAAATGCTACAGTCAGCCTCACGATATACATATAGAAGTTTCTGCAAGTCACAACGAATAACATAAGACATATGAGCTACATTTCCCCCCCTCTTCCCACTGCTAAATGCCAATGAAGTACTTTAAGCATGTTTAGTTGCAAGAAGATCTTGAATATGTCATCTTCATGCTGGCCAATGTATACCCCAGACAGATGCCTAAGCAAGGTGTTTGGCCATCCACTAGGACTGCTCTACCCTAACATGATTCACCTCCCTGTGAACTTATTCCATGTTTCCACAGTACGGAAAAATGTACATTGCAGCTCACAAATCATGCAGTGAGTCAGACTGACCTGCACAATTATGATCCTCACAGATGCGCATGCCGCACACGCTTGAAACCACCTTTGGCACATACCCCCATATACATACTAATCGTCTTTACAAAATTCTATCCACCGTGATACCAAACAAAACATGCAACGAGACCCTTGTAATGGAGCACGGTAAAATAAGAAGATAAGATAATAAGGGCCTTACGAGTGCCAAGCCAAGTCCGCGCGAAGCTCCATTAACCATAGAGACAGGATGAGGGAAGAGAGCAGGCGTCTCTGTGCAGAAAAAAGCTTTTCTTTCAGACGCGTGCCTAGCTCGTCTGACAATCGAACGGAGAGCGTAGCGAGAGGACATGAAGGGCGCCATAGCTCGCCACCAGCTGAGCTCAGGGCTTTAGAAGGGTTTTGTCTTTCGAAAATGTAATTTGAAGTTCTTTACTTGATATAAAGCTGAGTAGGTGTTACACATTTGAAAAAGAAAACAAGAGAGAGAATCTTCAAATATGCTCTCAGCTTTGCGAGTCGGACTACATGGAACTTCATTACCAAAGAAAGAGAGAGAGAGAGAGAGAGAGTTTTTGCATGACAACAAGCCAATCCACAACCCCGTCTTTCTGTGGTGTCGGGTTTATCCTTGCCCATTCTCACACCTTCTTCATCTCTAGCAGTCTTTGCTCTGCTTGATGTCCTCTTGTGACGTGTTGGACAATCAACACGAACTGTTGGAGAAACGTAGCCTGCACAAAAGCACAGAAAGGGGGAACCCAACTGAGAGAGAGAGCAACATCAATATAATGGCCTCAAGGTGGGGGGAAGGGCAGAAGGTAGAGGGGCCTAGGGGAGGAGGTAGAGGAGGGTTTGTTACGTTGTAGAGAAGGCAAGCAGGATATGGTAGTTCGATCTAGGAAGGGCGGTTGCAGCGAAGCCAAGAAGGCATATTGAAATTTTCAAGGGCGGCACTCGCTGGCATAGGTGAGAATATTCGGTAGAAATGATTTTTACGAAGTAGAGCCAGTAGTAGCTGAATAGGTCCATCCCAATAATTCAACGAGTAAAACGAATCCTTATACAAACGAAACACAATTGCATCATTTTTCTAGCATGATACAAGTTTTTCATCTCTTCATACCATGCTAACTTACCTAATCTGTATAATCAACATTGGTAGCATTGCTAAACCAAGATACACTAGAAGGAGGAGACACACTCTCTCTCTCTCTCTCTCTCTCTCTCTACCACAATAGAAGTAGAGCACTCCTAAGTTTTTTGAACAAGGACTAGCATCTTATGAAAAACAATGTCTATGAGAAGCTCCCAAGCATGGTATCAAAGAATGCTTTTGTATAATCTTACATATATTTATGTTTGTTAGAATCTTCAAGAGGTTGTGTAATGCGTTACTTATAGAAATGCAATAGAGTATACATGGAGGAATAGAGTATTGATAGTGTTTCACATGGAAGAGAAGATATCCCTACAAGAATAGAAGCGATGTTTCTTTGGTGGCCACAACGGGCGGGTCACATACTAGTTACTTATCATAAAGCTAAAATATTGAATAGGTCCATCCCAATAATCCAACAAGTAAAACGAATCCTTATACAAACGAAACACAATTGCATCATTTTTCTAGCATGATACAAGGTTTTGCAAGAACCTCCACTCGCACCGCAGCAATAATCTGGCTTAACTCCCACACCCTTTGATGTGAGTTAGGATGTTGCGGCACTAGGGAAGAGTCACTTTGTCTCCGCGCACTATGACCATAACAAGTTCTCCTCCTCTTCCTCTTCCTCTTCCTCTTCCTCCTCCTCCTCCTCCTCCTCCTCCTCCTCCTCTCTCTCTCTCTCTCTCTCTCTCTCTCTCTCTCTCTCTCTCTCTCTCTCTCTCTCTCTCTCTCTCTCTCTCTCTCTCTCTCTCTCTCTCTCTCTCTCTCTCTCTCTCTCTCTCTCTCTCTCTCTCTCTCTTCCTTCAAATGGGTGAGCAGCTTGTACGGTCATTATGCGAGCAGCTTCATGCGATTGTGCAAGTATCTTGTAAGGGCATCGTGTGAGCAGTTTCATCATTTTACACTCACCCACACATCGGAGTTTGGCAGACATTTGTTAGTTGTCAGCATGTCCGAATAGACGTACAATAGACTAATGTTGGAAATACATTTGTAGGAAGGTACACAAAGATGGAGAAGATAAAGGGGAAACTCAAGGGCACACAACACGAGAAAGGATCTCCTAATGAAGGAAATTTACCTTGAGTGTGTTCACACACATCAGTACCATAACATGGTAACAAATCTCCCCTAGAAGTGATTCGATGAGCATGATATGGCAATCGAGTAAGGAAATGACATACCCTATGTGATCAATCCAGAAAGGGGAGTAAGCCCATACTTTGCAAAAAGCTTCAAACTTCTCACCAAGCAGAGCCTTTGTAAAAAGCTAGCAAGGTTGTTCCATGTACTCACGTAAGCCAAAACTGACCTCTCTTGCAGAGAATCTCTCCTTGACATAATGATAGCGCACCTCAATATGCTTTGTGAAAATCATGGAACATTGGATTCCTTGTAACTTTCAAAGCACTTTCACTCTCAATGAAGATAGTGGTGGCAAATTGCCAAATCAGTCATAAGGTATCTAAGCCAAAACACTCAACATCGACTGTGAAAGTTACCATGTACTTAGTCTCAGAACTGGAAGTGGCCACTGTAGGTTGCTTCTTGATCTCTCGTCTTACGAGAGAATAAGTTTTCGTAATGCTTGGGTGCCCTGCACTTGAATTGTCGTGACACTCGTGGAGAATTTGGCACCAAATGTTTGTGTCTATTGCTACACACACTCTCCCCTTGTGGAGTAGGTACCCATCATCTATGGTTTCTTCCATCTCTGCAACTCATCACTCAAAAGAGTTGCACTACCAGCATTGGAGTGAGAAGGGTCCCTCGTTTGCACACGACTCCACACTTTGGAGTATACCTCGTCATTCTCACATTTTTACTTGAGAGATTCCAGAAACTCACTTCGAAGCTCAGTAAAGAGAAGAGAGTTGATCTCAAACATTCGACTAAGAGCATCAGCAGAGCTTTGCATCATACTCCTGAAGAATCTTAACCAAGCTAGCCTTTTGACCCTTTAAATATGTTGTTATGCAAACCATTTTATGCTTTCATGGTCAAACACAATCTCAAACCAAGCTCTATACAAATAATGTCACCATCTCTTCAAAGCAGACACTATTGCATAGAGTTATCTTTCATAAGTAGAAAAATTTTGTTGGGCAAAATCAAGCTTCTTGCTTTCAAATGCAATTAGCCTTCCCTCCTGTAGAAGGACAATGATTATTGGCATCCATTTCTAAAACGAATAGCGTCAAAGGATCCACAATAGCTAGATGTAGGAGTTGTAACTAATGCATCCTTCAGAGCATCAAAACTTTATCGTTGAGCTTCTCCCCACTGAAAGCTTTTCCCCTTGGCTTGCAGTTGGTTCAGCATTGGAACAGCAATATGAGCATAATTTTTAGCGAACCTTCGATGAAAAGCTACAAACCTCAAGAAATTTGTAACTCTTCCAAGTTTTTGGGAGAAGGCCACCTTTGAATGGCATTCACATTGGATTGATCCATGTAGCCCATCAATTGAAATAGCATGCCCTAAGTTATGAATTTCCTCCTTGAGAAAAACACACTTTGATTCCTTGGCATGTAACTTATTTTCTCATAACAAATCAAACACTTGTTTCAAAGGTTGTAAGTGCTCTTCCTCATATACACTATACACTAGAATGTCATTGAGAAAAACAATAACAAACTTGCCCAAATATGGTTTTAAAACACTGTCCATAATTTTCATGAAAGTTGTGGGTCCATTAGTTAACCCAAAGGGCATAACCAAAAACTCATAATGTCCAAACCTAGAATGTAGTTTTGGGTAAATCAGCAAGCCTAATGCGTACTTAATGATATTATGACGGGAATTTATATTTGTAAAGATACGAGCATGGTTGAGATTATTAAATTATGAGCATGGGTGAGCTTATTAAATAACTCATCCACTCTGGGCAATGGATACTTGTTCTTGATAGTAACCGCATTCAAACCATGATAGTCTACACACATGCGCATACTACTATCTTTTTTCTTCACCAATAAGATGGGAGAGGCCCATGGTGAAGAACTAGGTTAGATAAACCCTCTATTGAGATAGTCAACAAGCTCGTGTTCCACCTTAGTAGCCTCAGAATGGCGCATTCTGTAGGGTGATTTTCGTACGGGTTTACTACATGCAACCACGTCTATGCCATACTGCACAGCCCGTGTCCGCAATAACCTTGTTGGAAAATCATATGGGAATACATCTTTGTATTACATTAATAAATCTTTTAACTTATCGGCAACATTTGCTTGTTTAGAGAGTAGTAGCCATAGTTGGAAGAGAAGAGAGAGAAGCATGCGGCATTGAGGATTTTTCATTCAAAAAATTATCAACATTTGAAAGAAAATGATACATGGAGTAACACAAAAAGAGTTCTTCTAGTTCATCTTGAGAAGAGAGCTTCATAAGTTTGGTTGTACAAATGAGTGGCAAAGAAGGCATGTCCTTCTCTCCTAACAGTAGCATGTGCACGCCATTGGATTTGAACATCAAATTGTTGTGCTCATAGCTACGTTTAAATGATGATCCTAGACTATGTAACCACTCTTGAGACTAAGGAGCACATCAGCCCGCGCCATATTCATGACTTCAAAATTCAAGGATGTGTCATACCCTTAATCTCCACCGGGTACATCTTTCACTTGAGTATCCCACACCTCGGCATCATGGCTATTCATCATCACTACTTTGTAACGATGGGAACTCAGAGTTTGGGAAAACTTGAGTCGTTTCACTAACTTATAGTAGTTAATGAAATTGTGTGAAGCACCATCGTCCACCAATATCTGCACCTTGTGCCCTTGGATAGACCCATGCACACACACCAACCCATGTGGACAAAAGGTCGGTTGCCACATTAAGGTTGTTATACGGTACTCATGCACTACTTCGGTGTGTGTTACCTCCACATTAGAGAAAAGAGAGGAAGACTCAAGAGGTAAGAGTTGCACCATGTGCACTGCTTCTCCTTACCTTGGGCATCAAATTTTCCCATGGGACAATCCTTTTTGTTGTGTCCACTCCCTACACATGTAAAACATAATTTTTCCTTTTTAGCCTTCTCAAACTATTCACTAGACAAAGGGTCCCTAGACCACTTGGGTTTCTTGGACACCTCAGACGCACTCTTCTTTTATTGTGTGCATGCTATGTGTGTGCATTTCCATGTGTAGTGTCAGGCATGTGAGAGTTATGCAATGCTTTTTCATCGGGATTGTCATGTTTATGCGCTTGCACTGTAGCCTCCTCAAGTGTCTTGGGTCCTGGGTTTTGACATGCTTCTTAAGCTCTGATGTCAACCCACGGACAACCCACGGATAAACCCACCACTTGCGGAAAGTCACAAGACCTTCCAGTTTGAGAATGACATCACAATAATGCAAAATATACTCCAACGGTGTCTTAGGCGAACACATAGAGCACTTATCCCATGCATATCAATTTTCATCCTTTTCATAGGTGGGAAAAAATTCTTTTCTAAACACATGTTGGAAGTCTACCCATGTTTGTGGTCATCCACCAATTGTAGGCCTTGCCTTCTAGTGTCGAACTCGTTTGCAATGCCTTTACTGCATTTGGAGTGCGTCTAAGATTGTGAATACCATCCCATTTACCCATGAATATATTCATCGTATTGCGTTCCCTCTCCTCTCGGCTAAAAATTGGTGGCTTGGTATTTTTCAACAAGTTATCCACCTCTTTTTGGGAGAGAAGGTGGAATCCCTACAGATTGGAGCCTTGGTCCTACAGACTAGGTGTGCTCCTGCCCAAACTGGGGATGAAGAAATCTGAGTCTACCCAATTATTGGGCCCTTGGCCGATTGTTGCATGAATTGCATAAGCATATTAGACATTTTAGTGACATTTTCATTCAACTTTGCAAAATTAGACTCTAAAACAATCGTGCGTGTTTGTAGTGCTCTAAGCTTTTGGGATGTCAAGAAAACTCATAGCTATCATCTGACCATGGTGCCGCGTCGGTACCCTCTATGAGAGTAGCCGATCGCGGGGCATTGATAGGTGGTACTTGTGTAGGATTTTCAAAATCAAATGTATGTTGCATGTCAATGCCTGAATCCATGGTGGTTTCGAGGTCTGCTAGCAAGAGAAAAGAAGTATCCTAAAGATAGTGACGGCGATTGAAAATGGTTCGAAACCACCGCACTTAGAGATAATTAGCCATACTAATTTCAATACCAAAGAATCGTTGTCGCAAACTGAGCTTGTTGACTTTGTAGACGCCCATAAAAAAAGACCGTGTCTAATTCAAGGGTGAAAATTTGGGAAAAATATTTGATTGAGTGCACCACCCAAGAGCTGCAAGCTGTGCTTATCGTCGGTCGATCAACCATGTCATCTTTTACCTCCAATCCAGAATGGTAGACTATGTCGAGAGTTGATCAGTTGAACTATTGAATTAGTTCGAACTCTCAAATTTTTTTACTTTTAGAGAAATTATAGTCAGCCCTTGATTACCTTCGGCCCTTGATTGCTTGGTGCCGCCTTGCTTGACGATATAAGTGTCGCTTGTCAATGGGGCTACTGATCATGGGCACCCTCCCTTCCCCCTTTATTTTTAAAATTCAAACCCTAAAGGGTTTGGCTATGAGCGATCACCAAGTGAGAAAGCAAGGCTTTCTAATCTGCAGTTGACAAGCGTAGTAGTGAGGGCGGTGATGAAGCACTCATAGGGCTTACTACAGTGCCTAGTTTAGCCGCCACCATGACAAAAACTCCTTTGCTCTGCAAAAAGCAATGCCTTTTTGTTGCTTGAATTCCTTAGCCACCACAAGCCTTGCCTTGTACTTAGTCTTTGCATCTAGTGAAGACAACTTAATCTTGTAAACCCACTTTGCATGGCAGTGCCTTCTTACCCTTTGGCAAAGGAGTGAGCTGCCAAGTATCATTTTGAATCAATGAATCCATCTTTGATTGCATAGCCTGCTCGAGCTTGTTGACACTAGACATGGCCTCATCATAACATGATGGTTCCCCACAATTAGTGAACATGACATAATCCATAGAAGGCACATAACGTTGTGGGGGTCTAGTATGCCGCTTTAACCGTCTCAAAACTTGTGGAGGAGGCGCATCTAGTTGTCCCACATCTGCATGATCTCCCAACAAGGACTAATCTCCCACATGAGGGTCAATGGGCAGCCTACAAGTAGCCATGGGACCATCATACCGATGCCCATCCTCCTCAAATATCACACGTTGAACCTCAATTGTCGGTGGTGGTTCTCTATACATACAGTCCTCATGAAAAATAACATAATGGTTGCGCACAATCTTCCTCTTAATAGGATCCCACAATCTATAACCCATCTCACCAAAGTCACCATTTCCCAAGAATATACATCTCTTGCTCGTCGGATCCAGTTTACTACATTTTGCCTTAGGCACATGTACATAGGCTTTGTAGCCAAACACACGAGGATGACCATACGATGGTGGCAATCCTATCCATACCTCTTCGGGCACCTTAAAGCCCAAAGGAACACTAGGTGAACGATTTATCAAATGCACAACAGATACAACCACTTCAGCCCAAAATGCATCTGACAATTCAGCCATAGAAAGCATACTATGCACCTTCTCCTGTATAATTATGTTCATGCGCTCTGCCACACCATTTTGAGGAGGTGTATAGGGAGCACTAAGCTCACGTCGTATACCCTTCTCAACACATAAAGTAGTGAAAACATGAGACATAAACTCACCCCCATTCTCCGTACGTAAGCACCTCAACTTACAACTTGTTTGGGTCTCAACAAGAGCAACCCATCGTTTGAATACATAAAACACCATATCCTTTTTATGAATGGGGTATGTCCATACCTTCTTGCTAGCTTCATCAATGAACGTAACAAAGTACATAGAATTGGGCATTGGCCCACATACATCACTGTGCACTAATGCTAGCTTGTTCGATAACCTATGTGGGACATTTTTCTTATGAGAAGTCTGAGCATGCCGACCATAACGGCAATGATCACAAAACTTAAAGCCATTAAAATCTGAGACGCGAATGTAATTTTCACGTGCCAACAACCTCATTCTTTTAGTGACATATGCCCCAAGAGTTGATGCCATATAGAGATAGGAGGCTGCTCAGTGTTCCCCACAATGTGATCAGCAACATTAGCTACACAAAGAAAATACAACGTATTCCTCTTAGCACCTTTTGCCAAAACAAGGCTTGCCTTAGTGATCTTCCAACCTCCGTACCAAAAGATACATTGAAGCCAAGTGAATCTAATTGACCCACAGTAACCAAGCTCTTGGCAAGAGCCGCCACATGACACACACGATGTAAGAGAAACGTAGTAGAATTTGGCATGGCTAAATGAATGCTCCCAATGCCATGGATCTGCATAGAATGGCCATCTGCAATCCTGACAGCACCCGTGCACGAAGCATCATAGTCATGAAATCATGATCTATGAGGCATAACATGACCAATCCATAGGCATATTTCTCTCATGAGTGAGACAAAAAGCATCTCCAAAAGACAAGGCAAGCAACACATCACCAAGTTCTTCACTAGTAGCACTAGTCAAAGCACATACATGATCATCATGAGAACTACACTCTCCTTGTGTTGCATTCAACTCCTCAATCTTGACATTTGACCTCGGTTTGTCTTTAGCATCAACTTTGTCTTTCTTCTTACCATCCCCATGTTCTCTTTTCCACTTATAACAATATTTTTTATAATGACCTTTTTTACCACAATGAAAGCATTCCACATCCTTTTCACTTGTGCCTGCATGGGACTTGCTTTTAGATTTACCCCTGTTGGACTTATGTGTCTCCATATTCCTGCCTCTAACAACCATTGCACTAGAAGACTTGCTACTTGTATTATTTTTTCGATTAATCTCTTTCGTGAGAAGACTAGACTCTACAGTAGTGCTCGGCAACTCATTCGCAGAAACCAAGTTACTTATGGCTATCCTGAATGCGTCCCATGACTCTGGCAAAGTGACAAGTAAGAACATTGCTTTTACATTGTCCTCAAATATAATCTTCTAAGTAGCGAGTTGATTGAAAATTGTATTGAACTCATTCAAATGTGCATTCATGGAAGCACCTTCCTCCCTTCGCAAATGTATGAGCTTCTTGATCCAATACACTTGTTAGGCAGTCAAATGCTTATCATACATCTCACAAATCCGATGCCATAACTCATAAGCTCCACCCTATGCATCTTTCACATTGTAATAAGCAAACTTTGATAGGGAAAGTCTAATGGTAGACCTGCACATCTCGTCCAACTCATCCCAATCATCTCTCTCCATGTTTATGGCTTAAGACCCTGAAACTTGAGAGGCCTTATCTATTTCTTTTGCACCAAGACATCCCAAATATGATCTTTTCAATACAAAAAGTTGGTCCCATCCAACTTTTCAATATTGAAAACAGTGTCCTCCTTAGTGCTCATTACAACAAGGATGCAATCAATGAAACTGTAGCCAACTAAAAATTGCCACAAAAAGGTAGTAGTGTAAATCTGATAGCACCTACCGCTCAATCAAAGAGCAAAGCATAGAGTAAATATCAGCCCACAATATGGTCATGTATGTACACAAACTCCACAAACTTATGCATACACACACGACATCTGTAACTCAATCGGCCTAGGCAAAGCTGAAGGGGATCGGGGAGCACCACAAACGGAGAGTGAGAGAGAGAGAAGGAGACACACACACGATGTGGGTGGGGAGACTCCAAAGAGTGAGCAGCCCCCTATACACTTATGCTATGTATAAGGTATACAAGTTAGTGGGCGCCCAGACTCTGGGCGGCCGGGCAAGGCACAGACGCCTATACCCCAACAACCTCCCACTCAAAGGCGACTATGCCTTTAAGCAAGAGAACCTAGTCTAAAGACTACAAAAGGCGAGAGAAAACCGCTCTCAACCGATGCCCACTGGCTGGCTGTGATCGTGTGCATCCGGCTGTCCTGCTCCCGTGTAAGTCCATACACCACCAGACGTACCGCACACGTACTGCAAGTATGTACGCAATACCTGCATATCTCCCTTGTGCACTATGCCATCATCAGTCGACAAACGACTGACAACCCCAACTGCAAATGCTCCCACTGCAGCTGCGATATCCGGTCTCAAGATCAATATCTCATACATGAGACCACCGAATGCCGATGCAATGCTAGCGGGCCCTGCTAGCTCTACGGAGCATGCATCAACATATATATCCTTGGCAATAGGCATCTCTGACTGACAAGGTGTGTCAGCCACATGCATCTCCTGACTATCCACAAAAGACGCATCAACCTGTCGTGCAACCTCAGAGCAAACCAACTGCTCTAGGTGTCTGCTGGAAGACATATCCTGCACAACTATATCCCCATGCTCACTGTCGAGCATAGAAAGGAATGATTGCATAATTGCTGACGTCTCAGCCTCCTCTGCAATCATCCACTGCAAACATGACCACTCAATCTGCTGTGACTCACTAGAGCTCTCATGCTCTAACTCCGTATGCATAGACTCTTGCACAACGTCCTCCTGTCGTGACTCACTAGAGCAAGACCGCTCTACCTGTCTATCCTGCATAGAAGTATCTCGCACAACTGACTCTCTGCTTTGCTCAGTCACTAGCAAAGCATGCATGTCTGACTCTGTCACCTCTCTGTGTGACTGCTCAAGTCGTGGCCCAACTGTGTGCACAACGAGCTCACTACTATGCACTCCATGCAAAGCATCCTGCAACCCACAAGCAAAAGAGACTCGCCTGCTCTCTCGCTCTCTACCTGGTTGCGTGATCACAGAGACAACACCGTCTCTCTCGTAATCCAAATGCAATGGGTAACCTGTACCACTTCTGGCACCTCTCGCAATCACTAGCGAACCCAAACGCATCAAAAAAGATCGCTCAAGCAGCGATACCCGACATCCACTATCCCATAACTGTGTGATTGAGATCAAATCCCGTCTCAGATCTGGCACATAACGCACATGACGCAGGGTAAATCTCATACCACTGGGCAAGGACAAACATACGTCTCCTGCACCCTCAATGTCATACACAACACCATCAGCCATGTGTACACAACCAAGTCTCCCACTAGAAAACGTGCTAAACCACTCACGATGCGACGTGACATGGAATGTAGCATCTGAATCTAGTAACCAATGTGAAGAAAATGTGCAATCCGATATGCAATCCGTAGACATAAGATTGTCTGAAGACAAGCTAGATGTAAATGTGACATCGCCCTCACAAGCATACTCAGTAACCACGGTACTGATCTCACTAGCATCTGTCATGCCCAAATCTGCATCACGCATATGTCGCCTCCGTTGTCTCAAACGCCTGAAACATCGACGCCTAATGTGCCCTCTATGTCCACAATGCCAACATGTCAAGTCTCTATGCCGTCGAGACTTGCGTGTGGGATCAATCTTTCCCATGGACATAGAAGTGGGACTAGACTTCCGTGTAGACATGGATGTCGCGTACATAGCATGTAAACTCTCCCTCGAGACCTGCCAGTCAACAGACTCAACCAGATGCAAACGAATCGTAGACATTGCTAACTCATCAAGATCCTGCCAATCATCATCACGCATAGACTTGGGCTTCGTCGATAAACCACACAAGGGTTTATCCTGCCCCAAATCCGCCAATGCAACAAGCATATGCTCCTTCCAAGCAACAAAATCTGCACCATCAAACTGTGTCAGACCATAACGCTGGAAGTCAAATGAAAAATCGACCATAATGCTCGCAAAAGAGCAACCAACAATGAGTAGCAAATGTCAACCAAATCAGCCCTAAACTGGCTCGAATCGCATCAACAAAAGTCTGCAAAATATGACTCAAAACCTGATGCAAAGTTGCACCAATAACCGTGCAAAACCTTGCACAAAATCACAAGTCAATATGACTTAATCGCGCATAAATATCTGACAAAATTTTGGCAGAGTCTCCTTTGTAACTGGAGCAAAATCTCTCACCTGCAGAGAACACCGCATGCAAATGCTGAGTGCAACCCGCAATCTCTACCTAGATTGCATAAATGATACGCATAAAACTCCTGGGAAAATTTCGCCAAAGTTTCGTCAGTAAAACGGCCACAAAACCAGTAACCAAACTGACTGCACGCTCAAAACCATGAGCAACCAAAGCGCATCAAACCGCACTCCAAATGCATGCACCAATCTCCACACTTTGCATACATCATTGCAAACACCTGCAAATCTAGTACACAAATATCTGCTCTACCTGTGACTGCCAAAAACATGCTCGAGGCATACATTGCCGAGCTCAAAATGCAATCACATTAGTCTCCCTGAGCATCAAACCACATAAGGCATACATTGTATCCTCCCACCTGTGAGGAAACTTGCAGCAAATATCACTCTCACATCTGAGAGCAAACCATGTGTGGAATCCTCGACACACAATAACAACTGCTGCTGCAGAAAATTCATCGTTCAGAAAATTAAAATTCTGATATGACGAGCGCGTCCGGAGCGTGCCAAAACCCCAAGGTAGACTCCTGGATCACATGTATCCGAGTCCGGGTGTGAAAGCTATGCCAAAAAACCTCCGTTTCGACCCAAAAACGCAGCATAAACTGCCAAAAGAGGGCTGAAAAATGCAGCTCCTCAACCGTAGCTCGAATGAAGTTTTTGATGGCTCGAATGGCTTCAAAAGGGGGGTAAAACGCCAGGAAGCCTTCTGGAAACGCTCTTGAAAAGCTGAATTTGCTGATGCCGAAGTCGAAACCCTGTTTGCACTCTTGAAAGTGCGCGCGCGGACGCGATTTCGAGAATGAAACTGGCTCTCCGCTGTCGTCGTGATTGTGCACACACGCGCTCCCTCCGCACCTACGCTCTGATACCAATTGAAGGGGATCGGGGAGCACCACAGACGGAGAGTGAGAGAGAGAGAGAGAAGGAGACACACACACGATGTGGGTGGGGAGACTCCAAAGAGTGAGCAGCCCCCTATACACTTATGCTATGTATAAGGTATACAAGTCAGTGGGCGCCCAGACTCTGGGCAGCCGGGCAAGGCACAGACGCCTATACCCCAACAAAAGCATGCCACAAAATGCATCAAAAGTGAGTTGTTGTTGAGGCATATACATACTCCATGTCTAGTATAACCCCAGTAGAGACATAAGGTGACCAAGCTTACACAAATCCATGAGCATAAATGGATCCAAAACTAGCATAAAACCAATGCACAAGCTTAAAGGAAATTAATCTCTACTGTCAATCAAGTACCTGCACGTACTTTGAATTGCAATACGGGAAACAAGAGCAAATCGGCTCTATGTGTAAAGAGTACCAAATCTCCACAAAATCGTACATAAAGAGTGTTTGTAATCAAATTTCCATGTCCACACTCATCAACATAAATATCATATGATGTAGACTTGTAGCCGGAGAACATACATGAACTGACTACCCAAGAGAGTGGATGCTCCCACTCAAATCACAACCATAAACATGGTTGTCCTGCAATCAAAACACATGCTCTCTGACCACATAAGAATCCAAAAAACATGTATGTGAAGCTCTTTGTAACCTGCACCTATATCTGTACCTATACTTGCACATGTACCCGTAGTCAAAGAAGACAATGCTTCCAACCTCCCACTGTATGAGTGTGTATGTGACCACTCCAAAAAGAGTCTACACACTCCCAAATAAGTTGTGGGCTCTCGTGGGTAAAAGAGTCTGCAGCTATGGTTATTGTGATGGCTATGGAAGCTCTACCAGCGGCAAAAAACTACCAAAAAGGAGAGCTGAAAAATGAAACTCCTATACGGTAGCTCAAATGAGGATTCTGATGGCACGAACGACTTTGAAAGGGGGCTAAAATCTCAAGACGCTTGTTCAGAACACTCACAAAGTGTTGAATCCACCAGTGTCAAGCTTGAGAAAAAGAGATTTGCATTGCAAAAAATGCATGCCCATGGATGCAAAAAACGGGAGTGAAAATAGATCAAAAATTTCAGTGCTCAAGAATGATGATAAACTCTCAATGCTCTCACAACCATGCTCTAATACCACTTGATGGATCGGAGAGCACACACATAGAGAGCAAGCACAAAGAAGGAGATCAAATTGTGCATGGTAGAGCGGTACTCACACTACAATGTGTAGTAGTGAGTATGTTTATTATGAATGGATAAAGAATAGGTTGTACACATGGGCATCTAGACATAGGCAATTAAGCACACTGGCCTTTAACCGAACAATCTTCTGCGGAGCCCCTTCCTTGGCGACTCACTCAAATTCAACTCTTACTCTTTAGACCATGGCCACAATGGTTTCCGTCTTCAATCTCGTCTTAGCTTGATTAGACCCACCAATGCTGCAAATTTTTTTGAAATCCACGGATTGTAGGTTATCGAACCACCTCTTTTGTTTGCTGGTCCCACATGCCACTTTTGTCAAACAACCCCACACAAAACCTTCCCAACACCTAAGAACCGCTTTGGAGGCGAGACACCTCACAAGCAACTCCCTCCTCATCTCGATCTACCTGAATCAGGTGGCTAGCCTCTATAATCCGATTTATAACCAGTACACCTTATCCTTGTCGACATCAAAAAATACTCCCAAACTTGGACTCATGCTTTTTTCCAAAGCTTGTCCAAAGTAGAGATCAGAGCTCTTGAGCTTCTTCATCGTGAAGTCAAACCTTGATCCGCGTTGAAGAAGCCACGTGGCTGTAGCTACAGAAAAGGGAGAGTAGGGGTGGTGATCGAGGGAGCCGGGAAGTTGACACGTTGGAGCTGGTTAGAGGTGAGAGGTGAATAGCCATGACATCTCTACCTCGATATTGGGAGGCAAAGTGTTGGGGTATAGGCGCCTGTGCCTTGCCCGGCCGCCCACAGTCTGGTGGGCGCCCACTGACTTGTATACTTATACATAGCATAAGTGTATACGGGGCTGCTCACTGATTGAGTCTCCCCACCCATATATGTGTGTCGTGTGCTCTTCTCCTTTCTCTTCTCTCCTGCTCAGTTCCTTCAATTGGTATCAGAGCCAAGTTCAGTGCGTTTTTGCGTTTTTGCGTAATTGCGCGTGCGCGCACTTTTCAGGCAGATTTTGGATCCGGAGCTTGGAAATTCACACTCGACATTTCGGGAGTATTTTCAGTAGGTGACCTGGGGTTTTACCCCCCTTTAGAAGTTGTTTATGCCCTTAGAATTTCGTTCTGAGCACTACATCAGAAGATAGGTTTCAGCCGCAAAGAAACCCGTCTTGTGTAGATTGGCAAGCATGAGGTGGATTGGTTTGATTTGCTCGATTGTGAGCAGTTGCAGGTGTTACAAGATCGGGTTTGACTCCCAGGTATAGGTTGAGTCTAGTACTCCCACAAGTGTTGCCAATTGCAGTTGAGTGGTTCTTCTGCAGTGTTGTGGCTTGCATACATGGTCTTGGAGCGGGTAATGCTCTATGTATGCTTATGTGGTGAGCAGTAGATCTTGTGAGCAAGTGCAGAGGTTGGTTGTGGATGATATGTCTGGTCACATGTGGTACTCTTTGTGAGCATTTGCTAGACACAAGTTTGCAGAGCTTATGCATGTATGTTGAGTGTAGTTTGATGCGCATTGATTGCTCATTGTATTGAGCTTGCAGGACAATGGTTATTTTGTGTTGATAGCCATTGTGCGTCGAAACTCTGGCGAAATTTTCCCAGGAGTTTTATGCGCATAAGTTGATGCAATCCAGGTTGTGATTGCGATTGCACTCAGTGATTACGTGCGGTGTTCTCTGCAGGTGGGAGCTTAGTGCATGTATGCATTGATACCGCACAGTGTGGGCTTGGTGATTAGCTCACGGTTTGACAGGCGTACAATTATCTTGGCACACTCACAGGAGTGAATATTGTGATGTATGCTTGTGTGGCTACGAGCTAGGTAGCCGGATTCGAGCACTAATGGCTTGAGATTTTTCAGCAGGTTTCAGCTACAGGTTTACAAGTTTACAGGCAGCTTTGAGGGCTTATTTGGGCACTGAATTTTTAGCCATTATTTCCTCTTTGCAGGTGTCCATGTATGGCTTAGTTGTAGGCTGATCTGGGACACGTTTGTGACTTGTTTATGCAGCTGTTTAAGAGCTGAATTTTGGGACTATTTTGGGGCTGATTTGCAGCCATATTTTACAGCCATACAAGAGCTTGGTTTACTCTACAAGAGCCTCGTACACTTGGCATTTGGGATTTGCATCACCATATGTGGAGCACAGTGTGGTTACACTACTGCGATAGATTTTATGTGTGGATTCGCATGAGCATTGTAGGTGCTGGTGAGCTCTTTTTTTGAGAGCATTTTCTCGTTGCAGGTTGCTTCTTTTGGATTAGTTGAGTGCATTTCATTGCTACCGTACCTAGAGTAGAGTTACAGCTCTTGGTTATTTTTGACATTCATTTATAGTAGTCAATATGTGTGAGACTTCGAGTCTAGGACAATGACTCATGAGAGACGGCGTTCTCGTTCGTGTCGACGCTTGAGATGTCGGCATTGTGGTCACACAGGGCACATTAGACGGCGATGCTTTCGTCGTATGAGACAGCACAGGAGACAGGCTAGTCTCAAGGATGCAGTAGATGCTATAGGCTCCATTGAATTGACAGTTGTTGCAAGATCAGATACAGTGTCTGAGTATCCTAGTGACAGTGAGGTCACATTTGCTTCCTATATTACTCCCGATTTTTTGACGTCTGAGGATAGTGCACTTCTTTTGCAGTGGGTGCTAGACAGGGATGCTACTTTTCATGTCACTCCGTATCGTGACTGGTTCAGTAGCTATTCTAGCAGAGTGCATGGTAGTGTGCGATTGGCAGATGGGTCACTGCATGAGATTGCTGGTTCAAGAGATGTGAGACTGTCATTACCGAGCGGTGCATCGTACGTGCTCAGAGATGTGTGTCATGTGCCAGATTTGACGATGAGTTCGATCTCCGTTGGTCAGCTCAGGGATAGTGCATGTCGGGTATCACTGCTTGAGCGATCTTTTGCGTTGCATTTGGGTTCGCTTGTGATTGCGAGAGGTGCTAGAGTTGGCACACGGTACCCATTGCACGTAGTACTGGTGCGAGATGGTCAAGTCTCAATCTTGTTACAGCCATGCAGAGAGCGAGAGACCCGGACAATCTCTTTTGCTCATGGGTTGCAGGGTGCTTTGCATGGAGTGCAGAGTAGTGAGCTCGTTGTGCACATAGTTGGGGCACGACTTGAGCAGCCACACAGAGAGGTGACAGAGTCAGACATGCATGCTTTGCTAGTGATTGAGCAAAGCAGAGAGTCAGTTGTGCGAGATACTTTATGCAGGATAGATAGGTAGAGCGGTCTTGCTCTAGTGAGTCACGATAGGAGGAAGCTGTGCAAGAGTCTATGCATAAGGAGTTAGAGCATGAGAGCTCTAGTGAGCCACAGCAGATTGAGTGGTCATGTTTGCAGTGGATGATTGCAAAGGAGGCTGAGACGTCATCGATTATGCAATCATTCCTTTCTATGCTCGACAGTGAGCATGGGGATATAATTGTGCAGGATATGTCTTCCAACAAACACCTAGAGCAGCTGGTTTGCTCTGAGGTTGATGCGTCTTTTGTGGACAGTCAGGAGATGAATGTGGCTGACACGCCTTGTCAGTCAGAGATGCCTATTGCCAGGAATATATATGTTGATTCATGCTCCGTAGAGCTAGCAGGTCCCGCTAGCATTGCATCGGCATTCGATGGTCTCATGTATGAGATGCTGATCTTAAGACCGGATATCGCAGTTGCAGTGGGAGCATTTGCAGTTGGGGTTGTCAGTCGTTTTTTGACTGACTGATGATGGCATAGTGCACAAGGGAGATATGCATGTATTGCGTACATACTTGCAATACGTGTGCGGTACGTCTGGTGGTGTATGGACTTACACGGGAGCAGGACAGCCGGATGCACACGATCACACCCAACCAGTGGGCATCGATTGAGAGCAATTTTCTCTCGCCTTTTGTAGTCTTTAGAATAGGTTCCCTTGCTAGACAAATGTGGGGTTAGAAGTGAATACCATAATTCCCGATATGGCAGCTTTAGAACTCGAGGGATACGATCAAGTTGATTTGAAACCTTTGAAACGGCTTAGCACGATTATTCCTAGGATCGGAGTCTATTATTGGGAGGATAGGAACGTCAAGGATCTTTTATGGACTTCTCATGCCAAATCAGGGCAATTAACACCCATGAAAATCATCTATATCTTCAAAATCAAAGATAAGTTTGAGCAGATCTACCAACTTACCTTTTTAGGGACTGTTATAACAATAACTTTGTTATGATGAGTCCTGAGGAGGTAGAACATACCAAATACCAAGGGTACTCTATAAGAGATTGAATATTGGGCCAAGGACCATAAACTATTCCACGAGAGGAACTCCGCAAGAGATCTTTTGGGAGCAATGTTAAAAAACCCGAATCTACCTGATCACAAAGAAAATCGAGTGACACCATATCCAATCCAGGGCTACATGAGTCACTATTTCCAATAGATTGGTTTGAAGGACTCGAGACAGGACCAAGTGCCAGAATAGTTGGAGCCGAACCAAATAGATGTGTCAAACCAACCGATTTTCAAAAATCGGTCAGAAAATACAGTGGATATGGGGATCCATATGACCATTTAGCAATCTTTAAGCAAGTGCTAAGAGCATAATGCATATTTGATTTCCACACTCAATTTGAGGGATTTGGAATGACATTAGAAGGAAAAATATTGACATGGTTCCAAAACATTCCACCAAGGTCAATCATGGACTTAAATACATTAGCTGAGGGATTTGTAGTTGCATGTTCCAAAACTGGGATCAAACATAATACGATAGCTCAAATCTATAGCTTCAAACAGAAACAAGGTGAGTCTGTTAGGGATTGTGCAACTAGGATGAAGCAATACATTGCAAGATGCCCAGAACTAGAAATACTTGCACAAGAAAGACTAGTGTCATTGTTTCTAGAAGGATTGTTGAACAAAGAAGTTCATGTTATACTGTATAGCAAGAAACATATGACCCTAGAAGAGTGTGTATCAAATGCTATTAACTTGGGAGATAATTGTGATATTTTCAACGAAGAAGATGTCTCTATGGATACTCATAGTGAGAAAACAACATCCTCAAAACAAACACAAGTGGGAACAAATGTTGTAGCACCACTAACTGCCATAGAAGACATGCTCAAAAGGATGAACAAAATGATGAATAACATGCAAAAAACACCTATGA
Source organism: Adiantum capillus-veneris (assembly GCF_014529385.1). Classification (NCBI taxonomy): domain Eukaryota; kingdom Viridiplantae; phylum Streptophyta; class Polypodiopsida; order Polypodiales; family Pteridaceae; genus Adiantum; species Adiantum capillus-veneris. The sequence continues at coordinate 28,375,372 of NC_140953.1, read as the reverse complement.
GAGGACCAAGGCAAGGGATACCTCAACAGGGACAATCGATTAGGCCACAATGATGTGCTAGTGAGGGTAAATGGACCATGAGACCATTGAATGCTATTACCGACCAAAGTATGATGGAAATGTTCAATATGTGCCCATGAGGCCACAAGGACAACCCATGTACAAATATTAGCCTAGTATGGCCACATCACAAAGACCACCGATGGGTATAGAAAGACCACAACCAGTGCTCGGCCAACAACCTCCATATCTTGGACATAATGCAGTGCCTATAAAGTACATGCATTCAGAAGGAGTCATAGATGAACAAGCACTAGTGCCTGTTACACCTTATGTTGAGTCTAACCCATCTACAGTAATGGTAGAAGGGGAGTAGTATAATTCATATCCACCTCCAATGGAAGAACTTGTGACTTATGCTACACCATAGCTTACACTGATGTATTATGTAGCTACTCAAGGTGCTAAACCTCCTATGTAAGACCTCTGATTAAGCCAAGGACTGGAAACTGTCATAAATGTGGTGCAGATGATCACTGGAAAAATGAATGCCCCAAACCTAACAAGAACATTAAGCCAATTGAAGCTTTTTGTACACAATGTTGCAAAAAGGATGGATACTTCCCTGAAGACTGTCCAAAAAATCCTTTAAACAAGGGAAAAATAGTAGTGAATGTAGTCCAAGTGATACCTAGTAGCTCATTAGAGAGTGAACCTATTGTTCCAATCAAGGTGATCACTAGAGCCTATGAGAAGAAAAAGAAATGTAACTCCTCTGATGAATCAGAGAACATCAGAATTTCCTCTCAATAGACCAAGAAAAGAAGAAGTCAAAGATACGAGAAGAGAAAACAGAAACGAAGGGTTGAAATCGAGGAAAAAGCCAAGAAACTATTCCAAGAAAAAGTGAAAGAAACTGGGAGTGCAATCAAAGAAACCACAATGAAATCTGGAGGATCAATTTTGGCAGAAATTTTTTTTGAGCCAATTAATGCAGCCTTGGAAGCATACTAAGCGAGACTTAAAGCATGCCAAAACATGGAAAACAAATGGAAAAACTATGCTTCTCCGGATATGGAAGTAGCTAATGTTGAAGCTTATCAAAATTTGGTAAGAATTACTCAAGAGATGTTAGAAAAACAAAAACCCAAGCTTGAGAGTGCAACCAAACTTGAGGAGCTTGTGGTAGAAACTAGTAAAGAGAAATCCAAATTGGTGGTAGAACCCCACCTTGGAACTAAAGAGCCAAAACTCATAGTACCTAATAGTGAAGATGCTTTAGATGGAATTCCCTTTGTGGAGGAAGACTGGCCAGAACATTTATGAAAAAAAGTGAAAAAGATTAATGATGGGAGCACAACTTTAAAGTCGTCTCCCATAGAGGAAGTTTTGGTTAGACCATTTACCTCATGATATGGACAATGATATCCAATCCTTGTACGGGGATTGCGGATCTGAAGCATCAGTTATGTCTAAACCAATGACTCTAAAAACACTACCCTCTTACTTAGGAGACAACGAAGATGAATCCATAGTGTGTAAAATCACTCATGTAAAAAGAGCGAAACAGGCCCTAGAAGTAGACAACATCCATTCAATCATGTCTACACCCATCCAATGCACTTTTATCTTGAGAGAACTGTTAATTTAATCAAACCATATTTATGGAATGATTTATAGATTACTCTAGAAAAGGTGGGGATAACAAGGCTAATCACAAAAAATTTGGGAAAATTGAAACAGAAATTGGATAACAAAGAGATTAGATCCGTCCCAATGAATGAAGGGGAAGAAGGAAACACAACCCTTCCGGTGAGATATAATGATGTAGACATCACGACAATACTAGATAGTGGGGCAGGCATAGCCATAACCACAAAAGTAGTATGGGAATCATGGGAAAAACGAGCCATTAGACAAACTCGAATGAAATTACAATTGGCTGATGGACACATTGAAAAACCCTTAGGACTGCTTGAAAAAGTGATAGTTAGTTCCTGCGGAATTGATTAACAACATACTTTTGCAATAGTGGACTTTGGGAAGAAACTTAAGTATGAAATTATCTTAGGAAGACCATTCATGGGACAAGTACATCTCATTCAAGATTAGGGGAACAATTACCTATATTTGAAGCAAGTGGGATTAATCACAAGGGTCAATTTGAAAGATCACACTTATAGAGATGTCATGAAGACACCCATTCAAGAATTTGACCCAGTCTCTTCGGCTGAATCAAAGCTCCCATCTTGGTTAAAAAAAGACACACTTATTTGGATGTGTGGAGCCTTAGAAAATGAGAAGAATGTATCTTAGAAAGGGATTGCATAGATGAAGTATATATACCAAAACCCTTTCAAGAGCCTTTGCTTGAGCCATTTGAATGGACTTAAATCTTGCCAACAATGGATGTGTATGTAAATACGTCTATGCCAACTCAATTTTGCAATGAGGATGGCTATGACATAATTCCCATACAAATGATTTTGACCATTCACATTAAAGATGAAGTTTAGGAACCCAAGGACTTACTGAAAGCTCAACAAGTCTTCTCAAACCTCTGTTATGATGCTACTGATGAGTTTGAAGAACATTCAGCTACATCTGATGATTCGGGGTCAGAAAAAGAACATGTGAGAGCCAAGCTACTCATGAGAGGAGCAGAGGAAAAGTTTTTTGACTTTCCAAACCAGAAACCAAGAAGACAGAAATGGTATAGAAGAAAAACACAAGAAACTTGAAATCTAGAACTATGCCATTAGTTTCTAGCAGAACACAGTTTTTGATGCAAATAGACGCACATGATTGTGTCAAAGATAAAATCACGGGTAGATATCTTGCAAAAAACAAACAAGGAACATCAATAACATCAAGGAAAACGAGAAAGGAAACTCAATTGAAACCTAAATACCAGGATGATGATTCATCCATGACCCGAGTTGAACGAAAGAAGAAATATCAAGAGTTAAAGAAAGCTCTAAAGCAGATGTATACTAGTGAAATGGAAACAACAGAAGAAGAAATTAAAGATGTAATGAGTGTTCTATCCCATTACAAGAAATATACTCTCCAAGACCGAAAGATCATGTCGAACAACCTCTCAGGGAACTAAGAAAACAGGGTGAGTCCTATGAAGGACCTGAAAATGCAAAGAAGATAGATCTAGCCAAACCAGAAGAAGAGCTTAGACCTACCTACATTGAGAATGACTTGACTACAGAAGAAGAAGAGCTTTTGCTAAGCTTACTGAAAGAATACCGAGATATCTTTGCTTGGTCTTATAAAGATCTCAAGGGTGTTGATCTAGAAATCTGTCAACACACTATACTTATGAGAGATGATGCAAAACCAAGTGCACAACGCCCATATACTTATAATGAAACGTTTGCCAGAAAAATAAAAGAAGAGATAGAAAAGCTCAAGGAAGCCGAATTTATTTATGAAATTGGACACACAGATTGGGCGTCTCCAATTGTGGGAGTACCCAAGAAAAATGAAAAATTAAGAGTGTGTGCCGATCTCAAAAAAGTGAATGCAACCACCATTAGAGACAACATTCTCTTCCAATCACCGAGCATGTTTTAGAACGAGTTGCAGGAAAAGAAGCTTGTAGCTTTTTAGATGGCTTTTTGGGGTACAATCAACTTTTGGTTGATCCCAAAGATCAGCATAAAATTGCATTTGCAACTGAATGGGGTATTTTGCCTATAGGGTTATGCCCTTTGGGTTAACTAATGCTCCTGCCACCTTCCAAAGATTGATGAGCCATGCTTTTAAAGAATATTTTCGGAATTTCTTGGAAGTATTTATGGATGATCTATGTGTATATTCAATAATCCAGGCTGATCATTTTGAACACCTCAAAAATGTATTAAAAAAATGTAGACTTCATAGGATTTTCTTAAATCTTGAAAAGTGCACATTTATGGGTAGACAAAGAAAAATTCTTGGACATATAGTGTCTAAAAATGACATAGCAATGGATATGGATAAAATTCATCTTATCCATATCCATTGCCGAGACCGACAACAGTCAAATGTGTTCAAGCTTTCATGGGACATTGTGGATATTACAGACGATTCATTTACATGTATGCTATAATCACAAAACCCATGTATATCCTGATTACACTCTTTTTATGGACTGATGAGTGTGAAGAATCCTTTAAGAATCTTAAGCAAGCTCTCACTTTAGCCCCAATATTAAAAGCACCAGATTGGAATAAGATATTCCATATACATGTTGATGCTTCCAATTTTGCCACTGGATGTATATTAGCTCAACCAGGAGACGAAAATTTTGAATTTCCTATGCTAGTAGACAGTTGAATGTGGCAGAGAAAAACTATACAACCACCGAAAGAGAAGGATTATGAATGATCTATGCCATAAAAAAAGTATAGACATTACCTATTAGCCAACAAATTTGTGTTATTTGTGGACCACCAAGCTTTGTTGTACTTGGTCAACAAGCCATGCAACATAGGAAGAATAATGAGATGGTTCATCATTCTTTTGGAATTTGATTTCAATGTAGCTGCAAAAAAGGGCACCACACACCAAAGAGAAGATCATTTATCAAGGATTATTTCAGGAGAATCACCAAAAGGGATAGACGATGATCTACCAGATGCATACCTGTTCTCCGTAGAAATGATACCCCGTTGGTCACAAGAAATGGTTTCATTGATGACCATAGCTCAAGTGGATTCTCAGATACCACTTCCTATTACACCCAAATTAATTGGGCAATCGACTATGTATCAATTACTAGCTGGAAGGTTATACAAAAGGAATCAAGATGGAGTATTGCTTTTGTGTATTAATCCTGAGAAAAAAACCCAATACCTAAATCAAGCGTACATTACCATAGTAGGACTTCACTTTGCGAAAGACCAAACTATGCAACAGAACTTGAGACTTGGAGTATTTTGGCCAACCATGAGGAGTGATGTCCATTCATTTGTAAAAAAATGTCTTCATTGCCAGAAACAGGCAACCATACCTCATGTGATATTATTTCAAGTTTCACTTGTTCCTAAGTGGAGTAACTATCTAGTTACTTACTTATCAATCGGAACATTTCCAGAGGATATGGGTAAACGCCACCAAAGAGCTATTGAAACAGAAACAAGAGATTATGCTCTTATTAGAAACCAATTGTATCGAAGAGAAAAGGATCAACATTTGCGTCTTTGTGCAAATGAAGACGAATATATCCCCATTCTAGAACAAGCACATGCTGGATTAGTTGGAGGTCACTTTTCTAGTGAAACCACTGCTAGAGAAACTTTACTGGTAGGCATATGGTGGCCAACACTTTTTGCAGATGCCAAAGAATATGTTAGAAGTTGTGATGCATGTCAAGGAGCAAAAATGCCAACCCGGGTAGATAGCATGCCTTTAAGACCAATGATGGGGGCTAGAGCTTTTGCAAAATGGGGCATAGATTTTGTCGGGCCAATACAATTACCTAAGCAGTTCAGTTGTCCACTCTAGATGGTGAACCGATGGTTAACTGGATTAGTGGATGTCGTTTAAAGAAGTATAATTTGCCACTAACCATTTGCTTGAAAAGATGCATGCAGCAAACTAGAGAAAGATAAAACAACAGCAGGTTATTGATGAAGCCCAAGACGAAGCTCGACTTTGGGTACTCAAGAGGAAAGTTGCTTTCAGAAATCAACAAACTCCTATTCCCATCAACACTTTAGAACCAGATGAAAGACTATGGGAATTGCAAAATGATGCAATGTCAACGGATGATGAATGGTGTGGGAGAAGAGGGGGAGATGGACCGCTTAGAATATTCAACATAAGCTTTCAAGCCATCACCATCAAACTGTCCACCTCTTCTTCCAATTTCCAAGCACACACACTCACCTAGACTATGACACACACACACACACAGTAAACATAGAATTGACATAGACAAGCTTGTAAGAGAGTGTAAGAGATGGAGACTAGATTAGAGAGTACACATAAAAATAACCATACTTAAGAGAGTAGAGAAGAGAATCTGCAAGAGAAAGGCCTAAATCTAGCCCCAAACTCCACGGCACCTCTCTTGTGGAGTTGGTATTTAATATATTACTTTGAGTTTAAGGTGCCAAAAATTGAGGCCCCTCTTTTACAACCACTTTACTTTTGCAAATGAGTGAAGGTCATTAGTTCTTGCATGACCCATAAGGGGAGTTCCCATTACAACTATTTACAGAGCCATAGTGGCTTATTGAAATGATGTTCTAAGATACTGTGCAAATATAAAATGGCCAAGAGTAATTGCCATCGCCTCTTCATCAACTCCCCGCATTCCACTCTACAAAATCATCATCAAATCAATTAGTAAAATAGACAGCACATAATTAACCATTACGCCCAGCTATCCCAATTGCAGCTAACCACTACAACAGGAGGGTGCCCAGTCTCGTAACATCCCTCCCACCAGGGATAGCAACTGTCCTCAGTTGCTCAATAGAGAAATCAGCTGGACCGTGAGTGATGGAAAGTGTGGAGAAGGTCGGGAAAGTTGCGAAAAAACTTTTCAGGCATCCATTTGGCATCCTCTCTAGGGTGGCCCTTGAAAGTCAAAAGGTAACGGTTATAAACCATTCCAGTGCGTGTAGTGGTGGTCTCATGGTCAACTATGTTGTCAGGGACGAGTTGCTCTTCTTGGTCTACAAGTGAAGGTGGGTCTTCATAAATGTGGTGTGTAGGTAGGGGTCCTCGGAATGGGCGTAAAAGACTAATGTGGAAGGCATTGTGAATGTGCCAATGTGCAGGTAGGTCTAAACGAAAAGAAACATCGTTAATGACAGCTGAAATTTTGAAAGGTCAATAAAAACGAGGAGCAAGCTTAACAAAGACATTAGTATCAACACTTTTGATCCTTCGTTTTTCGATGCGAAGTAAAACATGATGACCTTCTTTGAATTGGTGTGCCTTGCGATGTTTGTTAGCATGCTTGGTGTGAAGTTCTTGTGAGTGTTTAATGGCAGAATGCACACTTGCATAAATATCATGAAAGTCAGTAGTGAAATCATCAGCGGCAGGCACAACATTAGAAAGACGTGAAGCAGGAGTAGGAAGTGAGTGACCATATATAATTTCAAATGGAGATTTACCCGTGGCAGTGTGAGTGGTGTTGTTGTATGAAAATTGCAAAATATGTAGGTAATCATCCCATTTCTTAGGTTGAGAAGAAACATAAGCCTTTAACAAGTCAATAATAGTTCGGTTGGTGACTTCGGTTTGACCATTAGATTCAGGATGAAATGCAGACGTGAAGTCAAGTGTAGTGCCAAGATTTTCAAATACAGTAGTCCAAAAAGCACTACAAAATTTTGAGTCCCGATAAGAAATAATCACTTTAGGCAAACCATGATGTGGAAAAACAGTCTTTAGAAACAAAAGTGCAGCTTGATGTGCTGTGAGTGTTTTCTTACATGGAACAAAGTATGCTTGTTTAAAGAAACGATCAATAATAGTCCATATCATGTCATGTTTGTGTGTTGTGAGTGGGAAACCAGTAACAAAATCCATGGAAATATGTTCCCAAGGTCTTTCAGGAATGGGGAGAGGGTGTAAAAGTCCCAATTTCTTACTTGTAGCTGCTTTGATTTTTTGACAAATCAAACAAGTTGACACATACTGTTTAACATCCATTCTCATAGCAGGCCAATAGAAATCACGACATAAATTTTGAAAAGTTGCAGCAAATCCTCTATGTCCAGCATAAGGTGGTTTGTGCAATTCTTCAATAATTAATGTACGAAAAGATTTAGTCACACACAATTTTTGTTTGAAATAAAGGAAGTTTTCTTGAATAGTGTATTCGAGAAATGTGTGTACAGAATTATCAAGCATGTGCAACCATGTCGTTTTGAAGTCATCATCATGTGCATAAGTGTCAGGCATAGTGTCAAATGAAGTTCCCGTAATGGTTGATAGATGATTAAGTGAGGGTCTTCTACTTAAAGCATCAGCCACAACGTTTTCTTTACCAGGTTGGTATTGAATGTTGGGCTGAAAACTTTGAATGAAAGCGGCCCACTTAATATGTCTATCATCTATTAAGGACTGAGAAAGTAAATATTTGATACTTTGTTGATCAGTTTTACTGATCAAGTCAATACCCATTACATAATGTTTCCAGATTTTCAATGCATGTACCACGGCAGTCAACTCTTTATCATAAGTAATGAACTTTGTTTCAGACGGTTTGAATTTACGACTTTCGAAAGCAATTGGATGGTTATCTTGCATAAGGACTGCACCGATACCTTTCCCACTAGCATCAGTGACTACCACAAAGAATGGTCTTTTAAAATCAGGCAATTGCAATACAGGTGCATTAGTCAAAGCATGTTTAAGTGCATTAAATGAGCTTTCTTGCAAATCAGTCCATTCATAAGGCGTATTTTTCTTCAATAAGAGAGTCAAATAATGTGCTTTGTAAGCAAAATTACGAACAAATTTTCTGTAATAGCTACAAAGACCAATAAAAGATCATAGCTCATGCAAGTTTTTGGGTCTCGGCCAGGATTGAATGGCTTCAATTTTCTTTGGATCGACATGTATTCCCTTACCCGATACAATATGTCCCAAATATTCAATTTCAGATTGGAAAAATGAACTCTTTTCAGGATTCAAATACAAGTGATTTTGTGCAAGCAGATCAAATACACGTGTTAAATGCTGCTTATGCTCTGCTTTAGATTTACTGAATACCAAAATGTCATCAAAAAATACAATCACAAAATCTTGATGGTCAATGAAAATTCGATTCATCATGCGTGTGAATGTAGCTGGTGCATTTGTCAAACCAAATGGCATGACAAGAAATTCATAGTGTCCAGTTTGTGTTCTGAAAGCAGTTTTGTAAACATCATGGTCAAACATTTTGACTTGGTGATATCCTGATTTAAGGTCAATTTTGCTAAAGATGTGTGCCCCTTTTAGTTTGTCTAATAGGTCATCCACTCTAGGAATTGGAAACCTATTCTTAATGGTGATCTTGTTTAAAGCCCTGTAGTCGATACACATACGAAAGGTTCCATTTTTCTTCTTGACAAGAAGTACTAGAGCTCCGTATGGTGAACTACTAGGTCGGATTAGGCCTCGGTCAAGTAAATTAGTGATTTGAGTTTGTATTTCCCTGTGTGCGGTAGGATTTACGCGATAAGGTGCTCTACAAGGAGGTTCACTACCCGTTATGATGTCAATTTTGTGGTCTTCTGGGCGTGATGGTGGAATTCCAGGTGGCAGATCATGCATGAAACAATCTTTAAATTGTGAAAGAAATTCATCATGTGTGGAATTACGTGAAGTTTCAGTTTCAGCAGAAATTTGATTTACCAATACTAGATGTGTTTTCCCTTGTTTTCGAATGGCTCGTTTGGCTTGAGTGTGAGAGAGAAGTGGAAATTTTTGTTGTGCCAGTGTTGCTTGGATGGAGAAAGTTTTATTATTATGAGTGAGAGACATTGTACGTGTTTTATAATTAATCAACGGGTCAAATTCATGACGAAATGGCATTCCCAAAATCATATCAAGACCACGCAATGGTGCTACCAAAAATGTACGTGCTTGAGTGAATTCACCAATGCAAACTTCAACAGTGACTTGAGTTTTACAATTAAAACGTTGATTATTAAAAACAGTTTTGACCTTATGAGGTGATGAAATTTCAGAGAGTGATAGTTGCTGTGCCAATTGTGTGGAAATGAAATCATGGCTACTACCATCATCTAGCAGAATGGTGACATTTTCACCCTTAACAGTGCCTTGCACTTTAAACAAGGTGTGAGGAGATATAGGAGTACCTGAGGATGGGTTGTCATCGTTATCATAATCAGGGTCATATCCCTCACCGTAGTTAACTTCCACTTCATTGTCGTTGGGTGTAGCATCTTCGATGAGGTTAAGAGTAGCTCCGTTGGGGCGGTTGTTGTTGGAGGGTTTCTGATTTGAATTCCTGTTGACTCCATTTGAATGGCCATTGGATTGACCATTGCCCTTAGCATGACCATTTGGGCACTTATCTGCATAGTGACCATATTGAAAGCATTTAAAACACTTCACCTTTTTGTTACCATTAGAATTTGGAGGAGAACGCTGGTTGAAAGGATGTTGGTTGCCTCGTTGCAGAGTGTTGTTGTGGTTGTTGCTCGTATGAGGTTGAATAGTGGTAGGAGGATTGTCAAATCTTCGTCTTTTGAAAAAAGTACGGCTTTGGTATTTACTTCTGTCAAAGTTAGGAGAAAAAGGAGGTCTCTTGTTGCGGTTAGTGTTAGCAGGTTGATCAGTGTGAGAGGGAATGTCCACCTTTCTTCTTTTCTGCGTTGAGAGCCAAGTTAATGGCCTTTGACAGGGAATCTGGTTTGAACATATCTACCTCAGCACTAATTTGTAGTGCCAAGCCTGATATGTACTTTCGCTTCAATTTCCTGCGACTAACATGTTCAATAGCTTGCAATTGAATTAGACAATTCCAAAAACGGTCAGTGTAACCCTGTACATCTTCATTTCTACCCTGTCGAATTAAATCCCATTGACGTCGTGCTTTAGCTTTGTACTGTGTGGGCAAAAATTGGGGCAAAAATATTTTTTTAAATGCATTCCATGTGCGTGGTCTTCTTCCATGTTGTTTGGTGGCGTTCCCCCACAATGCAGCGCTGCTGGTGAGATGATTGGATGCACACTTTACCATTTCACGCTCGGGAAAGTCTTCATCATGAAAATAGTCATCTAGCTGACTAACCCATGCTAGAACCGTGCTAGCATCTTTAATGCCATCAAAATCTTTGAAAGTGAAGGCTTTTCTGCTAATTTTGTTTTTCTTGGGTGCCGGTGCAGATTCGGTGCGTGCAGAATGTAATAATTTATCTTCAAGTTCTTGCCTTCGCATGCGTTCATATGTGAGTGACTGCTGCAAATTTTGAAGTTGCTCTGCAATCGTGGGTGCATGAGGAAGATGTGCCATGATTGCGTGCTTTAAAAAAAAATATATAATTTAATAAATAATTAAATGGTAATACTTAAAAAGGCTATTTGGTGATATTTGCAGATGCAATATGGGGAATAAAATAAAATAAATAACAGAAATGTAATGTACTTAGCTGAGAAAGAGCGGTGGCGTCCAATCCGGAATTGCGATGTGCTAGGAAATTGCCGAAGAATAGACAGTCCGACGGTGTGTCACCGAGCCAGTTGAATTTTGTAGTGTCCGGTCTCCCGTATCCCCAAAGCAGATAGCAGTGGCGGTCGGAAGAGAATTCCGCAAATTATATTGACAATTCGTTGATTTTTTTTTTTTTGATTAATACGACGATGACATGATCCTTGGCAGGTGTGGCTCAAGCTTGTTAATCAGTTTCAAATAGGGATCGACGACTTTTTAAGTTCGTGGAGACTTAGACTTGCAGTCGGCGATTGAAGGAGGGTGACCAGAGTTTGTCGAGGGCCAAGGTTACGGAGAAAAGGAGTGGGCGAGTAGGCTTTTAAGCTTCAAAAGGAAAAGGGTATTTTAAGCTTCAAGAATGTAGACGACCAAATTCAAAGGCTCAAAAAGAAGTAGAAGCTAACTTTACTTTATGCTAACTTTTATGCATGACAAAAACAAACTGGCAGCATGCAGTTTTGGAGAGTTCACAGTGCCATTGGAATTGAGGTGATGGCAAGCCGGAGAGTTTGAAATTGGTCTTGAAGCAGTAGACAAAAATGATCAGCAATGTATGGCGCTCCCTTTGATGCAATTCATATTGAATTTGAAGCAAGTCGATTATGAAGCTTAGTGTGTGTGTAAGTAGAGGTTCCCGTGGTAGATTGCCGACAAGATCAATGAGCTCTATTTCTTTGTATTGGCCAAGCTCCGATCCATTATGAGGTTGTTGGAGAGGGTCGAACTTCACAAGCCTCGAAAATTTTCCTCAGAACTTCAAAGCCTTTGAATCCAATCTCGTCGATTAATCCAATTAAGAGCTATTGCTGATTCCAATTGAAATCTTTCCTTGCTTTTCCGATGCCAAAATTGACCTTCTTGGCCTCTTACAAATCCGCTACTTCTTATCTTCTTGGCCGATAATTTTCCAATTCCCGATAAAATTTAACCGGTGCTTGAAATTAAGAGATGCACATACCGATTCTTTTGCTGATGATCGACAATTTGTTGAATAATTCGCCGATTAAGCTTCCCAATTACGACCAAGTAGATTTGACTTGCAAATTCGATTATTTGCAAAATCGGGTGTGTCGAATCGAGAAGTTCCCTCCTTGAAATTGAAATATGATGCCGATTCAATTGAACTTGGTTGCTCTGATACCACGGTTGGGAGAAGAGGGGGAGATGGACCGCTTAGAATATTCAACATAAGCTTTCAAGCCATCACCATCAAACTGTCCACCTCTTCTTCCAATTTCCAAGCACACACACTCACCTAGACTATGACACACACACACACACACACAGTAAACATAGAATTGACATAGACAAGCTTGTAAGAGAGTGTAAGAGATGTGTAAGAGATGGAGACTAGTTTAGAGAGTACAAAAAAAAATAACCATAGCTTAAGAGAGTAGAGAAGAGAATCTGCAAGAGAAAGGCCTAAATCTAGCCCCAAACTCCATGGCACCTCTCTTGTGGAGTTGGTATTTAATATATTACTTTGAGTTTAAGGTGCCAAAAATTGAGGCCCCTCTTTTACAACCACTTTACTTTTGCAAATGAGTGAAGCTCATTAGTTCTTGCATGACCCATAAGGGGAGTTCCCACTACAACTATAGTGGCTTATTGAAATGATGTTCTAAGATACTGTGCAAATATAAAATGGCCAAGAGTAATTGCCGTCGCCTCTTCATCAACTCCCCGCATTACACTCTACAAAATCATCATTAACTCAATTAGTAAAATAGACAGCACATAATTAACCATTACGCCCAGCTATCCCAATTGCAGCTAACCACTACAACAGGAGGGTGCCCAGTCTCGTAACAAATGGTTAGATGAAATGGACCTTTACATCAAAGTACAACTGAACAATCATAGCACAAATGCATTGGCAGATATTGGAGCTTGAATGAATGCAGTTAGTTATTCCACTTACAAGAAAGCGACGAATCAGTCTTTAGCATCGGGAATATCTGTTATCAAAGGATGCAACAAAAACCCAACACCGGCATTGGGAGTAGTCAACTTAAATGTGATAGTACATGGATGTTCATGCCCTCATTAATTTGTATGCATACCAGATGAAAATAAGAATGAAACAATAATTATGGGAATCTCATGGATGCGGACGTACAAGGCAGTACTAGATTGGGATACCAATTAACTCAAGGTATCACTGAAAGGAGGACAACTCATCGTTCCAATTGCACCAAGCAAAGAGGAATGGAAAAGAGGTTACCCACAAAAGAAACAAGGGAGTAAGCAATTTTCTTCATCCTCTAGACTTGCAAATGCTACAAGTAGCATGCAAGGAGTCATGCAAATTTGGGTACCAAAAGCACAACTCAAGGAAATCCGTCTCAAATTTGGGTGCCTAAAAACTCATCTAGCATACCAAAGGAAGTTTCACAGCTACCGACTTAGAGAAAAACATCTTCGAGAAGAGAAACTAGCACTAGATGAGTTTGGAGAAAAAAGGAGCATTTATCTTCTCCACACACTGTAAAGCCAATGAAGTAGTGGAAAGTTAAGTCTACAAACACTCAACCACAACAGTTCACCAATGGAAAACAAGATACCAGTGGAGAGTTAAAGCTCAACAACCGTCATCATTGATCCTACAGCTTAGGAAATCAATGTGCCAAAGCATCCATATGGTGCGATCAAACAAAGAGCACACAAACAATAGAATTTGCTCTTTGGGAAACATCAACAGGAAACCTCGACCACGAAAACGCTTGAGTTAACTACTGAAGATCCAACTCTTGCACAACATACTGGTTTGAATTGCATTCACCTTCAAGGCACGGTAGAGCCATCCATGGCTATGCATAGACGTGATTGTTTAACCCATGCACACAGTCGTTTCGGAGTGCTCCATTTAGGAGGGATAGAAGGAAACTTCAGTAATTAAGGGCAATGTTTGAAGAGGGAGGAAAAAGTTGGATATTAACGTGTGATTTTTTGCAAAATTACCTAATAATGCCCTTAAAAAATCATCAATACGGAAATTTTCACTGATAACTTCTTCCCAATGAGTGTAAATAGTGTATATACTATCAAAAAATACATCAAAAAGAGTATTTTTTTGCATATTTTCATAAATTTTTCTTGATATTGGAACTTAAAAATGGAGAAATCCACCAAAAAGTAATAAAATAGCGTTCTCCAATGGATTTTCTTGATTATTGATTTTTCACTTTGCTTTTTTAGTATATTTTATTATTTTCTTTGATTTTTTCAATAAACAGGTCAAAAATTAATAATAAATAGTAAATGAGCCCAAACTCGATGAGCAGAATCAGGCCTATCATGTAGTGGACAAGTCCATGGCTTGAAAAGTGACCAACCAGCTCTAGTAGTCACAAAAGTCGGTGATTTCAGAGTCGACAAGAGCACGAAGTGATGCCAACGAGACTAAACTTTACCAAATTCATTTTAGGACTTGTTTTAGATGTATTAAAGATGTGTAGGTCAAAAAAGTATATTTTTATGCAAAAAAGTGACTGCTATAAATAATCACGATTATTTACTTTTGTGCACATTTGGCTTGAAAATTATCTTGTCACTTCATTTATCACTTGTACACATCTATTACATGCCACATGTCAAGTATGACCCAAAAAGATCAAGAATACCTTTGATTTTGTCAAAAAAACGAACTACAAGCTCTTTTGTCTAAATTTTGAGTTAACAATAACATTTTTCGATCCAAATCACCCCATATCTCACATACAGACTTTATATCATGTCTAGAACCAACTTGCAATAAAAAATGCCCAAATTGATGAAAAAGTTAACAATCGTGATTATCTACTTTTTAACCAGAATGGCCGCAAATTTCAACTTTGACCTGATGGGACCAAAGTACATGATGTTCCAAGCCCACCAATCAAGTTTGATGAATTTGAATCTCAAAAACTCAAAATCCCTTTATATCTAATGTTTCATAGTCTGAAGCCTAAATCTGGCACCATTTTCAACCAGTGCACTCAAATGAGCCCACACTTCACTCAGAGTATCTAAATACCACACGTATCAAGCCTATGATGTCAAAAATGCAAAAAATTAGAAAAATTTTCCAGCTGTAAATAATCGCGATTATTTACTTTTGTTGCAAATTTTTGCGTGGATTGCATGATTTTGATATCTACATGTTTTTATGCATCTATGCATGCTCCAAATTTGATTTGAAGCAAAATGGACATCATTTGCCAAGTAATTTAGACTCAGGGCATTTCAAAGAGGAATCCGTGAAATTTTCTAACTTTGACACTGTTCTCCTACTAGATGCAGTGCAAGCGACTAAGAAGGCAAAGAAGATAGATCATGTGCATTACGTGCTTACAACACTCAAAAGCACAAAAAAGGAAGGAAAGATCACATATCTGGGTGCTCCAGAAGTTCTAACACGAATCGCATACCATGCTATTGGAATGACAAATAACTTGCTGCTAGCCCCAGATCAGAATACGTGGATAGTATCAGCTCAACCTTCTCGAAGAGCCACTAGATCGACAAAGAAAAGGGTATATAAATCTGATGAGGAATCAGAAGAAAGCTCGCATGAAGCCCACAATAGTGAAAGCTTTGACAATGAAGAAACAAGGGCACGAAGAGAAGAAATGAAGAAGAAAGCAGTGGTTGGCAGCTCATCAAGAGGAACCTCAACAGAAAAGGGCCAGGTTTGAACGAGAGAAACAAACTTGCGAAAGAAGCCGCCAAGCTGCAGGAAAAAACCCGGAATCATGGAGCCCAAGGGAGATCAGGGGTCCACGGACGAAGAACCTGCAAAGAAAGTCCCAAAGAATCTGAAGGATTTACTTGAACGGATGTATGTAGAAGCCGAATCATTGAAGATTCAGGAAGCTCTAGAAGCGCAAAGGAAAGCAAGAGAAGAATCGGCTGAGCAACAAAGGCAAGCAGAAGCTGCACAACAAAGTGAATCACATCATGAACAAGGAGAGACATCTCCAAGACGCACTTCACCCACTACGGAGCAAGAAAACCATCCCATGCCAAGTCCAAGCCCTTCACCAACTGCTAAATCCAATGAAGGCAAGGAAGCAAAGGAAAAAGAGAAGCAATAAGAAGAGGCAAGTTTTGAACAGCCCAAGGAAGCAGAAAAATCTAAAGCTGGACCTTCTACAACAACACAACCAAAATCAGTTGAAGCAGCCGCAAAGCCTTAAGAAACATCAGCTGAAGCATCTACGAAGCCACAAGCAGAATCTGCTGCATTGTGGAAAGAGCCGCAAGCCAAATCTGCTGGAACTTCTAAGCAGCCTCAGGTAGAACCTGAAGAATGGGAAATGACGGATGACATGAAAGATGCGAATAGCAGCACTTAGCCGCAGTGCCAAGGCTAAAGAATTGGAACAAGTAATAGATGCTCTACAAGGTGAGCTCGAAGATAGGATGAACATTATTGAAGATCTTCAGAGACAGATTAAAGAGCTAAAAAACAAAGCAGAACAACACCAAACAGTCAAGGAAAGACAACAGAAAGAGATGGAAGATTTGGGGGAGCTCCTCACGAAGCTGTCTGATGCATGGAAAGTAAGTACCAACAACTGACTGAAGTGACCAACAAACTAAAAATCACTACTCAATCAATCCAAAAGATCCAAGTGCAACTAGATGTAGCCAATGCCTCCTTGCAGTACTTCGAGCAAAGAATCAATGACCAAGTGGCATTTCTAGCTGTAGCTTCACTCAAGGGATACTGAATGGAAAGCAGCAATGGATTGGGAGTTGAGAGTTCTCCACTCAGTCAATGTAACTCAGCTTACTCCCCACCAAATCAATGCTCAATGGCATCAATAGTCGCTGCCCTACCCTTTTATAAAGGTGGAGCTACTACAAGTCAAAGAAAGACTTTACAAGGATATGCAGGCAAAAGGCTCAGATGCTCTCCACCCCAAATGGAGAAAGAACTAGCTCAACAAGAACTCACGATATCTCATTCTGTTTACAAGAGCACCTGCAGTGATGCAGAAAGACCCTACATTCTTTCCTATACCAAGGGTAAGGACATGGCCAATACATGAAGCACTGAGGAAGAAGAGGCCGACATGGCTCAATTTCCCAAGACTGCTAGCTCCAGAGCAGGGAACAACAATGAAAGAATACATGGTGAAAACCCTAACGGGCACCATGAACTTCTTCAAAAGCCTCCCTGACCTCTCATGTGCTATGCTTTATAAAATCTTCCGAATGTTGCTTACATGCATTCAACCTTTTTATGAGCCTGAGCAAGCAGGAGCTCCATGGATGTATTTCCTAGAAGGTAACAGAGGTTTATGCTATGATCTGAGTGTACAACCCTGAAAAGAAGTCCTCTACAGCTTCTACGCCAGATGCATGTTCCTGCCATCAAGCAATATCAACAATCTGACATCAAGGTTTGTCATCTATTCTGCCATCGAACTTAAAAACAAAGTCATTATCCAGTTTTTGCAAGTCCATGACAAAGAAAGACGCATCAAATATGAAAAAGCTTTACATGCACTTAAAGACCGCCTTGCCAGCCGCCAATCCGAAGACTACTTCAATCCATGAAACTGTGTCAAGGGACGACACAATCGAGGAGGGGGGAATGTTAGCAACAAGCTAACATGTATCATTTTTTGGGAGCTTTTATTGTAAAAACACTTATTCTTTTGATAAATCTGGAATATTATAACTCCTATTTTCTAGGTGGATATTGTAATCGATGAGCCGGGACCATAAGCTTCCAGATTGTATAAACTTATCCTTAATTATTAGTTTTTGACCAAAGAAACCTTGGCTAAGGTATAAAGACCGATTTTTGTAAGTTATTTTCAAGTTTTGGATAATAGAAACACAGCGTGAGCTAACGGTGCTCACTTCTCTCCTTCTCACGCTTCCTACTCCCTTCCTGATTGTCACATTGTATTACCGTCTGTTGCTTTGCAACCGCAGGTAAGAGCTCTACGCATTGACGTAAAAATTTCATGGTAATCCGTAGTTTTTGGTGTCGCCGACCCGCGACCTGATTTCATCATAAGTAGGAATTTAAGCTAGGAAATCACAAAGTAAGTATAGACGGGGTATTGGGACATCATTGCTAAGCATTTAGATGCATTCGGGGTAAAAAACGACTAAGTCAAAAACTCACTGCTGTTAATAATCGTGATTTTTGCACTTGACCTAAAGTGAGATTTGAGACCATAAGCATGTGTGCTTAGGTCTTATATACATGTCCTGGAAGTTTCGTAACATTTGGATGTCATTTGATGCTATAATGGTTATGATTTGTTTGTCGATTAGCGACTAGCTTTTGGTGACTTTAGTCATTGAGTAGCTTGTGTTAGATGTTAGTTGTCTATTGTTTTCCAAGAGATTGACACCCTCTTGTAGCCTCTATGCACTAGTTGAGTCAGCTTCGTCCCATGGATTACCAATTATGTTCATGGTTCTCGCTATGTCTGCAATTAGATAGGAGTGAGGTTAGAAACCCGTCCCACACATTTAAATTTAAAAGATTTTTATTCTTTGCAATGATTGTCAATCACTTTTCTACAGACGGATTACACTACCAAAGTCCCTCTTTCTCTTCTCTCACTACATTGGCTACCGATTGATCATTACATCTCTCTCTCTCTCTCTCTCTCTCTCTCTCTCTCTCTCTCTCTCTCTCTCTCTCTCTCTCTCTCTCTCTCCACATATCGCTCCATCCGGCTTGAAACTTGCTACTTGTACCTAGAGCCAGAGTCGTCGGTGCCTATGGAAGCCTAATCGGCAATTGTAAAAGTTACCCCTTGCTGTCTGCAAAGTTGTGCAAACATGCTCCCAACACCCAATATTGCGAACCAAAATTGCACGTGCGTGCGTTCACACACACACACAAAATGTGTGGCTCCGATGTCTATAGTGATGGTGGACTAGAGAGCAGCAAAGTAATCTACTATTGCCAGGAGCCCAAGCGCTGGCACAATGAAATTCCCTTGTTGATAAAAAAAGAAGAGGGCATGAGGGATCAACCATTTAGGCCCTTGGCACTGTTATAGGGGCAAGTGGACCTCTGCCTACTACCTAAACTTCTTACAATATGGATGGTGGTTCAAGCACTCTAAGGTCTTTTGCAAGGTCTACCCCAACCACTAATCCAACTTCTTATAACACTATTCATGGTCATGCAATAGGTAGTCTCCCTACAAGCGATAGGCCACATCAGCTACATTGTTAATGACTGTAGCTGAAGAGCCATGACATCCATTAACGCTCTGGCCGCTCTTTAAGTGATCTTAGTTCTCTCATGCACACTATGAAATTATCTTCACTCCTTCTTCAAGATCCTCTCTTAATTTGTGTCAGCCAATGTCATCTTCGTTTCTCTCTCTCTCTCTCTCTCTCTCTCTCTCTCTCTCTCTCTCTCGTAATGGCATCACCACTCTTCACACAAAATGACTTTTCAATCAAGAAACTACAGGTTGGCTTTGTCTCTATTGGACCTTTACCTTTGTCTCATGGGCCATTTTGACATTTTGGAGAACATATAATTTCATGTCATCATCTCTCTCTTATGTTGCGCACATGGAGATAATTAGCCCAGTGTTTGGCAAAAAAGAGTGCCACCTTCATTAAGCATGCTACATCTCTATACACAAGCACTGGATAATCAACGATCATGAGGGAATTAATATTTACATAATTACCTAAAATTTTGTGTGATCACAAGGTCTTATTGACATATTTACATAATCGCACTTTAACATGATCACAAACAAGCCGATTGAGAGCAACCTGGAAACCCAAAAAAATCCTGCTAGGCAATTCACTTTCCCTCGTGGGCCCATTGGGAACAGTGTTTTCCCTACGAGCCCGCCGAGAAATCCCAGATGCCTGACAGGCCCTCAACATAATATATATAGGGCCTCGATCGGGCCCACTGGGTGTTATTCCTTGAGCCACTCACACACACACACACACACACATACACACACACACACACACACACACACACACACACACACACACACACACACACACACACACACACACACACAGAGAGAGAGAGAGAGAGAGAGAGAGAGAGAGAGAGAGAGAGAGAGAGAGAGAGAGAGAGACGACCGCCTCTGCAGGTACGTCGAGAAGAGAGAGGGGTCGTGTGGGAGCGTGCTCTACGTTATAGTGCATGCAACAACGGAGTACCTACGGAGACCTAAGTATATTTATCATCAAGTTTCATCAAGCTTTTCAATTGGTTAAATGGGTTTGCCCATCCGGTGAATCTATATAGTGGTTCTCCAAGGAGCCTGGGGTCAAAATTTTTGACTAAGTACAGTGGACAACAAGCTATTTTTTGAGCATATCTCTTAGCTCGTGCGTGATTTTCACATAACACCAAAGGGAGAAAATGTTCTCAATAATGTGGTTTATCTTTGGTTTATAAGGTTTGGGATGATTCATAATGGTTTGCAAGTTATGACCAAAACAGTGTTCCTACCGCTTCTATGACGTGAAACAAAAAGTGCTTTTATGCACGTACGTGATCATAAACACATCATGTGCATAAATCAGCGTGTTAAACATGATAAAATAATCATGGGACAACTTCATATGTACTTCCATACATGCACTCGTATATGAAAAAAATAATCACTGAAAGAGTGACTACTAAAAAAACGACATAGAGAGAGAGAGAGATGATGATGGCTATGGAGTTTAGAGCTTCTCACCGTGCTTTAGAATCGCTTAGGGGCTATTGAAAGGCTTCTTACTTTGCCGCAAGAGAGCAGTGATGAGAGCTACATAGAGGTTTTCACCACGAGAGCTTCCGGAGAATGCGTACATCGTGAAACGAGAGAGAAGATAGTAAGCAAGTAGAGAGAGAGTATCCTCCTCCTCCTCCTTCTTCTTCTTCTTCCCGTATAAGAGAGAGATGAGCTTATGGAGATGGTGATGAAGAGCTTGGACCACTCCGTATAATAGATACGTATAGCCTTGCGGTAGTAGACGCAACATACGACACTGAAAACTGAGGCTTGCAGGTGATTTTATAGGCACTGCAAAAAGCTGGAGTGAGCCCCAAGCTAGCTACTAGCGCTAGTTTTTGGCCCAAGAATAGCTGCATAGCTTTTGGAACTTTTCTAAAAACATGCCTTTGCTTTTTGGTGGTCAACTCTCTCACTTACCATCCAATTTTTACAGTAAAATTGGCCAATTGAACAATACCTGGCCAACTAATGGAACCTTGGCTAGACTATGCCCCACCGCGATGTCCCGTATTGCCCCGACGTATTTACGATACCGCTTTTTATAAAGATAAATCCCGTAAAAGTCCCGTTTGGTCCCATTTTTGCTCCAGGTGATCATGTTTTAATCCGACGGAGACTAAAATTAATATTTTTATGTTTAGGTCATCCTAAAAAGCACATTGCTTTGGCAAAACACAGAAAAGCACGAAAAGCTAAAAATAGCATAAAAAATCAAAATGTTCTAAAATTGATTTACAGGTTCTCCTTGTCCATTGGAATAAGAAAGCGGACTCGCTTTTAACTAAAAAGCACTAAAACCATGAAAAGCTAAAAATAGCGTGAAAAGCATTTGAAAAGCAGATTTTTACAAAATTGAACCATAGCTTCCTCGAAACACTTAGATTAAGGATCCGACCTTGCTTTTTGCAAAAAATGCATATAAAAGCATGAAAAGCTAAAAATATTGGTTTTTTTCAAAACTGAGCCAAACATCCGTGTAACCTACTGGAACATGGAACGGCCTTGCTTTTTACTTTAGAACCTTACAATACTTTCATTCAAGCATCTTAAATCAAAATTTGACAAAATAGATATTGAAAGCTCTTTTTCTTATTTTTAAAAGAGACCCAAAAATTGGAAATCTTACGCTGTCAACACCCCTTCCCTTTCGATGCATCCTTAACCACATTGTCTCTCATTCTCTCACGCTCTCTTTCTCTCTCTATCAAAATCTCTCTCCTACTCTCTCTCTCTCTCTCTCTCTCTATTTCTCTGTCTTTATCATATTCTCTTTGTATAACCCTAAACCCCTCACGCCTACTCTCCTGACCTCTCTCAACCCTACCTCCCACATGTAGTATAACCAAGGTGGAGCTGTGGAACAATGGTAGTGGGAGGAACAAAAGGTAAATATGAAGAGAGTGAAAGTTCAAGACTAGTCCACTTTGCCCAAGTAAGTAAAGATGGCTCAAGATGCGCAAGGAGCCATTTGTGGCAGGCTAGATGCCAGCGACACAAGAACGATCATGCGCACATCATTGAATGCTATGTGTGCATATTAACTTCATGTTCACTAAGGACAATGGTGTAGCCAAAAAGTGTCGATGCCAAAAAGCATGGAAAGCAAGATCAAGGGTGCTTACAAATGTTAAGTATGGAGCCTGATTTACCCCTTGTAACTTTTAGTTTTAAAAACTCACATTTGTAAGACCCCCATTATGAGGAGAAGCCATTGTGCGTAAGAAAAATTGCTACTGGAAAACCAAAAATTCACGTCGAAATATTCTTTTTTGCCAAAATATTATGTGCGGGATGGTGGTTGAAAAGTGACCTTTGACGAGCCTTACAAGATTCCTGAATTAACCAACCTTTGACGGGCCTTACAAGATTCTTGGATATGATCCTTCGACGAGTCCCATGGATCCATCACATATTTTTTTCCTTGGATTTTTAATGCAATTTGAGCCCACAAGCAGTACCTTAGTTTCTAGCTCAATGTTCTCTTGGAGACCAACCTACTCAAATGATGAGCATGATGGAAGGTACATCCTTGACCTCGATCATTAGTATTGCATCGCTACCTATTAGCATATGGCCTATAATAAAGCTACAATAATACCTATAAGTATGCATCAATCATATATACCCATTACCACTCATGCTCACGTAGCTTCTACATCCCCAATTGTTCATGTGGCTTATGCTCCATAATCATATTATCCAAGTGGAGCTGATGGGGGCTTTTCACAAGCCAAGCTCCCATACCCCTCTTCTCTCGTCCCCACCCTATGAAAACCCCTCTTAGGGAGGGAGTGATAAAAGGCATTGGAAAAAGTAAGAAAAAAATAAAGTATGATTATGTAAATATATAAGAAAGGTAAAATAGGCCACCTCATGCCTGTGGGGTAGCCCATCCCCACCTTGCCTCCTTTTTCTTCACTGTTGCCCCGCCGTGTGTCCCTTTTCCTCTCCTCCACTCAAAAGGTCAACCCCCTCTCTCTTCCCCTTGTCCTTTCTCCTTTCTCTCTCCCCTCAAGCTACCCCACCTCTCACCAATAATGCATTATAACTCACCAATAATGCACCCTAACTCACATGCAACTTACCCTATCTTCCAAAATAGTATACCCCACCCCCTCTTTCTCTCTCCTATCATATCCCATGACCCAAATACCCCCCTCTCTCTCTAAAGGGTGCCATATCTCTTGTCTTGTAGCTAAATAAACTTCCCCACACTCACACACACTCAGTTTCACTGAAAAAGGTGCCCACAGACCCATCCCCACCCAGTGGTTACTTGATTTTTCTTGTGTTCACACACATCTGCACACAGATTCACCTCTGAACACACTCCCCTCTCTCCCCTCTTGTAATTACTTTATTCTCCATGTCACCTCTCACTTTTTTTCATCAACCCATCTCTCTCTCTTAGTCTCTCTCTCATGAGACTGCTGTTTTGGCACATATACACACAGCCAGACAAGTGGGGCCCACAGTCACATGGCCTATGTAGATAATGATTTCTTCATTTCTAAATTCTAGAATTCCTCCCCCCTCCTCCCCTATATAAAGAGGGGTCACCATCACACTAAATACACACACAACATCACCAAAGAACACACTATGCACTGTGTGTGCCTAGTGCACACACACACACCCACACCATCACCATCACCGCAATCACCATGCTTGTCTTGAGCATGACCTCTACACCCTTGGCTATGGAAGATGAAGGGCAACTAAATGAAGGATGATGGCCATAACCCTCGTGCGAGTCTTCGCCATGAACTCCCACCTATCCGCCATGTGCTCTACCACTCTCTCCCTTCTCATTCCCCTACCCTATGCTCCCCATTTCATCGCCTTATTCTCTAAATAAAGCTTGAGGTTTTGTGAGTATGTTTTCTTGCAATGTTTTGCCCATGTGAGGTGTGCGGAATCACCACCTAGGCTTGTGTTTGGAGTGAGCTTGTGTATGTGTGAAGGGTGTGCGGATTCGCCATCCTTTTGTGGTGCCTAAGTACTAAGCCGTTATACCCCCTCCCTCACTCTCTCTCTCTCTCTCTCTCTCTCTCTCACTTGATCTCATTCCCTTTCCTCTTCATCGTTACTCCCAAGCATCCATCTCTCTTGGATGAAAAATTTGTTATGGTGGTGTGTTGTTTGCGTCCTAGCCGTTGAAGCTAGGTGGTGCCCCTGTTTGCTTTACCATGACAGGCTCGAGGCGCTCCATTCGTCCCCGGTGTTTTAGAGGCCGTCGGGGGTTCGGGGTTCGCTTTTCTCCCGTCATTTGGTGCCCCCACGGAGGATCTTTTCATGAAACCCTTCAGTTTACAAGACTGAAACCCCTAAACTATTGTGAATGGATGAATGGCTAGCAGGATTTGCTAATTGGACAACAGAAGAAGAAGAGCTCCAAGCACAACTAGACGAACTCCGCATCTCCATCGAAGCTCGAGTGCTAGGCGTAACGGTAATCGATTTGCAGTGGGAGATTCAACCAACATGCCAAACCCAGTGGATATACATAGGCCAAGTGCCAAGAAGAAGAAGGAGAAGGTCGAAACCATGTCCGCAACCTACAACCAACCCACAACAACAAAATGGAAGGAGCTCTACACAATAGAGAATCAACACTATTCTACTTTGAAAATCGGGTAACTCAAGTCACCGAGGTAATTATCACAGTCAGTTTTCAAGTCGCACCTGATGCTGCAGCACAGATAACGGAATCATTGCCTCACACTCTCACTAGAGAAACTAGGGATCTACTGAGTTTGTTTTAGGAAAGAACACCACCCTCTCCCACAAGCTTGGACAGTGACTAAGCACCTCTAAGCTTCACATGAATCAGTACAACCTACCTCAAGATAGATCACACATACTAACACGTGTACGCTCAATCAAGGTAATACTGGATTTGAAGGCTCACTACCAGCACGTCATTGACACCATGCTGGGTGGGGAGCGATTTTTTGAGGTTCTGGCATCAGATCAACCATTTGTCTTACCTTTGGTACAAGGCAATGTACCGTTTGAAGTTTTAATCTATGTCCTAGTATAAGAGGGTATACACGCCTCCTTGTAAAGAAGAAAAAACTTTTGCAAGTTAAGCAGTGTGTCTTTCTAGCTCTCTCTCTCAGTAATCATGGCAAGTGTAGCATTTCCAACATTTAAAGGAAAGAAGGGGGAGGATTTGGTAACAGACTTCCTAGATGACTTTGAAGTAGCATGTGTAGTGAGCAACAAAGATACGGATGAATCCCGGGTTAGAAACTTTAAGCATCTCATGAAGCTAGAAGCTAGATCATGGTACAATGCACTTCCACAAGCAACCAAGGATGACTGGGAACCCTTAAAAACCTCTTTTAAGAGGCGCTTTGGGGGAGGTACCACTTCAGAAAAGTTGTGGGACAAGTTGCGAGACTTGAAGCAGGAGGGTCTTTTAGAATATGCCACCTATGAGTTCAAATTTGTGGATTTGTGGGAACGGTGGGTTGAGTCACTGGCAAGGGGGGAAGCCGCACCCGATTTCCTAAAAAAAGATCGGTTCACGCATGGCTTATGGCCGCTTCTCAAGGAGAAGGTGAAAGGTAGATTTCCGGCTACGTACGAGTTAGCCGTTGAGATTGCTCGCCTTAACGACAAGAAGCTGCGAATGAAAGCCAAAGAAACCGAGTCAACAGAAGCAGGAACATCGCATCGACCAGCAACTACGACAACCACCATACCACCACCACCGGCTCTTGGGGTAAGAGATGACCAACAAGATATGTTGGCCCATATTACTGACCAACTGCAGAATTTGTCTGTCCACTTAATACATCAAGGGAGGAGTCAAGAAAGAGATCAAGACCCTCGAAGAGCACGACGACAAAACAGGGAGTATCATTGCTACAACTGCGGAGAAGACGGTCACGGTATGTACTACTGTCCCAAACCACAACAAAACTATAATAGAGGAGGTAGGAGGAACCAATTGTCACCCCCTAGAGAAAGAACACCCCCACCCCGAGCACCACCCCCACCAACACAAATTCTACGTCCACCCCAGACACCACTACAAGCATCCATCCCACCTCTTCCACCAGCCCCACCACCTGATCGCCCTGTAAACATCATAAGGCTAGAAGAGAAAGGAAAAGCCGTAGTAGTGGATCCACCCAGAGCAAAGGAGAGGGACAAGGGTAAGGAGAAGGTAACCTTTTTAGAACCACTTGAAGCCATGACTGTGAAAAGATCTAGGAGGGAGAAAGCTACACAATCAGATGATGAGAGAAGCATGAGAGGAGAAACTAGCAAGAGGCCATCCAGGCCACGACGGAAATTGGGCATCACCGACTTCCAGCTAGGGGAAAGTTCTAAGCCCTATGATCTAACATTGGATGTGGCAGAGCAAGGACCGAAGATTACATGGCCACAACTGCTACATCTTGCACCAAAAGTAAGGCGACAATGGTCTAAAATGGTAAGTACAAGACGCTCCAAAACAAAGGTAGCCGGAGCAATTTCGGGATGCAACATGGATGACATCCTTCCAATTGTCGACGTAAACATAAAAGGAAAGAGGGTTGGAAACACCTACATTGATGGAGGTGCACAAATCTGTGTAATGAGCGAAGCTATGATGCTTCGATTAGGGCTCGAGGTTGACATGCCTTCTCCATGCAAGGCAAAGATGGCAAACAACGCAAAAGTAAAGTGTGTGGGTGTGGTAAGTGCCATGAAAATAAAAGCTTACAACACTGAGGTAGAGGTAGATGTTTTTGTAATGCCTACTAAGGGGGAGGGCTATCCACTAATTTTGGGAAGGCCATGGTTAATGGCCATGAAGGCAAAACAGGACTGGGGTACTGGTCTTCTACGCATGACCGGTAAGAAAGGGGAGACAATCTATTACGACATGAGGATTGGCAAGCAGAAGCAAATGAATCTGGAAACATCGGCAGATGAAACCACTAGCGAATCTTCCAGTTCTGAGGAGGAGACCACATCCACCGACGAAAGTGACAGTTCCATTGATGTGATGGGTATCATTATGAAGGATCCACAAAGGGTAAGCACAATTGGTGATCCATCACCAAAAGGGAAACCCAATGAAGAGGAGAGAAAATCACCTGGCCTAGGAGGAAGTAGGTTGAAGGGTATGTTGTCTACGGAATTAACACTTGAGGAGAAAGATAGTTTTTTGCAAATGTTGATGGGATTTCCTAACCTGTTCATTGACAACTATGAAAGAATCACAGGCATTACAATGGTGGAACATCATATTAAGCTAAAGGAAGGGGTAAAACCAGTTGTGCAAAAGCTACGACGACTGGGGGTCATACAAGAAAAGGCACTCTTGGCCGAGGTAAGGAAACTGTTGGAGGCGGGATTCATCTATCCTGTAGAAAACTCAGAATGGGTGTCACCCATAGTGGTGACGCCTGAAAAGAATGGTAAGTGGAGGGTCTGTGTTGACTACAAACCACTAAATGCAGCTACAAAGAGAGACCACTTTCCTCTCCCTTTCTTGGATGAAATTCTGAATGAAGTAGCGGGTTTTGAATGCTATACCGTCTGTGATGGTTATTCAGGATACTTTCAAATACGCATAGCCTTGGAAGATCAGCTAAAAACCACTTTTATCACGCCATGGGGTTGTTTTGCATACAGGGTTATGCCATTTGGTCTCACAAATGCACCTGCCACATTCCAAAGATATGTCACATATGTTTTTCAACCGTTCTTTGGAACATCCATAAGAGTGTTCATTGATGATTTTTGTATATATAGCTCCCGTATTTCACATTTAGAAAAGGTAACTGAAGGTTTGGCCAGGTTGCAGAGCCTAGGTGGGCAATTAAATGTGGATAAATGTCACATTGGGGAGAGTAAAGTCATTCTATTAGGCCATGAAATTTCAGCAAGAGGTATCAACGCCGACCCAAGTAAGGTGTCCGCACTCATAGCCCTACCTTCACCAACGACCGCACGTCAACTGGTCTCTTTTCTACAGAAGGTGAGGTACTTAAGTAGATTCATACATCTACTATCACAACTTGTTCTACCACTGCAACAACTCACTCAAAGATCAACTTTCACTTGGGACGAGGAAAGCGAACATCACTACAACAAGGTAAAGGAGGTCTTAGCCACTTTGCCAACTATCTCACCACCTAAGTGGGATGAAAAATTCAATGTCACCTCAAGTGTTGGTGATGACTCATTGGGGGCTGTGCTACTCCAAAAGGATACGACGAAATCTTTCATGAGGCCAATCTACTTCTCTAGTCGAATGATGACAGCAGGAGAGAAAGGTTTCACCCATGTGGAACACTTAGTCCCAGCTCTTAGATTTGTAACTACAAAGTTTAGGTCATATTTGCTGCCTAAGCAATTTGTGATTCTAACCACGGATGAAATATTTCCCTATGTTGTACAACACATGGATGTGTCTGCTAGAATTACTAAATGGCTAGTTTGTCTGCAAGAGTTTGACTACATGGTACAGGTAGAAAGCACGACAAGGGCAAGTTTGGGGGGACTCATGACCTACCAAGTCTTTGAAGGGAAGGAGAAGCAATCTAAGGAAGGAGAAGTCCGATTACCTCCAGTACCACCGATGGTAGAAGGAGCATACTCTCTCTACTTTGATGGAGTCTACAAGCGAGCGTCCGACAAAGCAGCTGCAGGCATAGTGGTCTTTGATGACAAAGGGACAAAGGTATTTTCGTTGGGCCAATTGTTAGATTCACATTCTAACAATGAAGCTGAGTATGCAGCACTAACCAAGGGTCTACAATGGTGCGTCTCACAAGGTGTACAACGCCTTAATGTATTTGGGGATGCTCTACTTCTGGTAAGGCAAGTAAATGGAGCATGGACATGCAAGAATCCTAGTTTAAGGACTCACTTAAGTGGTGTAAAAACCTTGTTGGGTAAGTTTGAAGAAGTTCAAATACACCATATCCCAAGGGCTCAAAACAAAGAAGCAGATGCCCTAGCAAGTGAAAGAATACAGGAAGTGGTGGTTGGAGCAATAAAACTAAAGCTTCCTCTATTTCAAGGAAGTGATGCCTTGCCTGACATCATGCATTTTTTGGAAACAGGGGAATGCCCATCAGATTTAACAAAGGGACAGAAGCAATGGCTGACGCGGAAGGCCACAAGGTATCGACTCATCAATGAACGTTTGTACTGTAAGGGTAAGGACCAAATACTCAGGAAGGTCCCTCTCTCTCAGGAAATCACGGGAGTAATTGATAGTTGTCACGACGGGGTTTGTGGTGGTCACTTTGCCCTAGACATAACAAGTAGGAAAATCTTGCGGGCAGGCTTCATATGGCCTAGCCTCAACCGTGATGTACACCACTGGTGCAAAACGTGTAAGTTGTGTCAAAAGGCCGGCACTAGGTCACTTCTGCCTGAACCATAGACACCTATTCTCTCATATGGCCCATTTGAAAAATGGGGTATCGATGCCATTGGGCCATTACCTAGGGCCAACTCAGGAAAATTCTACATTATCATGGGGGTCGACTACATGACTAGATGGGCAGAGGCTACAGCCACCACTAGAATCACAGCGGTAGAGGTAGCTAAATTTATCTACAAGCACATATGCTGTAGGTTTGGCACACCTTTAGAGATCATTTCTGATAGAGGGCCAGGTTTCAGAGCAGACTTGGTAGGAGAATTAATGCAGAAACTGGGCATTACAAGGAGGCACTCTTCACCATATTACCCTCAATGTAATGGCCTAGTTGAAAAGGTAAATGGAATGGTTTCTAAAATTATTACCAAGCAGGTAAACAATCATCCTGGAGACTTGGATAAGTATCTACTACCAGCTTTATGGGCCTACAGAACTTCATTTCGTACATCCTTGGGATTCACACCGTATCATCTAGTATTTGGTAAGGAAGCAATCTTGCCCATTGAAGTGCAACTACAAAGTCTCAGAGTAATGGCAAGCCAGCTTCAATAGCCCAACATGCATTTGAGAGATCACATCATCAACTTGGAAAGACTGCAGCTGGACAGATAAGAAGCAATAAATTATTATGCAGCACAAGCAGAGCATAGACGGCTTAGTTTTAACGAGCATCTCCGGAAAAAAGAATTGAAGAAAGGAATGTTGGTGCTCCGCTACGACAATCGCTTCGACACGCGCAAGGATAAGAAACTCCTACTCCGATGGGAAGGTCCTTTCATCGTCAGGAAAAAGTATACCAATGGAAGCTACCAGCTTATGGAGGCTGATGGAAAACTTCATAAAACCAGGGTAAATGGTTGGCGACTTAAACCTTATTTTCTTCGATTTGACTAGGCCCCACCAATTGACATTCCAGATGAGGACACACCATCAGCCGCCACCTCCGACGATAATGATCAAACAGATGAGCTAGAGACATGAATGCCTCTAGCCAAAAGGGGAGGGCTAATGATGGGGGCTTTTCACAAGCCAATATCCCATACCCCTCTTCTCTCGTCCCCACCCCATGAAAACCCCTCTTAGGGAGGGAGTGATAAAAGGCATTGGAAAAAGTAAGAAAAAAATAAATTATGATTATGTAAATATATAAGAAAGGTAAAATAGGCCACCTCATGCCTGCGGGGTAGCCCATCCCCACCTTGCCTCCTTTTTCTTCACTGTTGCCCGGCCGTGTGTCCCTTTTCCTCTCCTCCACTCAAAAGGTCAACCCCCTCGCTCTTCCCCTTGTCCTTTCTCCTTTCTCTCTCCCCTCAAGCTACCCCACCTCTCACCAATAATGCATTATAACTCACCAATAATGCACCCTAACTCACATGCAACTTACCCTATCTTCCAAAATAGTATACCCCACCCCCTCTTTCTCTCTCTTATCATATCCCATGACCCAAATACCCCTCTCTCTCTCTCTAAAGGGTGCCATATCTCTTGTCTTGTAGCTAATTAACCTTCCCCACACTCACACACACTCAGTTTCACTGAAAAAGGTGCCCACAGACCCATCCCCACCCAGTGGTTACTTGATTTTTCTTGTGTTCACACACATCTGCACACAGATTCACCTCTGAACACACTCCCCTCTCTCCCCTCTTGTAATTACTTTATTCTCCATGTCACCTCTCACTTTTTTTCATCAACCCATCTCTCTCTCTTAGTCTCTCTCTCATGAGACTGCTGTTTTGGCACATATACACACAGCCAGACAAGTGGGGCCCACAGTCACATGGCCTATGTAGATAATGATTTCTTCATTTCTAAATTCTAGAATTCCTCCCCCCTCCTCCCCTATATAAAGAGGGTTCACCATCACACTAAATACACACACAACATCACCAAAGAACACACTATGCACTGTGTGTGCCTAGTGCACACACGCACACCCACACCATCACCATCACCGCAATCACCATGCTTGTCTTGAGCATGACCTCTACACCCTTGGCTATGGAAGATGAAGGGCAACTAAATGAAGGATGATGGCCATAACCCTCGTGCGAGTCTTCGCCATGAACTCCCACCTATCTGCCATGTGCTCTACCACTCTCTCCCTTCTCATTCCCCTACCCTATGCTCCCCATTTCATCGCCTTATTCTCTAAATAAAGCTTGAGGTTTTGTGAGTATGTTTTCTTGCAATGTTTTGCCCATGTGAGGTGTGCGGAATCGCCACCTAGGCTTGTGTTTGGAGTGAGCTTGTGTATGTGTGAAGGGTGTGCGGATTCGCCATCCTTTTGTGGTGCCTAAGTACTAAGCCGTTATACCCCCTCCCTCACTCTCTCTCTCTCTCTCTCTCTCTCACTTGATCTCATTCCCTTTCCTCTTCATCATTACTCCCAAGCATCCATCTCTCTTGGATGAAAAATTTGTTATGGTGGTGTGTTGTTTGCGTCCTAGCCGTTGAAGCTAGGTGGTGCCCCTGTTTGCTTTACCATGACAGGCTAGAGGCGCTCCATTCGGTCCCCGGTGTTTTAGAGGCCGTCGGGGGTTCGGGGTTCGCTCTGCTCCCGCCAGAGCCATGCCAATTAATAGTAACATGTCATATCCCACATCTGCTACACCTAGGGCCACACCTGTAAACTTTGGACCACAGCTTGTCATGACATCATACCAATTATTGGACCCAATGACCGTATGTATACAAGGTAGCCCAAGGCTAACCCCCATGTGGTTTCGAGAGTGCCTGCACCTACTATAGCTACTCATTTTGGTGATTTGGTAGCATGGGACCCAAGGACCATGTGTATAGCAGGCAGCCCAACCCCCACTCCACATGTGTTTTCAAGAGCAGCTACACCTAATATAATTTCTCATTTTGGTGATTTGGCAGCATTTTCTCAAATTATTGATCGATCTATTGCACAAAATATGCGTGGAAGACTTGAGAGAGAGAGCCTACAAGTGGCCAAGCTCACCCAAAAATTTAGCTCTGATGGAGATGTTAGAAATCATCTTGAGGTATTTGAATACATATGTGATTCTTGGAAAAGCACAATGAGCTACATAAGTGCAAGGCCTTAAGCTTGACACATTGTGCGAGAAGGTTGGAGAATGGTATATGAACTTAAATGTTGAAGAGTGCATGCATTAGAATACTCTTAGGAGATTTTTCTTGAAAGAGTACATACAAGAGGATGTGCTTTGGGGAGTAACTTCTCAACTCCAAAATGTCAAAGGGGAGGAAGAGGAGTTAGTGAGAGATTTTATTAGTTGTCTGAAGCATTTAAATTCTTGTTGTACCACAAGTGAGCATTTCAACAATAACCAACTGCTCAATAGATTCATTATAGGTTTGCGACATGAGGATATCTACAATGGCCTAGTCATTAGGGATATCACTACTGTGAGAAGCAGTCACTACCAATGCAATCCAATAAGAAGACAATCTAATGATTGCTGATGAAAGGGTGTCTTCTGTTAGCTCAAAAACATTTGAGCATGGGCCAATGACAAATAAAGCCTATAATTAAAGAGTGAAAGATATATGAGATGACATTTGCAGATCTCACAAAGGCTATTCAAGAAAGCCTTAAAGATAATCGCACTCCACAAAACAATCATATGTATCCAAAGAGGGAGCAACAATGGTGCTTAGTTTGTTTTGGTCCACATACCACTGGTGAATGCCCAACCTTCATAGCAAAGTTTAATGGAAATTGTAATGCATGAGGTAGGTATGGCCATCAAGCTAAGAATTGTATAGTGCTTAAGAACATAATGGAAAATAGACCATCTTTGGCCTGGAAAAACTTGCCTAGAGTAATTGCATTAATGCGTGCCCCACCTATCGAGGAGCCATCACATCACATAGTCCTTATAACCCAAATTTTTTCTAGAAAAATCCCTTACCATCTCCAATGCTAGGACTTCAATCTTCACATCTGAGAGTTACCCCTATAAACCAAGTAGGTTGTGAGCCATCTAGTTCCTATTTGGAATACAAGGATGACATAGACTCTGGTGTTACCTATGGAGTTGATACGCTTGAGGAGTGTCCCCACTACTACATGGAGGGTCTTTGGGGACAAGTTAAGACTTCATATCAAGCAACTGCCCTTGCATCAAGATGCCAAAGCATCAACATTGCTGCCAGGAGACCACCTCTTCAATGCTTCAAATGTAGTGGACCACATCGTGTAGCTGAATGTTCTATTATATTTCAAAGGAATGTTACACCAGTGCAAGTCAAGGGAGCACATCTTAATACTTGTGTAATCATTGTGGCATAAATCATTTGATTGTCCAATGTTCCAATAATCCAAACTCACCAAGGATCACGCCCTTGATTGATATTACCAATGGGACACCACAAGCTATAGCTCTAGTACATGTAAATGTACTCACACAATAGATGCTCCAAAATTGAAATTATATCCTTGGGGAGAGAGATACTGCATCAATGACCCAAGTAAGGAAGAAGACAATGCAAAGGAAAAGATTGCTAAAGACTACAAATTGAAACCCTACTTCAAAGACTACTATAGGAACTGATGATGACCCTGTGCATATGAATGACCTTGAGATAATTCAAATTCAATTGAGACCATGCAAACTAAGACAACCATCACAAGAAAAAAAACCAATGGGGATCACCTTGAGAGGCGGTCTTGCAAGGACACTACTAGGGGAGGACATAAGGAAACCACTCCCAAGCCACCAATGATTCAACATGTGTTCAAGGCTTACCAAAGGGACAAGATCTCCAAGAGGATCCACAAGCTCCAAAACCCAAGGACACTAGGAGGAAGATTGGGACCTACCCAAACCTTGTAGAGGAGATTGAGCGAGTCAAGAACTTAAGAAACCTAGTAGAAGAGACCCAAAGGGAATTGGAGCCATAACCTAGGTAGATCAAGATTATGAACATAGTATTTCCCACACAACCTCAACCTCACAAAGAACATAAACCATTATCCATACCTAGTATTATCTAGGAAGAAAGTGAGTGTAAGACATTGCAAGCCTTAGGTCACGAAATAGAACCTCAAAAAGTGCCATTTAATCACTATTATGTCTTAAGTTGTATGGAGATCTTGAGATATTCCTTGCCCTTTGGGAGATTATCAATGGAGAACTGAAAGTTGGGTTACCACAATTTGCATAGATGGATAGGCCAAACAAAATTCCGACTAAGGAGGAACGCTTGGATCCACAAACCAAACTAGATGAAAGCTATCTTGACCTATTAACAAGTTGGGTCAATAATTTGAATGTGATGAATCTAATGCAACCATACCAATCACCAATAAAGGATCAACTATGAAGGGGATCCTTGATGGTGGTGTTGGGGTCAACATTGTAACTAAAAACTGTAGGGAATCCATGGGAAGACCTCACCTCAAAGTCACAAACAAAGTGGTAAAAATTGTTGGGAATCTATGGAAAGACCTCACCTCAAAGTCACAAACATATTGGTAAAAATGGCCAATGGAATGGAATGCTAAAATATCTCAAGATCAAAGTCCTTGGACACAAGGTAAGCCATACCTTCATTGTTAAATCTTTCTTCAAGGATCTTATGTCATATGAGATGATCTTAGGATGTTCTTTCAAAAAAGGAAGCAAAAACGGTGCATGGATTGTCTAAACACCACATCTACTTATAGTTTTGAGACTCTATCATTCAAGTTGATCTTGTGAATGGTCAAGGAAATCCCTTAGGGACCAGATTTATAATTGACAATTGATATGACACCATGATTCACTCTACCCCACTATGGTACTATTATAAGAAGGAGACAAACATTGGAAAGGACTTGCCTTATATGGATGTGTTGCCTGGAAAGGCTGAGTTTTCATTGTTGACTGGGTACACCTAGTGGCACAAGCATAGACACCTAGGGAAATAGAGGAACAAATTGGGTAACACTTGAGGGGGATGAAGTGCCGCAATTGGCACTAGTAAACATGTTAAGTGCAATGCATATACTCTCTGATGACATAAAAGGTGAAGACTTGAATGACATCCAAACTGGTAGTGACTCAAAAGATTGTAACCAACGTGGCTTAGAGATTGAATAATCATAATAAAATGACAATGAGCTTGATAGGGAGACGGAATCACATATAAGCCCAAGTTTGGAAATGAAACTTTTGGGGCTGGTACAATACTCTATAACAATTTATTCTAGAGTAAAGAGGATAGAGATGAGGGTGAATCTAGCGAGTCTACATCAAAAGCAACCCAAACTAAAAACTAGACAAGAGAAGTAATAGATATATAAACGAAATAATGTACGTGCTAACATAAAAGAAAAGAGATCCACCACAAAATGGCTCAATTATGTGGGGGCTTGTGATGCTCATTAAAAATTTCCTAGAAACTTGTGGTGAATACCTTTAGAGTGCCATGTGATGCAGTCCTTGACCCCTTGATATTGCACAATTAGAGATTTCAAAGAAGCCAAACCAAACTTGTACTACAAGGAGACACCAAAACCGAGAGTTGGCTCAACAAAAAAAGGAAGAAATAATTAAAACAAAAACCCTCGCACAACACAATCCCATATACTTACATGAACATTTCAAAGCTTATACCATGAGAGAACAAAAAGTTTTGTATAGCAAAGCCCAATGAACACATATTGATGGAGACAGTGGAGTCTACGATGATCCAATAGTAGTAGCAAAGATATAATTGGCAAACCTTAATGAGGAGTCTAAACTAGTTTTTATCGCCCAAGACCTTACTGAGATTGAAGAGGCTGTACTTAAGGAGATCCTCAAGGAATTCAAAGACATATTTGCTTGGACATGTCATGATATGAAAAGCATTCCCACTGCTAAACCAATCCAACAACAAACCTACCCAATTAATCCTAAGTATACAAAGATTGTTCAAGAAGAACTTGAAAAGCTTATCAAATGTGGATTCATATACCCTATTATGCACTCAAAATGGGTTCCTTTGATAGTCATTGTGCCAAAGAAGAATAGGAAACTTAGGACGTGTGTGGATCTCAAAAGGTTTAATGCAACCACAAGGAGAGATCATTATCCCTTGCCATATTTGAAACATGTGCTTGAGAGAGTTGCAGGTAGGGAGGCTTATAACTTTTTAGATGGGTACTCTGGTTACAATCAAATCACGATTGTGCTAGAGGACCAAGCTAAAAATGCTTTTATGACAAACAAAATATGGAGTGCTCACATTTTTTTAATGGCCTTTGGCCTAACGAATGTCTTTGTTACCTTCCAACGATTAATAGACATTTCTTTCAAGGAGTATTTGTGAAGATATCCTAGGTGACCTTTGTGTTTAATCGCTTTACAAAAGGTGTTTGAGAGGTGCATATTATATTGCATCTCATTGACCCCTTTCCAATGTCAATTTTGAGAGGTGCATATTATATTGCATCTCATTGACCCCTTTCCAATGTCAATTTTGGGTTAAATATGGGGTCATTTTAGGGCATATAGTGTGGAAGAATGGGATTTCTATAGATGCGGATAAAATTAAAGCCATTCTAGAATTGCCACCACCTACAAACTATAAGGGGGTTTAGAGATTCCTGGGCCATGCTAGAGATTATCGACGATTTAGTTTATACTAGCTCGTTTTTTGTACAAGATTCTTATCGAATTTAATTGGACCAAGGAATGTGACCACACTTATGAGTTATTTATGAAGACCGTGGCAAGTGTCTCAATTTTACGAGGATGCAATTGGAATGTATTTTCCATGTGCATATTTATGCATTAGATTTTTCTATTGGACGTGTTCTAACTCAGTCAGGAGAACATAAATTGGACCATTCCATTAGCTTTTCCATTTTCCAATTAAATGATGCCATGCTGAATGACACCACTATAGAGTGAGAAGGTTTGTTTAGCTATGATTTCTCCAGTAAAGAAATTTTGATATTATCTTCTTGCCACCAAGTTTGTGTTTTATGTTGATCACCAAATGTTACTATATCTAGTAAATAAGCCATGATCCACAGGAAGAAATACAAGATGATTACTCATTCTCCTTGCATGATGCTTGTGAGGCCCAAAAAAAGACATGTCATGGCCGCTCATTTGTCTCGCATACCCAATGGAGTCCCCACTAGAGTCAATGATGAGTTTCTCGATATTTCCCTCTTTATGGTTGCTACCATGCACGGAGTGAGAATATTGTTAACTTTGTAGTTAATGGTTTTCCACCGAAAGAGTTTCAAAAGGATTTAGCTTGAAAGTTAATCAAGGAATGTTAACCTTTGCTTGATTGTGGAAACTCTCTATAAGCGATGACATTCTTGGGCGCTATACTCGTGAGGATGAGTATTTGTACATTTTGCAAGAAGCACATATGGGCATAGTTGGAGGTCACATTTCAGGAGATTTGACTGCTAGGAAGATGTTACCATGAGGCTATTGGTGGTCCACCTTATTTAAGGATGTATCAATTTTTGCAAAAACGTGTGATGAATGTCGATGTTACAAAACAACACAAAGGGAAGATAAAATTCCCTTACATTCTATAAAGTTCACCCAACCATTTGAAAAGTGGGACATAGAATTTGTAGGTCCCATTAGTTGTGTAGCTTGTAACACTCAATCCCGATATATCATCATTGCCATTGATTGTTTGATGAAGTGGGCTGAAGCTAAGGCTACATGTAAGGCTGATGCAAGGATAACAACTAAGTTTCTCTTTGAGAATATTATTACACGATTTGGATGTCCCTTTGAAATTGTGACTAAAAATGGTATCCATATTATAAATGAAGTGATAAGAGAACTCATATCAAGTGTCTTGATAGCCCACCACAAGTCTACACCTTATTACCTATAAGCAAACGACCAAGCCAAAAGTACCAACAAGTCTTTGATTTCTATTTTGACTAAGATGATAGATGCTCGTCATATAGATTGGGATTTGAAGCTTACACCTACTCTATGGGGTTATTGTACTACTTATAAAGTGGCTATTAATTTCGCATCGTTCGAGATGTATATGGCCAAGAAGCAGTTATGCCATAGGAGTTTTTCATTCCTAGACTTTGAGTAGCTTCTCAAGAAGGTTGGTATTGTAATCCACTAGTTGAACATCTATATATCCTTGAGAGGCTAGAAGAAGAGAGGCAATTGGCTATGCAAAATGCACTTGTGGAGAAGGATAGGAGAAAGAAATAGTTTGATTGCCACTTAAAGAACAAGGATATCAAGGTTGGAGATAAAGTCCTTATGTATGGAGTGCGCAATGAGAAGAAAAAGTTAAAATTTGCTAGAAAAGGACCATATAGAGCATGTGAAATTACAGGGGTTTCTAATCATCGAGCCAAAAAAACCAAGCTAAGATAAATCCAAGAAAAATGATACAAGAACAATAATGTGGTGAAAGCAAAAAGTTATGCCATGCACATTACTTTCACTACCACAAATCTTACACTTAATTGACGAAAAATGAGATTTTAGAACCATTATGAAAATTGAATACTCGAGACACAAGCAAGCAATCTCTTCATACTCAAAACATATATAATTCAATTCCATGTGGCATACCTAGCCTCCCACCAAACATTTAGTAAATAGATTTTGCAAAAAACACACAACCTCATAAGACTACAATGCTATCCAAGAACCTCCTAAATCATGAAACAACTCCACTTTTGTAAGCAAGACAAAAAAAGGGCCTAAAGCAAGTGAGAACAAGTGTACTCTCTCTCTCTCTCTCTCTCTCTCTCTCTCTCTCTCTCTCTCTCAGCTTCCCAGTGAAACACCCTTGAGCGGCCCTCCCTTTCCTCTTGCCGGCTTGACACTAAAATGGTGGAGGAAATGAGAGAAGTAAGTTGTGGATGCACCCGCTGCAACTACATTGATGACATATGTAGTGGCAATAATGAAGTGATGTGCCCAATGCATGGATGATGAGCTCAAGCATACCCAACTGCCTCATGA
The DNA here is from genome assembly GCF_014529385.1 of Adiantum capillus-veneris. NCBI lineage: Eukaryota > Viridiplantae > Streptophyta > Polypodiopsida > Polypodiales > Pteridaceae > Adiantum > Adiantum capillus-veneris. The sequence goes on along the minus strand of NC_140953.1, from coordinate 28,335,625 downwards.
CCATCTCAACGAGATTCTTGAGGTGTGATTTTTCTATTGATTTTTACCAAAATTGACTAACAATTAATCCATGTTAAGATCTACTAAGAACAAAAGAGAAGGGCCCATTCTACAAGGCTCATGTAAAGCAGATAGATGTTTAGTTGTTGCTTTGCTTAGTTGTGACAAAAGCTGATTTCTAAAGTCTCCTTTACTCAACAAATCTATAGACAACGACATTCTTTAATGGAAGCTTGCAAGTGCAAATTAGGGCTTGTCTAGATAGACAAGACCGTGAAAGGGGAAAAATCAACCAAGGAAGCATAGAAGGTTGTCAGCTCTTTTCACAATGGTTGTATCACATTGAGAGCATTCCTTTGGAAGGTAATACTTGTGAAGAAAACTAATTTTTGTGCCCGAGAGAGAAATTGATAGAGTCATAGTTATAGTGGAAAATCTGAGTAAAATGGAGAATCATTTCAGAGAGTTTAGCACTTGCTTGTATGAGCAAGTTAAATTGTTTGAAAGGTTAATATGTCTAGCTGTCATGGATCTGATTGTTGTCTTCTGGATTTGTGAACATAGGTGCTGACATGCATGAGGTCTTAGAAAATATTTTAAGGGAGAAGTCCAACATAAAAGCAAAGCGGCAAGGTATTTTGATAAGAGGCAATAAAAAGGTTGCGGCAAGCTCCAATTTACTAGTTACAAAAGTTCTCATCTCGCTTAAGTTCCTTGGCAACTTATGCAACATTGGCTTCTAAGCTACCTTGAGACCTTCTAATTGTAAATGTAAGGATAAAACAAAGCTTGAAGAGGTGCCTTGCAGGGACCTCCAAAAGACTGCTTGATCTTATCATTTTGCTTCTAGAACCACTTTTTGTGAGGACAATTTGTTGCCTAACGAGTCTATCATGATCATTAAACAGAAGCGATACGACCAAGAGTCAAATGCAAGTTCTTCTGCACAGAAAAGGCCCAAGCCTCAAGTGCATTTGCTTGCAGGATGCAGAGGTAAAGTCATGAAGCAACAATTCCTTAAAAGCTCTTACACTGTGAGTAAGGTCATAGGATATCCACGCCTGCATCACTCACATAATGGCAATTTAAAGCTTCCAAAGCCTGCCAAGATCCTTTGGAGCAGCACATAAAGAAGAGCAACGAACATAGGAGCATAGTTGTTTCTTATATACACTGACCGACGTCTATGGCTACAATCGAGTGCCCCAGTCCCTTCAATCATGAAAAGAAAGCCCTCCTTGTCGCTCGCTGTACTGTCATCCGTTGTAACACCTCAACATCATGCCACCTTGCCATTGTTTGCCCAAGAGGCACACAATTGAAATATATGCCTGTGGTGCAACCTTCTTTGCCTGTGGCACCACATGCTACAATAGGTCCCGGGCCCTCTAATTTGTGGAAATTCCTAAAATACCCCTCAAATTTCAAAAATTCCCAAAATAGCCTTTTATCTATTTTGGCTAGATTGTTCAAGATTTTCTACTCTTTATTCCTTTTTGACTATTGAGATCCATTTTTGAGTGCTTAGCATGTAATTTGTCACAAATTGCCTCGTAAAAAAGGCAATTATGTCTAAAAACAACGAGGCAATTCATCTGCAAGGCCTACATAACCAACTCAAATTCTAGTTTTAACATCTTATATTGATAGAAAATCAATCTTCTTATGAAAAGCTACAAATTTTTTTATCTTTGGAAAATTTTCATCTCACATTTAGGGGTATTTTGGGAATTTTGGAAAATTTGAAGGGCATTTTGGGAGTTTATGACAAATTATTGAATATTGGGGATATGTTAGGAATCCTTGAAATTCGAGTAGTATTTTGGGAATTTCCATGAATTAGAGGGGTATTTGAGTAATTTTCCTTGACCCTTCCCCTCCCTGGTCTGTCTCGCTGCAACTAGTCCGAGCTGGCACGGACTGGTTTTGCAGCAATAGACCAGGGAGGGGAAGGGTCATGAGGGTAGGGTCGTGCATCCGAGTTCCCAACAGGAGTAGCGCACATGCACCCGGCCTTCTCAACTATTGTGCTAAGCAGTCCCCAACATGCAGGATGCAATGTCCATGGTGCTGCAAGCAAAGGAAAGGAATGAGGCTTTATGAGGATCAGATACCACGAACATATAACCTGTTGGAGCTCTTCTTTGCTAGTGCAATGAAGTTTTTCTTGCTATCGATGACCAAGTTGTTGGCAATGTTGTGTGGATGCGGACGGCCACCATCGTTAATTTGCCTGCTGCCCGCAATTTTTCTTGACAATCGCACCTAGCCCCTCGCATGCAGCCTGTCCGCCCAATGAACTCTAGCTAGCATGGCCGAGTGACATTGACACTGCTTACTTTATAGAACTTGCCTGCGCAGGCCTCCCAATCCTTACAATCTCTAACCCCTACGAAGTATTCTTTCTGTTGAAACTTTGATGGCGATCGTTTCTGGCAGGGCACGGTTTGAATTGTTCGCCTTAAATCGTCTTCTTTTGGCTGGCCAATGAACTGGAGCCGACAACGCTGCAGCTGCGCAAAGGCCTACTTCAACTCATGGAGATAAGTTTGTTAAAAAGCATTGCATATCGTGAACCTGCTGGAACTGTTCCACACTGGCGGCGGACTGGTTCCGATAGGTATCACAAGGGAAAAGACAATGTGAGAAGATAGCAAGTAAACAAAGCTTTGGTAGAATAACCTTATTGTAGTGGTTGCCAATGCGAGTAGAAAAGGCTTCGGCAACATAACCTTCTTGCACTAGTTGTTGCCAATGCAAGCAGAAAGGGCTTCAACTGTAGAACCTATATTGCATTGGTTGCCAATAGAAGAGGCTTTGACTCTAAGTTTTTATGCATGCAAAGCTTCAACACAAACTCTAACACTAATTAATAGCATGCTTTGTTAGTGAATAAAGCACTCGAGATGGAGCTAGCACACTCTACAGAGAGGCTTTGACTCTAAGTTTTTATGCATGCAAAGCGTCAACACAAACTCTAACACTAATTAATAGCTTTGAAATTGATTAGTGCTTCATGATTAAAAAACCACTAGCTCAAACAATGTCATGTAGTTGCATTGTGTGATTAAGATTATTTTATTTGTGACACAAAGGCGTCCTAATCTCAAATGGTTTTGTTGCTATAATAATGCAACTTCATCTTTGGCATCTCGTTGTAAGAATCAACATATGCTTTTTTTTGTTATCACAGCTTTCAACATAGAATGGGTGTGTTGATTACAATGAGTGTACTGATTACATGATAAATGACATTGTGTAAAATATGAATGTTAGTAATGATTGTGCATTGATTTAAAGGGTTGTTTATTTTTTTGAAAACTTGGGTGTAGTCTTGCAATTAGGAGAGCCTCTCAAAGAAAAGGATGAGGATTTCTCTATGCAGTGATCAAGTGTGCTATGTGTTAGTCATCACAGAGGACTTGACGACAAAGATATTTGTGGTGATGAGAGCGAGAACACAAACATTGGAAAATCCGCTTGCACTTTTACAATTTTCTCGAAGTGATAAAGAATGCCTAAATGGACTTGCTCGATTATTTTGTTGCTAAAAAACGCTCGCCCGCCAATTTGTATAACTCTGAAATTACCACATGAGATACCATTTGTGTGGAGACTCTAGGTAGTGAAACCATTGGTTTTCTCAATGGGAGTAAATCCAAAAGATATTATGACCCTCTAAGCCAAGAGGAATTACACACCATCCATCAAAGAAGGTGGCCAAGGCACAAACATAGTTGGAAAAGATGCAAGCCCAAATTGAGGCTCAAGAATGAAAATAGTGTATTAAGCACCAATGAGAGGATAATCTTGGAGTTACACATGCATTCCAACTTGAAACAGACAACGATTCTTTAGACTCGTATCTGGACGACATGCAATTTGCCAACGTTGCCTGGATACAGCTAGAGAAGGTTTTTGGTGCTAAAGCTAAGTATTCAATGATGAGTCTCAAGATGGAGTTGTACTCTCTTGCTATGCGTGCCGATTAAGACGTTACATCTTTAGTGAACCGACTGACGAGTATTAAAACTCAACTTGTTTATGTCAAAAACCCAGTGCCAGAAGAAGATCTCATAGCTGTTTTGTTAAAAAGTTTGCTTGAAAAATTTTATCAGATTGTTACCATTTTAAAGGAGAAAGATCTTCTACCCTCCTTGGATGCTATCATCAATTCATTGCAGGAAGAAGAAAGAAGGGTATCCCGTACCAATTCTCCCATTATTCCTAGTGCATATACAGTCTCCAATTCAATATCTCCCATTAGTTCTTTTGATCCTTCTAGTGCATATGCAGTCACTAATTGTGCTTCTACCTCAGCTTCATCTTGACCGTCCATCAATACTAGATCTTCTACCATTTGTGGACACAACAATCACCAGGCAAGGACTGTTTCAAGAAGAATCTGTGTGTTCACTGTGGTAAAACAAATCATCCTTCAAATAGATGCTTTCAAAAGCGTAAAAATCAAATTCATGTGATTGAGGGAGACACCGAATCTCCAACAATTTTTTTCATGTTTTTCCTACTCAAAATAAATTGTACGGGTTATAGACACTTTCACACATGAGTGGTAAGACCTCCAAACTATCAATTTTTGTTCAAGTCCTATTTTGTTCAACTTCTAATGAGGTTACTGGGTACACCTTAAACCCAAGGTTTGGCGGTGAACCAAAAAATCCATTTATTGGTAGCTAATTTTTTCAACCTGTAAGTATCTGTTTAAGGGGGGGTTCATTATAAGAGCACTAGGTTATGGATACAACCAAATTCCTTGGTTTTGAGAGAACCTAAAACTCACGGTTGTCGAGTACACCAAAAACTCAAGGTATCATGAGAGTTGTCTGTCTAGTTCGGGCTTGAGGCAGGGATTGTTAAGTTTCAAGCCCTCCTTGTGGGATTACTCCTTATGGAGCATGCAGATGAACTGCACTCTTTTTAGAAGCTTTGCATGGTTACAATCCTTTATATATTGTAAAAGCTTTTGAACTAACAAACATAGCATGTTTTTCCCTTGCTGTGTCGAGTCTCTCTCTCTCTCTCTCTCTCTCTCTCTCTCTCTCTCTCTCTCTCCCCCCCTCTCTCTCTCTCTCTCTCTCGTTCTTACCTCACTCCAGTTGCCATGAATTCTCATCGGCTCCACCTGCCATAGCCCTGAAAGCTTAACATGCATAAAACATATCCACAATTTGCTATATCTACAAGCATACAGTCTGAGACAAACAACTGAACTGAGCATAAATCACATAACAATGTATGCAAGTAGTGAGAAAACACGCTCAAAACGCATCCCACAAGAAAACTACTTGCAAAAATTTTCAGAAAACGTGTAGAACCTATGACTACCTGTAATCTATAGCCACACGAGCATATGCAACTCTCACTTCTGTGAGAGTGGATGCAAGAACATTAAACCCATGTCCAAACTGAGAAAACCTGTTAACAATGGGAGTGGAACTCAACGACTAAACCATCATAAAGTAAACTAAAGATACACATAAAACATGACATGTCATAAAAACTAATATCTAACCAACCCAAATGATTTTCTCATATTAAATTGATCACTTAATGTGGGAGAATAAACGGGAACAAGGGTTAAGATATTGAGATGTTCTTATAGATCTATCTCAACACGGGGCCAATGGTAAAGGGGCCCAAATGAGAGATGGTCTATCAAAGAGCAAGGCTAACCAATGGAGCATAAGACCTTAGGGTTAGCTTCATTGAAGACCTCCAATAGTTAGTGTAAAAGTCCTTTGACCTTAGGTAAGCTAGGGTTGAGCTTGAGGTGGGAACCCGGCCCAAGCTTGAGATGCTTGAGGTGGGAACCTGGCCCAAGCTAAGGTGCTTGAGGTGCTTGAGAAGCCTCCAATAGTTAGTGTAAAAGTCCTTTGACCTTAGGTAAGCTAGGGCTTGAGCTTGAGGTGGGAACCCGGCCCAAGCTTGAGATGCTTGAGGTGGGAACCTGGCCCAAGCTAAGGTGCTTGAGGTGCTTGAGAAGCTTAAGGTGCTTGATGATTGAGATGCTTGAGGTGCTTGTCATGCTTGAGATGCTAGGGTTGCACTTAAGGTGAGAACCCAGCCCAAGCTTAAAGTGCTTAAGGGCCAAGCTTGTGGTGGGAACTGAGCCTATGCATGAGGGGCTTGAGGTGTCAAAAGGTCAGATTCAATCCCTACAAGGAGGGGGCAACCCCTACAAGATGGGGGATGAGAGAGAACACCCACACACCCACACAAGGCATGCATGGTACAAAGAAAGCAAAAGGGACACTTGTCATGTTCGTCCTCATGTTGCCCTCATGGTGTGCCTGAAGCCTATTGGTTGGCCACCCAAGGGCTCCAATGATAATTTAGGAGATTTAATTAATTGATTTTGCATTTATCAAGTCCTCTCTCTCAAAGGGGAAAGGGGGACGCTTGTCCCAAGGCTACCCTTGCTACTTGTAATGCCTCCTGATTGTGATTGGCTAGGCCTGGAGGGGTCCAATGAGCTTCAAGCATGAGCTACAAGGGGGGGTTGACCCAAGCAAGCTAGGGGGTTGCTTAGGGGGTATACTCACCCACACACACTCACAAACGCTCTGATTGTGTGCTATGCAAAGTGCAAGAGCTCCCTCTCCTTCTCCAAGCAAGTAGAGGTTGAGAGCCTACACCAACACTCTTGGCTACGGAGTGCAAATCTAACCAAGAGCTATGATTTAATGCTTAAGCTTGCCATCTCCTTCTTCTTCAGTACTATGCTATTATGTATGCTAGCAAGAAGAGTTATGATAAGTGAGGAGTTAATTCTTTCTCCTATGAAATGTTTCTTCTTCCTCTTCCCTACCCTCATTCCCTACTAGCTCTCTCCACCTTCGAAGGTGTTTGAGGTCTTGGGATAGTAAAAGCTTTCTTCAAAGTTTATATTATGCTTGTGATGCATGAAGCTTTCCATCTTCATTGCATCACCTAGGTCACAAGGAACACAAAGATTGTATTGTAACAAGTCTCTCTTAATGGGAGAAATCATAATACAATTGCCTATTGGAGGGGGGACCGGCTCCACATAAATCCGGTCCTCAGTTGTTGTCATGTTCTCTAAATTCTCTCTCTTGCAAAAGTATTGTTCATGCCAAGTTAACTAATTGCTATGCCTATGTTATTATCTTCAATCATGTTCACCCACTATGCTCACAAAGTAATTTATAAAAAAGTACTCTCATTAATTTCCGCTACTCTTAAGTTGATAGGCCAATTCCATTACATTGGTATTAGAGCTCTTGGTTTCTCTTTTCTTGCTTGAGAAGAGAGGTCCTTAAGTAGCCTATAAATGATTGATGTTGTTGATTATATTAGGGTAAGTGGAACTAGGATCTATTATGGGTTTTGTTGAGCCCACTATGTGGGATATGGTGCACACTTCGGAAGTTTTGGACTTAGTAATGGAGTCTTTTTAGACTTTCCTACGACTTTACCATTATTGAGCCATAAGAAGTCCAAAAGGAGCTAATCCTCGGCAAATCTGCTATGTTAGACCTACTCCACTACTCTCTATAATTAACCACTTTGAGCCGTGGGTGTAGATACTTAAGAGCCAATTTTCAAAGGCTAAGAGGAGTGGGAACTAAAGTTTTGAATTGCCAAATCATACACTAAGTACATACATAAATTTTGTTAACATGGCTGACAATAATCAAGAGAGTAGAATGAATATTGATAGCTTTGATTTTGCACATGAAGGTGCTAATGATGATGCCCCCATGTTTGTGAATTATCTTTTCACTAGGTTGCAGCAAGCTATGGGGAACCCTGCTTTGCAAGCCGAAGTTACTCAACAACTTCGTGCTTATGTAATTTCCATTCCTCTCCATGAGGAGAGAGAGCTTAGGAGGCCTCATGAAGAGACCCCCAAAAGAAGACTCTCTCCAATTTGAGAGGAGGAATCCAAAATGCAAGAAAGCAATGAAAGTTTAAGTTCCTCTGAAGATGTGGCTCCGCAAAGACGACGGTCTAGACGATCGCCCACTCCTCCCAAGAGGAAAAGATCAACACATAGTCCTTCTCCTCGTCACTCTGAAAGGGAAGAGAGGAAACAAAGGAAGAGAAGGGCTAGGAAGAGGTCACCCTCTTCTCCTTCTTCTTCTTCCTCCTCTTCCGATGAAATCTATGGCTATTCTCCTAGAGAATACAAGAGGGGAGGATATCGAAAATCATTCCCTGCATGGCGAAGGTCACAAAAGCTAAAGAAGTTCAAGGAGGGGGGAAAAGAGTATCTTGTTTCTCACCTATGATGACACATTTTGTGCTATGGACAAAGTGTTGGCCTTTATCCAGCAATTTGATGCGGCCTTTGGAGACGAGGGCTTCACAGAGTCCTCCGAGCTACACCATGTAGCTATGCACTTCCAAAGATCAGCTCGTCAATGGTGAGCTAGCCTTTGTGGAAATGGTGAAGCCCCAAAGACATGGAAAACTCTACGAGTTTCCATCATGAAGCAATTCCTTGCAAGAGATGCAAAGGATAAAGTGCTTACAGAATGGTGCAGTTTGAAGCTTCTCTCTCATGAGTCTATCCACAAGTATGTAGACAAGTTTTGGGATTTACATCTCAAGCCTACAGTCTTTCAAAAGATAGACTTTGCCGAGCAAAGGCAGCAATTCTGTGTGGGATTACCTGAAGAAATGGTTGAGTACATCAACTCTCAACGGCCTGGTACTGTTAGCAAAGTAATCCATCACACCATGGTCGCTTCACGCATCAATTTCCATCAAGGGGCTAGACGTAATGTCAAGCGCATGGAAAACAAAGACAAAAATGATGCAAAGGGGAAAACCAATGTTCAAAATTCTTCCCAAGGCACTTCCAACAACAACAACAACAATCGGTCCAAGGAGAAGGGAGTTTACAAAGCCAAAAAAAAACCCTCTCCTGAAGAGCTTGAAGCTTTTCACAAGGACCATAAGTGTTTCAAGTGTGGGGAGCAAGGACATGGCTATCGTTCTTGCCCCAAAAAGAATGCTCGCAATGAGACTCCTAGGCCTTCCACCATTGAAGCTTCAAAAGAGGATGCTCATTGTAAAGGATCATCACTTTCTTGTGCTTGGGGAACGGTAAGAGAGCATGATGCCTTCATCTTGTTTGACCTTGGCTCTACTCACAACTTCATATCAACGGAGTTGGCCACCAAGTTGGGCATTCAAGGTTTCAAGATGGGAGATATGGTAACGACTGACATAGCTTTCAAGGGACAACAAGCCTCCGTTACCTCCCTTGATTGGAAAGTTGAGGCTTCATGTCCAAAGCTATGTCGACAAAGAAGACTTTTTCATCTCTCCTCTCCAACATGAGGATGCTATCCTAGGGGCGCCATGGTTTGATCACATGGCTGCCAATATGAAGTTCCATGAAAGGATAATCTACTTCACCTACAGGGTAAAGAACATGTATATAGATGCTAGTGAGCGTGGTCGCACTATTCCACCTGTAAATCCTCTTGCTTTTGATAAGTCAATAAAGAGCTCAGTTTCTACGTACATGATCAAATGTAAATGGTAGGAATCAAGAAGAATTAGACTTGTCTAATTTTCTAAAAGGATTCCAAGATGTTTTCATCGATGATATCCCTATGGAATTACCTCCAAAATGCAGGGATGATGACCATCGCATTGAGCTCCTTCCAGGAAGCTCACCTCCTAACAATCCTCCTTATTGAGTCTCACAAGCTCAACAAGAGGAGATCATGAGACAAGTACAAAAATTGGTAGACGAAGGGATGGTGAGACCTAGTTCCTCTTCCTTTTGTTCTCCAGTCCTTTTAGTGCAAAAGAAAGATGGTACATACCGTATGTATGTGGACTATCGAGCACTAAACCGTATCACTATCAAAAACAGATTTCCCGTGCCTCGGGTAGAAGATCTATTTGATAAGCATCAAAGCTCTACCTACTTCAGTAGGATTGACCTTAAAAGTGGCTATCATCAAATAAAGGATAGTGGATGAAGATATTTTAAAGACCACGTTTTGCACAACATTTGGTCTTTATGAATATCTAGTCATGCCTTTTAGCTTGACTAATGCACCAACTACATTCAATTGTCTAATGGAGAAATTTTTTAGACCTTATTGTAAATTCATTGGAGTGTTCTTTGATGATATCAACATCTAGTCCAAGTCTTTGGAGGAACATAAGCAACATCTCCAAGTAATTTTTCAAGCATTGAGGGAGAATAAGATTTTTCTCAACCAAAAGAAAAGTGAATTTTTCCTTCAAGAGATTCAATACTTAGGTCATATTATCTCTCAAGATGGTATCCGTATGGATCCATCAAAGTTAGAGGTAATAAAAGCATGGCCTAACCCAGGGTATCTACATGAGCTAAGAAGCTTTATCGATATGTGCGCATACTATAGACGCTTCATAGCAAAATTCTCCCAAGTAGCAGGACTACTACATGACTTAACTAAGAAGAACGTTAAGTATGTATGGACTGCTAAGGAGAAAAATGCTTTTGACAAGCTCAAGGAGAAGCTTACCTCTCAACCAGTCCTCATGCTTCCCGATCTCTTAAAGCCATTTGAGGTCCAATGTGATGCTTGTGGTGATTGCCTTGGAGTAGTTTTGCTTTAAGAAGGTCATGCCATAGCATATGAGAGCCGAAGGCTAAATACAGATGAATGAGTCTTGGGCATTTATGAGAAAGAGCTTCTAGCTGTTCTACATGCCCTAGACACATGGAAGCACTACCTATTGGGGACTCCATTTATACTACGAACTGACCATCAAAGTCTCAAGTATTTCATGACGCAAACCAAGCTCTCCGACAAACAAATGAGGTGGGCAAATTTTCTTTCGCAATTTAATTTTCATATTGCTCACATTGCTGGTAAACACAATCAAGTGGCCGATGCACTTTCACAACAACCAAAAGTTAATGCGGTGTCTATAGCTACTCACAATGATCTATCTTCTATGATAGATGAGTATGCTACTGATGCTGACTTTAGAGACATAATGTCAGCCCTTGCTTTGGGGAAGAAAGAGGAACCATTCACCTTGTAGGATGGTTATCTTCTCCACGGCAATAGACTATGTGTTACCCATTCCCTTCATGAGAAAGTTATGTATGAATTCCATGCTCCTCCCTATGTGGGGCATAGAGGTATTCAACCTACTCTCCGAGGAGTAGAGACGTATTTCTATTGGCCTACCATGAAAGTGGACATAGAAGAGTATCTTTCAAAATGTGTAGTATGCCAAAAGACCAAATATAATAGAGGGAAGCAACCTGAATTACTCCAGCCATTGCCTATCCCAAATTCACCATGGGAGAGTATATCCATGGATTTCATCTTTGGATTACCCAAGTCTATCCATGCGAATACGGGAATATGGACAATAATTGATAGGTTTAGCAAGCAAGACCACTTTATTCTTGTCAAAAAGACTATTAAGGCACACCAAATGGCAACTCTCTTCATATCTCAGATTTTCAAACATCATGGATTACCAACATCCATCGTTCCAGATAGAGATCCTAGAATTATCAATATGTTTGGAAAGGTCTCTTTAAAAATCTAGGAGCAAGATTGAATTTCTCTTCATCCTATCACCCAGAAACGGATGGCCAAAGTGAGATAGCCAATCTTACGATACTCGATCTACTCAAGACTTATGTTACCAAAGTAGATCAACGCTCACAATGGAAAAAATACTTACTCTTGTAGAGTATGCCTACAATAATACTGTATATACTTCTACGAGAAAAGCACCTTTTGAGATCATTGAGGGAAGACCTAAAAGTCCCTTGCTATTCAAAGTACATGGAAAGATCTTGGCCGCCGATGAGTATAGCCGCGACCTACAAAAATCTTTTTGAAAGATTAAGGAAGCTATATCCATCTCTCAACAAAGGCAAAAAGCTGTTGCTCATAAGCACAGAAGGGCCTTCACGTTCAAAGAAAATGATTGGGTCTTACTCAAGTTTCCTAAGGCTTGATTAAGGCAAACGACGGGCAAAAATCCTACGGGCCATCAAAAGTATTATGCTAAACTAGCAAAAAGATACTATGGTCCTTTCCAAATCTTGAAGCCCATCAATGAGACGGCCTATCAACTCAAGGTGCCCAACCATTGACTCATACACAATGCCTTTCATGTAAGCCTACTTAATCCCTACAAAAGAGAGCCACCAAGTGAACCAATTATTGAAGACCCTCCCGAAGTTGAAGACCAAAAAGAGGTGCTACAACCCGAAGCTATCCTTCGGCATGAAGACAAGGTACTACGACATGGTAAGATTATCCGATGGTATCTTATTATATTAAAAACTTATCCTTTTGAAGCTACTAGATGGATGTAAGGATTAAAGCTTAAGGATAGTATGAACCTTGTCAATGCTTACAATGCTACATTAGAGTAAGAAAATGTACAAATAATTTTTAAATGACTCATGTTTTTGTCTTATAAGACTAGTTCTCTTTTCAATTGTGCACGAATTTAACTAGTATGCATGCTTAGAATCATGTTTGTGATGACGACTTCTCTCAAACACCAAGTAGAATTTGTCACTCTATTTTGGGAGAATGAAATGGACTAAAGAGTAGACATGCTTGTGGCAGCTATGTCTCCCAAGCACCAAATGGATTAGTCATCCATCTTGGAAAGATGTTGTAGGGTAAAAAGGGATCCTCTACCCGCTAAGTAAGATTGACTAATGACTAAAGATTTATCTCTTCTACCTCATAGTCGAAGACGACTATGATTTCAAGAGCGAGGTAATATCATAAAAACTAATATCTAACCAACCTAAATGATTTTCTTATATTAAATTGATCACTTAATGTGGGAGAATAAACGGGAACAAGGGTTAAGATATTGAGATGTACTTATAGATCTATCTCAACACGGGGCCAATGTTAAAGGGGTCCAAATGAGAGATGGTCTATCAAAGAGCAAGGCTAACAAATGGAGCATAAGACCTTAGGGTTAGCTTCATTGAAGACCTCCAATAGTTAGTGTAAAAGTCCTTTGACCTTAGGTAAGCTAGGGCTGAGCTTGAGGTGGGAACCCGGCCCAAGATTAAGGTGCTTGAGGTGCTTGAGATGCTTATCATGCTTGAGATGCTAGGGTTGCACTGGACGTGAGAACCCAGCCCAAGCTGAAAGTGCTTAAGGGCCAAGCTTGTGGTGGGAACTGAGCCTATGCATAAGGAGATTGAGGTGTCAAAAGGTTAAGATTCATTCCCTACAAGGAGGGGTGAGCCCTACAAGAGGGGGGATGAAAGAGAACACCCACACACGTACACAAGGCATGCATGGGACAAAGAAAGCAAAAGGGACACTTTTCATGTTCCTCCTCATGTTGTCCTCATGGTGTGACTGAAGCCTATTGGTTGGCCACCCAAGGGGTCCAATGATAGTTTAGGAGATTTAATTAATTGATTTTGTATTTATCAAGTTCTCTCTCTCAAAGGGAAAAGGGGGACACTTGTCGCAAGGCTACCCTTGCTGCTTGTAATGCCTCTTGCTTGTGATTGGCTAGGCCTAGAGGGGTCCAATGAGCTTCAAGCATGAGCTACAAGGGGGGGTCAACCCAAGAAATCTAGGGGGTTTCTTAGGGGGTATACTCACCTACACACACTCACAAACACTCTGATTGTGTTGCTATGCAAAGTGCAAGAGCTCCCTCTCCTTCTCCAAGCAAGTAGAGGTTGAGAGCCTACACCAACACTCTTTGCTATGGAGTGCAAATCCAACCAAGAGCTATGATTCAATGCTTAAGCTTGCCCTTCTTCTTCATTACTATGCTATTATGTATGATAGCAAGAAGAGTTATGAGAAGTGAGGAGTTAATTCTTTCTCCTATGAAATGTTTCTTCTTCCTCTTCCCTACCCTCATTCCCTACTAGCTCTCTCCACCTTCGAAGGTGTTTGAGGTCTTGGGACTGAGGCTTGGGATAGTTAAATATTTCTTCAAAGTTTATGTTATGCTTGTGATGCATGAAGCTTTCCATCTTCATTGCATCACCTAGGTCACAAGGAACACAAAGATTGTATTGTAACAAGTCTCTCTTACTGGGACAAATCATAATACAAATGCCTATTGGAGGGGGGACTGCCTCCACATAAATCCAGTCCTCAACTGTTGTCATGTTCTCTAAATTATCTCTCTTGCAAAAGTATTGTTCATGCCAAGTTAACTAATTGCTATGCCTATGGTGTTATCTTCAATTAAGTTCACCCGCTATGTTGACAAAGTAATTTCTCAAAAGTACTCTGATTAATTTCCGCTACTCTCAAGCTAATAGGCCAATTCCATTAGATGGCAAGATTTTGAGAAAAATCCGATAGAGTTTTCTATGAAAGTTGAGTAAAAACTCAAAAGTCTCACAAAAACTGCTTAAAGCAAGAGCAGACACTCAATGTCTCAGTTAATAAATCCACATGTGGTATACATAACCTGCCAAAACCCTGGCAAACTAGCTCACTCCTGAATGATTGGCTCTATGGAGGACTCCACTTGCGTAAAACACATGTATATCTGCAAATTTGCTACCTGCAAGCTGTCACTAGCTCACACTATATGCAATATGCATACATAGCATAATCGCAGAAAATTGTGCTACAAACACTCTCTAAAATGACCCACACAAATCACAATGCATATAAAGACTCATTCGGATGTGCAACTTACCAAAAGTCACATCCAAAAGAATGACTTGCAAATGGAAATGAAAATGCAAAGTAAATTCTCTCAAAAATAGCACCATAGTGTGACATACATAGCCAGAGTTGCTGATAGCCATTTGTGGGCTAGATGGAATTGCCATAGTGAGCTACCTCACCCTATCAAAATCACCCAAACATTGTGGCTATCTTCGCCTTTTCATTGTACATAGGTGTGTGTGAGTCAGGGGACTTTTTTCATATCTCTTTAAAACTCTCAGCTAGCTACTATTTGAGCCAAAAAAATAACTAAAAAAGTAGAAATAAAATTATATTATGGCCCATTTGTGTGTAAATATTTCATTGTATATAGGACCTAAATATAAGTATTTTTTATTTTGATATGTATTTAAATATTTTTATCTAGGTGTGTGTTCTATTAGACCTATGTATGCCTTTTTTCACCCTCTTGCACCATAAGTATATTTTATTACCAATGTTTACATCCTCTAATCTCATAAATATTTTCTTTTATACAAATCACCCCCACACTTTTATTCTCATCCTTGTGAAAACAAAAAACCGGCTTCTACTACCTTAGTTACTTTTATTATAAAATTTTCATTTACTTGCAACTTTTTCCTCTTTCACCCAAATTAATACAAAAGAGGGACCATATCATATGATTCCAATATCTTTTCCATATCCATAATTCTTCCATATTTTTTTATTATGTACTCATTATTCTAACACCATGAGCTCATTGAGCTAAAGTCCATGAAGAGTCCATACACTAGTCCGACCATATATATAATTGTTTATTCACCAATGTCCTTCTCCATGCATGTTTAAAGATAACTTGGATGCTTTGTATCATGATATGACTCATGGAGGAGCTCACTCTTGGATGCATTGTGCAAATTCAACAAAGGAGGGGGACACTAGAAGAGTCGTGCAAGCATAAAAAACAAGCTTTTTGGTGATATTTTTGGCACCTATATACACTTGCAATTTGAAGAAGTGACCAACAAACAAAACGTAGCCCACAAGATGAATAATCACCTCAATGTTTTGGATAATGTTTGGAGCTATGATCAGTGAGATATGAATTTTATGGTGGACTCCAGTCTCTCCACTTTTTCTCACAAGCCACCCTAGTCTTCTCTCACCTCCCTTCACACTTCTACACACATACACATATACACATACAATCATTCCTCTCTATCCCTCACTCAAACTTGCAACTTCCATGGTCTCTTCCACCCTCTTCACCACTAACCTTCCCTCTCACCTCCATTAGCTCTCATATGAACTCTACATGTATATACATCCTATCTATGTTTCTCTCTATAACCTCTAACTCATAATTTCATCTTACCTCTTGTCTATGTTCATAAAATTCAGCATGTAGGCTATGCTTAACCTCTTCAAAATTGGAAAGTTTTGTCAACAAATCGTCATTTCCATCATTGGTGATCGACATCGGCAATGGAGGCGTAAAGAAAAGAAGAAGAAGAAGAGGATTGGTAGTCATTCTTGAAAATCTATGCAGGGGTGAGTCCAAGATATGTCAATGGTTCATTCATCTCATTCACCCCTCTTTCCTCAGCTCTTCAAGTCATTCTACTCAATGTAGTTATATTACTAATTTTTTTTAGTGATTACTGACATTAACAACTAACCCTTTCTTGTAAATTGCACCCACTCTACTCTACCTTCTTGGAGTAGGCAACCTCACACCAAAATCACTCAACTCTCTAGAATCTTCTCTATTTCACCTCAATAATTCTCTCCTCTTGAGCTCACATCCATGTGACTTAAGAGACAAGAGAGTCCCACTTTCATAGGAACATATAAAAAAATTCATTAACATGGTTTTCTATGTAAATGTTGATCGGGAGATAATCCTAATAAGGGCTCTCCTCACCTATAAATATAGCCCTTTTTCCTTTGTGGATGTATGATCTCTACACTATTGCTCACTACTTTGAGTGTACCATTCTCCATCTTAGTTGTAGGGAGAGAGAGTGAGCTCTCTATACACCATTACTTGTGGTATATAGGAAAGTTTTTTGAGCTAGTTGTAGCATTGCAAGGGAGTGAGTGATTCATAACTTCCAATCAAAGTTGTACCTCCTCTTGCACATCAATTGAATCAATAATTTGGATGCAATCATGGTTCAAATCTCTCTTGAGGCTCTCCAATTCACGCTTTCCAACCTCATCTCGTTTGGATTAAGGTGACGCGTTCTCATTTTGAGATCTTTTGTAGTATTTGCTTGTATGTGACTCAAGAGCTCTTGTGTTTGTTTTGTTGCTCGGGAAAACATTATAAGAGGGTTGTATGGTGAGAGGATTCCCATAACCCTAAGATAACGTGTAGATTGCAACATCATCAAGCTTGATTGTGGCTCTTGACTCTCCTCCAAGTTGTCTATACACTTGCAACAATCATTAAAATTGAAGCTAAATTCTTGCACAAAACTCTCTCTCTCTCTCTCTCTCTCTCGCGTGTTTGGTGTGTGTATTTGTAGCCTTGAAATTAGTGATAGTATACCCTTCCTTCTCACATGTATTGCTAACGTATTCTCCTCTTTTGTGTCCTAGTTCGCTCTCTACCTAGGTGGTGTCCCTTCACTTGTTGGTTGTGGGTTTTTGTTGTTTCTCTTGTTTGTGGTTGCCCTAGCCCTAATTGAGCAGCACGGGAGCCTCGAGGGGTGTTTAGAGATCACATCTCTTTTTGCCAGTCTTGGACTGTATCAATTTTGGTGCCCCCACTGAGGAGGGCCTATGTATGTTTTTGTATAGGCTCAACCTTTAGAATAGTCAAGTAGTTTTGCATGAATCACGAGAATTTGTATGATCCTTTCATTCCCATTTCAAGGCAAAAGGTACATATAATTGTTAATTTGCAATTTCAACAAGTAATTTGTAGAATTTTGGGCCCTCTTAGGTCAGCCAAGATAAACGCTTCAGTAAATCCTTTTATTTTGCCTCTCATTAGGTATGACCTTAGTTTGGACATCTATATTTTTGTTTTGTTTTAAGCATTAAGCTATTTATAGACCATGGAGAATGGCTTAGGAATAGAGGTTTTCCCCTTCCATTTCACTCCACACATTAGAATAAACGTTGCAATTAGTAGAAAGATCCATTTTCAACAACGTATGGTGTTCATGTTTGGTGCCCAAAGAGTAGGAAAAATTCTCGCGTCAGCAAATCCTGTCATCCTTCCTCTTGTTGACTATCATAGATTGTTTGATGTGCATATTTTTATTTTATTGTAGAATAGATTTCAATTTAGAAAACAATATTGTGTAAATATTTTTAAGAAAGAAAAAAACGTGTTGTCACTTTGAAATTGATTCAATGGAGGCCCAACACCAAATGTCAAGATATCCTTTCTTTTTTGGAGAGCCTGGCGAGGATGCCGAGCTATTTCTAGCAAATTTCAAAATGGCTTGCCGCATAAAGAGAGTGATAGGAGATGATGAATGCTTAGAAATGTTTAAAGTGGTCCTTAGAAAAGATGCTATCACTTGGTTTGACTCTCTATCTCATATCTCAGGAAGTTAAGGAAAACTATAAGGAAGGCATTGATAATTTCAAGTGATACTTCTTTGACCCCCAAAACACTCAAAAGCTATGGCAAGACATCATCTCACAAGCAAAAAAACTTAGATGACTACTACATATACAAACAAGAGTTTCTACGTTTTTGGGCTATATGTCATAATAATCAATATCTAATTCTCCTAAATGGTTTTCTCATGTTAAACTGATCATTTAATATGGGGAAGTGCCAGGGGAGAAAAAGCTAGAATATTGCTTAAGCTAGCAGACCGGCCACAGTAGGGATCCAAAAGAGGGAAAATAGGGATCCAAAGGAGGGGCCATCTGCAAAAGAGCCATGTGCAACAATAGGCTAAAAAGACCCTAAGGTTCAGCCCATTAAGACTTCCAAAATGCTAAGGTTCCAAAATTCAAAGGTTGTGTCCAAAGGTCAACCTTAAGGGAATTGGATGCTTTGTGTGTGTACAAAAAGTCTTTGCAATCCCTACTTGGGAGGGGGCGAGCCTTGCATGTAGGGGAAGAGAGAGAAAGCCACACACACACACACACACAAGCTCCCTTTACACAAAGGGAATGAGGGACACATGTTAGCTCCCTGCTCCCTAGGCCAGATGCCCACAAGGTGTACCCTATTCCTATTGGATGGCCTTGGAGGTGGACCAATGAGAATTAGGCTAGAGTAAATCTAGTTTAATTAATCTAAAAAACACTTAATAAAAGAACCAATGAGAATTAAGTCCTCTAGAAGACTATTGGACAATCTCCCAAGGGGTCCAATGAGCATTCATCAGCCCAATGGCTTGCCTGATTCCTATTGGCCAGGAGGCAAAGGGGTCCAATGAGAGTTTAGTTGAATTATTAAATTACCTAAAGCTCTCACAAAAGGGGAAAGGGGGACACATGTAAGGTCTCTACTTTCGAATTTCACACAAGTTCTATTACGCATTTGAATTTTTTTTAACCATCACTCATTATTTAAGATATTCGAGTTCAAATTATGAATCGTGGGCTAAGAAAACCTAGAATTTAAAATTTACGCTACAAAATTCTGACATGTTTAGCTATATGAATCACTAATTAACTTATTGCAAGACTTATTTACTGATTGTAGAATTTTCTTTTACTACTGTAAAGTTAATATAAGACTATAAAGTTTAACTTAAAAATATAAAGTAAATTATCATTAAGGAGATAATTTAAAATAATTATAAAGACAAAAGAATACACAGGGATGACAAATGAAGGCACATAGACTCACCTAGAATCACATAGGAGGGGACAAAGTGAGACACACTGTCACATGAAAAGGAGAGTCTAGTCTTGACTAATCTGAATGAAGGGGGACTGTGTGGCCTTATCTTTTGATGATAATGACAAAGTGGTCAAGCTGATGGGTACCACAAGGGTACCAAAAACGCGAAGGTATGATTTTTGGATTTTTTTTTAAAAAAAAAAATAAAAAAAATTATTTGTTTTTTTGGGGAAAAAAAAGTTGGACGTTTTCTTTTCTGCTATAAATAGAGTATCCATGCTCACACTTTAGACATAGAGATTGCCTCTATAGCGCTCACGAAGTGTTGCCACTTTTCTTAGAGAGAAGGCATCCACAAACCACTAAGAGAGCAAAAACTCTAGTGGACTAATAAGGTGGGTATTAATTGAGCATTCAATTAACTTTAGGAATGAGGATGACATGGCGTGGCGTGAGGATGACGCCCAGATTGGCACCGTTGTTGCTGTGGCGGGAGTACGTCCAGATTAGCACAACGAGTACTTGTCGAGCGGTATGGGACGCTCATGAGGACAAGGGTTTTTATAAATAATGTATATACCGATCGGACATAATAGCGCCAGTAGAGATTCTTGAGTGAACCTAATCCAAGGGTTGTTGGTTTAAAATTGGACGACTTCTTGTTTGACTATTGTTTGTTATACTATTTGAAGGGCTGTTTTAACGAATCGGTATCATAAATAAAGTAAAGGAACATGTATGTTTAAACAGTGTGGTAGTGATTAGATAACAAAAGAAGGGTGAGTGGGGTGTGGAAAGTGGGAGAATGATACCCCGACGGTATCATTCTATGGACGGGTGGACCCGATGAGTCGGGTAACTTTCCAACGCTAGAAATTGTTTTTTTTAAAGTGATAAATCTTAAAAGAGACAAACCTTGTCGGCTGTGCTTCTGAAACATGGGGAAAAAAGCTCACAGGTTGGTCACTCTAAGATTTATAATTTTAGGTATAATTGATTATAGATAGTTTTTAGATAGGGTTATGGTGGTCACACTCCGCCATAGCGAGATAGGACCAATCCTTCACTAACGGTTCATGCCCGTGGCTACGTAGTAGCTAAGGCAATGTCCATTGGTTTTTCTTTTTCAGGATTGGAGACCTATCAAAGGTACTCCGCTCCTCTCAAAAAGGGGCAGGGACCTCACAACACATGTCAGAGCCTAGGTTAAAGCTTGGGGAGATTTTTATATTGATGTTTGGATAGTGAAGGATGCGGATGATTGAAATAATAGAAGAACCTAGAAAAATTGTTTTGAGTTTTTATATGGTATTGAAGACTGAACTTTTCTGGTACAGGAAAATGCCATTCAGCCTACCAGAAATTCCACGTGTTCACCATCATGTTTGAAAATGCATGCGAATCACCAAATTATTAATTTCGAAAAAGGGTGATGATGATTTTGGATAGGGTGTTTGCACCACCTATCCCAAGGGTGCATAGAGGATGGGGCATCGCTTTGAGTCCATCTGGAGGAATCTATACCATCGATGCTGACAAGATATGGTGCATGGATACCAACCTCAAGAAACTTCGATGGACAGAGGAATTTAAAGTCATTGAAGTTTATCTTTTCATTGGTACTAAGAATCCGGATGCTACCATTACCTTGGGAGGAGAAAAGATATCTCAGACTCAATGGGTCTATAACCAAGTTGCAAAAGTTATCCATGGTGGTAGGATTCGACCCATATATGTATCTCGTAGCTTTCAAGGGTCAAAAGAAACTTATTATTTTGATCCTTTAGCCTATCCTTTTGTAGTCACTAAACTCAAAATATAGAGACATTACAATCCTTGTACCTAAAGACTACCAACCTTGGTAGCAAATAATGTGTATATAAATAAAGTTTGGATTAATATTATCTTTTGTTTGTATTATTGTCTCATCAAGTCTCGCCTTAAAGTGGATTAAAGTTAGAGTATCCAATAAAGTTTCACTTAATCTATATTGCACAGAGTGCGGTGTACACCTCTCTTCAAGAGAAAAAGCTACTTCTCAAGAAAGCTAAACTTCCCTCTTTCAAAGGGGAAGGAGCCCTAGTTGAGCGCGATGCAGAAGTGTGGCTCAAAGAGATGGAGGATTATTTTGCTGCTGGT
Source organism: Adiantum capillus-veneris (assembly GCF_014529385.1). Taxonomy (NCBI): domain Eukaryota; kingdom Viridiplantae; phylum Streptophyta; class Polypodiopsida; order Polypodiales; family Pteridaceae; genus Adiantum; species Adiantum capillus-veneris. The sequence goes on along the minus strand of NC_140953.1, from coordinate 28,314,013 downwards.
GGTACTACTCCCGATAACCAAGCAATGTTGGCTATGTTTCGTCTCACGGGGGATGCCAAGCTTTGGTGGAAACAACACTGCAAAGATAATCAAGTAGCTCAAAACACTCAAACTTGGGAAGATATTAAGTATGCTGTCAAAGGACGCTATCTTCCACCTGCACACGAATCCCTTAAGATGAATGAATTCTTCAACTTGCGTCAGTTTCATCTTATAGTGGAAGAATACTACTCCAAATTTGTAACTCTTAGGCGCTATGCTCTGCCAATGACCGCAGATTAACAAGTAGCCCGTTTCCACCAAGGGCTAAATGCTCCTTTAAATACTCGTCTAGAAGCCATGAGGTCTGTAAATTTGCAAGATGCTCTTTTAAGAGCTAAACCCTTAGCTAAAGAGATGTCAAACTCTCAAAGGGTGCGAAATGGAAATATAAGGAATGCTGGAAGGAGAGGACGGCCTATGATGTGGAACCAAAGGCAAGTTCACCCAGTTCACCAAACTCATCCAATAGTTGCAGCTTCAACAAATGGAGCTCAAAATGCAGATCTTAGATGCTATGAATGCAACGAGCTAGGACATTTCAGGAATGTATGTCCTAGGCGAGTCTCCGCAACAAATACACCTAATCGAGCTAGAGGACGAGGCCAAATAATAAATCGTGGAGGAAGAAATGGAGGACGAGGCCGAGGGCATAGAATGGCTGCCAGAGTCAGTGCTATCATAGGAGAACCAACATTGGGAGAAGAACAAGAGGAAAGAGCAACTCTACATGCTGCAATTGATAACCCAAGAGCAAGACAACAATATGCTGTCATTCAAACACCTGCAAATCACCAAGGTGAAAAATTTGAGCTTCTTATTGATTGTGGTAGTACTCATTCTTTCTTGTCACCTAAATGTTTAAGGAGGTTAGGACTTAATCAACACCCTGCAAGAAAGATGAGAGTTGAATTAGCCAATGGAAAGGAGGTGTTATCTCACTACACTGTGGGAAAAATAGATTTCAAGTTGGGAGAATACTTTACTTCTGCTACTTTTCGAACCTTACCCATAGGAATCTATGACGGAATTCTTGGAATGGATTGGTTAGCCAGTCATAATGCCAATATCCATTGTGCCCAAGGAAGTGTTACTTTTGTGGACAACCAAGGTCAAGAAGTCACTATTCAAGGCCAGAACGGACGACCAAAAGCTTACTTGGTCAAAGCTAATCGTCTTTTGAAAGGGTTACGCAAGGGTCAACAAATTTTTGTAGTCAAGCTAAACAAAGTAGAAAAATCTTCTTCCAACCCTGAACCAATGTGGCTAGACGAATTTTCGGATGTTTTCCCCGCTGAACTTTCTGAACTACCACCACCTAGGGAGGTAGACCATGAAATCAAAATTTTTCCAGGAACCAGTCTCAAGAGCGCCGTACAAGATGTCACTTCCAGAGGCTATAGAACTCAAGGAGCAGCTCAAGCAGTTGATTGAGCAAGGGTTTATCTGACCTAGTACATCTCCATGGGGTGCACCTGTTCTCTTCCAAAAGAAAAAGGATGGCTCTCTTCGACTTTGGATAGATTATAGGGGCTTAAATCAGGTTACCATCAAGAATAAATATCCAATTCCTCGTATTGATAAGATGCTGGACAGATTACATGGAGCCAAAATATTCACAAAGATCGATCTTCGATCTGGCTATCATCAAATTCGAATCCAGGAGGCTGATATCTCCAAAACAGCTTTCAACACTCTTTATGGTCATTATGAATTTACAATGATGGCTTTCGGACTTACGAATGCTCCTGCAACTTTCAATCGTCTGATGCACGATATCTTTAGAGAATTCTTGGGCGATTTTTTCCTAGTATTATTTGACGATATCTTAATTTATTCCAAATCAGAGGAAGAGCATGAAGGACATGTTAGGAAAGTGTTAGAGCTTTTACGCCAAAATAAGCTATATGCAAAGAAAAGCAAATGTACCTTCTTTACCCCTAAGGTCTGTTACTTAGGGTTTATCATTTCACCTGAAGGAGTCTCTGTTGACCCTGACAAAGTCAAAGATATTGTGGAATGGCCTCAACCCACTTCACAAATCGAAGTCAGAGGGTTCTTAGGTATCACAGGATGGTACAGGATCTTTGTAAAGGACTATGCTCTTAAACCACTAACCGACTTGCTAAAGAAAGGAGCTTCGATACTTTGGGAAGAAAAACATGAATCTTGCTTCCAACAACTTAAGGAGTATCTTGCTTCAGAACCTCTCTTAAAACTTCCAGATTTCACCCAAGAATTCGAGGTGATCACAGATGCTAGTAACCTTGCATTAGGAGGAGTCCTTACTCAAGAAGGAATGCCTGTAGCTTATACTTCTCGGAAGCTTAGGATTCATGAAGTGAATTATGCTACACATGATTTAGAATTGCTAGCAATTATTCACGCTCTCAAGCTATGGAGACATTATCTATTGGGACGCAAATTCTAGTTGGTAACAGATCACAAGAGCCTTAAGTGGATTTTTACCCAACCTAACATTAACATGAGACAGAGGAGATGGATAGAGCTCATGCACGAATATGATTTTGATATTAAATTTAGACCAGGTAAGGATAATGTTGTGGCAGATGCCCTAAGCCGTAAAGCTTTTCTGGGGGCAATTTCCATGGCTAACAACCCTATTTTAGACAAGGTCTCGGATGCTGCTGTCAGAGATGCAGATTACCAGATGCTTGCTAGTATCCTACGTGAAGAGAGGGTATCATCAAATCAGCCTAAACCTCTACATTACTCCTTAGAAGATGGGAAAATTTACTATAGGAATCGACTATGCATACCTAAGGATTCTACCCTAAGGAATGCTATCCTATATGAAGCACATGATGGCCCAAATTCAGGACATCCTGGTTATGCCAAAACCATCAATGCAATTCGCAGAAGTTACTATTGGCAAGGTATGAAGGGTGATGTCCTTTGCTATGTCAAGCAGTGTTTGTCTTGTCAAAGGATTAAGGCAGAAAGACTAAAGATGCCAAGTAAATTACATCCTTTAGATATTCCCCAAATGAAATGGGAATGTATTAGCATGGACTTTATCACCGGGTTTCCTTCTGTCCAAGTTGGCTATGATTCAATCATGGTCATAGTCGACTTGCTTACTAAAGTGGCTCACTTAATCCCAGTCAAGACAACCTTTACAGCTTCAGATATTGCTCGTCTATTTGTGAAAGAGGTTTTCAGAATTCATGGTTTACCCAAGAGGATTGTAAGCGATCGTGATGCCAAGTTTACTTCAAAGTTTTGGGTATCATTGTTTCAAGCTATTGGAACCCAATTATGTTTTATTAGTGCTTATCATCCTCAAACTGATGGCCAAACTGAAAGAGTTAATCAAGTAATTGAAGACATCCTCAGAGCCTACTGCAATAGAGAACCTCGCAAGTGGATTCAATACCTACCCTTGGTAGAGTATGCATACAATTCCTCTACTCATAGAAGTATTGGAATGACACCTTTTAATGCTCTTTATGGTCAAGAATGTTTATCACCTCTTAACTTTTCTGACCCCACTATAAGGGTAGAAGCCTCAAAGAAAATGCTTGAAGAAATGGAAGCTCAAACCAAAGCTATTCGAAGGGATATTCAAGTGGCTCAAGATCGACAAAAGAAGCACGCCGACTTAAAAAGATCTGATCGGATTTTCAAAGAAGGTGACAAAGTTTTCTTACGAGTAAAGCCCAAAAAGAGCAATCTGTCTCTCGGAAGGTATAAGAAACTTAGCTACCGATATTGTGGACCTTACGAAATAATCAAGGTTGTAAGTGATCAAGCTTATAGACTAAAACTCCCTTCTCATCTCAAAGTGCATGATGTGTTTCATGTAAGTCTGTTAAAACCTTATGTATATACCCTTGACCATGTCCTTGATGATGAGCAAATCATTTTACCCGCTCAAGATGTTCTACAACTCCAACCTGATACTATCCTAGAAACTTGGGAGAGAAAGCTTAGGAATAGATCCATCAAAGAACATCTTATCTTATGGAAGGATTTCCCTATAGAAGATGCTACTTGGGAAGATGAGACATCCCTTCTTAAGGATTACCCTTCACTGTTCTTGAGATGAGGGCATCTCAAATTCTAAGTTGGGGAGATTGTAAGGTCTCTACTTTCGAATTTCACACAAGTTCTATTACGCATTTGAATTTTTTTTAACCATCACTCATTATTTAAGATATTCGAATTCAAATTATGAATCGTAGGCTGAGAAAACCTAGAATTTAAAATTTACGCTATAAAATTCTGACATGTTTAGCTATATGAATCACTAATTAACTTATTGCAAGACTTATTTACTGATTGTAGAATTTTCTTTTACTACTGTAAGGTTAATATAAGACTGTAAAGTTTAACTTAAAAATATAAAGTAAATTATCATTAAGGAAATAAATAAAATACTTATAAAGACAAAAGAATACACATGGATGACAAATGAAGGCACATGGACTCACCTGGACTCACATAGGAGGGGACAAAGTGGGACACACTGTCACATGAAAAGGAGAGTCTAGTCTTGACTAATCTTAATGAAGGGGAGCTGTGTGGCCTTATCTTTTGATGATAATGACAAAGTGGTCAAGCTGATGGGTACCACAAGGGTACCAAAAACGCGGGGGTATGATTTTTGGAAAAAAAAATATTAAAAAAAAATAAAAATAAAAAAATTTATTTTTTTTTGGGAAAAAAAAAGTTGGACGTTTTCTTTTCTGCTATAAATAGAGTATCCATGCTCACACTTTAGACATAGAGATTGCCTCTATAGCGCTCACGAAGTGCTGCCACTTCTCTTAGAGAGAAGGCGTCCACAAACCACTAAGAGAGCAAAAACTCTAGTGGACTAATAAGGTGCGTATTAATTGAGCATTCAATTAACTTTAGGAATGATGTATGTGTACTATCTCCTACTCTAATCTCTCTAATAGATTAGTAAGATTCAATTAACTATGTGTGTATGTGTGCTATCTCCTACACTAATCTCTCTAATAGATTAGTAAGATTCAATTAACTATGTGTGTGTGTGTGCTATCTCTTACTCTAATCTCTCTAATAGATTAGTAAGATTCAATTAGTTTTAGGAAGGATATGTGTGTGTGTGCTATCTTTTACTCTAATCTCTCTAATAGATTAGTAGGATTCAGTTAGCTATGTGTGTGTGTGTGTGTGTGCTATCTCTTACTCTAATATCTCTAATAGATTAGTAAGATTCAATTAGCTATGTGTGTGTGTGTGCTATCTCTTACTCTAATCTCTCTAATAGATTAGTAAGATTCAATTAGCTTAAAGAAGGATATGTGTGTGTGTGTGTGCTATCCCTTACTCTAATTTCTCTAATAGATTAGTAAGATTCAATTAGCTTTAGAAAAGGATGTGTGTGTGCTCTATTTTACTCTAATCTTCTAATGGATTAGTAAGATTCAATCAACTTTAGAAAAGATGTGTGTATGTTTTCTCTTACTCTAATCTCTCTAAGTATACCTACTCTCTCTAGTTAGTACATCTTCACTATTAACTTATGCATAGTTAATTGAAAGTTAATACATAAGAGAACTCATCATATTCTTATTGTACATGATTAAATTCTCATTTAACAATTTTATTGTCAATTAGATTAAGTAGAATTTTGAATAATACTAAAAATTGATTTAGTTGAAGTATAGAAATGGAAGTAAGAATTGGATTAGAAATGTCATGCATAAAAGTAATGCAGTCCTAAACTTTCACTCGTAGTTTACACACTTAATTTTTGATTAATTACGATTAGCAAATATTTGATGTATAGAAATTAGATATAGACTAAGTGTGAATCCGAGTCGGCGAGGGTTCAAATTACAGACTCTCTTTGGAAACAAGGAGATTACCAGAGAAATTGACCAATTTAAAGTTCTAAGTGTATAATATAAGTGTAGTACAAAAAAATGGCTCCAAAGCGTGCTCGAACCCAAGGCGCTAATGATCATGAAGCTAGTACAAGTAACGGTGGAACTCCTGCGGAACATGTTATGTCTCCACCAATCGGACCAATCGGAGCTATGGTACAAGTTAGTATTGCAGTTTCAAGTTATGCATCATTGCATATGCGAGACCATAGAAATATAATATTTATCTTATGAAAAGAAAACACGGACCGAAACCACGGGACTAAACCCCAAGAAACTCGGCATATGTTTGACAAGTAGGAAAGATCGTCTGGTTAAACTGGTTGCTATAGAAAAGATTGTTTGTCCAAAACCTTTGGAAGGGTTTATCTCAAGTCTCTGTACTTAGTAGCACTGGCATTACGTGGCAGTTGCCGAGGCGTGAGATGACGCCCAGGATGGCACCGCTGATGCTATGGTGGGAGTACACCCAGATTAGCCCAGCTGGATACTGCAGTTTTGTTTTGCCGTGGCGTGAGGATGACACCCAGATTGGCAGCATTGTTGCTGTGGCAAGAGTACGTCTAGATTAGCACAACGAGTACTTGTTGGAGCGGTATGGGATGCTCATGAGGACAAGGGTTTTTATAAATAATGTATATACCAATCGGACATAATAGCGCCAGTAGAGATTCTTGAGTGAACCTAATCCAAGGGTTGTTGGTTTAAAATTGGATGACTTCTTGTTTGACTATTGTTTGCAATACCCTTTGAAGTGCTGTTTTGATGAACCGGTATCATAAATAAAGTAAAGGAACATGTATGTTTAAACAGTGTGGTAGTAATTAGATAACAAAATAAGGGTGAGTGTGGTGTGGAAAGTGTGAGAATGATACCCCGACGTTATCATTCTATGGACGGGTGGACCCGCTGAGTCGGGTAACTTTCCAACGCTAGAAATTGTTTTTTTTTAAAGTCATAAATCTCAAAAGAGACAAACCTTGCCGGCTGTGCTTCTGAAACATGGGGAAAAAAGTGCACAGGTTGGTCACTCTAAGATTTATACTTTTAGGTATAATTGATTATAGATAGTTTTTAGATAGGGTTATGGTGGTCACGCTCCGCCATAGCAAGATAGGACCAATCCTTCACTAACGGTTCATGCCCGTGGCTACGTAGTAGCTAAGGCAATGTCCGTTGGTTTTTCTTTTTCAGGATTGGAGACCTATCAAAGGTACTCCGCTCCTCTCAAAAAGGGGCAGGGACCTCACAACACATGTCAGAAGGCTATCACTTATGCTTTTTAATAGTCATTGGAAAGCAAGAGGGCTCGCCCAACAGAGAGAGGGGGCTGATTTTTGCAAGGCATTATCACACACACACACACACACTCTCACATAGTCTATGTCAGAAGCAAGAAAAAGACTATCTCTTCTCAAGCTCTAATGGAGAGCTCATCACCTACTCCAAGCTTGTGAGATAGAAGCCTACATCGACACACTCTTGGCATGTAGATGCAAATCCAACCAAGAGCCAAGCTTCAATGCATGCTCATCTCCTCTACCATGCTAATTACTAAGCTAAGCTATGCTAATATGAGTGATTATGTGAAGAGATGTACATCTTTCTCGTGAGATACTCCTTCTTCCTCTCAATCTACTCTCATACCCTGCTAGCTCTCACCATCTTCGAAGCTGTGTGAGGTCTTGGGTCTGAGACCGGGGATAATTGATGTTGTGTTTGCTAAGTGTTTTGCTTAGTGCATGAAGCTTTCATCTTCATCGCACTAGCTAGTCTTGAAGGAACACAAAGAATTGTATTGTACAATGTCTCTCTTGATGGGAGAAACCATAATACAAAGCCTTTTGGAGGGGGGACCGGCTCCATGAAAATCCGGTCCTCAACTGTTGTCAATAGCTTAATTTCTCTCTCTGTTGAAAGTATTGTTCATGCTATCTAACTAGGTGTTATGCTTTTTGTTGCTCTCTCCACCCAAGCACTCTTGTAATTCTCATTAGGAATCTATTCTAATGAAATGCCCAATATGTTCATGCTAATTTCCGCTACACACAAGTTTTTAGGACATTAAATGTTACATTGGTATCAGAGCACAATGTTTCTCTTTTCTTGCTCAAGAAGGGAGGTCCTCAAGCTAGCTATAAATGGTTGGTATTATTAATTGCCTGTGAGTAAGTAGAATAGGGATTTTTCAGCCTTGCAGTGCGCTTGCCTTCGTGCAGTTAACGAGGAATCACCGTCGAGAGCTATGGTTTTAATAGTGGAGTCCTACGGGGCTTGCCTATGGCTTAAACACTATTGAGCTATTAGTGTTAGGAAATAAGACGTAGCTAAATAGATAATTGAGTAGATTACTTAATGGAGAGAGACAGATTTACATACACGAGATTATAGAGTAGAGAGAGAGAGAGAGTACACACGATATACGTGGTTCACCCAATGTGGGCTACGTCCACGGGAAAGCAGCCATTCAATGGCTTTAGTACTTCAAAACAAGAAGTAGTTTACAAAGGGATTATACCCTTAATGGAGCTCCCGCCTTGCTTCACTCTCACCACGTCACAATCACCTTGTTGCATCAACTTCACACTATGAAATGTGTGTAGAAATGGCCTCCTTTTATAGGCCAAAATGGCTGCCCTCTCTTATGAGAGACAGCCATGTGTAGCCGCCCTTGTGCGAATAAGTCCAAATCAGACCCTCCAATCCGCCCATGTGTGGCTGCCCTTGAGAAGACAAGTCCGCTTTTGAATTCGGCCACCGGCCATTGACTTCCGACCACCGGCCATCGGCCATTGACTACCGGCCACTGGCCAATCGACCGGTTGTTTTGCGACCACTTTCCGGCCGTCGTCCGGCCATAATATTCCAGCGAAAAAGAATATTCCGGCGAAAAAAAAAAAGTCTCGGGGCCTCCGCCCCCGAGGCCTTTAAAGTTGCCCCTGATTCTTGTCCGTGAAAATTTTGGTTTCCGGTGAGTGATTTTCCTTCACGCACGATGGCTTCTCCTCATAATGGGGGCCTTACAAATGTGCGCTTTTACCACATAAAATTACAAGGGTAAATCAGGCTCCATACTTAACAATCTCCCACTTGGAGACTGATCTCCAAACCAAACCTGTGACTACTTTCCATTCTGGCTTCTTATCCTTGAATGCCGATTGAAGATGAGCAAAAGCTCAACTTCTCCTTGTTGACCACCTTTGTAAACATGTTTGCAGAATTTTCACTTGTATGCACCTTTCCTAGCTTTAGTTGTCCCTCTTCCAAAAGAGTGCGTATGAAGTGATATCTCACCTCAATGTGCTTTGTCCTTGAATGAAAGGCTGAGTTCTTCACAAGATGGATAGCGCTTTGGCTATCACTGTACAAGACACAATTGTCTTGTTTGAATCCAAGCTCTTCTAAGAATCTGTGAAGCCACAGAATTTCTTTGCTTGCCTCCGTCATTGCTACATACTCTGCTTCCGTGGTAGAAAGTGAAACCACTTTCTGCAGCTTTGAAGCCCAGCTTACTGCTGTGCCTCCAACCGTGAACACATAGCCAGTAGTGCTCCTTCGAGTATCTTTGTCACCTGCCATATTTGCATCAGCATACCCTTCTAGAAAAATATCAGTTCCTCCAAAATACAAAGCATTTGTTGTTGTCCCTTTTAGATACCTAAGTATCCACTTCACAGCTTGCCAATGCTCTTTACCTGGGTTGTCCATGAACCTACTCACAACTCCCACTGCATGTGCAATGTCTGCCCTTGTCTAGACCATAGCATACATTAGAGAACCTACCATTGTAGCATATGGAACTTTAGACATATAGGCTATCTCCTCTTGTGTCTTTGGACACATATCCTTCGTTAGTTTAAAATGACCAGCCAAAGGTGTAGAAACTGGTTTTGCATTTTGCATTGCAAACCTTTCTAGTACCTTCTTGATGTAATCTTCTTGAGATAGCTTTATTGTCTTCTTCGTCCTCTCCCTTGATATTTTCATACCAAGTATCCTCTTTGCAGCACCTAAATCTTTCATTGAAAAAGATTTGGACAGCTACTCTTTTAGGTCTTTGATGTCCTGCATGTTAGCACTTGCAATCAACATGTCATCAACATACAACATTAGGATGATGAATTTCCCATCTCCCAAATTCTCCGTGTAGACGCAGTGATCCGAGTTGCATCTTGTGAATCCATGATCCAACATCCATCGATCAAACTTCAAGTACCATTTTCTTGATGCTTGCTTTAAACCATACAAGCTCTTCTTTAATCTGCAAACCATTTTCTCCTTACCTTTTACTTCATACCCCTTTGGTTGAAGCATGTAGATTTCCTCCTCTAAGTCACCGTGAGGGAATGCCGTATTTACATCCATTTGCTCGAGATTTAGATCATGAGCAGCCACAAGGCTTAAGACAAGCTTAATTGAGTTCATTTTTACAACATGAGAAAATATTTCATTGAAGTCAATACCTTTCTTTTGAGAAAAACCTTTTACCACAAGCCTAGACTTGTACCTTTTCTTCCCACCTTCTTCTTCCTTTAGCTTGTACACCCATTTGTTTTGAAGTGCCCGCTTACCTTAGGCAACTCAACCAACTCCCATGTTTGGTTGCGATGTAGTGAGTCCATCTCCACTTGCATGCTCTTCGTCTATTCTTCTTTGGATTCATGTTGCATAGCTTCTTCATATGATTCCGGCTCTCCAGAATCTGAGATCAAGAGATGGTTGAAGGAAGGAACAAACCTTTCTGGAGGTCTACTTGCTCTTGTAGATCTTCGGGGAATAGGTTGAGGCTCCTCATTTGGTTGACGTTGTTGCACATTGTCACCGTTTGCAGTCCTTGAGTCTTCACCTTCCTCAAGCTCCATGTACTCATCACCTGTTTCTTTTGTTTGTTTTCTTTCCAAGTAATCTTTGTACATATTTTGTTCGTTAAAAATTACATCCCTACTCCTTAAGATTTTACCATCTTCAGGATTCCATAGGTGATACCCAAAGTCTCCTTCTCCATAGCCAATGAAGAAACACTTTTTGGACTTTGCATCTAACTTTGATCTTAAGCTTCTATCTATGTGCATGAAAGCCTCACACCCAAACACTTTGAGAAATGCATAATTCACCGGTTTACCTGTCCATGCCTCTTCTGGAACTCCCCCATCCAATGCCGTTGAGGGTGAACGATTGATTAAGTACACAGACGTACTTACAGCTTCCGCCCAAAGCTCAAGCGGTAGACCTGCATGTAGCCGCATGCTTCGTGCTCGTTCCATGATTGTCCTGTTCATCCTTTCCGAAATCCCATTTTGTTGAGGTGTCCTTGGGGTTATCCTTTGCCTCCGAATGCCATTGCTAGCACAAAAGCTTTCAAAAGCTTGGCTGCAATATTCGCCTCCATTGTCGGATCTGAGGCATTTAACCTTGGTACCTGTTTCATTCTCCACAAAGGCTTTCCACCTTTGAAATATGGAAAATACATCGGATTTATTCTTCATGACATAAACCCATGTTTTTCTAGTCGCATCGTCTATGAATGTTACATAGTACAATGAGCCACCAAGTGATGGTGTACTTGCAGGACCCCAAACATCAGAATGAACCAACTCAAGTTTTTTATTTTTTCTTTCATTTCCTGATTTTTGAAATTTTACCCTCTTTTGTTTACCATAAATACAATCTTCACAGAACTCTAAGTCCACTTCTTTCAAACCTGGTAGAAGCTTCTTTGTTTGAAGGATTTGCATTCCTTTGGCACTCATATGTCCAAGTCGGTAGTGCCACACCGCACTGTCAACTTCTGTAGTTGCTGCACAAGCTGAAGGTTGCGTGCTAACATTACACAAGTAAAGTGTACCGACTTTTTCACCCTTGGCAACCACCAAAGATCCCTTTGAGATCTTCCACCGTTTGTTTCCGAATGCAATGTTGTGACCTTCATCGTCCAATTGTCCTGTAGAGATCAAATTTTTGCGAAGAGAAGGAACATGCCTAACATCTTTAAGCTTCCATTCATTTCCGTTAGCAGTTTTGACAGAAACTGTACCTTTGCCGACAATCTCACAAGCTTCATCATCTCCCAAGTATACATACCCAAAATTACCTTTGGTGTAGTCTTGGAAATGTTGCTTGTGTGGTGTCGCATGGAATGAAGCCCCGGAATCTACTATCCAGGAATTAGACACATTGTCTAATGAGAGAATTAGAGCATCTTTCTCTACTTTACCTGCCACATTGGCCTCCGATGTTGGCTTGTTGTCTTGAGACTCTGTCTCCTTCTTCTTCTTGGACCAACAATCCTTCTTGATGTGGCCCTTCTTGCCGCAGTTCCAACATTCAAGAACTGACTTTGTGCGTGACTTGCTTCGCCTTGAGCGATCACGACCCTTTTGGTTTTTGAACCTCTCCTTAAGCCTTCCTCTTGTTTCCACTGATAGTGCAGCACTTGATGATTCTCTAGTGCTTCTCCTTCGCATTTCCTCGCTTAGGAGAACACCCACAACATCATCAAACTTAAGAGTATTTGTGCCAGAGATAGAATTACTTACAGCCATCACAAGGCTGTCCCAACTATCCAGTAGAGATGATAGTAGAAGGAGAGCTCGCACTTCGTCATCGAAATTGATTTTCACTGATCGAAGTTGACTTATGTTTGTGTTAAAGTCATTTAGGTGTTCTGCAACTGAACCATTCTCTGCCATCTTTAGATTGAACAAGCGCTTCATAAGAAATACCTTATTGGATGCCGATGGTTTCTCGTAGAAGTCGGAGATGAGGGATTCACGGAGTCCTCTAAGATACGCCATGTAGCTATGTACTTTCAAAAGTACGCCAGGCAATGGTGGTCTAGCCTACGAGCCAACGGTGAAGCTCCACGAACATGGAAAACTTTAAGAGCTTCCATTATGAAGCAGTTTTTGGCCACCGATGCCAAAGACAAAGTACTCACCGAATGGCGAAGCTTAAAGCTCTCTCCCTATGAATCCATCCACAAATATGTAGACAAGTTTTGTGACCTACAACTCAAAGCCACTGTCTTGAAGAAGTTGGATTTTGGAGAGCAAAAGCAACAATTTTGTGCGGGCTTAACCGAAGGAATGGCGGAGTATGTCAACTCGCAAAGGCCACGTACCATATCGGCGGTAATACACCATACTATGGTGGCCTCTCGAATCAATTTCCAAACGGGGGCTAAAAGAAATAATAAGCCCACGAAAAACAAGGGTTCCAACGAACCTAAGGGGAAGGACAATGTCCAAAAGTCTCCTAAGGGCAACTCCAACAAAGCTAAAGAGAAGGGAGTTTACAAAGGTAAAAACAAACTCTCTCCTGAAGAGCTTGAGCGTTATTGCAAGGATAACAGGTGTTTCAAGTGCGGCGAACAAGGGCATGCGTACTGCGCTTGTCCCCAAAAGAACAACCGCCAAGATCCTCCTAGAGCTTCCTTGGTTGAAATCCAAGAGGAGGAGACTCACCAAACTCATCACAAAGGATCTCCTCTATGCCATGCTTGGGGAAAGGTAAGAGAACATGATGCTTTTATTCTCTGTGACCTTGGTTCTACTCACAATTTTATATCTATAGAGTTGGCCACCAAGCTAGGTATACAAGCTTACGAGATGGGAGATGTCCTACCCGCAGACAGTGCTTTCAAGGGGCAAGAAGCTTCAGTCACTCCCTTAATCGGGAAATTGAGGCTTCATGTCCAAAGCTATGTGGACAAAGAGGACTTCTTTATCTCTCCTCTCAAGCATGCGGATGTAATCCTAGGGGCACCATGGTTTGATCGCGTGGCTGCCAATGTTAAATTCCATGAAAGCAGAATCTCCTTTAAGTTTAGGGAAAAAGACATGTATATAGATGCTAAGGAAATGGGTAACACTATCCCCATTGTACATACACCAGCTTTCAACAAGTCAATAAAGAGCTCTATTTCCGTGTACATGATTTTTGTTAAAGATTCTCAAAATGAACCTAATGCTTTAGCAAAAGAAAATAAAAGCAACCAAAAGGAATTAGAGTTATACAATTTTCTCAAGGGGTTTCAAGATGTTTTTATTGACGACATCCCTTGTGAGCTACCTCCTAAATGAGGTAATGATGACCATGCAATTGAACTTCTTTCAAGAAGTTCACCGCCTAACAAACCTCCTTATAGAGTTTCTCAAGCTCAACAAGAGGAGATTATGCGGCAAGTGCATGAGTTAGTTGAGAAGGGCATGGTTAGGCCTAGCTCATCTCCATTTTGCTCACCTGTGCTATTAGTGCAAAAGAAAGATGACACATATTGTATGTGTGTTGACTATAGAGCACTAAATAGGATCACTATCAAGAATAGGTTTCACGTTCCACGGGTAGAAGACCTATTTGATAAGCTACAAGGATCGACCACTTCAATAGGATTGACCTAAAAAGTGGCTATCATCAAATAAGGATAGTTGATCAAGACATTGTAAAGACCGCATTTCGCACCACATTTGGTCTTTATGAATACATTGTCATGCCTTTTGGCTTGACCAATGCACTAGCCACATTCAACCGCTTGATGGAGAAGCTATTCAGGCCTCATCGAACCTTCACTGGAGTGTTCTTTGATGATATTATCATCTACTCTAATTCATTAGACGAACACAAGCAATACCTCCAGGTAATATTTCAAGTTTTGAGAGAGAATAAACTGTATGTTAATCGAAAGAAAAGTGAATTTTTCTTGCAAGAGATTCAGTATTTAGGTCACATTATCTCTCAAGATGGCATCCAAATGGATCCATCAAAGTTAGAGGTAATAAAAGGATGGCCTAAACCAAGGAATCTTCATGAACTAAGAAGCTTTATAGGTATGTGTGCATACTATAGACGCTTCATAGAAAAGTTCTCACAAATTGCGAGACCATTACATGACCTAACAAAGAAAAGTGTTAGGTATACATGGTCTGCTAAGGAGAACAATGCTTTCGAAAAGCCTATCTCTCAACCTGTGCTTACACTACCGGATCTCACAAAACCATTTGAGGTCCAATGTGATGCTTGTGGTGATTGCCTTGGAGCTGTTTTGCTCCAAGAAGGGCACGCCATAGGCTATGAGAGTCGAAGGCTCGACCCTGTTGAGCAAGCTCTAGGCTTATATGAAAAGGAACTCCTTGCAGTTCTACATGCCTTAGACTCATGGAAGCACTATTTATTGGGGACTCCTTTCATTCTGCAAACGGATCACCAAAGTCTTAAGTACACCATGACGCAGACCAAGCTCTCCGTCAAACAAATGATGTGGGAAAATTTCCTTTCACAATTTCATTTTCATATTGCTCACATTGCTGGCAAGCATAATCAAGTAGCTGATGCACTCTCAAGACGGCCGAGAGTGAATGCGGTTTCCATAGCAACTCACAATGATCTATCTTCAATGATAGATGCGTATGCTATTGATACCAATTTTAGAGATGTGATTTCAGCCCTTGCATTAGGGAAGAAAGAAGAACCATATACTTTACAAGATGGTTATCTTCTCTACAGCAATAGACTATGTGTTACTAACTCACCACATGAGAAAGTAATGTATGAATCACATGCTCCACCTTATGCGGGGCATAGAGGGATTCAGTCTACCTTAAAGGGAATTGAAACATATTTCTATTGGCCTACCATGAAAGTGAACATACAAGAGTATGTTTCTAAATGAGTGGTATGCCAAAAGACAAAATTTGATAGAGGGAAGCAACTTGGATTGCTTCAATCCTTGCCAATCCCTAATTCACCATGGGAGAGCATATCCATGGATTGCCTAAGTCTATCCATGGGAATACGGGAATATGGACGATAGTAGACAGGTTCAGTAAACAAGCTCATTTTATACCTTTCAAAAAGACTATCAAAGCCCATCAAATGGCAACCCTCTTCATTTCACAAATTTTCAAGTACCATGACTTGCCAATGTCCATAGTGTCGGATAGAGATCCTAGAATGACCAGTAATTTCTGGAAGGGTCTCTTTGAGAATTTAGGGACAAGGCTAAACTTCTATCATCCACAAACGGATGGCCAAAGTGAAATAGCTAACCTAACAATTTTTGATCTACTAAAAGCCTATGTAACGGAAGTAGATCAAAGATCCCAATGGGAGAAGTACTTACCCTTAGTGGAGTATACTTACAATAACACTGTACAGACTTCCACGGGAAAAGCACCTTTCGAGGTAATTGAGGGAAGATCAAAAAGTCCCTTGGTACTTAAGGTACATGGGAAGATCTTCGCTGCAGATGAGTATAGCCGAGACCTACAAGAATATTTTCAAAAGATTAAGGATGCTATCTCTATCTCACAGCAAAGGCAAAAGGCTGATGCTGACAAGCACAGAAGAGCCCAAGCCTTTAAAGAAAATGATTGGGTCTTATTAAAGTTTCCCAAGGCTCAATTAAGGCACACGACGAGCAAGAATCCTACGGGACACCAAAAGTACTATGGTAAACTAGCAACAAGGTACTATGGTCCCTTCCAGATTCTTAGGCCAATCAATGAGATGGCCTATCAACTCAAGTTGCCCAATCATTGGCTCATACACAATGCTTTCCATGTGAGCCTATTAAAGCCTTACAAAGGAGAGCCACCTCAAGAACCAACTATTGAAGACCCACCGGAGATCGAGGACCAAGAGGAGGTGCTGCAGCCCGAGTCCATTCTCCGACATGAAGACAAGGTATTAAGAGGCGGTAAGACTATCCGACGATATCTTATTAAGTTTAAGAATTATCCTTTTGAAGATGCTAGATGGATGCAAGGCATACAACTAAAGGATAACCTAAACCTTGTCAATGCTTACAATGCTTCCCAAGAGTAAGCAAATGTACAAAATGTTAAAAATGAACAAAGTTTTTTTCTTATAAGACTCTCTTTTTCTTTATTGTGCACAAAAATGAAGTAGTATGCATGCTTAGATCAAGTTTGTGAAGACGACGTCTCCCAAACACCAAGTAGAGCTTGTCACTCTACTATGGAAGATTGATAGGACTAATGTGCAGACATGCTTGCGGCAGCCTTAGGCTCTCAAGCGCCAAATGGACTAGTCATCCATTGTGGAATGATGTCGTAGGGTAACATAGGGATCCTCTACCCGCTAAGAAAAGGACTCATGAATATGCATAATCGAGGACGACTATGATTTCAAGAGAGAGGTAATGTCATAATAATCAATATCTAATTCTCCTAAATGATTTTCTCATTTTAAACTGATCATTTAATATGGGGAAGTGCCAGGGGAGAAAAAGCTAGAGTATTGGTTAAGCTAGCAGACCGGCCACATTAGGGATCCAAAGGAGGGAAAATACGGATCCAAAGGGGGGGCCATCTGCAAAAGAGCCATGTGCAACAATGGGTTAAAAAGACCCTAAGGTTCAGCCCATTAAGACTTCCAAAATGCTAAGGTTCCAAAATGCAAAGGTTGTGTCCAAAGGTCAACCTTAAGGGAATTGGATGCTTTGTGTGTGTACAAAAAAGTCTTTGCAATCCCTACTTGGGAGGGGGCGAGCCTTGCATGTAGGGGAAGAGAGAGAAAGCCACACACACACACACACACACACACACAAGCTCCCTTTACACAAAGGGAATGAGGGACACATGTCAGCTCCCTGCTCCGTAGGCCAGATGCCCACAAGGTGTACCCAATTCCTATTGGATGGCCTTGGAGGTGGACCAATAAGAATTAGGCTAGAGTAAATCTAGTTTAATTAATCTAAAAAACACTTAATAAAAGAACCAATGAGAATTAAGTCCTCTAGAAGACTATTGGACAATCTCCCAAGGGGTCCAATGAGCATTCATCAGCCCAATGGCTTGCCTGATTCCTATTGGCCAGGAGGCAAAGGGGTCCAATGAGAGTTTAGCTGAATTATTAAATTACCTACATCTCTCACAAAAGGGGAAAGGGGGACACATGTCAGAAGTCTATCACTTATGCTGCTTAATAGTCATTGGCTAGCCATGGGGAGGTCCAATGGGAGGATAGCAAGAGGGCTCGCCCAAGAGAGAGAGGGGGACTGATTTTTGCAAGGCATTATCACACACACACACACACACACACACTCTCACACAGTCTATGTGAGAAGCAAGAAAAAGACTATCTCTTCCCAAGCTCTAATGGAGAGCTCATCACCTACTCCAAGCTTGTGAGATAGAAGCCTACATCGACACACTCTTGGCATGTGGATGCAAATCCAACCAAGAGCCAAGCTTCAATGCATGATCATCTCCTCTACCATGCTAATTACTAAGCTAAGCTATGCTAATATGAGTGATTATGTGAAGAGATGTACATCTTTCTCGTGAGATACTCCTTCTTCCTCTCAATCTACTCTCATACCCTGCTAGCTCTCACCATCTTCGAAGCTGTGTGAGGTCTTGGGTCTGAGACCGGGGATAATTGATGTTGTGTTTGCTAAGTGTTTTGCTTAGTGCATGAAGCTTTCATCTTCATCGCACTAGCTAGTCTTGAAGGAACACAAAGAATTGTATTGTACAATGTCTCTCTTGATGGGAGAAACCATAATACAAAGCCTTTTGGAGGGGGACCGGCTCCATGAAAATCCGGTCCTCAACTATTGTCAATAGCTTAATTTCTCTCTCTGTTGAAAGTATTGTTCATGCTATCTAACTAGGTGTTATGCTTTTTGTTGCTCTCTCCACCCAAGCACTCTTGTAATTCTCATTAGGAATCTATTCTAATGAAATGCCCACTATGTTCATGCTAATTTCCGCTACACACAAGTTTTTAGGCCATTAAATGTTACACTATATGGGTGCGAAATGTTGCCAACCCTAGTCATGGTGCAGAGTTCTAAAGAAGGAGAGGTTCATAGTCGGTCTCTTCCCACCGTTCAAGATAAAAGTTGAGGCGTGTGTACCTACTACCTTTGATACAACTAAAACTAGGGCTATTCAGAAGTATAGAAAACTCAAGTGCCGAAGGGGAGATGTTCCAATAGAGGGTCCTAGACCCAAGGGAAAATTGCAAGCATTAACATCTTCCGAGGTGATTGAAAAGTTAAATGAATCCTTAAGAAACTTGTCAATTCATCTTGCACAAAACTGTAGGTCCCAAGGGACAAACAAAGAAAGTTGAGGAGCGAGAGCCATGACCCAGGCGAGTACTACAATGCTGGAAGTGTGGAGAGTCTGGACATGGGATGTGTAATTGTCCTTGGCCCCGTGGGGAGCCAGTGAGACCTAGCTTGAATTATCCAGTGATGAATGCAGGTGAAGGAATTGGTCAACAACCAAGGCTTCTACAAAGGCGAAATGGAGCAAGACCACCTCCACAAGGAGTGGAAGGAGTTTCACCTTTGCCAGATCCAAATGTGCATGTGGTAGAGGTGAAAAATTCAAATGAGATTGACATAGAAGCAAATGGCAATAAGCGTGGCCGCAAAAAAGGTAAGGAGAAAGAAGGAGCCACATCACAAAGTGAGTGACCATGGACAAGAAAAGAAGGCGAAGGAGACCAGGGAACCCAAGAGGACTCGACATCTTATCAACATCCAAGAATTCCCATTTGGACATGGTATGGTGCCATATAGCCTGTTGGAAGACATGAGAGGTAAGGGTCCTGATATCTCATGGCCTCAGTTTCTTGCATTATGTCCACAAGTTAGGTGGGATTTAACGAAGGCAGTTAGCACTAGGAGAGAGGTAAAAGAGTGTGTGCCTATTGTAAAAATTGCACAAGCTGAAATGAATGAAGATATTACACCTGTGCTAGATTGTTACATCAAACTAAGGTTGGTTAGGAAAGGTCTAGTGGATGGGGGTGCACAAATTTGCATCATGATAGAAGGACTCATGCAAAGACTAGGCATGCACATCCATGAGACACCTGAAATTAAAGTAAAAATAGCAAACAATAGCAAGGCTAGGTGCGTAGGCATTTGTAAAAATGTTTTTGTGGATGCCTTTGGAATTAAGAAGGTAGTGAATTTTTATGTTATCGAACGAAGGGAAGTCGCTATCCATTTATCCTTGGAAGACCATGGATAATAAAAATGAGAGCTTTGCAGAATTGAGAAAGTTGAAAGCTAATTTGTAGGAATGACAATTAAAAGAAAATTGTCTTTGACATGAAGGAGCACCGTCAAGAGGAGCTCCACAAGTGCGTGGAGTAGATACTGTTCAACACAAGATTGAGTTACAATCTGAGGCCACACCTAAAGCTCAAAAGCTACGAAGGCTAGGAGTTATTAAGGAGCAGACTCTACTCAAGGAGGTAAGAAAGCTTTTGGAGACATGTTTCATTTATCTAGTGGAAAATTGAGAGTGGGTCTCTCCCGTTGTTGTCACTCCCAAGAAGAATGACAGAGGTGTGTGTGGATTATCGTCCACTGAATGAGGCAACAAAAAGAGATCATTTTCCCCTCCCATTTCAGGAAGAGATACTAAATGAGGTAGCTAGTCACAAGAAGTACACTGTGTGCGATGTCTACTCAGGGCACTCTCAAACAGGTATCACATTGGAGGATCAGTTGAAAACAACCTTCATCACTCTTTGGGGTTGTTATGCTTTCATAGTCATGCCATTTGGTCTGACTAATGCTCTTGCAACTTTCCAATGCTTCATGGACATGGTGTTTCAAGCATTCTTTGGAAAGTCCATTGGGTTTTTTTTGATGATTTTTGCATTTCACTACAAGAGGTTATGTGCACTTGTGACGCTTTTAGAGACGGAAATACATTGGGTTTTTTAACTCCCCGGTGTCTCTACCACGGTTGCTAAGAGCGTCGCTACGGGAACGTCGCTATATGTGTCGCTATATGCGTCTCTAAATAGCAACGCATATAGTGACGTCTATAGCAACGATTGTAGTTCTTATGTAGCGACGCTCATGGCAACATTGCAAAACCTTATATAGAGACGCTTATAGCGAAGCCCGAGAGTAAATTTTTTTGGGAGGTAGAGCATTGAATGCCCTGCCACCCATCAACCATATTGAATGTTTCCAGAATAAAGTATAACTAAATGAATCCAAGATAAGCACAGATTCACCTTTGAAAGAAAGTGCAAGGTATAGACCCAAAGTAGTCACCCACAAGAAAATATAACCATTAACTCCATCATGCATAGTATTGTTTGCAAAATAAAGATACACAACTGACAAAAGTAACTGGACGAAAGTTAATTGAGAAAAGTAAATCAATTAAAATTTATACACATCATAGGCAAAATCACTTGATTGTTGTTAAGCTTTTCAAAATGTAATAGTTACAACACAATTGTCATTGATTTGAGAAAATACATCGTCTTTCAATAGTTACAAAAAGACGTATACACGTCATCTCATTATACATGCTATGACAAAAGAAAACTAGTGCTATTTGGCTACAGCTAGATTGACGTGGTTTAATCAGACGTCTCATTGCGTCCAAGCGGCATATCTGTTGGGTTCTGCAAAAAAAAACAATAAGACTTTCTGTAAGTATAAACATATAATTACAAAATAATTTATTATCTTACCTTATCATTAAAATACAACAAATGTAAAAGAGTAAAGTGAAATACTAACCATGCCGCCACGAGAACTGAGAATGTCTATCAAGGCTTTTAAGCCCTTTTTGCCCGCGTACTCACGCTCGTACGGGGTGGGGTCATGTCTTGTCATCAACCACTGTTTAAAACATACAAAGAATACATTATGTTAGAATTTAAAAGTACAAATAGACGTAACTACCAAACCTAAAGGGAAATGCAGAAACACTTACAAAATTGGCCTCTAATGGTGCCCACGCGCCGCTCCCCAAGTGGTGCGAGCTCCCTGCCTCTACTCGCACTTTGGTTGCCTCCTTTTGTTGCTTCCACTTGTCAGGATTCTTGTGTGCTGCGCGCTTCGCATTCTTCCAATCTTCTTTAGCCAGCCAATCTGGTATGTTCCACCCATGCTTTATTGGTTTTTGTACTTCAGAACGCTTGTGCTTGCATTATTCACGCATTCAAACCTTCATTAGGTCTTCATTGAAGCGTTCATCCTGACTTGACATGGGAAACTCGTCATGTAGCATGCTGATGACTCTGTCTTTTAATTCATTTGGCACTTCAGTCTAGGTTTTTATTATGTAGTGTCAAAACACCTGAGAGCAAAGACCGCGCATGCACGAGATCACCTTCTTGCCTTCATCATCCAAGATGATGCTGTCGCTGATGTTGATTGAGTACAGTAAGTCCCCTCGCATGTGATGCGTGAACCTCGGTGTCTCGACAAGGGTCTTGAGTGGTGTCTCTAGTGGTGTCTTGATGCGGGTACGGACGCCATGTGTCTCCATGGAGTCTCGGCCCTGAAGCAAGGAGTGTCAAGACTTGGGTGACTCTCGGAGGAGTAGCTAGTGGTGTGTAGCCAGGAATGGCTGATAGCCGTGCAAAACCTGGCATAGATGGCGAGGCCGTGGCTAGTGTGGGGGCAGGCAAAGAAGGGGAAGGTAAGGAGCCTCATAAAAAATGAGGCGGTGTCAAGGCATCAGCGGCAGAATCCCCACAGCAACTGTCGTTGCCACCATTAGAGCGATGGTGCCTAGAAGAGTGTGAAGATCATCTCGTTGACATTGAAATCTTAGAGCGCACTGAATGCTCCGAAACAGAGGGAGATGCTGAAGGTGTGGAACGATGTGATGGTGCTCCAGAGTGATGATGCTCCTCGTACCACCTCCTCTATTTTGGTGAGAAAGAAGAAAGAAACTCATCATCATCCATACCTGCATTAAATACACAAACATTTAATCTTAATACTGAATGAAGAAGAAAATATGGACAAGTTATAATGTATACTATAGATAATAGGGGGAGGGATTCTCAAGTAGCGATGCATGCTTCCTGCTTCTTCGTTAGAAGAGCAAGATCTATCTACCCTTTTAGGACTCCTTCAGCTTGGAGTGGAAGTGATGACGATTAAACAGAATTAAAATTTCTCAAGTATAGCATATAGACAAGAATGGACAAAAAGCCACGTGAATACATTATATATTATAAAACGGAGCAAAATTGTTCAAATACAATGTTTAGGCCTTTAAGAGGTGTCGCTCTCATCCTCGCATAGCTCAACATAACTCCCTATGTCTACATAGAGCTCTCTGTTTAGGCAGAAGTCTTCCGTTTCATTTTGTAGATCCTCTGCATGCATCCCATAGAGAGTAGCAGCTTGATGTTCGTCTGGAACCACCTCAACGGCTTCAGACTGAGCATCCTCTCCGATCTCTTCCACTGATGCCGCTGTGATTGGCACATGGTAACCCTCATACATCTGTGCACTACAAGGGGCTACCTCCATGAAGTACCACTGGTTTGATTGTGACGTACCTCTATGACGTTTCCTCGTATTGTGAAATCCACTTTTGCATCACTGGATTGTGAAGCATGCAAAATCGATTGATTTTCTAAATCTTCCTTCATCTTCTTATCAACACTGAGATTGCACATGACAATCCTAGATATGCGCTCATCATTTATGGTTTTCCATAGCATGTCTCGGGCTTTATCAAGTCCGTCTAGCCACTCTCCAATGTAAACTAGGGACTCTGATACCAGCCAACCTTCTGCCATGCTACCCTCCGGACGTGCCTTCTGATGCACATATCCCTTGAGAATTTTCATGAAACGTTCTAAAAAGAACATCTATTTGGAATGTACTGTGCCAACTATTTTCACCTCATCAACTATGTGAACAAGAAGATGCACTTGAATGGTTAGCATGGTAGTAGGAAAGTGTTTCTCAAACATGCACACAACCTTCACAACGTTTAGTTTGGCGAATGGTATAGAGTCTACATGGATATGCTTTTGTGAGATCCATTGCACCAACTTCGCACGTTTGTAGATTGTGGTACGGACGTCAGGAGACACACATTCCTCAATGGCCACCGGTAAAATAAACTGCAAAACACGTCTAGCAATGATATTAAAGTCCACACACGAATTTGTTGCACAATTCCTACTATGATATATTCCACTTCACACATACCTGACACATTTTATGCCAGTTGTGTCACTTCAAACCGATACGCTTTTCTTCTTTAGTGAAACACGTTTGGAGCGAGTACATCATGCCAATGGGGGCCCGCACAGATTGAATGGTCTCTTTTACTTTGCGTGCTTGGGCTCCTATAAAAATCCTTGGTGCTTTAGAGAGTTTTATTGATCCATCAGGTGCTGTCTATCTGATGCCATCAGGTTTTATTGATCCATCAGGTGCTGTCTTTCTGATGCCAATATTGCTCCATACGATTCACGTTCTAAGGTCAACTCTGGCTCCCAAAGTATCTTTCTTGCCGATCAGATGGTCCTACAACAGATTACCCACATTCTTGAATATGTGCATTGGATCGAGCAAGTGATTGATCATGAGTCTATGCCAATATGGTAACTCGTACTATAGAGAGAGTCTCTTCATCCTTGGGGACAAACCGTCATCACACATCTCCTTCAGCTCTAACCATGCTTGTGCAGACATCCTTGGCGGCTCTCTTCCCAAAAAACCGTTGCGTAACTCATGATTCTCTGGAAGATGCGCTTGATGACCTTCATAGATTTGCTTCTTCAGTGAGGGTGCCCGACGTGCATTAAGTGTAGGTCCATATGTGACACATACTCTGTATCCACTTGTTTGAAGCCTTGCATGTACACACATGACAATAGATAAGCTTGAGAAAAACCAAGATTTATAGTGTTTGAGTTTGAGTATAAATCACATGAGAATTTTGTTAGTCTGGGATAGTCATGCATGGTCCACATTAGAATGCCTCTGATCAAAGCATTCCGTCAACGTGTGTGTCGGCCATTATGCACCACTTCTATGCCAATCCACAATTGTTGAGCTCTTTCAATAGTGGACGAAGATACACATCCATATTCTTCACTTTATACCGCCCCAACGCAATCAAGCTTAGAAATAGGTGCCCCTTCTTGGTAGTCAACCACGGGGGAATGTTGTAATTGACGATGACAATGGGCCATACATTGTAAGATGTTGACCTCTGACCAA
This sequence comes from Adiantum capillus-veneris, assembly GCF_014529385.1. Taxonomy (NCBI): domain Eukaryota; kingdom Viridiplantae; phylum Streptophyta; class Polypodiopsida; order Polypodiales; family Pteridaceae; genus Adiantum; species Adiantum capillus-veneris. The sequence continues at coordinate 28,289,104 of NC_140953.1, read as the reverse complement.
ATGGATTTATGCCATCCATTGTTGGGTTTATGTTGGCCATGTCCGACCGCCCATCTAATTGCTACTAACCCAACAATCCAATTGAAGAAGCAGGATCTATGAAGGAGAAGCTGTGGGTAGGGAGAAAGAGCACATAGACACATGTATGGAAGGGGGTGAGCCAAAGATTAAGACCCCCAATTATAATGTGCACATATTTTGAAGAGTGGCTCAAGTGTTCTATACACTTGGGTTAGTAGCAGTTAGATGGGCGGCCGGACATGGCCATCATAAACCCAACAATCTCCCACTTGATGGCCAATGTGAGAGGCCAAAAGAGAGAATGAATGAGTAAGTCTCTATCTTACCCAATGCCCATCAACTCATGACAATGTTGAAACTGATGGTTGGAGAGACTCTTGGTGAGTGCATCCGCTGTGTTTTCTGACGTAGGAATTTTCACTAAGTCAAGGCTTTTGTTTGTCAGGCATTCACGACTGAAGTGAATGCACATCAATGTGTTTTGTTCTGGAATAAAGCACTGGATTTTTAGCCAAGGCAATAGCACTTTGACTATCACAGTGAAGAACTGGTAAGCACTGCTTCAATCCAAGATCCTGCACTAGGCGAGCAAGACAAATAGCTTCTTTGCATGCTTCACTCAATGCAACATACTCTGCCTCTGTAGTGGAAATGGATGTACAATCTTGAAGAACTGATCTCCAAGAAATGGCAGAACCAGCAAATGTGTAAATCCAACCTGTAGTTGATTTACGACTGTCAACACAGCCTGCATAATCACTGTCTACATATCCCTTAATGGATAACTCGCCATGACCATAGCATAATTGTCTATCTGCAGTGCCACTCAAGTATCTGAGAATCGACTTGACAGCATCCCAATGCTTTTTACCAGGGTTAGACATAAATCTGCTGACAACTCCCACTGCATGTGCAATGTCAGGTCTTGTAGCCACCATGGCATACATAAGACTACCACAAGCTGAAGCATAAGGAACCTTAGCCATCACAGCTTTTTCTTCAGCAGATTTGGGACAGTCTTTCTTGCTAAGTTTCAAGTATGCAGGCAATGGAGTACTCAAAGCCTTCCCCTTCTGCATGTTGAAACGATCAAGAACCTTGTGCACATACTCTTTTTGAGAAAGGTACAACAACCTCTTTTTACGATCACGAGTAATGCGCATACCCAAAATGTGATTGGCTTCACCCAAATCTTTCATGTCGAATTGACTTTTCAGCTTGGTTTTCAAGTCAGCAATGTCCTTCTTAGAATGACCAGCAATAAGCATGTCATCTACATAAAGGATAAGCATAATAAGCTGTCCATTTGGTTGTCTTTTCACGTAAAGACATAGATCCTCATTACTGCGCTTATAGCCTAGGGAACGCATAAATGCATCAAACTTTTGATACCATTGTCTGGATGATTGCTTCAAACCATAGAGACTTTTCAAAAGCTCATAGACCAAATGTTCCTTGCCCTTTAGCACAAACCCTTTAGGTTGCTGCATATAAATCTCTTCCTCGAGATCACCATGTAAGAAAGCTGTAATGACATCCATTTGATCAAGCTCCATATCTTCAGTGGCAACCAAAGCAAGCAACATTCTTAGTGTCGCCATCTTGACCACTGGAGAAAAGATTTCCTGGAAATCTACACCATATTCTTGCTTGAAACCTTTGGCCACTAAACGAGCTTTGTAATTCTCAACATTGGATGCAATCTTCTTCTTGTAAACCCATTTACAAGGGAAAGCTTTCCTACCTTTTGGCAATGGAACAAGTTCCCATGTTTTGTTCTTTGCAATACTAGATAGCTCCCTCTTCATAGCATGTTCCCACTGAACCTTATCATTGGCTAGCATGGCCTCTTTGTAACAAGAAGGCTCACCACTATCTGTCAGCAACACAAAGTCCACGCCTGGAACAAACCGTTCTGGCGGATGTGAGACTCTTTGAGATCTCCTTGGCTGATCAGAGCTTGTACTAGCCTGTGTAGTAATTGGCTCTGGAGCTATCTGTGCAGAAGGTGATACATCGGAAAACGTCACTTTCCGAAATTCAACCTCTTTCGTTGGCTGCCTATGCATCTTGGTCTCATTGAAGACAACATCACTGCTACGGATTACTGATCGGCTTTCCGGATCCCATAAACGATAGCCAAATTGACCATCTACACCATAGCCAATAAAGATGCATTTCCTGGACTTAGGGTCAAGCTTAGCACGCAACTCCTTGGGTACATGTGCATAAGCTTTGCAGCCAAATGTACGGAGTTTTCCATAAGACAACTTATGTCCTGACCATAACTCCAAAGGTACACGAAACTGTAATGAAGCATGTGGTGATCTATTGATCAAATACACAGAAGTGTATAATGCTTCAGCCCAAAACGCTTGCGGTAAATTAGCTTGTGATAGCATAGACATAATCCTCTCTTGGATGGTCCTATTCATTCGTTCGGCAACACCATTTTGTACAGGGGTATAAGGAGCTGTAAACTCGCGCTTAATTCCCCTACTTGAACAGAAATCTGAAAACTCTTTAGAGACATATTCTCCACCATTGTCTGAGCGTAAAGCTTTCAACTTATGTTCAGACTGAGTTTCCACACTAGATAAGAACTTTTTGAAACAAGAAAAAGTCTCATCTTTAGACTTCATGGCATAGACCCAAACATGCCGTGTTGCATCATCAATGAATGTAACATAATAGGATGCACCACCATGGGATTTAGAAGGCAGAGGCCCACATAAATCACTATGCACAAGCTCTAAGGGCTTTCTTTCTTTGTCAAAAGACTGTGTACGATGTGCTCGTGTTTGCTTACCATATTGACAGTGTTCACAAAAGGGAAAATCAGAAAATGATAAAGATGGTAAGTAGCCCAAATGAGAAAGAGTTTCCATTCCCTTCTTTGACATATGACCTAACCGGCTATGCCACAAAGCAACAGCTGGCAGCTCGGTTACAGAAAGAACACTGTTCTTGTCAGATACATAAAGAGGATAAAGTGTACCAACTTTAGAACCATGGGCTAAAATAAGATGACCTTTTGCAATACGCCAAGACTGCTGATGAAAAGTGACTTTGTAACCCAAGTCATCAAGACGTCCAACCAAAATCAAATTTCGTGTCAAAGCTGGAACATGACGCACATTATGTATGGTAAACCTCACCCCATTTGCCATAACCATAGCAATATCACCTATGCCCACAATGTCACAAGAGTAGCTGTCACCTAGCGTAACAGTGCCAATGGTTTCCTCATATGTAGTAAACCAATGCCTATGAGGTGTGACATGCAACGAAGCGCCCGAATCAAGAATCCATGTATGGGACACTTCACCACTAACAAGTAGCTCTGCTGGCATAGAACTCTGCAAAGATAGAGTTTCTTGTGCATCATAAAATACATCATTATTTTCAGTCAACATATTGATGTCTTGTGCATCACAATCATCTTGCACTATGTTCAATTCTTCAATCTTAACCGAACTCTTTGGTTTCTCCTCTTTATCATTATTGTCTTTGCCTTTGCCTTTACCTTTGTCACGCTTCCAAGTATAACAATCCTTCTTTATGTGACCAAACTTATCACAATAATGGCATTGAACATTGCGGTGACCATGAGACTTTGATCTATCCTTTGATGCATCTCTATTGCCCTCTTTCTTGGACTCACGTTACGAAGAACGGCCCTTACGTTGCTTATCATCCCTTTGCACATAATGAGCTTCGCCATGATGCGAGCTAATCATGGTCTTTCGACGCATCTCCTCTGACAAAAGTGCACTAGTAACATCATCGTACTTTAGCGTACCATTAGGAGCAGAGTTACTAACAGCTGTGCAAAAGATATCCCAAGAGGGTGGCAACGAACAAAGCAAAAAGATTGCTTTCATCTCATCATCAATGGTCATGCGTTGTGCACAAATCTGGGCAAAAAGAGAATCAAAATCATTGATATGGCTGGCAATGCTAGCTGACTCCTTCATACGAAGGTTGAAAAGTTTTCGCATCAGGAAAACCTTATTGCTAGCCGTATCCCTTTCATAGGTGTCGCATAATTTTTGCCATAAAGCATGAGCAGTCTCGCATTCTAACACTGAAAAGTACACTGACTCTCCAAGGTTCAGTCTAATCGTAGACCTGCATAGCTCATCAAGCTCCTCCCACTGAAACTGAGTCATGTGCATATCTTCAGTTCTAGCCGCATAGGTAATAGGCAACTTTTGCTTCTTTTGGACAAGCACATCATGCATTTGGTTCTTCCATAGCTGAAAATTAGTGCCATCAAACTTCTTTATGTCATAAATGTCACGGTCTTTGCTAGTAGACATGGTGACAAAACTACCAAAAGATTCTGGGAAAATTTTGGCAGAGTCTCCTTTGTATTTGGGACTATGTCAACCAAAATACGAGACAAAATGACCAAGTATGTCACTCACAAAGCATAGAAGAGAGCAATGCCTCTCAAAAGCACACTGTATAGAGACCAACTGAGGCGCATAAACAGTCAAACTGACCATAGACCGCCAACTCGGCGTCAAAAGCACCTATACCACTCTATACATATCCTATGGCGAGGCCTCGTAAGGGATGCTCCAGCTACCTGTATCACCGAAGGTATCTCCACATTTGAGAATACCCCAGCTCAATGAAAACCTCACGCTATCGACCCTCAACAACGTAGGTTATGCAGCAAAATATGTATAGCCAAGTCTCAGAAATGGATATCTTTCGGACCAAGTCTCAGAAATGGCCGGGACTGCCGTACTAGCCAAAAGATGGCTCCACAAAAGACGTACACTGGCAGTATCCACAAAGACGTACAAGGCTTTCACTGCGCACAAACAGGCGCCAAAAGCATATGCATGCCAAAAAGTATCCTTGCAGGGAGGCAAATTGCTCTCAAAAGAGCTCAAACACTGTAAAAAGTGTCAAAATATGAATGTACACATATAAAGTGCTCCCACTGGAATCAAAACTGACATAAATGCTGCAACATGTACTCTGTGTGTCGATGCCGTTGTCGAAACGAAATCTGATGCCGAAAACCTGTGTAGAGTAGGGATCTAGGAGCTGAAATGAAATAGCTATGGAAGCCCTCACACAAGAGGCAAAACACCTGTAGAATGCAGATCTGCAAGAAACATGCTGTTGTCTGCATACAATCTCCTGATCAAATGTATCTTCCAAACGGTGAGGAATTAGCAGATGCGCGTGAGTGGCAAAAAGTTGCAAAACATTGTTTTCAGTAGCCCAAGCGAACAGAATTTTGAAAAACGGCTTCTGTCAGAAATTCTCTTAATGAACACTAAAACGGGCTGAAAATTGCAGCACACACACACACACTCCAGTACACAACCATCTGCAAGCACATTACTCTCTTGCAATGTCTCAAATCTGATGTGCAGCCCTCTCTCTTCTCCTCCTCTAAGCTTGAGCTTCAACTCCGCTCAAGCTCCAAGCTCAAGCTATGGCTGAACTCTCTGCTCCCACCTGTCGCTCTGATACCAATTGAGAGATTGTTGGGTTAGTAGCAGTTAGATGGGCGGCCGGACATGGCCAGCATAAACCCAACATCCATAGCAAGTCCTAAGCGCAAATTTTGAGCTTCCCTGGCAAAATTCGGCCATGTGTTGTCTATATGTTTCCAGGCTGCGCAATTTGTAGGCATCATGCTATAGCTTATCTGAATTGTTAACCATAGATATTTATCCATGGCTACATATTGGCTCCTCCGAGCAACCACATATCACTATCTATATCTTATAAGAACCTATCATTTAGACTTGAGAGACTTGTTACACAAATAAGAGAGCACTCAAATAGAAGACCTGAACAAATTGAGAGAGAGAGAGAGAGAGAGAGAGAGAGAGAGAGAGAGAGAGAGAGAGAGAGAGAGAGAGAGAGAGAGAGAGAGAGAGAGAGAGAGAGAGAGAGATGTGGTAGTGAAAGTGTGTGAACATATCATAACAACATTTATATGTGAACACACTAGGGACCACTAGGGCACTTTTTCCCACACTAGAAGGTTTTTTCCCTCGTGCATTATATTTACGTCCATCACTCTAGGGATAACTTATCTTTCTATTTGCGCACTAAGCAATACACTCTCTATTGTGTGCCTTGAGATTCTTCATCATCTCCCAGTTGTGTGTGTGTCCCTACAACCCTAATTCCAACAATTGGTTTAAAGCAGGTGACAGCCTCTTGTAGTATTGCCAGCAACCTTCTGCTCATATTCTCAAAGTTATGCAAGCTTTTGTGAGCGACAACATGTCGACTAATACTTTGGGAAAGCTCTTGGAGCTTGTGTGCTCAAATTTTTCATTCGGGTTCATTTCAACCTCCATTTCCACTATTGGCAATACTATGCAAGCAATTTTGTCCTTTTGTCTAAAATCTTTGTCAATGTAATTTTTTGTAGAACATGTCTCTTATGGTCCTCTTTGGTTGTGTTATATACCTCGTGTTGGTCCTATTTTGTTTTTCCTCTTTTGGGTTAGATTTCACATCAGGTGCAATCAATCGCCATGGCTGGTAACAACACAAATGTTTTCAAGGTCTTTACTATTGAGGACAAATTGGATGGGTTGCCATGATGATGCATGTTTTTGTGTCAAAGGGAATCTCGAATGTTACGTAGGGCATTGATTTACTTTTGCCTTCCTTGGATACATGATCTATTGAAGATGTTACAGGTTCTATCACATATGTTTCTACTAGAGTTTTTGTGCCTACAATTGAACAATCTCATTGGGATGTACGAGATGCATAGGCTCGAGCATTGATTGCATTATCTCTAAATCTCACTATTACTCATCACATTCACTTAGAAAAATTGAGAAAAAAAGGCTTGGTATTGTATGCTAGTCTTTATGTAAGTCAATGAGGCAAAATTGCATAGTTGCGTAAAGAGTTGGAGTCAAAGATTATGCAAGAGAAAGATGACATTGACACTTTTCTTAATGGTATCAATTATATCAACGAGAAACTCATTGATATAGGTGAAGTTATTTCTGACAGCTCACTTGTATAGACTATTCTTGAGTGCATGTCCAGGCTCTTACCAGACTCTTGCTAGTACTTGGAGACTTATAAGCCAAGGAAATCCTCCAACTATCAAGTTTGATGCGTTGTGCACATTGCTATTAGAGTAGTCACTTTCAAGAAAGAATAGGATTAAACGGTGTGTAGTTGAACAAGATTTTGTTGCTACTCAAAGACGAAGTGGTAACAATAATGCAACCACTCCTTGAGGTTCTTCTATGAATTGCAGGTCACTTGTGTCTAGTGCTTTTGCTGGTAGAAACTTGTATGGGAATTCTGGTAAAAAAGGCAAGAAGAAGATGTGGTGCCATTATTGAAAGGCTAATGATCATTTCATCAAGCAATGCCCAAGGTAGAAGGCCAAAAAGAAAGAGGCTGGATCTGCTACTAGTGCAACTATTGCAAACTCTTCTATAAATGGAGATTGTGATATTCATGTAGATGTAGAATGGGCATTATTGACCAGCGTGTCAACAACACGACATAACTCAATTTTCATACCAAAGCGTTATTCTCTGAGAGTTATGAAATGCTGTGGATTATAGTTAGAAACATCAATTGTAATAAGTAAATAGTTTAGTAACAGAAGCCAGGGTGCAATGGCACTTTCAGATTGTACATACAAAGCCATTTGACCCCTCAAACTCTATTTTAGGTTTAACCTAAGGTGACCTTAGTATATAAGGTACCTAGGACATTTTTGTAAAACAACTTAATCATAATAAAAGTTTATCGTTGCCGTCGTCTGTGTGTGAAAGGAAGAGAGAGAGTGTGAGCTTCATCCTGACGCTACTCACCAATCATTCATCACATTGTAGATCCAACTGCACCATTGTGCTAGCTTTGGCAAGAGCTATGCGACAACGCCAAGCATCCCTCGTGGAACAGAGCGAATGCGCTCACGCATCTACGAGCTATTAACGATTGTGTAAGTATATCAAATGATGTCTGTTTTCTACATGCAAGTAGTCATTAGAATCGTGGCGACATAAGCTAAGCATAGGTACTCATAGATTTTAGTTTTGGGCACTTTCAAAACCCGACTCTGTCTTTATATGCGTTTTTCATATATGGGTTTAGAGTTAGGGTTTTGAGTGTAGAGGCTTAGGGACAGGTATATCCTAATGAGGGGATGGTGTTCCTTAAGTTTTGTACGATTCTAGCATGGTTTGATGGGTTTCCTTCCGTTTGTGTGTATGTGGCTAGGTGGTGTAGTTGGGAGCAGTAAGACTCTAGGTTGTGGTTTAGTTGGACTTCTAGAGTGTTGTATGTGTAGGATGGTCTTAGCCTGACAAGCTAAAGAGATTTCCTCCGTGTGCCTATTGTGTCATGTGTGTCCTCGATTGACATTATGTTGATCTACGTTGTGTTGCATGCACTTTATAGGTGGTGTGATTCGCTCCCCCAACATTGGCGCCGTTGTTGGGGACACAAGGACTTAGGTAGGTATTCCTACTTACACTCGTGTGATGGTTGCTTGCTTCAGTTTTGGCTAAAGAAAGCATTTTTATTAAGTGGATTCGGAAGAGGTTATTCCGTGATCAAGTGGATAGCTAGGAAGCGTGTGTCTTGCTGAGGGTCTGCGACTAGGTAGATTTAATTAGGATTTTTAGATTAGAGTAGTTGTTGGTGGTTGAGTGATTTGTGAGGTGATAAAAGTGTTTGCTAGTCTGTGTGGGGCATTGAAGCGTTTTTCTACTCATAGATGCAAAACCCCATATGATTTGTAGGAATAGCTTTAGGTAAGTAATGTGATTTTGATCTAGAGCTATTCATCATTGATTTATTTGCTGAAGTGCTTGTTTGCATTTAAAATCACTGAAAAGTTTGCTTTTTAGAGTAAAAATGCAATAAACAACTTTCTATTGACATTTTTGCATGACTGATTGATGCTGAGCATATAATAGGCCATGTGCAAGGGTTCCATGAAAAAAATCTAAAATCCTGTAAACTTGGACATTATACGCGTATAATGTCTCAACGGGCATCTAAAGACCAAATTTGAAAATCTGACTGCACCAGTGTGTTCTCAAAAGCGGGGTTTTATCCCAAGTATACATTGAAACTATAGTTTTGACCAACTCTGGACACCCCAAAGACAAAAGATGGAGTGTCGAAAATGGGGAAAAAAGAATCTTGAGATTCTGAGCACATTTTTTCATGAAAATTGGTGAAAGTGCTTGAAAACCAATGTAGAGGCTTGGGGATACATGTGAATGAATTCTGTCAAAAAATTCATTAGTAGACATCAAACGTGTATGATGTCTCAAGGGTGATTCTGGCAGGAATTTTGAAATTTTGACATTATACCCATATTCTACATGTTGTGCTGAGCACATACACCAAATCTCAGGTCATTTGGGCTTTTAGATTGAAAATTGGGAGAATTTTACTATTTCAGTGGATTTCCTTGCAAAAAGTGGTGATTTTGAGCAATTTTGACATCCAACATTTGCTGTAACAATCACATATTCTTGTTGTACACACTAAGGGGCACCTCTAATAGAAACATAACTAAAATCTAAGCAAAAGACTTCATATGCATATGATGTCTTAGAGGCCAGATCTGAGGTCAAAATTTAAAACTGAGTGTACCCTTGTAATGTACAACATTTAGGAAGCATATAGGCCAAATTTCATCAAATTTGAAGCATTTTTGGGCTTGCTAAGACCAAAGACGCATCTAGGCAAAATGAATGCTTGTATTGGCCAAACCTTGCACAAAAAATTCAGTTTTGAAACTTGCTGTGAGTTTCCAGTGTTGTGAGGAACCTGTGGAGTGAAATTCACTTCATTTTGACCAGTTAGACATCATACGCATATGATGTCTAATGGACACTTTTAAAGGTCAAAATCATAAATTGAGCATACCAGGGTGTTAAGCACCACAAGACGAGCTCCACATACCAAGTTTTGTCAAAATTTAAGCACATAGACATCATACGCGTATGATGTCTAATGGACACTTTTAAAGGTCAAAATCATAAATTGAGCATACCAGGGTGTTAAGCACCACAAGATGAGCTCCACATACCGTTTTGTCAAAATTTGAGCACATAGACATCATACGCGTATAATGTCTCATGCCAAGATCTGAAAGTCAAATTTCTCTTTTGACCACACAGGGGGTTGGGAAATGATGTGTTAAGCTTGCTTGCAAAATTTCAACTCATTTGGACACATGCTTTTGCACTTAAAGAGAATTTTGCAGATACAAGACTGTAAAGGTGAAAAAGAGGTACTGTGAACCACCGGATCCATACCTCCTTTGAGCCGGATTGGTTGCATTGGGGAGCCAGGAGTATGTATCCACATGGCATCATTTCCCCAACCATGAAGTGCCTTAGTATGCCGCAACCATGGTCTACCAATCAACAAAGGAAATCCTCCCTCCACCTGAGGAAGACCGACGACCACAAAATCCAAGCTAAATGTGAAATCTTGTACCATCAGAGGCACCTTCTCTATTATGCCCACAGGGTAGACTGTCCTCTGGTCTACTAATGTAACAGTGAATGGAGCAGGGCGGGTAGGCTGCAGACCTAAGCCCAACATAGTAAATTCTGGCATTAGATTGATCCCAGATCCACCATCCACTATGACGCCGGAGAATTGATGCCCAAGAATAGACACAGTGAGACGAGGACTTTTGTAGTCGGTGAAAGGAGCAGCTGGATATGAAATCATGTAGGACTCCAAGGGCTGCACAGGTAGGTACCTGCCACTAGGCCCTGCACTAGGGTACAAAGAGTGGGTGATAGAAAGGGTGTCACTTCTAAAATTTGCATCAAGTCGAAGCATGTCGTACAGTGACACTTGCTGAAAGGTGTTTTTCAAGATAGACTCTGCTGTGGGCTTGTTTCCTTTGATTAGATCTTGCTCTGGTATCTTAAGCTTCTGCAAGTCCTCTACTACTTCCATGAAAGCACCATCAATATCTGATAGAAGCGAGGTAGGTTGACTCTCGACACTGGCTGCTGGTTTATCAGCTACTAAGGGAGTTTGACTCATTTGTGTGACAGGAGATGTCAAAATTGGACTAGGGAGGCTGAGCCCAAGAGCAACTCTCTGTGCCCGCGTGAGCACACCAGCCGGCTCTTCCACTTGCTTCAACCCATCTCAAGAGGCAACTACAAGAGTGAAAGGAAGGGCTTGTGGAATGGTGCTGATTGATGAGGTTAAGCTTTGGGAATGTAAACTCCTGCTGGTTGTGGTTTGTGCTTGCAAATGTGGATGCTCGTTGTGGTTAGACATCATACACGTATGATGTCTAATGGACACTTTTAAAGGTCAAAATCATAAATTGAGCATACCAGGGTGTTAAGCACCACAAGACGAGCTCCACATACCAAGTTTTGTCAAAATTTGAGCACATAGACATCATACGCGTATGATGTCTAATGGACACTTTTAAAGGTCAAAATCATAAATTGAGCATACCAGGGTGTTAAGCACCACAAGATGAGCTCCACATACTGTTTTGTCAAAATTTGAGCACATAGACATCATACGCGTATAATGTCTCATGCCAAGATCTGAAAGTCAAATTTCTCTTTTGACCACAGAGGGGGTTGGGAAATGATGTGTTAAGCTTGCTTGCAAAATTTCAATTCATTTGGACACATGCTTTTGCACTTAAAGAGAATTTTGCAGATACAAGACTGTAAAGGTGAAAAAGAGGTAATTTTGAGCAATTCTTACTTCCAAAATTTGTTGTGATCACATATTCTTGTTGTATGCATCAAGGAGTACCTTGGGTAGAAATCCAAGTGAACTCTGAGCCAGTAGACATCATACATGTATGATGTCTCATAGGCTAGATCTGGGTCAAAACAGAAATCTGAGTATATCCTAGTGTCCTAGAGCATAGAAAAAGTCCCTAGCCAAAATTTCATTGAATTTGGAGCTTGTAAGGGCCAGAAGACAGATTTGGACAGATTCATGCTTGTATTGATCATAACTTGTTCAAAAAATGGCCAAATTGAATTCTGAAAGTTGTTGAGAGTTGCTTGAGTGATAAGGAATCACTGGACAAAAGACTTTATACACGTATGATGTTTCAAGTGCCAAATAGAGGTCAAAAGTTACATCTGAGCTCATAAAAGTGTTTGCCAGCATAAAGTAAGCATAGTGACCAAGTTTCAACAAATTTGGGTCACATTTGGTCAAGATACAAGGAAAAATCCTTGATCCTAAAACTATTTTGAGTGATGTTTCAAGTGCACTTCACCAAAACTGCCATAACTTTTGATAGACAACTCCAAATTGAGTCAGGTATAGCCAAGAGAAAAGCTTGTTTTTAGAGCTAAATTTTTCAAGGTTTCCTAAATCCAAACTTTTAGGGTACCCAGAACTAGTTTCAAGAGACCAAAAGAGTCACAAATCCTTGACTTCTGAGAGACCTGATCAAGGGAAAAAAGAGATAAGTTTCACTAAGCCAAGCTGGCCTTATTAAGGACTATCAAAGTAGAGAGTGGGCCTGGCATTAAGAAAGCTAAGATCATAAGAATGGAAAACCAATCTACCAATCCTTTGGTAGATATGACCAGAGGTATGGCAAGCCAAGTTAAAAGTGATGAAATGCCAATCCATCCACATTTTGACACAAGCCCATCTATATTACCACCATGGCTGTACCCAGATGCAACCATAGAACATGACTTTTATAGATGTGAACATTTGGTCAATGAAGGAAGACATATATCTACACCAAGCATGAAAATTCCTATGAAAATTCCAAAAAGGGAGCCACCTGGATTCCCTTCTAGAGTGATAACGAGAGATGAAATGATCACACAGATGGCATACATGCCTCCTCAAATGAATCTGCCTAATGGACCATGGTTGTACCCAGATGCAACCATAGAACATGACTTTTATAGAGGTGGAATTATGGTCACAACAGGACCATATGTACCATCAACACCCCCTATAACTTACTCTTATCCAAATCAGGGTAGAACCTTGAGAAGATATGATACAGAGAGTGAGAGTGACACATCTTCTCAGAGTAGTGACTCACCAAGAATTTAACCCACATTAAAGACAAAGGTATCTAGTGAGAAAATGAAGCTTATAGAAGGATTAGCTCAGAGACTTGCTCTTCTATATAAATCTAACCTCCAAGAACCTCTATGGTGTGAAATTGAGAGAAAATGAACAAACCATACGAGAGAAGAGTGTGACTATGGCATGTAATATGCTAGGGACATGTATGTACAAACTGTTCCAGTGGCACCTACTTCACCTAGATACATTATGAGGAATGCACCAGGATCAGTAGGAGTTGCAAGGCCACATCTTGTCTTAGGACAACAACCTTTGCAGCTAGGTGCTAGAATGCTTGTAGGCATGAGATATACACAGATGATGGAAGCATCTAACAAACAAGCACTAGTACCAACTACAATGTATTATAGCAACCAAAGTGGGCACTTTGCTTCAAAGCGATAGAAGATGAGAGAAACACATGGAATGGTGAGGCCGATACAACCTCCACCTCTTGCGTTTTGACCTGAAGAAAGAAGATACGAGATGGACAAAAGGACATTGCGGTTCATTTCTAATAGAGGCTTAGCCAGGTCAAAGCCTATTTACAGCCAAGAGGAATTGAAAGAAGAAGATCCTTAGCCAAAGATAGATTGTCACAAAGGCCATGACAACCACTTGGTCAGACAATGTCCTCAGACGGAGATCACTCAAGTGAATGCCTATTGTCTTGACTGTGCTATCATTCACTTGATCTTTGATTGTCCAAAAAACCCAAACGAAGCCGGAAAAATCATGACAACAAATGTCTCAGGGATTGTTCAGCTACCCAGTAGCTCAAAAAATAAAAACGTTGTGCCAGTTCAAGTAGTTACGAGAGTGCAAGCTCAAAAGGAAGCTAATAAGAATCTAGAGACAAAGAAAAGAGAAACTGAGGTGAGTCTAGAGATGGGTGAACCAAAGACCGATGCACCTAGTAAAAAAAACAAGAGCAAACAAAATAGCTGGAAAGCTAGAAAGGCTAGGATGAAAGCACGTAGGGAACGAGAGCAAAAATCCATAGCTGAGGAGCTAACCAAAGCTAAAGAGACAATAAGACAACATGAGGAAAGGGTTGCACCTTCTCTTACAGAGGCGACTCAACCTCCAAAAGAACCATCAAGGGAAATTGAGCCAAGAAGTTCTAGTTCAAGAGGATCAGTGTTGGTCGAGAAGTTTATTGAGCATTTAGACATACTCCTAAAAGCCTATGAAACACGGCGTAAAAACAACCAAACCCAAGAATAGAGGTGGATGACATATCCATACATGGAACTAGAAAATGACAGGCTTGAAATGTGCAAGAAAATGATTCAAACAGCCCAAGATTTACTAGAACCACAAGTTGAAAAACGTGAGGGTATGATGCCTGTCTCATCTACACAAGTAATCCCACAAAACTAGGAACAAAAAGAGCTAGATTCAAGTCACGAGCATGGACAAAAGCTCAAGGACCCAACATCAAAACCAAGGATAGTGTTGAATACCACAGATAACTCTTCAAGGGATTGCACATAGCTATACTTGACAGCTGTAAAGAAATAGATGGTCTTGACAAATCGTGGAAACAAGTCAGAGAGGGCAATGAAGCAAGTGAGATAAGTATAAAGTAGACGAGTGATGGAAGAGGAGTATCTCTTCCACCAATAGATGAATTTGAGGATGGATCTCAAATGAATCTAGAAGTGGAATCGTATTGGGGGGACAAAGGATCTGTACAGTCTATGGATACTCAACCCCATTCACTAAGAACACTACCGTTCTATATGGGAGAGTATGAGGCAAACTTAGAGGTTGTTGCAATCCCATCACAAAGATTGTCTCCCAACAAGGTCATCAATTCGAAAGGGCTGATAGATATTCTCTCTACCCAGTCACTTGTATGATAATGTTAGCCGAGTTGCTTAGAATAAGACCAAACATGTGGGCTACCGTGGAAAAATGCCTAGAGAAATTTGGTGTTAAAAAACCAATGACTCAAATCGAGGAAGGGATAAAAGATCTTGAAATGCCTCAGCTAAACACTTGGCCAGTGCCTTTAAACAAGGTAGGAAAGTACTATGAGGGAGAAGATGGGAACACCACTCTTCTTGTGGAATTTCAAGGTGTAAAAACCATGGCAACCCTTGACAGTGGAGCTGGTGTTTCCATCGCAACAAAAGAGATATGGAAAACATGGGGAAAACCAACAGTGAGGGCAACAAGGATGAAACTGCAGCTTGTAGACAAACACATGGAAAGGCCCATAGGACTACTAGAAAAAGTAGTTGTTACTTCTTCTGGAATTGATTATGAGCAAATCTTTGCTATTGTTGACTTTGGCAAGAAGAACAACTATAACATCATTCTAGGAAGACCATTCATGAGACAGTTGAAAATGGTCCAAGATTGGGGTTATGACCATATCTACTTGAGACATATGGAAACCACGACAAAGATAAACTTGAAAGACCATAGCTACAGGGATGTGACGAGAACATCAATTGAAGAGTTTGATTCTGCTACTATAGCAGGATCAGAACTTCCAGCATGGTTGGGTAAGCCTAAAGAATTTTGGATGTGTGGAGCTTCGCAATGTGGAAGCTTAAATCGAGAGGAAGACATCCTAGAAAGGGAAATTGAAGATATAGATTACATCCTAGAACCCTTTTCTGAGGAAGAATTAGAGCCACTTGAATGGGAACACATCTTGGCTACTCTCGATGTGTGCGCTATTCAAGACAATCCAACAACAAAGTTTTGTGATGAAAATGGCTATGATGTTGTTTCTTACTTTGCAGTGAGTGTGATCCAGGAAAACAAAGACAAAGAAGAAGACGAGTCCTACAACTCTGTAGAACACTTGGACCTTCAAGAAGATGCAAACAACGGGAATCGGGATGACACAGGAGGTGACATAAACAAAACTTTAACTTATGCACGGTTTTATGATTGTCTAGATCAAAAGCGTAGGAACCAATGTCACTGCTACAAGAATAAAGTGCATCAAAAGTGATTCCAAAATCCTCGGTGGAAACGAAACTACAATAAGCATCCTCATATGTGGCTCCCATACATGAAGAAAAGACTTAGCCAAAGAGAGCACATCCAAGTCAATGAGCTACCGATGCTCTAATCAAGTGGACACCCAAGTCATCCCAAAAACAAACAACAACTTTCGATAACTAGCCAAACCACAGAGGGAAAGTGCTAGAATGTAACCTTGTTGAGGATACTAGCGATAGTGATGATTCTTATGACATCCCCTACCAACAACTCAGATAATCACAATCACTAGCAGCTTTAGTAACAACCAAGGACGGCCAAAAGCAAAGAACAACAAGTCAGAACCAGAAAGTTTGACAAATCTGGATACCAAAGAGCTTGATTGGCCAAAAGCAGGTATGGATCAAGAAGACAAAGATCTCTGATGACAAATCACAATATCCAACACCAAAAGAAAAACAGTCGAAGCCTACAAAAACATATAAGAAAATCACAATGGTGCAAGCTTTCGCAAGTCAAATTTGGGTTCGAAAGAAGTTGATTCAAGCACAATGGGGTCAAGAATTCATTTGGATTCCAAAACAGTGAAGCGGTCCGGGGCGGGCAACAAGAAGAGCAACCTCTAGACACCCTTCAAGGCTCCCGTGTTGCTCAATGGGGCTGGGGCACAACACAACACAAACCAAAACAACAAATCCCCAGCCAAATCCCAACTACACAAGGGGCACCACCTAGTTTAAGAGGGAACTAGGACGCAAAAGAGGAGAATCGTTAGAGCAACCCACAAACAAGCAAGGAATTTACACTAACCCTAACACCAATGGAGCACTCTCACACACTAAAACACGAGAGAGAGAGAGAGAGAGAGAGAGAGAGAGAGAGAGAGAGAGAGAGAGAGAGAGAGAGAGAGAGAGAGAAAGATGGTGCTCGAGCTGCTTTGAAGTGTATCGTTAATGATCAAGCAAACATAAATATATATATGTAAGAAAGAGAGAGAAGGGGGAAGGGGGTGCTTGTTGCACTAATGCCTTCTTACAAATCTGTCATGACCAATCAAAGTGAGATTAGTATTTGTTCAACATAGCCTAAGTACATCACACCACAACACATCACAAGAAAAAAGCCACCCCAATCACTGTCTTAAGGCCAGGGGAGTCCTCTCCACCCTGTCGCCCTCTTACACCATGTGGGATTTATGGCTAAATTGATAACAATACCCGGAGACAAGCTATCAAGAACTTAAATAAAACACCAAGACACTTACACATCATTATTGTCCATGACTTCACGTTGGAAGAGAGACAAGGTATCCATGCTTAGTCCAAATTCACCCTCCTTGATTCAGCAAATGTTGGGCTTACACTAGTAGGAGAAATGATAGATTTCCTACCCTCGATTTAATGATCCCTCTCTCTTACAATGGCATAGAGTTCCCTTGCTAATCACCCCTAATACAACACATACATATGCCTAATGCCAATGAGATTCCACTCAAGAGCTCCTTCTCAAGAGGTTGAGCTTGGCTTCTCAAGCTATAGCATAGTGCTCTTTCTTCTCTCCCCTTTTTGTGCTAGCTATACCCTCCTTTTATAGCAATTTTGAAGGCTAGGGTTACTCCTCTAACCATGGTTGGGTAAGATTTTCAGCAATTTATCTAATTTCTTTTGCTTGGAATTATCAAGAAGTTGGTGGGGAAAGAGAGAGGAGAGAAATGGAGGTGATAGGACTTTTCATAGTGGGTTAGTGTTAGTAGAGTTAGTATTAATTTAGAAATGGAATTGGATATTTACAATGGGAGTATCCATGTAGGATACAAATAAGGAAGAAAAACTCTTAAGAGGTAAGAAAAGGTGGATTTCTTACAAGGTTGCTGCTTCAAGTGTCTTGAGTAGGGCCAATTTTGACGCTTGTTGACGGTCCACTAGCTTTGACGATACATTTTTTCTCCACTCTTGACCTTCCTTGAGAGACAAGGTAATTGAAGCTGAGTAATCAACCACCATGATGCTGTCTTTTAAGAGAAGAGGCTGAATTTTGTGGTTTTTTTGGATAGATATGGGTAATTTGGAGGAGGAAAAATGAGACTAGGTGGTCAATTTTGGAATGGAATTGTGTGTGGGAGGTATGAGTTCACCATGGTTTCTCTTATTCTTCAAGGTTGAGGAGAAGGTGAGTAGGGTGCAGAGAGGAGTGGTGAGAGAGGTGGGGATGATGAGTGGAGAAGTGTGTGTGAAAGAGGAAAATGATAAAGTGGAAGAGAGAGTGTGGCTGCATAGCATGGGAAAACTGGGGTCCACTAATAAAATCATAGCTCACAGCTCGTAGCTCAAAAAAAAATGAAAACATTTGAGGCAAAAGTTCAGCCCACGAGCTACAACTTTTGTTTGTATCACCTTTTCAAATTCAGAGAGCAAGTGAACTTTAAAAATTTAGCAAAACCGACCATTTTTTTCCACTGCACAAGGTCCTTGTGGGGTCCTTCTTTGGATGATTCTTTTGAATACCTCCAAGAGTGAGCCCTTCATAGTGCATGTATGCATGCCACCTACCCTTGACCTTATTTGGTAGGTCTATAATTGAAGATATTGTTGAGATCATGATATAAGTGAATAGTACAACTAAGAAAATCAAATATTGAGGGGTCTAAAAAATATGTACATGTCAAATATAAATAATATAAGTGGAAAAAATATAAAAGGGTCAAAAGAAATATCTCACATTATGAGGCTACCATAAAAAGATAAATATTTTTGGTGTTCTAATTTTTTAGAAAAAAAACAAAATAGATGTTGGAAGGGAAAAATCACAATAGTGAAAAAATATATACATAAATAAAACTAGTTTTTTTGGATTTTTGTTGGGGTGGAGTTACACCAAATATAAGAGAAGCTTACATGAAAATATTTCTATATGGAATAAAGAGTATGAAAAATGGTAAGAAAAATTGTGGTAATGGTGAGGCAATGTACAGAGCATAAATAACACACACCTAGGTAGAAATATTTAAATAAATACCAAAATAATTATGAAAAAATCTTTTATTTAGGCCCTATATACAAAGAAATATTTACATACGCATGGGCCATAATATACTTATATATTTTATATTTTATATTTTTTTGGCTCAACTAGCCCAATGACTAGCTAATTGAGGGTTTTTTATTTCAGTAAGGAGATATGGGAAAAGTCCCCTAACTCACACGCACCTATATACAGTGAAAGGGTGAGGGTAACCACAGTGTTTGAGTGATTTGATAGGGTGAGATAACTCACTATGGCAATTACAGAGAGCCGAAAAAACGGCTATCATTAGCCCTCCCCCAGGATGATGGTATATTCATGTACCATCATAAAGAATCTTTTTCAAAGAGAGTGCTTCAGAGTCCTTGACAAGATCTTCATTGTTGGGCCCCTTGGAATTTTGGTTTGTGTTACACTCATGCTTCATGGAACAATACTTACATGGGATAGTTGCCTTTTGCTCTGGTAGATCCTTTGGTAGAAGGCGACTCAAGTAAGGCTTCAAGCGATAGCCGTTTACCTTCCTGGAGTGCTCTTTCCCATTCAAGTCCATAAGTTGATAGTAACTTGAATTGAAAGCCTTCTTGACTATGTATGGCCCTTGCCATCTTGTTTCAAATTTGGCATCAAAACGATTATCGAGTCGATTGTCATACCTTAGCACAAGATCTCCTTCATTGATGCCTTTGTCCTTCAGTTTCTTGTCAAGCTTCTCCTTTGTCTGTGTGGCTTTCCTCTTATAGCACTCGTATGTTGCTTCTCTTTTCCACTCAAGCTCAGCTAAGGTAAGAAGTCGATCCATCCATGCTTCTTGATCATCTTGTGCTGATTTGCCATGAAGTCGCATTGTTGGAATGTTTAGTTCAATTGGCTGTAAAGCCTCTTGACCATAGACCAAGTGAAATGGTGTGAACTCCGTGGCTTCCCTATATGTGGTTCGATACGCCCACAAGGCACCATCCAAGAAGTCATCCCACAACTTTGTCTTGTTTTTCACCATCTTTCTAATGATGCCTGCAATGACACCATTAGCTTTTTCTACCAAACCATTTGATTGGGGATAGTAGGGTGTACTGTGACGATGTAGAATGCGAAGTTCTTCACAGACTTCTGTGAGCAATCCCTTTCTAAACCCTGGACCATTATCGGAAACAATCTCCAAAGGTGTGCCAAATCTACAACAAATGTGAGTGTAGACGAATTTGCTCACTGTCCTCTCATTTATCTTTGCCACACTTTGTGCTTCCACCCACCTAGTCATATAGTCTACAGCCACTAGAATGTAGAGTTTACCATTTTTTGTCCTAGGCAGAGGACCCATAGCATCAATGCCCCACTTTTCAAAGGGTCCATTTGCAAGCACAATTTGCCTTGGACCATAAATCAATCTTCTATTCCCATTTACCTGACAATTGTGACAACTTTTACACCAATGTTGGACATCCACATGCAGACTTGGCCAAACATACCCCGCAAGCAAAATCTTCTTCACAGTTAATTCTTGGGAAAAATGACCACCACATGCCTCTTCATGCAAACCTTTTAGAATGGCTGGAATTTCCGCGATAGTTGGTACTCTTCTGCACACTTTATCCTTCCCTCTTTGATAGAGGGAGCCTTCTAGGAAGAGATACGTGCTTGCCTTCTTCATGAGTCTCCTCTTCTGAGCTTTTGTGAAGTCTGGTGGAAACTCACCCTCCAAAATGTAGCCAATGATGGGAGCCAATGACTCCAATCCCTGGTACCTCGGTTGCTTCACAGCAGCCGCCACCATGATGACCTGCACTTCTTTCTTTACACATGCAACGGCTTGTTGTGCAAGTAAATCAGCATCTTCATTTTGTTTCCTAGGAATATGATATAATTGCACCTCCTCAAATTGATTAAATAGCCTACGGATGGTATGAACTTTGGCCCTTAGTCTTTCATTTTTGCATGCCCAAATGCCTAAAATCTGCTTCACAATGAGAAGTGCATCCCCTTTTACCATGAAACGTTGTATACCATGGCCAATGCATATTTTTAAACCATGAAGTAGTGTGTCATATTTTGCTTCATTGTTGCTAGCTGAACTTGGTAGATTGAACTTCTCTTTCATGACCACCTCTCCACTTGGGTTGAGCAACACTAGCCCTCCCCCTGCTTTTCCTGTGGCTCGACGAAAAGCTCCATCAAAGAACAAGGTAAAAGCATTAGGAATACTTTTTGGTGGTGGCAATGGTAGGGTCTTTACTTCAGGCACCTTAATCTCCTTTTCATGCACCCTATAAGTGAGAATCCCTGCCAATTGTGCACGCACACTATCTTCTACCTTGAAAGAGTATTGAAACTCTTGCAACTCCATAATCCACTTTGAGATCCTAATACTAAGATTCATTTGAGATGACACCCAAGGGAACAAATTCTCTACGGTGAGGATTACAAAAGGTTTTGGGAGCAAGTAGGATCTAAACTTCCTTATCGCAAACATGAGAGAAAGCATCATGAGTTCTGCCTCCGTGTAGCCTCTCTCTAAAGCATTCATGACCCTACTAGCAAAGTAGATGGGCCGCATCCTGGTACTATAGGGATCTTGTTGTAGCAAAACTGCACCAATTGTTTCTTTCCCAGCACTAGAGCTAACAAAGAATGTGTACTCCCAACAAGGAGGCATGAGTGTTGGTAGCTCTGACAAAATGGCTTTAATGTTACAAAAGTACTCTTCAAGCTCATCAGACCATGCAAATTCTACTTGTTGTGTCAACTTTTGCAAAGGGTGAAGTAACTCCGAGGCTAAGTGAATGAAGCGTGACATATACTTCACCTTTTGAATGAATGAGATGACCTCCTTAAGACTCTTGGGTGATGGTAGCTCAATAAGAGCCTTTGCCTTTGAAGGATCCACTTCAATGCCTTTGTAAGAAACTTTATGACCAAGCAAGATTACTTCATCCTCACCTATATGGCGCTTGTCGGGGTTGAGTTGACCTCCCATGTCATAGAGCTTCTTTAAACCTTCTTCTACCCTTTGTAGATGCAATGATTTTGAGCTATAAATACAGAAATCATCAATGAACACCCTAATTGACTTTCCAAAGAATGCTTGAAACACCATATTCATGAAACGTTGGAATGTTGCAGGAGCATTTGTCAGACCAAATGGCATGACTCTAAAAGCATAACAACCCCAAGGAGTGATAAAGGTTGTTTTCAATTGATCCTCCAATGCAATCCCTATTTGAAAGTAACCCGAGTAACCATCGCACACAATGTACTTCTCATGACCAGCTACCTCATTTAGTATCTCATCCTGAAATGGGAGGGGAAAGTGATCTCTTTTTGTTGCCTCATTGAGGGGACGGTAATCCACACACACCCTCCACTTGCCATTTTTCTTAGGAGTGACAACAACAGGAGAGACCCACTCTGAATTCTCCACTGGATAAATGAAACCTGCTGCTAGAAGCTTTCTTACCTCCTTGAGTAGAGCCTGTTCCTTTATAACTCCTAGCCTTCGTAGCTTCTGAGCTTTAGGTGTGGCCTCAGGCTTTAACTCAATCTTGTGTTGAACAACATCTACCCCACGCACGTCGGTGTAGTCTTTAGCAAAAAGCCTAGGAAACTTCCTTAGCACACATTTGAACTCTTCTCTTTCATCCTTTGTAAGTGTTGTTGATAGCATACCTTCCAGCATCCCTTCATCTTGAACACCTTCGTTCTCTTGAGGACCTACCTCCTCCAAGCCTTGACAAGAGGTCTCTTGGTTGCTTGGCTTAAACCTTACCCCCATGACTTCGATGGAAGACTCCTCTTCGGTAATGCTGCCGCTACTTTCTTCTTCTGAAGTGCTATCGGTCCAACCTTCTTCCGTCTCACTTTGAGATGATTCTTCATGGAGCTCCTCTTGGCGTTGCTCCTTCATGTCAAAGACAACCTTCTTATGATTGTCATTCCTGCAAATTAATTTCCCACTCTCCCAATCCTGCAAAGCTCGCATTTTCATTAGCCATGGTCTTCCTAGGATAAATGGATAACCACTTCCCTTGGTCGACATAACATAAAAATCCACCCCTTTCTTAATGCCACAAAGGCCTCTACAAAGACATTTTTACAAATGCCTACACACCTAGCCTTGCTATTGTTTGCCATCTTGACTTTGATTTCAGGTGTCTCCTGGATGTGCATGCCTAGTCTTTGCATGAGTCCCTCTGTCATGATGCAAATTTGTGCACCCCCATCCACTAGACCTTTCCTAACCAATATTCCTTTGATGTAACAGTCTAGCACCGGTGTAATGTCCTCATTCATTTCAGCTTGTGCAATTTTTACAACATGCACACTCTCTTTTACCTTTCTCCTAGTGCTAACTGCCCTTGTTAAATCCCTCCTAACTTGTGGACATAATGCAAGAAATTGAGGCCATGAAATATCAGGACCCTTACCTCTCATGTCTTCCAACAAGTTGTACGGAGCCATACCATGTCCAAGAGGGAAGTCTTGGAGGTTGATACGACGTCGAGTCCTCTTGGTTTCCTTTGCCTTCTTGCCTTGTCCGTGGTCACTCTGTGATGTGACTCCTTCTTTCTCTTTACCTTTTCCTCGGCCACGCTTAATGCCATTGGCTTCCATGTCAACCTCATTTGAATTTGTCACCTCTACCACATGCACATTTGGATCTGGCAAAGGTGGAACTCCTTCTACCCCTTGTGGAGGTGGTCTTGGTCCATTTGGCCTTTGTAGAAGCCTTGGTTGTTGACCAACTCCTTCTCCTGCATTCATCACTGGGTAATTCAAGTTAGGTCTCCCTGGCTCTCCACGGGGCCAAGGACAATTATACATCCCATGTCCAGACTCTCTGCAATTCCAACATTGCAAGACTCTCCTAGTTCGTGGCTCTCTCTCTTCTGACTTCTTTGCTTGTCCCTTTGGACCTACAACTTGTGCAAGGTGAATTGACAGGCTGCTTAAAGATTCATTTAACTTCTCAATCGCTTCAGCCGTTACCTCAGGAAGCTCCCTAGATGTTGATGCTTGTGACTTACCTTTGGGTCTAAGACCTTCTATTGGAACCTCTCCCCTTAAGCACTTGAGTTTCCTATACTTCTCAGCAGTCCTAGTTTCAGCTGCATCAAAAGTAGCAGGTGCACCCGCCTCAACTTTTACCTTAAGGTCAGGAAAGAGTCCGACTATGAACCTCTCCTTCTTTAAAAATTCTGCACCATCACCGGGGTTAGCAACATTTCGTATCCATAGAGCCCAAAGACGTAGAAACTCTTGCTTGTACAAGTAGTAGTCATCTAAGTCTTTTTGCTTATGAGAAACAATGTCTTGCCATAGTTTTTGAGTGTTTTGGGGATCAAAGAAGTATCTCTTAAACGATTCAAAACTTCTGTGTAATTCCCCTTAACTTCCTCAGGCAAAGAGTCAAACCAAGTACTAGCATCTTTCCTAAGGACCACCTCAAACATTTCTACATGTTCTTGATTGGTTACTATCCTCTTGATACGGCAAGACATCTTGAAATTTGCTAAAAATAATTCTGCATCCTCTCCAGGCTCTCCAAAGAAAAGAGGATATCCAGACATTTGGCGTTGGCTCTCCATTATTATGAAAGATTACAACACGAGTTACAATAAGGGATACAATAGAGATTTAGAACCACTTGCCTGCAAATGAAGAAGTAAGAAAATACCACTCTAGGTTTTCTTCTTCAGCTATCCAAGCTTCAATGAGGTCTCGATTTGTTTGATCAAAACAAAAAGGTAGACTATTGATGAGATCTAAGAAGGGTTGAAATTCTTCAAAGCTAAGGCGATAAACAGAAATCTCGAGAAATTCATTTTCTGGATCCAAAAGAGCAACCACGTCCCAAGTGATAAATTGCACTTGCTCTACAATTCCCAACGCACAAGCGGTTTGTATAAAAACTAGATCTTCATGCTCGTCGAAGGCCGTGAGAAAGTAGCAATTGACTAGGAGCTCCTTTCCTTCGAGTTCCACACAGTCGGAGTGAGGAAACCTTCTCACAATTTCATAAAGAACATCCTCATCAAGTCCAATCAAGTTTGCAAGATTTAAAGACTCCACTTGTGCTACAAAATTCCTGGACAAAAACTCCTTAGGATTATGGTTAAATCATTCAAAAGCATAAAGAGATTTACAATGTCTCTATGAACAAAGTGTCATAGAAAGTAGAGAAGGATGAGAATTTATACAAATTTGCAATCTTCTCTATGCTCTCTTTATTAAGACAAGCTCTGAATAGCTCCCTATCTCCTTTGTTGAAAGCGAAAGGAAGACTAATTATAAGACGCAAATGAGGGAAAAATTCACCAAATGTGAGTCTATGAAGCATGAACTCTGGCCGCAAGTTTCCTGAAGAGTCTTCCTCAATGGTGAAATGCACTCGCCAAACGCCAAATTTCACTCTATTTACCAATCTTAGGGCACACACTAGTTGGATGAATGCGCGGTCTTCCTTAGTGCCCAACAACAAGAGGAAAATGGAATCCACGCGTAGGACCTTTCGTCTTAACTTCACCACCCTCTTGTTATGAGGGAGACACCTTACTACTTGCTCCTGCAACTCAATTGGTAATAGAGCTAGATCTCTAAGGATTGAACTTTCACTGCACACACATTCCCTGTTAGAACAAATGATCTTTTTTTGTTTCTTGTAACAACTTGGACAAAGAAAAAACAAACATACACACTATTTTGCCGGGCTGCACTTCATTTTAAAATAAAATGAACACATGTACATCAAAAGAAGTGTGGTAGTTGATGAGAGGTAGAATGACAGGGTTTGGTGATGCAAGAATTTCTCCTACTCTTTGGGCACCAAACATGAACACCATTCGTTGTTGAAAATGGATCTTTCTACTAATTGCAACGTTTATTCTAATGTGTGGAGTAAAATGAAAGGGAAAAACCTCTATTCCTGGGCCATTATCCATGGCCTATGCATGTCCTAATTCTTAAAATAACACAAAAATATAGACGTCCAAGCTAATATCATACCTAATGAGAGGCAAAATAAAAGGATTTACCGAAGTGTTTATCTCGGCTAACCTAAGAGGACCTAAAATCCTACGAATTACCCGTTGAAATTGCAACTTAGTACTAACAATTATGTGTATCTTTTGCCTTGCAATGGGAATGAAAGGATCATACAAACTCTCGTGATTCATGCAAACTACTTGACTATGCTAAAAGTTGATCCTACACAAAAACATACACGAGTTGTTTTCCTCAGTGGGGGCACCAATTTGAAGCGGTCCGGGGCGGGCAACAAGAAGAGATACCTCTAGACACCCTTCAAGGCTCCCGTGCTGCTCAATGGGGCTGGGGCACAACACAACACAAACCAAAACAACAAACGCCCAGCCAAATCCCAACTACACAAGGGGCACCACCTAGTTTAAGAGCGAACTAGGACGCAAAAGAGGAGAATCGTTAGAGCAACCCACAAACAAGCAAGGAATTTACACTAACCCTAACACCAATGGAACACTCTCACACACTAAAACACGAGAGAGAGAGAGAGAGAGAGAGAGAGAGAGAGAGAGAGAGAGAGAGAGAGAGAGAGAGAGAGAGAGAGAGAGAGAGAGAGAGAGAGATGGTGCTCGGGCTGCTTTGAAGTGTATCATTAATGATCAAGCAAACATAAATATACATATGTAAGAAAGAGAGAGAAGGGGGAAGGGGGTGCTTGTTGCACTAATGCCTTCTTACAAATCTGTCATGACCAATCAAAGTGAGATTAGTATTTGTTCAACATAGCCTGAGTACATTACACCACAACACATCACAAGAAAAAAGCCACCCCAATCACTGTCTTAAGGCCAGGGGAGTCCTCTCCACCCTGTCGCCCTCTTACAGCATGTGGGATTTATGGCTAAATTGATAACAATACCTGGAGACAAGCTATCAAGAACTTAAATAAAACACCAAGACACTTACACATCATTGTTGTCCATGACTTCACGTTGGAAGGGAGACAAGGTATCCATGCTTAGTCCAAATTCACCCTCCTTGATTCAGCAAATGTTGGGCTTACACTAGTAGGAGAAATTATAGATTTCCTACCCTCAATTTAATGATCCCTCTCTCTTACAATGGCATAGAGTTCCCTTGCTAATCACCCCTAATACAACACATACATATGCCTAATGCCAATGAGATTCCACTCAAGAGCTCCTTCTCAAGAGGTTGAGCTTGGCTTCTCAAGCTATAGCATAGTGCTCTTTCTTCTCTCCCCTTTTTGTGCTAGCTATACCCTCCTTTTATAGCAATTTTGAAGGCTAGGGTTACTCCTCTAACCATGGTTGGGTTAGATTTTCAGCAATTTATCTAATTTCTTTTGCTTGGAATTATCAAGAAGTTGGTGGGGAAAGAGAGAGGAGAGAAATGGAGGTGATAGGACTTTTCATAGTGGGTTAGTGTTAGTAGAGTTAGTATTAATTTACAAATGGAATTGGATATTTACAATGGGAGTATCCATGTAGGATACAAATAAGGAAGAAAAACTCTTAAGAGGTAAGAAAAGGTGGATTTCTTACAAAGTTGATGCTCCAAGTGTCTTGAGTAGGGCCAATTTTGACGCTTGTTGACGGTCCACTAGCTTTGACGGTACATTTTTTCTCCACTCCTGACCTTCCTTGAGAGACAAGGTAATTGAAGCTGAGTAATCAACCACCATGATGCTGTCTTTTAAGAGAAGAGGCTGAATTTTGTGGTTTTTTTGGATAGATATGGGTAATTTGGAGGAGGAAAAATGAGACTAGGTGGTCAATTTTGGAATGGAATTGTGTGTGGGAGGTATGAGTTCACCATGGTTTCTCTTATTCTTCAAGGTTGAGAAGACGGTGAGTAGGGTGCAGAGAGGAGTGGTGAGAGAGGTGGGGATGATGAGTGGAGAAGTGTGTGTGAAAGAGGAAAATGATAAAGTGGAAGAGAGAGTGTGGCTGCATAGCATGGGAAAACTGGGGTCCACTAATAAAATCATAGCTCACAGCTCGTAGCTCAAAAAAAAATGAAAACATTTGAGGTAAAAAAAAATAGATGTCTGCAGGAGCAACCAGGGATTGAGCCAAATTTTGGCCATCATCATTGGTTCTAAATGTGTGTTTGCTAGCCAAAAGGTGCCAGAGATGCCCATCAGTCATTTTCAAAATTGAAATCCAAAAAGTGCCAAATACAAGTCCAAATCAAGCCAAAATTTTTTGATGCATGGTTTTTAGGACCCCTTCTGAAGATGCAATAAAGGCACAGTCAGTTGTTGGGGAGATGAAGATACTCTAGTCCAAGGGATCTCGAAAGAGAAGAAAAGTCTACTTCACAAGCACCAAAGAGTAAAAAGTGCCATGGACAGAAGATACGTGGGAACGAGCTCTTATGCATGCCTACAACCTATATCTTACAGGATAGCCCATTCTAGGTGTGAATTTCTAGTGAAATTTACACGAGGATGTTCGTGTGGACTCACAGCACAGCATACTCCGTTTTCACTTTTTTACCGACAGTAAATATTTTTTACCTACAGTAAATATTTTTCACCTACAAGGTAAATACAAATCACTTTTTACCTACAGTAACTTTTTTTACCCATGGTAAATATTTTTTACTGCACCATAAGTATTTGGTAGGTAACAATTCACTGTTACTAGAAGCAGTGATTGGGCATCAACAATGCAGTTACAGGAGGAGAAAAGGGGAAAATCTTATGGTAAAGGTGAGTCAACAGGGATAAAGACTTTTGAGTTGAAAAGAGACATGCTGATTTTTTCAAAGAACACATGTCAAAAGAAGCCATGGTTGAGGATTTTTTGAGAATTTGATATTCAGGAGGACCCAGCTGCCACCTCCCCCCCGCAGGTCCCCCTCTGACATGTGCAGAATCTCCAGTTCAACAACCACCTTACCTGCTCTTAAATGCTGGTCAAGGCCTTATCCCCATGTGTCACAATCAGAAAAATCAGCATTTACCCTCCCCTCTCACATCACTTTAGAGAATATCTTGATGGTGACATATCACGTGACCTCAATGTTAAGGCGGTTACGCCGCTAGCGGAAGCTAAATAGCGAGAACTCAACCAACAACAGAATTTGTCAGACGAGGACGGAGCTTGACCCGCAGGCGCATGGAAACAACTAGGTGGGTGTCAAATCACCTACTCGACCTTCTAATGACAATCACTACTAAGGAAATCAAATCTAAGTTCTAAAATACGCAAGTGACTGAAATCCGTACTACGAACGAATGCTATACGAAACAGGATCTAGAATCATTGAATCGATCTCAAACTCAAGGGGAAGTCTATGCACTAGGTAAGAACAACACCCTAAAGACTTGAACTGCAAAATCAACCTATAACCACTCCGTGAGGTAAACGCGTATGAAGACAGGCCGAAAAATACAGGTGACCGAAACTTGACCCCGATGGTACGAATGTGTAGCTCTACTCGTTGTGGTTCTATAGATATGCTGCACACTCTATTCCGACACACGAGTTAGAAGAAAACTCACACCGAAGCTCGTAGGAACTTACCACACGTAGAAGCCGATAGCGCGCACTCTTGGTATCTGTGCGTAGCTCTCACCGTTGCTAACACAATGGCGGTGTCGCTTCTCCAATGGCGGCCCCGTAGCTCGCGTAGCAAGGAGATAAGACTCTCTCTCTCTCTCTCTCTCTCAGACACAGTCACGGCACTCCAAAACTCTCTTTGATTAATAATTGAATCTTTTTTTAGGTTACAAAACTTTGGCTTATATACCTCAGCCTTGGAGGTGAGAACATCTCTAATTATGTACATCAGCAGGTGAAATTACGTCGGGATTACAGACTGGAAACTCAATTGAGTCCCGTTACTTAGTAAATGGCTCAAATCAAAATTAATGTCGGAAAGACATTTATTACAATCAATGGTTACAAAATGATGGGTGTGAGCAAAAATGCGGGTGTGATTCTCTGTTGGCTCAACACTCCCCCCCTCCGCGTTCATGTCGTCCCTGACATGACTTTTAGGCTTGATCAATAGAGTCCTGTCGTCTTGAGCATCTGCAATTGTGATTCGTAGCGTAGGTTGCCGATGGTCAAGGTTGGGCCGAATATTTTGCTTTCGTGAGTGAAAAAGCCGGTGTAGAAAGCTTCTTCGAATGTTTGCATGTGGAAGCTAGG
Organism: Adiantum capillus-veneris; assembly: GCF_014529385.1. Classification (NCBI taxonomy): domain Eukaryota; kingdom Viridiplantae; phylum Streptophyta; class Polypodiopsida; order Polypodiales; family Pteridaceae; genus Adiantum; species Adiantum capillus-veneris. Next base: position 28,258,853 of record NC_140953.1, on the reverse strand, counting down.
CAAAAACATAATTCTTTGGTATAAGAGATGTAACACCTTTGGTGATGGCTGCAAAGAAAGATCATACATCATATATGTCACTGTGTCGGCCGTCGATAGTAGACTCGAGGTCGTGGCTTTATCTGGCGCGAACACTTCAATGCATGCTAAGAGAGTCCTGCATATTTTCTTTAGCATCTGACACGAAAGGTTAGGAGAGCCAGTAAAGAGTTTGATGGTGCCCGTTAGGGTTTTCACCATGTAGGCTTTACCTATTCTCTCTCCTTCCTTTGGTCCTGGCATCCTTGGGTAATTAAGCCAATTTGGCTTCTTTTCTGCAATCCTGCCATGCTCTTTCCAGCTTTTGACTCTTGGCACCGGGCAGAAGGTTGCATCCTCCCGAATCTCCTTTGGAGCCTCTACCAAGTAGATGAGGTAGGCTGGGTATTTGTTCAGCCAACCTTTCCTCCATCTAGGTTGAGAATCTACAATCTTCTTTGATTGTTCATCCTTTGTGATGTCGCCTTCGTAAAGAGCTACATACTGCTCCTCCTCTATTCTCTTTTTCGTCTTTATCACTTCAAATTTCATCAGAGGGAAAGGCAGGCTGGGTTGCATCCACTCTTCATGGAGCACTTTTGTGTCTAAACCTTGAAGTCTAATGGAGATGAGGAGTCTCCTTTCCCATTCCATTTCCGCCTTGGCACTTTCCTCTGTTGACTTTTCTATTTGGTCTTGGAGCCTTTGTTCTTCTTCTTCAGAGATTGCTGAAGTCGAGGCCACTTCTTGAACTGGGGCTGGATCTTCAATTGTGGTTGCCTCTCCAGTTTCAGGTAACTCTATGGCTGCTCCCCCTGCTTCTTCTTGTGGTGTCTCTGTTTCTCTTCTTTGTTGCTCTTGGAGGTCTTGGAGCTGTTTGCGGAGGGCCTCATTTTCTGTCCTTAGTGTTTGGTTTTCTGATGTGAGCCTCTCCTCTGCAGCCAATGATCCCTCCGCCATGTGCAATCTTTGTACTTGCTCTAACCTCAGCTCTCTTTGCAAACTTCTGACCTGCTCTTCCAGAGCTGGTACGAGGGCTCCCTCTTGTTCTGTTCCTGCTCTGCTAGCTCTAGGGGTGGTTCTGAGTCTCATGATTGTCCTTTCTTGAAGTTCGACTCTTTCCCTTAGCTCAATGAGCTCATCCTTGGCTGCCTCCAGCTCATCTTCTATTCGCTCCTTTGCTTCCTGTGAGCTTGTTACCTCTCTTGAAGCTTCGGCTAGTTGGAGTATCAAGCCGTCTCTCTCGTTTTCTGCGTCGTAGAGTGATGCTTTATGACTTTCAGATTCAGTCATAGCATTCTCTAACTTCTTCTGCAACTCTGCTTCCTTTTGTTTTGCTGTCTCAAGTGCTACTTCCTTTGCTCTGGATCTTTCTTTAATCTTGCTGAGCAGTTCATGCACCATGTGCATGTCTTTTTCATCTTCATCTGTCAACTTGACAGCTCTTTGTGCCACCTCCTCCAATGGCTTCGGCTTGACCATTTTTTCTTCACTTTCCATTGTACCCTTTGTCTTTTCTTTCGTCCCTTTCCGATCATCTTGTTTCCGTAGGGATATCCCATAAACTGCCTCCAGGGCCTCTTCTTCACTGTATCCGATCGCTACCAGATCCTCATAATCATCTTTCTTTTGCTGAACTGGATCTATCTCCTTTTCCTTGGTCCCGGCCTCCGGCTTTTCCATAATTTCTGTTTCTATTTCTATTGTGGTTTCCTCCACAATAATTTCCATCTTCTTCGGGCTTGGTACAACAGTAAAAGAGGGCTGATTGTCTTCAGTCACCTTGGCTTTCCCTTTGTTTGCTTGCCTTACTGTCTCTTTAGGTTCAGTAGACTCATCTATTTTTTTCTTCCCCTTGTCGTCCTTTTGCAGCTCAGCTTTTAAAAGCTGTACTTCCTCTTCAGTATAAGGCTCGACAGGTTGCTGCTCCAGTATGGCCTCCGACTCCTCATAAGCTCTAATATATTGATCATATTGATCAACATGTGGCCTGGCTGAGCTGGTTCCGACTTTACTGGGGTCTGGCACCCACATTTCTTCGAAGTCCCCCTTTAGAGCTCTTTCCGCTCTAAACTGCTCCACCAGCCTTTCCATTCTTGCGGCTTTTTGACTTTTGGTTTGCTTGGGATCGGCCTTCTTCTTCACTTTCTTCTTGAGCGGCTCGTCCACGGCCTCCTCAGGTTCTGAAACTATTTCTAGTTTTCGGCGTGCTCTTGTGGACGCCCTCTTGGATACTTCTTGCTGTTCTTCCTCCTCATCGGCTTCTCTAAGCCACTCATTCTGGGAGGGAATCTGTGGCCCTTGATCCCTAGCTCCAATAGCTTCATAAGCTATTCTTGTTAGGATTTCTCCTCCTCCTATGTACTTTGGCTTCTGGTTGTGCATGGCGATTACTTGCTCGTGGATGTATTGAGCATATTCACCTCTTTTGGCATGTTGCTCTTCAGTGCCCATGTGATGGTTGTCGCAATGGCATGGGGTGGTGTAGTATACTTCTGCGGTCTTTTACTGCACACATGGAAAAACTGGTTGTATAACCGGCAAAGGGTTGCCGCTCGTTGATCTGCCATATCTGCGTAGGTTGTATTTTGTTTCTTTGATCCATAGACCTCTATGGCCTCCCTTCTTTCTCTGACAGAACTCCCTTTGTTGTGCAGCTTCAATGCATCTGCAATGAGCTGTGGAGTGATCTGTACTTCAACTGTTTCTCCATCCATGGCTGTCAACGTGGCTTTCCCATCCTTCTGAATGGATGTTGCCAACTCATACACTCTTCTTGTGTCTACACCTGATGGTCTCGAGGTGAAGAACCTGTGTAAGTCAGCCTTTTCCAGGTATCTGCTGATGTTCTCTGATCTGCTATAATCCACTAATTCTCGTGGGATCATAGGTACATCGACCGATTGCCCTTGAGGATCTCTGAAAGTCCCCTGGTAGATCTTTATTCCCTCTTTTTCTAGTACTGCTTCCTCCACCCAAGTCTTGGTTGGCTTGAGGGTTTCTGTTGGAATATCAAAAGGTTCTGCCTCTGCAAGAGCATCCTTGATGGTTGGTCTTTTTCTCTTAGTTGCCGATGACTTAGCGGAATCCATGGATCCTGTAACTCCAATTTCAGAAGTTAGCGTCTTTTTAGTACTGAAAGCCGAAATGAAGCTTTTAACTATTCAAATGACTTGAAAATTGAAACATGAGCTATTCAGGGCCTAAGGATGCAATGTAGGTGAAAAAATATGCAAACTGGCTCAAAAACATGCTTGAGACATCATACGCGTATGATGTCTTTTGTGTCAGAATGACTTCATATTGGTTGTGCTTGTAGCTGATAGTGTATACATGAGTATCATATGCTTGGATTTGAGTTTGGATCCCATTTGGTCAAGTTTTGGCCAGTTTAGTCCAGTTCAGGCTCTTGGCAAAATTTTGAAAGGGAAATGGATTTTATGATCCAAATTGGATAAAACTTGGTGGATTACTTTCAAATGGCATGTAGAACACTTCTGTTTGGTGGTTGAAGCCCTTAGGTGCCAAAATCACATAGTGAGACATCATACGCGTATGATGTCTTTTAGTGCATTTTTGGACCAATTTTCTCTATAAGCTTGGATTTGGCTTTAGATAGGCTTATTCAGTGGATTTATGAAGTTTGGATAGATTTTGGGCTAAAAATGGCTCTGGAGACATCATACGCGTATGATGTCTTTTTCATCAATTTTTCATGGGATTGGTTCTGTGGACTCTCCATGTGCTAGTGAAGGACTGTTTATACTCAAATCTTGGTTTGGACTTGAATATGTTGGATTTGGGACAAAAATAGGCTTTGTATGAAGGATTTTCTCTTAATTGGGCTAATGGGGTGATCCACTTGACCAAATGGTTCCAAACTTCATATGTAGCATGTATTAGATATATATAATGGATGTATGATGACAAATGAGCATTTTTGGCTCTGTAAGTGCAAATAGACATCATACGCGTATGATGTCTTTTGTGTCAAAATGGTGCTTTTTGGTTCCAGATAGCTTGTAGATGTGTTAACCAACAATCCTACAAAGTTTCAATGAGTTTGGAATTATTTTGACAAAATTAGGACCAAAAATCAATTTTATGGCCTACTTTGCGTCTTTTTGGCTTTCCTTGAGTTTTCTAACTCCAATTCTCATGATACTTGGTTCATAGGATGTGATTATCATGTGGAATGAGGCTATGCACTCAAATGTTGAAATGGATGTGAAAATCATGCTGTGAGACATCATACGCGTATGATGTCTTTTCTTGAAATGTTGGTCTTTTTGTGCAAAGAATGCTTTGTGCTAGTGCCCTAAGCCCTGCTAACTAGTTTTCAACTTAAAAAGTCATCAGTTTAGCTAAAAAGCCCCCTTATAGGCATTTCAGTCTCCGAAGTCGTCTTTTTGCCTTGGAGTTGAATTTCTTCAACTTTTCTTCTTGAGAGTTGCATTTCCAGCTCATTGGATATGTTGTGAAGCCATCTAGTTGGTTGGACTTGACTTTGGCTCCCCGTTCTCCATCTTTATCCATTTGGTTGCTCGAAAGCGTCTTTTTCACCATCGGTAAGTGAATCAGCTTTCTTTTGGGTTTTGCTTGCAAACATAAGTCATCCATGTATAGTTGAAACTGCTCGTGAAGTTTCATGTCATTTGGTCGTCAATTTTAGCCGTTATGCCAAAATGACGCTTTGTGTGTCCGCAGCCGAATCGGTTGTTCCGACCTACTTTTGGTGATCCAAACCGGAGATACTCCATGGTTGCATTCCCTCGATGTTGTTAAGCTTCCTGAGAAGTTTTGTGTCGTTCCGACAACTTTTTTCTGTTTGCCTCTTGCAGGCTCTGTTGACCTAGGGTTTTTCCAGTCGTTCTTTCTCGAGCTTTGAGTGCTAGAAACTCATCTCCTATACTAGGGTAACCCACCTCTAAGTTCTTGCAAGGTTTGGTTAGGCGGTTGTGCCCCTACCTAGCGTTCTTCCCCATTCCCCGTCTGCTCTTGTTTCTTGGTTTTGGTGAGTTTTCGCGACAAAAGTTAACGATAAGCATCAAAAGCTTATGGCAACGAGTCTACCTCTCATGTCTGGTGTCCTCTGAGCTCTCGTAGCAGTCGTAGAAGGCGGTAGAAGGTCGGATGCTCCTGTGTGCTCTTTGCTCTCTCCAAGAAGGTAATAGTGGAAATGAGCTTGATAGTGAAGTGAAAAATACTTAACTTCGGGCTTCCCGGATCACTTGTTACCAAATTTGACATGTGCTCCTATCTCGTCGTGAAATGCACTTTAGGATTTGAAATTTCTCAATTTGGACTCCGTTTGACCTGTTTCTGAGAAATCTGTCCACTTTGCCAAAATTCTGTCATTTCGGGCTTTCCGCAACTTTTTCAGAATTGTACCCCATTTTTACCATGGGTTGCCCTTGTCATTAGGATCATCACCGTCTATTCTTTTCTTTTTTCCGATCTCATTTCACCTGCTTTTTTATTTTTCTTTTATTTTTATTAAGAAAATCATAAAAAATAAAGGAAAATAGCAAATTGAAGCCAAAAAATTCCAAACATACACGATAAATAGCTGGTAACCCTGTGTATATGAATATACACTTCTTTGTGATTTTTGGACTTGGATTACCACTTTTTTCCACTTTTTAGCTCCAAAAACACTCTTATTTAGTGATATTTACACATCTAGAGACCCAAATTCATCATTTGATCTCTTCTTGTTGCAAAACAAGGTATATAAGGGCATAAATATTATCAATATCCGCAATCAAACATAAAAAATTGCAAAATCATGTAAGACACTGCCCTTGTAATATAATTTTTGTTTTTCTTTGTTTTTCCCGCTTGTAGCTGCTTTGTAGCTCCTGTATACCTCCCCCCCTCCTAGTCTGAGTCCTCCCGGACGACTATGAAGTGTCTGTGGGTGAAGCATTGTAGTTGTTTTGGTCATAAGTTCCCAATGCAATTGTAGAGCGATGATACAACAGTCTTTCCAATAAAGCTGCTCTTTGTTTGATTGAAGGATTGGTGGTCGGGTTTTGGGTTGGTTTTGGCACTTCGGTAGTAGAATCAGTAGATGGATTCTTCGTTACCTTGTTGTCTTTTTTTACAATCCAAATCTGCTTCCGCTTTGCTTGTGCTTGCCACAAACTCTTTGCGACCCAAACCTGCTTTGTTCTGTGTGTTGATTTCCTCGCCTTGAAATACCTAGGAGTTTCCGTTGATTGTATTGAAGGGAGTTCCTTTTACAAATCTTTGGGATCCAAATTTGCTTGCTGTAGCTTTGTGCCGTCATGAACTTCTTTGGAATCCAGATCTGTTTCACTGTCCTTGATTGTCTGGGATCACTCTGTTGTCTGGTATTGAAGACTCTGTTTTCCACCTTTTTGTTCTCTGGCACAGCCTTTTTTGGTCTCCATACCAACTTTGACTCCGTTTTTTTCCAAGGTTGAGCTGTTATATTATTGCTTGTCTTCCTTATCCAATGTTGAGAATTCCTCGTCGAAGAGTAATCCGGTTGTATAGAAACTTTTGGTTGCCATTGCTTCTTCTTTTTCTCTGTTTGTTGTTTGCCCTTGTCCGTGGATTCTTCCTTTGGAGTTGGCTCTGCTCCTTTGGTGAACTTAACTGATTGACTTTCACCTTCGTATTTGATAAGCACTGATTTAGAACTCCAGTCAATCATTGCATTGTATTGCTTCTGCCATGGTTGTCCTAGCAATAATGGATGTTGTGTAGCTTGGTCTTCAACCACGTAAAACATATGAGGATACACATATTGGTTAATCTGTATATGTAAAACTGTGCATCCGACAGTTTTGATTGAATTCTCAGAGTAACTCTTTAACTCTTGCTTGGCAGTTTGTAGTTTAGTGTCATTTGTCAATTGTCTATACAAACTGAGTGAAAGTAGGTTAGCTTGAGCTCCTGAATCCAATAGTGCTCTGGCTTTGATTTGGTTGGTCCCTACTTTGCATTCAATGATGGGTTCTTCTTTGTCATTCCCCATTTCTGTTATACTGACTGCGTTTATTCGTATTGCTCCTTCATTGCGCTGTTTCTGACGCAGTAGTCTTCTTTTCTCCATTCTTTCCTTCGCCTCGGCTTGCGCTTCCTCCTCAATCTTTTTCTTTTTCTGGACACGCAGCTTTTCTTGATGTATTTTGAGAAGCATGTCTTGGGTTAGCGGCAAAAGATACTTTTTCACTCTGCATCCACTAATCCAATTGGGCATTTCTTCTCCGTCTAATGTAGCAAGCTTGACGGCTCCACTTGGTGATAGATCTTTAATCACCAGAGGTCCCATCCCTCGCTTTTTAAGCTTTTAGCATGCTGTTTCAGAGTGTAAACTAGGACATAGTCCCCAACCTTAAACTCTTTAGTCCGCACATGCTTATCAAAAAATTCCTTTTGTCGCCTTTTTTGAGCGTAGATGGAAGCTACTGCTTTTAGGCGAAGCTCATCTAGCTTTTCCAGGTCATCTATTCTATCAGAGAGCTCGTGCCCTGTCCACTCTAGATCCTTAGCCACCCTTAAGGTTGAAATCAAGAATTCTATTGGCAAGATAGCATTTAGCCCAAAAACCATGTTATATGGGGTCGTTCCTATGATGTTTTATATGCTACCCTATATGCCCATAATGTTGAATGCAACTTTTGGTCCCAGTCAGTTCTCGACTCAGATACAATCTTCGTGAGGACCGTGCATATGGTTTTGTTTGTTGCTTCAGCTTGTCCGTTTGCTTGTGGATGATACGGGGCTGATTTCCTATGGATTACCATGAATTCATCTAGAAGGATCTCTATCACTTCATTTATGAAATGTGTGCCTCGATCACTCACAATTTCTATTGGCAATCCATATCGTACAAAGACGTATTCATACAGAAATTGTGCCGTGGTCCTGGCATCTGCTTTTTGAGTTGCCTTTGCTTCGACCCACTTTGTTAGATAGTCTGTAGCCACAATGATGTATTGTGCATGAGTCTTATATGCAGGAGGTGAAATGGGTCCGACATAATCAATCCCCCATTTTGCAAAAGCTCTTGCCCCCATCATTGGTCTAAGCGGCATATCATCTCTTTTAAGTGGTACTTTGGTCCGCTGACAGTCATCACACCGTTTAACGTATTCCTCAGCGTCCATATGTAATGTTGGCCACCATATTCCTGCGGCTAAGACAAGTTTTGCTGTCTTATCACCTGAGAAATGGCCTCCACCTACTCCTCCATGAGCTTGCTCCAGGATTATCACATACTCAGACTCTGATGCGCAAATCCTAAGCTGGTTGTCTTTACCTCTCTTATAGAGTTGATCTCCTATTAAAGCGTAATCTCTAGCTTCTGTCTCTACAGATTTCTGACGAGCTTTTGACGTTCCTTCTGGGAAAGTTCTATTTGTGAGATATTCAACAATATACTGACTCCATTCTGGAGCGATCATTATCTGATATAATGTCGAATACTCGGCTGGCGGTTTTGATGAACATACAATACATACAGTGACATATTCATGTACGCTTTCTTTCATTCCTGGCCAATAGACTCCCAATTGTAACAAATTCCTATATGTGTTCCTTCTTGAACAATGAAATGCACATTCCTGAACATGTGCTTCGCGCAGATATATATTATATTCCTCAGGATTGATGCATAGTCGTAAAACATGATCATTTCCCAATTGATACAACCTTCCTGCAATCAATTGAAGATTCTTGGATTGCTGAATAGCAATATGTTTCAGGTTGTATTCTCTTCTATCGAACTCTCCTCCATAGGTTAATAGGTTAACGACATTTTGAGACCACTTAGGTATCATTTCTATGTTGAACAAGTACGCGTCTGGCATGTCGTCATCTACTCCTATAGGGTCTTCTCCATTCGTCAATCGCGAAAGATGATCAGCTCTAAGATGTGTTTTTCCTTTCTTTACTACTACCGTGAAGTCGAATTCCAGTAAGATAATGAACCATCTCACTATTCTCCCGGTATTGCATGGTTTATTCACTAGGTAGAGCAAGGCTTGGTGATCCGTAAAAAACACAAACTTGTTGGCTAGAAGATAATGCCGAAATTTCTTCACAGCATATATCATTCCTAATCCCTCTCGCTCTGTTGTGGTGTAATTCTTCTCTGCATGGTTGAGCTGTCGACTGGCGTAACAGATAGGAAAATCCATGTTTCCTTCTTCTGGCTGAGCCAGAATGCATCCTATTGCATATGCCGAAGCATCTATGTGCACATGGAATATCTTCTCCCAATCTGGTGATTTCAAGACTGGAGCAGTAATGAGTGCCTCTTTCAATTTCTTGAATGATTCCTCACACTCCTCTGTCCATTCAAAGTTCACTATTAGCCTGTAAAGTGGTTGGCCTATTATAGCGTACATGTAAATGAATCGTCTATAATATCCGCAATGTCCCATAAAGCTCTGTACTTGTTTCGCATTGGTTGGTCTAGGCATATCCACTATAACTTTTATCTTCTCTAAATCCGTGGATATTCCGTTTTGTGAGACAATATGTCCCAGAATTCTGCCCTGTCGGACCATAAACACACATTTCTCAGGATTGAGACAAATGCGATATGTCCTACATTTCTCAAATACTTTTCTTAGGTGTTCTAGATGCTCATCTCTCAGTAGAGAATGTACACATAAGTCATCCATGTATATTTCTAGAAACAGCCTTAAGTATTCTTTGAAAGCATGCGTCATCAGCCTCTGGAAGGTTGCGGGAGCATTGGTTAGACCAAAAGGCATAACCCGATAAGCATAAATTCCCCACTCCGTTGCAAAAGCTGTTTTATGTTGATCTTCCAGTGCTATGGCTAGCTGGTTATATCCTGAAAAACCATCAAGAAAGGAGTATGCTGTTTTCCCTGATACACGCTCTAGAACATGATCAGTTATCGGCAGGGGATAATTGTCCCTGATTGTTGCAGCATTCACTTTCTTTAAGTTGACACACACTCGGAGTTTTCCGTTCTTCTTAGGTACTACCACAATCGGAGATACCCAATCAGTGTGTTCAATCTCGTATATGAATTCAGCTTCCATTAGCTTATCTATCTCTTCCTTGATTCGCTTAGCAAAAGTATCATTATATGTGTATGGTCTCTGTCTGCTAGGCTTTGCGTCTTGTTTCAGTGGGATTGAGTGTTGGCATATCGATGGGTCAACTCCCTTTAAGTCCTTATAAGACCATGCAAACACATCCCTATACTCTCTGAGAAGACTCAAAAGTCTCTCTTCCTCGCTGGAGACAAATCTGTGGCTATGTACACCGGTCTAGGCGTCTCACCTGGAGCTGCTAAATCAACTTTTTTTGCATCCTCCGGTCCGTCATAAGATTCGTTCTCCTTCCTCTCTCGAATAGGTGGGGTTAATATCACCTTCCTATCCTCTATTGTGAATTTCCTATAGTGAGAGGGAACATCCATGTTTTCCTTGATTTTGACGTTTTCGTCCTCTCCACTCTCAATTTCTGTCGTCCAAACTTCCTTCAGAGTTTTCTTGAGCTCTCTGTACTTGTTTCTACGTTCTAACTTGGACTCCGTGTATTCTCTGTTGCGCTTGTTCTTTTCTGATTTTTCTGTTTCAGTTTTCGTTCCATTATTTTGAACTTGATTTCTTGAGCCTCTTTTGTCTTTTCGTAAGCTCTTTTGATCACTGCCTCTCATTCTTCCAGAAATCTTATCCTTAACACAATCTTCAGCCTTTACTAGCATTAGGAATTGATTTTTTCCTCTTATTCTAGGCATCGGATTGGTTCTAACCCCTTTTGTTTTTTTCTTTGCTCTATAGTGTTTCTGGCGTTGTTTAGTTTGGTTCGGAAAATCATAAAATCGGACATCCGTTATAGTTTCTTCGTTTCCGCTTGAATTGTCCGTTGACTCGTTGTCTGCTTCATTTCCCCACTCTGGATGATTGGGAATGTCGTGAAACACCTCTTCTTCATCTTCCTTTTCCAGTGTATCGTTCTTTTCAGTTTCTTTTTGAGTACAGTTCTCAACATGAAATACGGAACCACGTCGTACCCGTCCTTGTCGCAAAATTTCGTTGTGGGACCATCCGGAATTGCACAAACATCTAGGGTTGCTAGAATGTGTGTCCATTCTAATGGTTCAAACGTGTCCTCTGGAAAGGGTTCTCCTACATAAGTTTCGTCTTCGATAGCCCTTTCTAAAACACATTCTTCTCGTTTCAGACTTCCACATTTCGAAGCTCCACACATCCATAACTCCTTGGGTTTACCTAACCAAGCTGGAAATTCGGATCCCGCCAAAGTAGCTGAATCAAACTCCTCTACCGGTGTTCGGTTCACATCTTTGTAGCTATGGTCTTTCAGGTTCACACGTGTAGTGGTTTCCATATTTCTCAGGTATATGTGATCGTAGCCCCAATCCTGGACCATTTTCAACTGTCTCATGAATGGTCTTCCCAGTATGATATCATAGTTATTCTCCTTGCCAAAATCGACAATAGCAAAAGTATGTTCGTATTCAATGCCGCAAGAAGTCACTACAACTTTCTCTAATAACCCCATAGGTTTCTCCATGTGTCCATCTGCTAATTGGAGTTTCAACCTAGTCTTCCTTATTGCTGGTTTCCCCCATTTTTTCCAGATTTCTTTTGTAGCAATGGCTACCCCAGCTCCGCTGTCTAGTATTGCCATTGTGTTCACTCCTTGGAATTCAACTGGTAAGGTTGTATTCCCCTCTTCACCTTCGCAATACTCTCCGACCTTGTTTAAGGGTACAGGCTTAGCGTTCTTTTGTGGCTTGCTCAGCTCCTCAATGCTCTCTTGCAATCTCGATGTTGGATCTTTTATCCCAAATTTCTCCAAGCATTTTCCTACAGTGGTCCACATATGTGGTCTTAGCCTCAAAAGCTCAGCTAGAGTGATAGTGCATGTCACTGGTGTTGACAAAATCTCTATCAATCCTTGCGAGTCCATGACTTTTTCTGATGAGATTTTTCGTGAGGGAAGTGCTCTAATCTCGGATTTTGCTTCATACTCTCCTAAGTATGAAGGTAAGGTTTTCAGTGAATGAGGTTTGCTCTCCATTGTTCTAACAGAGCCCCCATCTCCCCAGTAAGATTGCAGATCCAAGTCCACTTGAGATCCTGCCTCAAATTCCACTATGGGAGGATTCCTGATGTCCTTTTCCCAATTTGTCTGATTAGCTTGGCAACTTAGCTCGTTTGCAAAGTTTGCCTCTCTCACTTGTTTCCAAAATTCATTGTAATCCTCATCTCTTTCGTAACTCCTCTGTATGACTGGATGAAAACTCTCTATCTCCTGATCGGTTGTGTTCAATACTATGCGGTCATCCTTTTGTGTATTTTCAGGCTTTTGTGCACTGGGAGTCTTTTCAGCTACCCGTGAAACGATAGTCTCTTGCTGAATTGGGTTTTCCTTTCCACAATTCATTGTTTCTTTTGGTGGTTCTAATAAGGCTTGTGCAGTCTCGATCATTCTCTGGCACATTTCAAGTCTCTGCTTTTCCAATTCCGCGTTTGGGTATGTCATCCACCTCTGTTCTTGTGTTTGGTTGTTCTTTAACCTAGCTTCGTAAGCTCTCATCAGTGCGTCCAATGGTTCGTGTACTTTGTCGACTAGCACTGATCCCCCTGAGCTTAAGCTCGTTGTTTCTTTGATACTCTTTTGTTTCGTTCTTTCCGGGCTCATCTCTCGTTTCCCGTTTTGACTCTCAAGTTTTTCTAATCTAGCTTTAGTTTGCTTTAGTTCCTCAGCTAGAATAGCGTCTTCACGTTCTTTTCTCAACTTCATGCGTGCTTTTCTAGCTTTCCATGTGTTTTTCTGACTCCGCGGTCCTTGACTAACCACTTCAGTCGCTAACTTTCCATTCTCAGGTTCTCTAGTGGTTTTCTTAGCTTGAGCTCTAGTAACAACTTGCGTTGGTATCAGAGTTTCATTTTCAGACCCACTGCTGGTAGGAATAGTTTCTAGCATATTCAATGTCGTCTTTTGCACTTTGTTTGGATTCTTTGAACAATCCTCAATGAAGTGAGTAACCCCACACTCAGTGCAATAAGCGTTAATTCTAATGATTTCCGTATGTGGGCAAACATTCATCAGATGGTCACCTCCACACTTGTAACAGGGTCCTAGTGCTGGTCTTGGTCCCATTTGATTCGTCCTTTGTGGATAGGATGGTCTTTGTCCTGTTAACCCTCCATGAGCTATGAACATCAATGTTCTTGCGTCCAAATTGTATCTCTCTTCATCAGAAGCACTTGTAACTGTTGGTGTTCCAACATTCCCCATCATGCCCCATGGTTCTGGTTGTTTTGGTTCTTCTGGTGGGTAATACACTGTCGGAGACATGTGTGCACCCGATTCTTCATAATAGGCTTGAACAGGCACTAAGGCTTGTTCTTCCTGATTCTCTAAGGTTGGTGCATATCTAATGCCCACTGGTCTTGCTCCTGGTAAAGGTGGTTGTTGTCCCAATACCGGTTGCGGTCTTTCTATCCCCATAGGTCCTGGTACATTTCCCGTTGGGTATCGAGGTACTGGATGTATCTGAGGTGGTGCTAATTGAGCAGGAGGTGCATACTGGCGCTCCCTTACATACCCTTTGTTGTAATAGCACTCCTCTGTTGGATGATTTGTCCATTTTTGTTCAATAGCACACCATTTCAGTGTTTTTGGCAATGGTTTTTGGTATGGTGCCATCCTTTTTAGAGCATCTTCTATCATTTGCTCTACATTTGGCATGGTTGTTGTTTGAACATTCTTTTTAGTGGTAGTCTCGCTCGCTACGGAGGAGGAGCTACTGGATGCAAAATCTGTATCCGCTGACACCTCTCCATAAACCGTACAGTTATCCACTAAGTACAATGCCTCTCTCGTTACTTGCTCGAAACTTGTACAAGCTTTCAAGTGCAAGTCCTTCTTGAGAGTGTCGTTCCTCAGTCCCTCAATAAAGAGAACAGATAGTCTGTCATCTTGTGGTCGTTCACGTACTGGACATCTCTCAATGTATTGTTTGAAGCGAAGTGAAGCTTCCTTCACTTTTTCGTGTTCTCTCTGTTTAAAAGCATATATTTGTGAGACCGTATTGTGCTTAATCCCTCGTTTTGAGAATTCCTCAGCAAACTCTCTTAGCAAATGGTCAATGTCATGGAATCCCCCTATGTTCATTGGTTGAAACCATGTCAATGCGGTACCTTCTAGAGTAAGACCAAATCCCTCGTATTGTGTATGGAAATCTGTTATCTGCTCAGCTCTTAAGACTTGCTTAAAGAGTGACACATGTGCATACGGATCTCCTGAACCACCATACTTCTTTGGCATACACTTGGCTACTTGAGATGGTCTCATACGTCTATGATCTGCTACCAATCTCATTGCTCCTGTGTCCCGGCTAAAGCTTTCTCTAGCATCATGGACTTCATGGGTTACCCTTGTCGGTTCCTCTGCCCTGAATCTACTACTGGGAGGTAAATGTGATGGTTCCGCTTCAAACCTTGGACCTGGAGTGGTATAGGTGGGGATTGGAACTGCACTACCTCGATTCGTCTCCATTGACTCTCTGGAATGTAATGATCCCATTGGTCCGAGCTTCGAGTCCCAAGGTTGACTGAAAGAGTCAGCAACCTGAGTTCTTTGTCCTCCTGTTGTCATTGAGTTTTGCACTCCAGTTGTTGGTGCTGGTCTATGTGAGCTAGAAGTAACATAATACTGATGTAGTGGTCCCCCAAAGTATGTATATCCTTCTAATTCTTTCTTGCCCATTGTTGAGTATTGCCTGCCATACTTATCGTAAGCGGCAATTTTCACTTCCGATCCCTCTGTGTAGGTAAAGACATAGAGTCTTTTTTGGTCTGTCAACTCTCCGGTGTAGGGTTCTTCACATCTATAATAGAGATCTTGCTCCCCATTATTATATTTGTATAGCCCCACATAGATGTTATCAGTGTTGATCCTTGTAGTTTCATTCTCTCTTCTTAACCTCGCATTAGGGAAGTTCATTATTGGTGCTTTCTCCTCGAGTTCTTCATCTATTTTGGCTTTGGTGCCCATCAATCCCCACTTGTCCACAATGTTAGGGTTTAGGACTACCAAGTACATGGTACCCTCGTCATCTAGATATCTATCTCCGCTATAGCTCACAGGCACTAAGTCCTTGAACTCACTAGGTCTATCTTCTATCTTTACACAATAGCGGTCCATTCCATCTTTGTAGATCTTGGCACCTTGCTCATTGTCGTACTGGTATTTTATGAACAATAGCTTCATGGTGGCGGAAGGGTTTGATGATCCTGCTGCCATATTTTCTCTGTTGTTCAGGTTCAAGTGTTCCAAGTTTTCGGTGAAAATCTCGTAAGATCTCTCCGAAGAAGTATCAGAAACACTTCCTTCAAAGATCGGCTCTAATGGTTGCACCCAACTTTGGTTTACACTTCCCTCGGTTGATATGACACTTGCTGGTTCCCCTTGTTTTGGTTGATTATTCCGGAGATTCCTGCCCGATCTCAAATTCATCAATTCCCCTAAAGGACTGTAACTTTTCCGTCTCGGCAATTTGTTTTCCCCAAGTTTTTGTGGTCAGAATTGATCCAAACTGATTGATACTTGTCAATTGTTTAATCTTGTCAGTTGGACAACTTCTGTTTCATCAAGTGAGAATTTTGTTACTGTTATGCTGAAAAAGACATTATACACGTATGATGTCTTTTTTCACAGATTTTGACTATTTTGGTTATGCTCACTCTCAGTGGCCCCTTTATGCTCTGTTCACTCACAAAATTCAGTTTGAACTCTGTTTGAGCAAGTTATGGCTAGTTCAGGCTTTTCTTGGCAATTTTCCGCTTTTGACTTGTTTTTTGGGTCAATTGTGATCCAAATGGGATGAAACTTGAAATATAACCTCTAGACAGCTATTACAATGGATCTGTGTTAGCAAAGTATCAAAATATGTCCAAAATTAGTTCAAAGACATCATACGCGTATGATGTCTTTTTCATCAATTTGGGTCCAAACTTGATATTTATGCTTCCTACAATGCCTGTAACAATCTTGTCAGGTCAGATATCAAAAATAAGCAGTGGAAGTGCCAAAAGACATTATACGCGTATGATGTCTTTTGTCCCAGATTTTGACTATTTTTGGTTTTAAGCCTTCTCCAATGTTTATAATTGAGTTTCAAGTGTTTTTGTCAGGTTTGAATGTAAAAACAAGATCTGAATCCAAAATTTCCTATTCTTTGCGTTTCTTGGACTCCGACTTGTCTTTTTTGGGTTTCTTTGAGTGTTAATGCCCTTGTTTTAAGTTGATCTTAGGGTAAAACCCCCTTTCTAAACACTCTGGCAATGTCAAATTTTCAATTTTAGTCTCTGTTTAGGTTCTAAGACATCATACGCGTATGATGTCTAAAGTTGCAGATTTCCAGTTTTTCAGCACAGAACTCTTCCAATAGCTCTTTTAAGTGCTCAGCAACAATCAGTTACACAGAAAATTTTTCTGAACTTTGTCTATTGCATATTTCACTACCAAAGAGACTTTTTCAGTGATCTAACATGCAATCAAACACATCAAGCAAATAGAACACCAATTGATAGCTCTAGATCAGGATCAAATCAGGCCCTACCTAAGCTACTTCTAATCATAAAATGGATTTTTTGCAATTGAAAATATAAAGAGATTTACTACCACACAAGGAGTAGCAAATGCTTTTTATGTCAACAACCACTTAAACACCATAAAAAACAATCTAATCTAAGCTAAACTAAAAATACTGTCAACACGGAAGACCCAGGAATACCCCACTTCCTAGTATCTCTCGAGACCTTCGGAGTCCACCACTCCTAGATCTTTTCTAACTAAAGTATACAAAGTAGTTTATACGACTCACCTCGTAGGATTAGTCTAAGGTCACCTACTTAGGGCTCTCGTCCCCGGCAGCGGCGCCAAATGTTAAGGCGGTTACGCCGCTAGCGGAAGCTAAATAGCGAGAACTCAACCAACAACAGAATTTGTCAGACGAGGACGGAGCTTGACCCGCAGGCGCATGGAAACAACTAGGTGGGTGTCAAATCACCTACTCGACCTTCTAATGACAATCACTACTAAGGAAATCAAATCTAAGTTCTAAAATACGCAAGTGACTGAAATCCGTACTACGAACGAATGCTATACGAAACAGGATCTAGAATCATCGAATCGATCTCAAACTCAAGGGGAAGTCTATGCACTAGGTAAGAACAACACCCTAAAGACTTGAACTGCAAAATCAACCTATAACCACTCCGTGCGGTAAACGCGTATGAAGACAGGCCGAAAAATACAGGTGACCGAAACTTGACCCCGATGGTACGAATGTGTAGCTCTACTCGTTGTGGTTCTATAGATATGCTGCACACTCTATTCCGACACACGAGTGAAAGTGCTTTGGAGACCGGGTGAAAAGCCTCCCTGCCCTACCTTTGCTGCTAATTTTCAAGAAGTTATCTCAATCTAAGGAAACTATCTTAGTTGATGATGTGCTGCACATTAATGGTGTCACTTTCATTCGTCATGCTGATTATGGTAATAGCATCCAATTGTTGCTTGCTAAAAGGCTCAGCATTGTACAAAGTGTTGCCATCACGCCTTACGTCTTCACAGATGCATCAGGAAGAGTCGAAGTGATCCGAGGTGCTGACCTTCTGTGGCTGATCAGGCTCATTGGTCCCAAGGTGGTGCAACTAAGCTAGGCTCTTGTGTGTAAGTATGGATGCCAATAATGAGAATGATGATCCCCGCATGTTTCCTTTTCATTTTGTGGTTCATATCCATGTGAATATTTGTATTGATAGAAAAATCTTTTATCAGCAAAGAATAGCCCTGTTGTTTGGAGCCGAGAGACTTGGGGAAATCTTGCGCTCTCCTCATCCTGTCATTCTACCCTTACTAGACTATTACCATTCCTTTGATGTGTCGATCTTCATCCTATTTTGAGCTAAGTTGTGCTAAAGCTCCAAATTGTAATTACCATACTCTATTTTAAAATAAATTGGAGCTGTTTGTGTAATTGTTTACTCTCTCACTTATGGCCTTCCCTAATTTTTATGGTAAGCCTGGGGAGGTTGCTCCAGAATTTTTGGATAATTTGGAAATAGCCTTTTTGGTATCAGGAAGGGATGACGAAGCTACTAAGTTAAGGGCCTTTCCTTTGGTCTTGAGGGAAGGTGCAAAATTATGGTATCAAACTTTGGCACCTGAAGAAAGAAGAGACTGGGAGTCCTTAAAGATGGCCTTCATCGAAGAATTTCGCCGCCATGAGCCTCCAGAGGAGATATGGAGACAGCTCTTAGAGCTACGCCAAACATCAACCAATGACTATAGAAGCTATGAAGGAAAGTTTTCCAACCTGTGGGAGAAATGGTGTGCATCACTAGGTGAAGGAGAAAGGGCGCCAGAATGCCTAAAGAAGGACTGTTTCCTGGTAGGGCTTTACCCCATCCTTTGAGAAAAGGTAAAAGGTAAATTCCCAGATACCTTTGATAAAGCTATGACTTATGCGAGGGAGAAGGATATGAAGTTAACATTCCAAGCTCAACTACAAGGGGGAATGGAGCCTCCACCGCTAGCTCAACCTACGGCAAGGGTAGTAGCAGGGACAAGAGCAACAGACCAAGAGTCCTCTCAACAAGAATTACTTCAACAAATCACCAATCAACTAGAGAGCCTGTCCATCAATCTGGTTCAAGGTGTAAGGGCTCCCCAGCTAGGAAATGAACGAAATAGACAAGAAGAACAAAGGCAAGCACGTGAGTACATTTGCTACAACTGTGGAGAGGTAGGTCACGGCATGTATTATTGCCCCCATCCACGACGCTATCAAGGAAATGGTAATCAAAGACGGCCTCCTCGCCACCAAGTCACTCCTCCTCGAGCTAGGCCACTAAATGGACAAAATGCACACGTGGCTCCACCAATCCAAATATTGAGACCCCCTCCTCCACCACCACAAGCACCAGCAAAGATCCCTCCACTACCATCGGGAGGGGAGGACAGGGCTATCTCTGTCATAAGTCTTGACAATGGTAAGGATAAAGGGAAAGAAAAAATGGAGGAAGCTGTTGCCATGCCAATAAAGAGAGTTAGGAGACAAAGAACTGATGAAATGGAAGCTTCAGAGCCGGATAAAGGGAATGAGGGTTCCTCCCAAGTGATAGGAGACAAGAAAAGGAAGAGTAGGTCAAGGAGGCACATAGGAGTAGAAGACTTTCCACTTGGGGTAGGATCCATACCTTACGACTTGGTAGCAGATGTGAGTAAGCAAGGACCAAAGATTTCATGGCAGCAACTCCTCCACCTTTCCCCAAAGATGCGTAGAACCTGGTCTAAGATGGTCAGCACCAGGAGGGCTAAGGCAAAGTCAGTTGGGTCTATTAGTGCAAGAGGCATGAAGGATATCGTGCCAGTCATTGATGCAGAGATTAAGAGTCAGCGAGTCTCCAATGTGTACGTAGATGGTGGAGCCGAGACTTGTGTTATGACAGAGAAATTAATGCATAGGTTGGGTTTGGAAGTAAACGAGCAAACTTCCTTACAAGCTAAGATGGCAAATAATGTAAGGGTGGCTTGTGTGGGAAAGGTTAATGGAGTGAAGGTTTTAGCTTTTGGTGTTGCAATCTCAATTGATGCTTATGTGATCCCAACTAAGGGGGAGGGCTATCCGCTAATCCTTGGAAGACCTTGGCTTATGGCTATGAAAGCTAGGCAAGATTGGGAGACAGGTTCCCTTGAGTTGCGACCAAATCATAAGGTAGGTGGCAAGCAACAAAAAATTGTGTATGACATGAAGCAGGGTAGACAACAAGACCTAGAGATGGAGACTTCTATGGATGAATGGAGCACAAGCAGCTGCTCTTCATCTGAGGATGAGTCATCTGAGGAGGATGCTAGCTCTTTGGAAGTCATGGGTATAATACTGCGAAACCCAGAAGGAGAAGGTGGTCAAGACTCTCTAAACAAGGAAGAAGCCACAGGCTTAGAGGAGATGCTAGCTAAGGACCTACTAGAAGAAGAGAGAGAACCCTATTTGCAGGTACTAAAGAAGCATGCTGGCCTCTTTATAACTGATTACGAGCACATTAAAGGAGTGACGGTAACCCAACACCATATCCAATTAAAGGAAGGTGCCAAACCAGTGGTGCAAAGGCTAAGGAGATTAGGGCTAGTGCAACAAGATGCACTCTTAAAAGAAGTAAAAAGATTACTCAAGGCAGGATTTATCTACCCAGTGGAAGATTCTGAGTGGGTGTCTCCAGTTGTGGTAGCACCAAAGAAAAATGGGAAGTGGAGGGTATGTGTGGATTACAAGCCTCTAAACGCAGCCACAAAAAGGGACCATTTTCCTTTGCCTTTTCAAGATGAAATACTAAATGAAGTGGCTGGTCATGAAAGGTACACAGTGTGTGATGGGTACTCAGGCTACTTCCAAATCAGAATTGCAGATGAAGACCAAAGAAAGACTACCTTCATAACACCTTGGGGGTGTTTTGCTTATAGAGTTATGCCTTTTGGTTTCACTAATGCCCCATCTACTTTCCAGAGGTTTATGAACTTGGTGTTTCAACCTTACTTTGGTAAGTCCATACGAGTCTTCATTGATGATTTTTGCATTTACAGCTCTAGGGAAGTACATCTGTCCAAGGTTGATGAAGGTTTCACCCGTCTGGCCCAATTGGGTGGGCAATTGAATAAAGACAAGTGCCACATAGGTGAGAGCAAGGTCACTCTACTAGGCCATGTTGTGTCTCAAGATGGTATTGAGGCTGACCCTGAAAAGGTAAAGACATTGTTAGCTTTACCTACTCCTTCAAACGTGAAGCAACTAGTCTCCTTCATTCAAAAGGTTCGCTACATGGGACGATTCATACATCTCCTTTCTCAAGCAATCTATCCTTTGCAGTAGCTCACTAAACACACTACATTGACATGGAGTGAGGAGGGTGAAAGGTGCTTTCAAGAAGTTAAAACCATTTTGAGCTCATTGCCTGTCGTCCTACAACCCACATGGGGTGAATTATTCTATGTAAATCCTAGTGTAGGTCCAGAAGCTCTAGGAGCTGTCTTGATGCAAAAAAGACCCAAAGACATCTCTCATGAGACCAGTCTACTTCTCTAGTAGAGTGATGACAGCTGTTGAAAAGGGTTTCAGCGCAACTGAGCAATTGGTGCTAGCTCTTAAGTTTGCAGTGGAGAAGTTTCGGGCTTACTTACTTCCGAGACAATTTGTGGTGATCACAACTGAGGAGGTTTTTCCATATGCCCTATAACACATGGAATTGTCTCAAAGAATAGGAAAGTGGGTGGTGCAGCTTCAAGAGTTTGACTACACACTACAAGTAGAGGATTCCACCCGTGCTTGTTTGGCAGATGTCCTCACACAAAGGTGTTATGAGAAGGCCAAGAAAGAGGCACCTAGTAAGGTACCGCCTATCCCGGAGCCTGAAGTTCTACTGGGAGCACACAGTCTGTATTTTGATGGGGCTTACAAGAGGACCAAAGACAAGGCATCAACAGACATAGTAATATTAGGTCCAGAGAAGGAGAAGATCTTTGCAAAAGGGTTTCATCTAAAAGAGGTTCATTCTAACAATGAGGCAGAGTACCATGCCCTTGTTTTAGGGTTGCAATGTTGTCTGTGCGCTCCTTGCCGCACTGTCGAAGCAAGGGACTTGCCAATACACCGTGTGCGAGCCACAAACGGCTCCAAGCACACAACAAGCCTAAACTAGCAAGCTCAAGAAAACAAAGGGTGTGTCACTCACCGCTCTACGCTCGCCTTCGTGGTGGATTCCTCGCCGCGATGAAGAAGAAGCTGCAGTCGTGCCGCGCTCAACCGCTTCGCCGCCGTCGTGCCTTCGTAATGCTCGATCGCACACACACTCTCCCTCTCTCTCTCTCACACACACACACACACAAGGAGGTGAAGAAGAAGAAGATGGAGATGGAGCAAGAGCACTCTTCAATTGCACAAATGAGAGAATGAGTAAAAATTAGGTTTAGTTGGCTTTTATAGGAGCTCACCCCATTCACACTTGGGCGCCCATGCTTAACCAACTAATCCCTTGAATGTCCAAGTTAAAGTGCGCCTCTCATCGGCGATCACTCTACCTTTCCCTATTGGTCCGACAAGCCCGGTACCTGACTCTACCAAATACATAATACACGTCCATCGTAGGCGATAGGGTGTCCGTGTGCCGTGATGGTTAACATGCCCCCCTTCCTGATGTAGATTCCGTCCTCGGAAGCTATTGAGTTGAAGCTGGGTCGTCGAGGTGGAAGAGCATTTGAGATGAATGTCCTTAGCCTTCTTCAGTCACTGCAAAATCAAACAACATTGGCACAGTAATTGCATTCTCTTAAAAAGCATATGCAGTTTTAGATAGAAAAATTGATTGGTAAAAGAATTTCAAACAATTTGGTAGCAATGAACATTAAATTGCAATGTAATCAAATGCATAAACAGATGTAAAGGTAAAAAATTAAACAAGTCTGGGGTCGCTAATTTGACGGTCGAAAAGCACTAGAGATCGAATATTAATACCATGGGTAAGCTTCTTAAATTTCTGTGGTCAATTAAGTTGTTTAATCGCGAGAGCCAAGTATTCATGTTCGAGGGCTGACTAGAGGCTATACCTAGAAGACTTTGTAGTTAAGCTACCATAAAAGGAATTTCTCATGAAATCATCACCTGACTGATTACTTTTTCTTTGACCCCTCAAAGTCTTTTCACAGTGATTCAATTATGATGTGTGTGCTTATTTTGTATGCCTTGGGTTTTTTGCTTTTCAAGGAAAAGCGCCCACGCTGGGAACCTCTAGGGATCTAGTACCATAGGCAATACATGTGAGTGAAGTACCAAATCAAGCTGAGATTTCTCTTCCAGCTTAAAATTTTACATTGTGGCACTTTGATTTTTTGCTTGTTCATTTTCAGCATTTAAATTTTGTAACTTTGGGAGTTCATATAACACTGTTACATCCCCCAGGCTCATCACATTAGTAAACTCCCTTTATAATACTTAAACTAAAGGTCAATAGGGTTAAGCCCACTAGAAAGCCCTAGTACATTTCATACAATGCTGCCTAAATCGGATTAAGAACCTAAGTAACCATTGTTTATTAGGAAGGCATTCCCCATGGTATTAAGAGAAGATTTCTAATACCTAGCTTGGTCAAACTAGCTTAGTCGGACTGCTTGATTTTTACACCTAAACAAGTGATTATGACAAAAGATTGCATTGAATTAAATGTTTGATACTAAGCCAATGCGCTGAATATTATGCTACCAATCACAATCAAAGCAGACAAACATAGATGCAAAAAGATAAGGGCAATGCTAATGGACAAGAAACACCTGTTTGTGTTGATGGTCGCGCTTGATATGAAGTGTGAACGAGAGAAAGGTTCCATGAAGGTCCAAATCCTATCAATAGCAACACGCTCCTGTACACACTATGAAACACAAACAATACCTCCAGGAGGCACATCAGTGGGAAAAGAGAACTTTGTTAATCACTCAACTCTAAAACAAAAACACTCCTATCGTACTAATCTTACCTACCCTCCATCACTCAAGTGATGAGGATCAAAGGTGTTTTATGGCATAGGTTTCTGTTTCACTGTACCAAATGTGACATGTGTAGGTCTGAGTCAATGTTTTGACTTTTAATGTGCATACTCGTTTGCTAATTGCTCTTGCTCTTTTTTTTTTTTTTTTGGTGAGTATAAAGATTTATATGTACATTCCCTAAGATTGGAATTGAGAGGTCAGGGAAAAAGGTTGAGAGGGAAACAAGTGAATGATGACTGTCAGCAAACACTCCCCCCTTCCTTGGGTAGATCATACCATTTGAAATGAGCTTGTCACCCTTTGAAACCAATTGTTCCAGTTGGTAATAGGTGAGGATTTTTGCCAGTAGTTTTCTATTACCCTAGGTGCCTCGTCAAGCTGCAAGGGTGGTAAGGTACTCTCCCAGGATTTGCAACGTTGTTGTAGGTGGTGAACTTACCCGGAAGGTGCAAACTCTTTCGTGCTTGGATGGATATGTACAGTGGTAGGTGGAGGTTGTGTCGAAGCTTCTATTTGCATATAGGAACTACATGAAGAGCAAGAAGCTTCATTTGATTTCCCTGTTCCTGAGCTAGGTGGAACAAATCGTTCTTTCTTTGGTACCCAAACTAGCTCTAGAACGGGTGTGTAACATTCCATGATTTTTTCCTTTCCGCGATTTTCAATTTGTTTTGGAGCCACAGGATTGGGTTTACATGGGCCAGGTGACAGGTAAGAGCACAATCTACGTTTTGGCACCCAGATTTGATCATTTCCTTGATAGTAGCCTTGGGCTTCCAATAGTCGTTTAGGGATCCACCGCAACATTTTCTTACTTTTCTTGGAGCGAGTGGTACGTTTCTTACAAGGCTTCTGCTTTTTAGCACTAGTTATGGTCACCAAAGAAGCTTTAGGGACCCACTTGTATGTTTTCTTCGTTACATTAGGATGAGTCTTGTCGGAAGCGATATGCATTGCTTGTAGCATATTTAAGGGTACATGCATTTCATCCCCCTCAGGTGTTACCCAGGTCGTCCCCCTATTTCCCCAAGTGTCTATGGTTGATGCTAGGTGGACCCAATCCACATTGTCTGATTCCGTCATACCCGGTAACACATCCATATAAGGAGAATCTTGGCCAATGTCTGTATCCTTCTTACAAGTGTAACAATATTGTAGTGGGGCCGAGTGAACTGTGGTGTCAGAGCGATGATCAATAATGGTTTTACTCCCTAAGGGGTGTACCTTACCAGTCACCAAATCCACTCTAAGGACAGAGTCTTGGAATTGCAAATAGACATGATTTTTAGACCAATCGTGAACCATTTGTGCTTCCCTCATGAATGGTCGTCCTAAAATCATTTCATATGACATAAGGTGTTTAGAGAAATCCATTACAATGAACGTATGTCGTACCTTGTGTCCTAGAACTTTGATCTTAAGATCCTTGAGCATCCCCATAGGTTTGGCTATGGTACCATTTGCCATCTTTACCACAATGTTAGTAACACTGAGGCGGGGTTTTCCCATGGATTCCCAACAATCTTTTGTAACGATGCTAACTCCCGCACCACCATCAAGAATTCCCTTTATAGTTAATCCCTTGGTAGTGATGGGTAGGGTCGCATTAGACTCGTCGCCTTCAAAATACTGGCCTAATTCGTTAATGGGTACCTCGATCACAGACTCGTGTCCATCTAAGTCAAGTGATTGCACATGATTTTCCTCATCAATCATAATCGAGTCAGGCCTATTTGGTTGCGCAAACTGCGGTAATCCCGTTCGTAGCTCTCCGTTAAGGAATGCTCGAAGTGCAAGGAATAACTCAGGATCTCCATACAGCTTTGATATGATCGTGGTTCGGACCTCAGAAGACATGAAGTCCACTAGTTTGGCAACATTCATTGGTGTTTTGCAGGGTGTAGGTCCTTGACTAGGAACTGGTGAGGATGGAATCTCATATTCCTCAATGGGATCAGGTATTCCTTCGTTAAACATCCTTTCCAACAAGAAGGGTGTATGCTCACTTTCTGATGTCCTGTCCTCACTCCCTTCTTGGATGATACTAGATATGGCTAACGGTCTATGGTTCATGTGGGGTGGATGAACTTGCGTGGGAAACACTGTGTCATGAATTTTGATATGCATGGGTTCTGGTTCTAGTTTCCTTTGAGTCTCCTCCACTAAACCTCTTAGATGTTTCACCTGCTTAATCTCGTCTACAGGGTTTGGGTACGTCCCAATCTTCTTTTTACGATTCTTCCCTTTTTGCCCCTGCGATTTATCTTGGGGGTCTTGGATTGGATTTGGAAACACTTGTGGTGTTTTCAGAGGCTCTTTATGGTTTTCTCTTATTCGGTTTTCATTTGGTTCCATGTTACGGTTTTCTTTGTCGGTCTTTCCTTTGTGGTATTGGTTCTAGTCTCCATTGTCTCGACTGAATCTGAATCATCCTCGAGGTCATTCATATACACGGGGTCATCTCCTGTTCCTATGTTTGTTTTGGAACTTGGCTTTGAATTTTCCGTATTCTGCGACTTCTTCCTTCGTGTCTTCTTTTTCTTTGCTTGGATAACTGACGCGGTATCTCTCTCTTCGAGGATATGGCCTGGCCCTTGAAGCATGGACCGTGTAATCGCATAAGCGGGTGCGACGGGTGGTATTGGTGATGTCACACTAGCAATTTCGACCAAATTCAGGGGTGTGATTTTAGGCGCATTTGGGTTATAGGGGCATTGGGCAATCAAGTGATCTATGCCACAACGATTACATGTGAGTATTGGCATTGCAGACGTGCTCCCTTGATTCATTTGCATCTGTGCAGCATTCTTTTGCAGCCTAATAGGGCACTCCGCTACTCGATGTGGTCCACCACACTCGTAGCATTGAAGAGGTGGCCTCCTAGCCTGGGTGTTGATATTTTGACCTCTGGATGCGAGAGCAGCAGCTTGATAAACCGGCTTGACTTGTCCCCAACAATCTTCCATGTAGTATATAGGACATTCTTCCAATGTATCAAGTCCGTAGGCAATACTAGTGTCTATTTCCTCCTCACAACCATCTGCATAAGCATTAGATGGCTCGCAACCCACTTGGTTCATAGGGGCGACTCTTGGATGCGGGGGCTGCGGTCCTAGCACAGGAGGTGGTAACGGTGTAGCTTGTACAACATTTTGAGATCTAGGGACCATGTGTTGCGGTAGTTGCTCAACAGGTGGAGTAGGCATCAATACAGGAGCTCGAGGCGCATCCGTCCAGGCTACAGGTGGTCTATTTTCCATCATACGTTTGATCATTAAACAATCCTTAGCTTGGTGACCATACCTACCACATGCGTTGCAAGTTCCATTAAATTTTACTCTAAACGTAGGGCACTCACTAGTGCTATGTGGACCTAAGCAAATGGAACACCATTGTTGCTCCCTTCTTGGATACATGTGACTATTTTGAGGGGGTCGATTATCCTTAAGAGACTCTTGGATTGCCTTGGTGAGGTCTGTCAAGAATGTCTCAAATACCTTTGGCTCATTGACAATGGGCTTTGCAGTCATGGGTTCATACTCAATGGCTTGTGAGCTAGTGGATCTCGTGTCAGTAGACACCCTCATGCCTGCTATCATCAAGTTGTCCTCTAATTGGATTGCATTGGCAGTGACATCTTCCCAGGTTGTGATACCTCTAATCACTAGTCCATTATAGATTCCTTCATTCCTCAACCCTCGAATGAATCGATCAAGCAGTTGGTTATTGTTGAAGCGCTCATTTACAGGGCAGCGAGAGTTTAAGTGCTTTAGACGACTAATGAAGTCCCTTACTGACTCTCCTTCCTTACGTTCGGCCTTCTGTAGCTGAGATGCTACACCCCAAAGCACACCTTCTCGTATGTACTCCTTTAGAAACAACCTTCGAAGGGTAGGGTAGATTGTTTTCTCGTCCACCCTTAGGGTCCTATACCAATCTCCAGCCTTCCCACTTAATGTCAAGATTAAGGCATTGCACTTATGTAGTTCGTTGCGTTCCCCTAAGGAATCACATACTTGTTCAAACACTTCAATGTGTTTCCTAGCATCTTCGTCCCCATTGAATTTTTGCGTGAGTTTGGCAATTTGTACTGCCTTACTTCTAGGCTCTCTATCAGATGCATGACGCATATTTTCCGCGATAGATTGACCTATGGTTTGAGCAAACGCTGCCAAGTCACCTATGTGAGGAGGCAGGGCCGGTGGAGGTACTCTTGAAATCATATGTGGGAGAGGAACGGGTACCGGTCTTGGCATATGTGTGGATGATGCAGGATATGGAACATAACCGGGCATAGGTCCACTCGGATAAGAGCTAGGGAGCGGCACTCGAGGAGCATAAGCAAGTGGTACAATTGGAGGTGTGGGGGCCATGTGTGCATAAGGGGCTAGAGGCACATATGGTGGAGGCCCCATATTAGGTACTACGACACTAGGTAGTGGCACTGCGCTAACCGTAGATGTCATCGGTACATTCTCTGTCAGGCTTATCCCTGGAGTGAGCACTGTGTTTTCCTTGATAGAGGGTTGAGCCAAGTTAGGGAAGCTAAAGTTTTCGCTCGGAGGCTCAGATTGCATAGAGATCCCAGGTGAAATGACGTAAGAT
Source organism: Adiantum capillus-veneris (assembly GCF_014529385.1). Lineage (NCBI taxonomy): Eukaryota > Viridiplantae > Streptophyta > Polypodiopsida > Polypodiales > Pteridaceae > Adiantum > Adiantum capillus-veneris. Next base: position 28,230,635 of record NC_140953.1, on the reverse strand, counting down.
GGGTCCATGGGGCTCATTAGAGGAGTCTCCATTTGAGATAGAGTAGGCTGTTGAGCCTTGCTCGTATCCAGAAATCTCATGGGGCCAATTGAGAGTATATTTACCCCTTGGTTTTGCCTTTCTGATTGAATAATGCCATGGATAACATTACAGATCATTTTCTGTTGATCTTCGATGCTCGTGGCACTAGAGGTGGATTGTACAATCTCTATCCATCCTACATGGTAGGCGTGGCCAGAGTGTAGATCCGTCAACACCTCAGTGTGGAGGTCGTATGTCCAATGATCATTAATGAACAATCCTTCTAGAGTCGACGTGTTAACGGTTTCTTGTGAGGTAGAAGCAATGTTGCTCCCCGTGGTTTTACTTGCCACCAACGGTACTCTAGAGGGAACTTCTGAAGGAGGCAGCTCAACAGGGCCTTCTTGGTAAGAAGTTGGTAGGATATCCACATGGACACTCTTTGGGGGTGTGGGGTCCACGTGCGATGTGAAAGGAGATTCCACTTCCCCACCCCCTTCGCGTGCTTCATCTGCATCAGGTTCCGAGCGAGTAGCTCTACCTAATGTTTCCATGAAACGGCTAAACATACTAGTACTAGGCTGTGGAGCTTCGGGAGGTGCATGGCCTTCTCTCTCAGTGTTTTGGTTAGGGTATGCTTCCATGATTTCTGAGTCGGAGGAGGAATCACTAGCGGCTATTTTAGGGTCTTGGGTGGTGCTACCTTGTGTCCCCGCTGAGGGTCTAGAGCTTATCGTGGATGGGTAATGGGTGTCCGTATGAACAGAGGCACCCTCAATATGCTCGTGTTCTAGCACCCGCCCAGAGCGTAAGTGCATGTGCTTTTGATACCCTAAGGTGTCAAAAAGCTGCTCTAGGAGGCCTTGTGACTAGTTTTTAGCGTGTTTTTTGTTTGTTTTTTTGCTAGATTTTTTAGAGCGTGTCGTGGAATGGGCCGTGTGATAGCTCAAAACGAGCGTATCGGTCAGAGGGTCGTGCCGTGCTTTACAGCCCTCCGTTTGGTCACTCTATGCCCTCGAAATCCCTAAAACTGTCAATTTCCAGTAGGGAACTAGGCCCAAACTAGAAAGTCTAAGGGTGCAAGTGGGAAGAGAAAGGAGGAGAGTGGAGGACTTGTCCCACATACTCTCATTCTCTCTTGAGGGAGTAGGGTATATATATAAGAGTGAGTTTAGTATATATCATAAGACTGAGGACTGAGGCTTGGGCTTGGGCTTGGGCTTGGGTTGGTCTTTTATACAAACCAACCCGTACGTTTTTTATTTTCGAAAAAACTTTCGCCGCCCGCTCACTCGCGTTTTAATTTTTTTATTTTTTTTTCCCCTTTTTTTTAACTTTTTTTTTTGGAGAAAAAATAAAAAACTTTTCTTTTTTTTGTGTGCAGAAAATACAGAAATTGAAAACGCAGGTATGCAAAAAATGCAGAAATTGCAAAAAATTGCAGAAATTGCAGGAAAAAACGCAGAAATTGCAGAAAATGAAGAAACTGCAGAAAATTAAAAAAACGCAGAAATGCAGAAAATTGCAGAAATTGAAAACGCCGAACTTGAAAATGCAGAAATTGCGGAAATTGAAAAAACGCAGACAAAAGCAGAAATTGAAACTTGACAGCAAATGCAGAAAACGCAAAAAACAGAAATCTCCACACACTCCTTCCCTGCCTTTCCTATGATAGAAATTGCACCACAAGGAAGCGTAAAGTGCTAACCGAGCTTAGTATAGGGCATATCCCCGGCAGCGGCGCCAAAAATGTGCGCTCCTTGCTGCACTGTCGAAGCAAGGGACTTGCCAATACACCGTGTGCGAGCCACAAACGGCTCCAAGCACACAACAAGCCTAAACTAGCAAGCTCAAGAAAACAAAGGGTGTGTCACTCACCGCTCTACGCTCGCCTTCGTGGTGGATTCCTCGCCGCGATGAAGAAGAAGCTGCAGTCGTGCCGCGCTCAACCGCTTCGCCGCCGTCGTGCCTTCGTAATGCTCGATCGCACACACACTCTCCCTCTCTCTCTCTCTCACACACACACACACAAGGAGGTGAAGAAGAAGAAGATGGAGATGGAGCAAGAGCACTCTTCAATTGCACAAATGAGAGAATGAGTAAAAATTAGGTTTAGTTGGCTTTTATAGGAGCTCACCCCATTCACACTTGGGCGCCCATGCTTAACCAACTAATCCCTTGAATGTCCAAGTTAAAGTGCGCCTCTCATCGGCGATCACTCTACCTTTCCCTATTGGTCCGACAAGCCCGGTACCTGACTCTACCAAATACATAATACACGTCCATCGTAGGCGATAGGGTGTCCGTGTGCCGTGAGGGTTAACATTGTCTTTCTCAGGGCATCACAAAGCTAAATGTTTTTGGTGACTCCATGTTGATTGTTAAGCAAATGGTTGGTGTATGGGCCTGTAAAAATGACAAATTGTCTGTTAAGATGAGGGAAGCAAAGGCCTTGTTGAAGGGTTTTAAAGAAGTTCGAGTGCACTTTGTACCTAGAGATCAAAATCGAGAAGCACATGCCTTAGCAAGTGAAGAACTACAAACTCTCATAGTAGGTGCTATCCTTGTGAAAAGTCCTTTATACCAGGGAAAGGAGGAGCTGCATGATTTACTTTACTTTCTTGAGCATTGTGAAGCACCCTCTGGTATGAGTAAAAGTGAACGTAGGTGGTTGGCAAAAAAGGCTACCAGCTATAGCTTAGTGAATGAGGACTTGTATTGTAGAGGGAAAGATGCTGTCTTAAGGAGAGTTCCTGCATCCCAAGAGATAAAGGATATTTTGTTTAGTTGTCATGAAGGTGTGTGTGGTGGCCACTTTGCACAAGAGATTACTAGATGTTGTCTTAAGGAGAGTTCCTGCATCCCAAGAGATAAAGGATATTTTGTTTAGTTTTCATGAAGGTGTGTGTGGTGGCCACTTTGCACAAGAGATTACTAGCAGAAAGATTTTACAAGCAGGGTTCATGTGGCCAAGCCTCCATCGAGATGTACAACATTGGTGCCGCACATGTGAGGTTTGCCAAAAAGCTGGACCAAGGCGTCTTACCCATGAAAATCAGCATCCAATCAAAACCTATGGGCCATTTGAAAAATGGGGGATAGATGCAATAGGGCCACTACCTTGCACTCAATCAGGGAAGGAATACATCATTATGGGGGTGGAGTACATGACCAGATGGGCAAAAGCTCGTCCCACAAAGCGCATCACAGCCAAGGACGTGAGTGATTTCATTTTTGAATGCCTTTGTTGCTGTTTTGGCACACCTTTGGAGATTCTCTCGGAAAGGGGACCGGGATTTCGAGCTGATTTAGTCGGGCAATTGATGAGCAAGTTAAAAATCAAGCGCAGGCACTCTACACCATACTACCCTCAATGCAATGGTCTTGTGGAAAAGGTAAATGGTCTTATATGTAAAATCATCACTAAGCAAGTGTATTTACATCCTAAGGCATGGGACAAACACCTAGATGCAGCACTTTGGGCCTACAGAACATCCTTTAAAACATCCTTGGGGTATACACCTTTTCACTTGGTTTACGGGCAAGAGGCACTATTGCCTATAGAAGTGGAGCTAGCGAGCCTCCGAGTTCTAAAAGCACATCAAGAGGATAGTCAAGAGAAGCAGGTGGAAGGAAGAATCATTGATTTGGAGAGGTTAGGGCTAGATCGAGAGTCAGCAGTGAAGTACTATGCAGCCCAGGCAGAGAAGAAACGAAAGAAGTATCAAGGAAGGTTCTTTAGTGCTCAGATACGACAATCGCTTTGATCGCAGGAAGGATGGTAAGTTCTTGCTTAAGTGGGAAGGCCCTTTTGTAGTGATACAGAGGTTCTCAAATGGTAGTTACCAACTAGGCGACCTAGATGGTAAGGTACATCAGACCCCGGTAAATGGTTGGCGATTGAAGGCCTACCAATGTCGTCTTTCACAGCCATATGCTGGTGAAATCAATGCTAAGGATGGTTCAGAGGAGAGCTCATCATATTCGAGCTCCAACTAAGGTAACAATCATGTACATAGTCGTTTCAAAAAAAAAAAAAAAAAAGAGAAGACAAAAAAAAAGAAAAAAAAAAGGAAAAAAAGAGAAGAAAAAAAGAAAAAAAGAGAATGCTACCAGTGAAAGCGGATATTGACAATGGATGGGGTATGGCTTTCAAGGGTCTAGGAGACCAGTTGTTAGTCATGGATGGATACAATTATTCATCAGAAAGGACTAAACAGGGTGCATCAGCCAAGAAAGCAGTAACATGGCAAATTCAATTGGTACCAGGTGGGTAAGTATTCAAGAGAACCCTATTGTAGCACAACCTACAGCTAGAGGCATCAAATACCTCTAGCTTAAGGGGGAGGGCTATATGATGCATGGTTTTTAGGACCCCTTCTGAAGATGCAATAAAGGCACAGTCAGTTGTTGGGGAGATGAAGATACTCTAGTCCAAGGGATCTCGAAAGAGAAGAAAAATCTACTTCACAAGCACCAAAGAGTAAAAAGTGCCATGGACTAAAAAATACGTGGGAACGAGCTCTTATGCATGCTTACAACCTATATCTTACAGAATAGCCCATTCTAGGTGTGAATTTCTAGTGAAATTTACACGAGGATGTTCGTGTGGACTCACAACACAGCATACTCCGTTTTCACTTTTTTACCGACAGTAAATATTTTTTACCACAATAAATATTTTTCACCTACAAGGTAAATACAAATCACTTTTTACCTACAGTAACTTTTTTTACCCATGGTAAATATTTTTTACTGCACCATAAGTATTTGGTAGGTAACAGTTCACTGTTACTAGAAGCAGTGATTGGGCATCAACAATGCAGTTACAGGAGGAGAAAAGGGGAAAATCTTATGGTAAAGGTGAGTCAACAGGGATAAAGACTTTTGAGTTGAGAAGAGACATGCTGATTTTTTCAAAGAACACATGTCAAAAGAAGCCATGGTTGAGGATTTTTTGAGAATTTGATATTCAGGAGGACCCAGCTGCCACCTCCTCCCTGCAGGTCCCCCCCTGACATGTGCAGAACCTCCAGTTTCAACAACCACCTTACCTGCTCTTAAATGCTGGTCAAGGCCTTATCCCCATGTGTCACAATCAGAAAAATCAGCATTTACCCTCCCCTCTCACATCACTCTAGAGAATATCTTGATGGTGACATATCACGTGACCTCAATCTGTTGACCACCCTAAGCAAAAAGTAACCCCAATCAGCGGATTTAAGCATGTTTATCCCTAATCTTAAACCCTCTCAGAAACCTATATAAGGAGGCCTTGTCTCACTCAAAACCGACGCTTCACCCACTTCACCAAGCAACGAAGCTATGACGACATTGCTCACAACGAGGAGCTATGGATGGAGCTCTACTCTCTCTCCCTCTCTCTCTCTCCCTCTAGTATGCTACATTACTAGCCCTAAAACCTAAATAAGGAGTCTTCTCTCATGCTCCATGGCCACCATCCTCGCCATCATTCTCTAAGGTATTGATGTGTTGCTAGTAGGATCATACCTACTTGCTGGGTTGATTGTTTTTGACAAGGGATTATGCCATCCTTGGCTTGCTTCTCTATATCCTTGTTATGTATGATCAGATGCCGTTGTATTGTTAAGATGATGTCTTGTGTATATATATGCTACATAAGGTCCCTAAGCTTCGTTTCTATGTGTTTTGCCATATGTTTTGATGCCATCATAATGCCAGAAGTCTCACTTGCCTATGTGCACTATGTGTGAGGTCCCTAAACCTCTTAATTTAGGGTGGTGCCCCCTTTGTTTTGTTCTTTGCTTGTTTGCATGAGGCGTGGTTTGTAGAGTGTGCACGAGTACCGAGGCCACCCGATTTCACTGCTCTTTTTTCCGCTATCATTTTCTAGGAGGCTATGCATAGATAATTGTATAACAATTGTCCCTCTCAATTCACCTATGTAACAAAGACATGCAAAATGAAATTACCTTTGCTTCTACATCCAAGAGCTTCCTCAACCTTTGAATTTAGGGTATAGGAGCTAGTATAGAGACACCTTACTTGGGGGGTTGGTATCATGGGATATTTCATGGCAAAATCACGCAATTATGGTATTGGCCAGCACTGTCACATGTGCTTGCACATGTGGAGGTGAATTGGCACTTAAGACTACTGATTTTTTTAAAGGGTTTATTGATTCCTTTGTTAAAGAATTGGGGGTGAATGGGGATATCAACCGACCCCTTGCACATTCCCACCTTGTATTGGCCCTTGGTATGGTAATTTCCCAAAGGATAGACGAGCAGTTACCATTACCACTCAACAACCGTAGGGATATGAAGCCACTGAGGGGTGACACTTGGAGACCCATGAGTGAACCCTTATCTTGTCACGCCTTATAAGGCGCCAACCTCCAATACAAATATTCCGACTCTCTGTGGATTGAACGCTCGACACCTCTTTGTTCTTTGCCTTGTAGGCATTGGGGCAACTTAGTGCCTTCATGCTCTACCTCAAAAATGGGCCACTCTCCACCCTCTCTCTGATTTGAAGAGCATGAGACCAAGGCGTGGGGAGGGTAGTTTGCATGCTTGATGAGCTACAACCTTCAAGACTTGCGGGCATTGTGTGCAGTAAGGCAAATTTTCTCTACTCACCCATTACAACACAAATAGTCTCATTCTTACGTCTACACAATATATCAAAAGCATGAGAGCAAAGAATGCAAAGAAAAAGGAGATAGCTAAAGCAAAGGAGAAGAAGCGCATAGAGATTTTAAGAAAAGATTGGGAGGTTTTCGAAGAAACATTGAGGTTTGTGTTGTGGAATAAAGGTTCCTTGTAGGGCTTATCTTTCAGGCCACTTCATATGGACCAACCTTACCAAGCCTTCGCACGAAGGCATAGGATGGAAGCGTTGCGGAGGGCTCGACAAGCTAGGAATTAAACCAAGTTGCCCAATCTTACTTTTGGAATTTTGTCTTGATTTTGATTCAAGAGCCACTAGTCTCACATTCCATATTTATACCTATTGCACAATCTCATTTTGGGAGAGGTGTTTTGTTAAAGCAATTTGATGCTCAAGCGGAGCCCAACGATATAAATTGAAGTACCCTGAAGACATATATTTGTAATTAGTTAAATTTAATGCTTCAATACTACTTCTACTCTTCTTATCTTCTGCTTAAATGGGGCCTACACTGTTTGTGCTTAGTTTAGTTTAATTTGCACTCATCACGGCCATCACAATTATGACCTCAGCTAGCGTCCACTCGCTCACTGAATCTTTGTGCATCTAGCTCTAATTGCAAAGGAAGTATAGAGCGATCAACCACATACTTCTCACCAAATCCGCACATATCACATATGTATCTCATCATACACTGCAAAGTACCCCTATTCTCAAGGCTAAAGAGAGTCATTGCACGGCTGACTGCTCCCACTGTGAATGCACCTATCGCGAATGCAATCTCGAGTCTCGAGATCAGTATCTCGTACATGAGACTAGCAAATGCTTATGCAATCTTTGCCAATCTGACCATCTCAGCCAAATCTGGCTCAAAACTGTGCTCATGGAAATCACCCTGACATTTGAACTCCGATCCTTGGAATCCATCCTCGTGTCCATCATATATCACATGCCACCAAGAGCATCTACCTGTCCTAAACCCTACGAGCCACGAGAAATGCCTAGTTCTAACTCACACGCATTAGCCTTTGGTCTAAGCATATCCATGAATGACTAAATCACGAATGAATCCTCAACACTCAAGCCATCCATATCCATCATCGCATGCACGAATGACATGCCCTGCTGCACAACTGGCACAACATACTCACAAACTAGAGCATCATGAAGCATATCCGAAAAGTAGGCTATCTCTTTGCATGGCTGCGTATTCACAAAGATTGTGCCATCTTGCACGTGACGTACTCGCATCACATGAATGGTACCAACACTAGCACCTCCTCTCGCTATGAGTAGTTGTCCACGATGCAATTTGAAACTATGCTTGTCCAACACTACCTGACATCCATTGTCTCATAACTGACTCTAGAATTGGAGCTGATCTCTTCAGATAGCTAATTCTAGTGTTAGAATTTAAAGGTAATGGTAAGTCGTCAGTTCAGTTAGTAAATCTGGAAGAAACCAAAACTAGACTGAAATGGTAATCTGAACTGAATTAGCCAACTGAAAGGATAGACAGACTGGACAATTGGAAAAGTGATTGCACATTCAGATTCATACTCAGGATAATCAGTACAAGATGGAATGGTTTGAAGCTCAAATGTTTACACTAGTAAGGATTACAAGATTATAGGCGAATAAATTGCTGCTAGGAAATTGCTCAAAGGTTAAGCCAAAAAGGACTCTGAAGTAAGAAGCAAAAATAAGTAGCCCGATTACAATGTAATGGGTCCTATTTATAGCCTTCTAGAAGTTACAGTGGTAACTACCGTGGTAATCACTGACTGATGCACTGTTCGGCTTCCAGGAGACAATTCCCGCCTGGTGCTGAGACTTTCTTCGCCTTCTACATCCTTTTCTCCTTTTTTGAATTTTGGTATGACTCCAAAATTTTCGAAAAAATCCACCAGCTAATTTTGAATTAGTGTATAGGAACCCTTCTGGATTTGTGGTTGAGGTCCAAACCCTAAACCCTAAACCCTAAACCCATATGTCTATTTCCTGAGTCGGCCGATGTTCCTCTTGAGTTGGCCGATGTTCCTCATGATTGTACTCCTCTGGAGTTGCTAGCTCTCCTGGTATTGCTAGCTTTATGCCATATTTCATGCTTGTTGAGTGCTTGACACCCCTATAATTGTAATTCCAAGGGTGTCCTGCCAAAGTAATTCCCGCGCCTTACTAGGAAAATCCACCATCTGCTTCTGAGATGGAACTACCCAGTATCCTTCCACTGAACCGGCTTCTGCTTTCCCTTCTTAGGTGCTGGTGCTTTAGAAGTTCCAGTGCTAGCATTGTCCTTCTGGATAAGTCAATAAATGGCCTCCTGATCCAGTTGACCCGGCTTGCCGTGGACATCTCCAAATTCATAAGGCGTGAGAGGATTATACGTTTTAGTGTCGGGATCATACAGTGTACGTCTTCCCTTTGTCAGACGGCATCTGACCAACTTATGACAATGCAAAGCCGTATGGAGCCATCCTTCAGGGAGAGGCTGATTTGTTTTAATCCTAGCTTCAAAGAGTGTCTTAGCCATTTCCCTGTACTATGGGCCTAGACCTGGTTTAGCCGTAATATCCTTTTTAGGGATCTTAGAGGACTCCACAGTAAGTTGAAGTAGTTGATTTGTGATCTTGGTGAGTCGTCTGATCTGGATCTTCTATTGGCCCATACATAACTTGATTCTCTACATTTCTCCTTGCAGTTCCAATACATCATCCAGTTGTAGAGCCTCATCAATCAATCTCTGCCAGGTTTTCCATTCTAGAGTGGATTGCTCATACCAATCCTGAAGATCATTGGTGATATTATAGTATATGAGTTGATCTACGGGTTCTGGATGTTGAGGATACAATGCTAGGAAAAACCTAGGCAGCTCAGTCTCTAGCCGGTAAAGCATACAGGAGGACTGGGGAATCGGGTACAAACTCCAGAAAGTTGAGGACAGCCTGGTTCTCCTACTACATCATCTTTTTGGTAACTCTAACAAACTGAAACAGTCTTCGAAGAGTAGTTACCTATTCTCCTACTACCATTTGAGTTTGAGGCCTCTTACTGGTGGAAGTCTGATCTTCAATAATAGCTTGTACCCTCTGATCCAGAACTCCGCTGGCAATTTGCATTTGTAGTAAGACTTCTTTCAATTGACTTTTGACCTCTTTCATACATTTATATGTTGGCGTGCTCCCCAGTTTCGATGGCTAGGGAATGACAGTCTGCAATAGACTACTGCTGCCAGTGTGGATTAACCAATTTATCTTCAACAGTGAGTATCCATTCAGGTACTCTCTAACAGTTAGTACCCATTCAGGTACTCTCTCTAGCAGTTGAATTCTGCTAGGATGTTCAGGTAATTGGCAGAGTTCCTGATCATGAAAAGCGGATGTTTTCCAATGCTAGATCATTTCTCTGGCACTGACATATAGTCGCTGTTAGCGGGTACGCCTCGACGGATGATGGAGCAGAGCGAGAACACAGACCAACAAACTGTCAATCCGAGGACGTAGCTAACCCGACTAGGGCATGGAGGCAATCTCTGGGTTGTCAACCCTGAGCTAGACACTAACAACACTCTACAGTCACTAATCCTACCACAACACTACCATAAAGCAAAGAAACAGACAACGCATCCTACGAAACACTACAAGCTCGAAACAATCTCAAATCATATCGGAATGACTCGAAATCGGAGGGCAAGACTCACAAGGACATATCCTTAATGGCCAAACACCTAAACCCTGAAAACCATAATTGTAAGACCTCTAATCGCTATCGCGATAGACTCAAAACAGTAATTTCTAAAGTGTCCAGAACTGATCTACAGAGACATCAACACAAAGAGCTTCTCGCCCTGATTCTAACGACTACTTGATCATTCAGATCGGATGTCGTTTGAGGTACTTACGACCAAATATAGCTCGTAGCAGGCGGACTCACGATGTGGTCCTCGGCTTGCATTGCTTGCGTCGACGCGGAGAGCTCCTCGATGCTAACACACTCCTACTCTCATATCTGCAATGTGATTAGTGTGCGCGATGGTGTGTGTGCGTGAAGCTCACTACCTTGTGCTGCAAAACCCACGACTGTATATTAATTGAGATAACGTAATGTGTTTTTTTACAAAGCCTTAGGTTTCAGCTTATATACAAAGCCTTCAAACCTAATGTCCGGCCAAATGACCTGAATTGTCCCTAGGCTTCTACAGAGCTTAATTACAAGAAACTGAGTTGGCTTTACTCATTATACAAGCATCTGCGGACAAAATACAAGTGCCGACTTAAAATATGAGGTTCCCCTAAACATTACAAAAGTGGTCGTAATGGCTCAAAATAATAATAACGGGATATTCGATGACGTCCATGAACTCGTATCTTCATGTTGCAGCATCCATCTTCATCTTCATTACTTCATCACCATCTTCATGTGGAATCTTTACAGAATCTTTGAGGAATCTTAATGGAATCTTTATGGAAACCTTGTTTAAAGGGCATCCTTTCAACACTCTCCCCCTCCGAATTCTTGTCGTCCCCGACAAGACCCTATGCCTTTGCTGGCCTTGACGAGTTCTTGATGTCTTGGTGTTGGTTGAAGTTACTGTGGTAGCCTCTTCTGCAGTTGGTTGCTTTGCGTGATGTTAAAGCTGCCTTGATGTTGTACCTGTAGTGTATCTAAAGCCTGGAACTCTCCCCCTCCGATTGGTTGTTGTATCTTGAATTGCATGAGGTTGTATCGACTTGTTGGTGCAACAGTTCGTTGTCATTGTAGCTCTAGTTTGCTGTTCTTGTGGTTGTTATCTGGCAGTCGTACCTTTAAGTTGACTTGAAGCTTTGTCAAGCTGTTGTTTTTTTTGCCTCTCCCTTTTGACTTGTCAGTAGATTTGCAATTAGTAGTGTGGGGATATCATGGTTCTTCTTGTTTTTGTTGTGATAAAAAATAAAAGAGTAAAAGTAAAATGTAGCGTATATACAAAATGAAGGTCTTGGATACCTGGATAAGACTAAAGGGAAAAACCCAGTGGGAAAAAATGTCTTTAGTCATAATTAAATGTAAGGCTATATGTACTTAGATTCTGATGTTATAGAGTTATGCTGAGTTAAAGTACATATGGCCATATGGCTACTAGTATGGGCTTGATATACATGGATAAGTGTTAGTAGCTTGAAGTCAGAGTCATTGTTGTTGAGCAAAGACTCATAAAACCTGTTTCCGCTTGGTCACCGTCATTTGTTTGTGTAAGTGCATGGGTGGAATAAAAAAGAGTGCCTAATGCATATGTCCAATGATGGGACATCTATATGCTTGCACAGAGTTATGCATGTTTAAACAAGATGCGGTGCGAGAGAAGAGTATTGATGGGTTCTTCATGGAGTTAGTGTAGTGAGCAAAACATATAGCATGAGTGCTTCAAACGCTTTCACTACTCACAAGAAGGGTTTTTGCTGCCGAGGTTTCTCCACTCTTCCTCACTATGTCAAGTGCGTGAGTTTTTTTTTTTGGACTACTCCGCCTTCTCCACCTTATATATTAAATAATTTTATGACCTTTTTTGGACATTTTTAGCCCAAAAATGCCCTTTTTGCCCGTAAAATGTCGAAATGAGCTGGGAAAAATTCCTAAATTATAGGAAAATCCATTGGGCTTAAATTTTGTCTTGAACCTCATTTTACCACTTGGCAAGCACTCTGGATGCATCTCTTACGCCCACACATGAAACTTGCTATTCTTGATCGAGCCCGCATTGAACTTTCAAGGCAAAACGAGCATGCCATTTTGCAGCACTTGACATTTGTACATTTCTAAAGAAATCTAGGAACATTTTTATGTGAAAAAACATGTCACAGTACCACGTCCAGGGTCTCGCAGTCTCGGCAATGGGTATACAAAAGTGCAACCGTGGGCATATATCACACTATGTGCATTATAGCAAAAGAAGAGGCCATCCAACTCATGCAAGGTATAAGTTGCATTCCCATATTATACTCGGGGGGTGCACTATGTAATCATGTTAATGCATAACGTGAGTTTGAAAGGAGGGGTTTTAAAATGCAAAAAATTTAGGCAATTTAACAGAAATACATTAAAATAAGGGGTTTTTATATTCAATTTTGGGAAAAATTACTAAAAGAAGGGGTCATTTTATTCATTCACACATGTTAAAAGAGGGATTTTTTTAATACCCCACGAATGCACGTTATATAGTCGGGTACTAAATGGTGAACCCCCCGAGATATTATATGGACTTTGACTCTTATGCTCACCTCTTGGAGCATGAGCGACATGACTTTATGTATGCTCAAATCTGCAGCTTGAGCTTATACCTATTAGCTAGACTCATAGACCACAGGAAAATATTAACTTGAAGCTTGGGTCTGACACTTTGCTCATTTAGTGGCTTAGCTGCCCGACTCTAGACTCTTATGCCATGTAAGTTTAATGGCGACTTGGACTTACCTGATCGTGGCCTGAAATCCATTTCCATATGCTTTTGATGTTTAGGCCTTTCTCGTTAGTTTCTGTTTGAGATGCCATGTTGTCCAATACATTGGCATATATCTGCTCTTCATTCCTTGGTAGCAAATTGTGGTCGCTTGATGAGACAGGTAATGATGTTGAAGCAATGGTTGATGAAGTCTTCTTCTTCCAGATAGTGTTCTTCAAAACTGTGACCTCCGGATTTACCGTTGCTTTCTTTTGGTTGTTAAGAGGCTATAAATGAGTTGTGTATCTTTCTTGTTGTTGAGCCTCAATCGCGGATTTTGGAACCCACATTGTTCTTGGGCCTGGTGTGATCTCCTTTGCCACTTGCCTTGTTTCTTCTTTGACTTGATGGTAATTTTTTTTAATTTTCCAAATATGGCTGTTTCTTTTGTAAAATCCTTGCTCTTGTAGTAATTGACAAGGGATCCATCTATAGGTTGTAGTACTCTTGGGTGTAGCGGGTGGCTGCTCTTGATTTCTTGATGTTTCTTGCTTTACTTGGGTGATTCCTTGATAAGCTACTACCTTAGGTAACCAGATTTGAAAGTTACCCTCATAGAATCCTTGTGCTTCGAGTAACTCGACTGGAATGAATCTTTGGACTTGGTTGGAGGTGATCTTCACTTGAATTTGTTGGGTAGTCTGGTAGAATTCTGATTTCATTACCTAGACTTGTCGTATGGTTTGTCCAGTGGAAGACCTTCTCTTTTGCTTTTTGTACCTGTCCTTTCTCTTGGTTGAGTTATGTGATTGACGTTGATGCCTTTGTTGATTCCTGACTAAGTGGTTGTCATGGGATGGTTGTCATGGGATGGATATCGCTAGGCTGTTATCTTGGGCTTGTTGACCCAAACATCTGAATTTCCTTTCTTGTAGCCTTGTGCAATAATTGACTCACTTGATGTGATCCATCCTATTACCTTTGCTTGTTGAGGTTGTTCCTGTGATTGTGTCCAAATTGGATCATTAACTTTAATATGTGCCTTGGATACTAGCACTTGGTTGACCTATTTTGACTTCCTTTGGAGACTTTCGGGCGATGGAAACTTTGGTTGATAGACTTTTTGCTTGGGTTTCCATTGTTTTGTTGATGTTTTGGCTTTTGATGTGAAGGCTTTGTCTTGCACTTGCATTGGCTGGGCTAGAGACTGTGGGCTTACTTTAGCTTTGCCTTTTTCAATAGCCAAGAATCTTTGAACTGTTGTAGGCTTGATCTCTGTTGCCACTTGATAGCTTGTCGTGATGACCATTGTTGAAGATTCAGGCTCGTCTTCAAAGACTTGTGCCCATGGCTTGGACAAAATCAAGTGTGTTCCCATTTGTCGAGAATCTACCACCAAGAATTTTTCTTTGACATTCTGTGAGTGTAGCTGGAGAGTAGCTTCTGCAATCCCCATACTTATAACATCTACTTCAGGTGAGAGATTTACCTTTATCTGAATATCATAAAGCTTTGGCTTACCTAGAAGTAACCACATGCCATATGACATGACATTAGTCGTGGAATTTGTATCAATTTCTGCCATAAAATTCATCTTGACTCCGTCTTGTGCACTTAGCAAAAAGTTTATCTTCTTTGGTATTAGATTGCCTATGTTCTCTTGAGTGACTTGAGCAATCTTTGGCCTGGACTCCTTGTCGTCTTCTTCTTCATTGTTCACACTTCTGAGTTCATCTGTGTGTTCTAGCTCTTGGTTGACTACCATTTCCTCTGATGTGTCTTTTGGATAGACAAAATCAGCATTTGGTTCCTGTAGAGTCATAGGCTCTTCTTCCTCGACTTCAGCTGTTGAAATGTCACCAATAGTGTCTGAACTTCCTATTACTTGTTGCACCTCTTCTTTGATTGATTCCAAGTCGTCATATTGCTTGTTTGTAGGCGTTGAACCTGAAGCATCTTCTTTGGATCTTAGCCCTTCTTCCTGCAATTTTGCTTTGTTGACTTGTGGCTCCTCCTTTGTATTATGCATTCGAGTTGGACAGTTTGTAATCAGGTGTGTTATCGCACACTGATCGCAAAGAGCACCTGTTTCTATATGAACAATATTCGGGCTAGGTATCTGGTTTTGTGCTATCCCCATAGCTGATAACCCTGTTTCGAACTCATACTCAAATTCTTCATCTGTCTCACACATAACCCTTAGCATGTAGTAGGGGACTATGTCATACCCATTCTCATCGCAAAATTTTGTTGGTCTGGTCTCATTAACACAGACATCCAAAGTAGCCAATATCTGAGTCCACTCTAGAGGTTCTAACACCTCTTCCGGAAAAGGTTCTCTTATGTAAGCATCATCTTCTAAGACCCTCTCTAAGGCATTCTCATTTCTCCCAAAGTCACTACACTGCGATGCTCCGCACATCCAGATTTCTTTCTTTTTGCCCATCCATGGATGGTCTATTGATCCACTTTGTGTTGCAGAATCAAAATCTTCCATGGGCGTTCTAGTTACATCTTGGTAACTATGATTTCTCATATTTACACGTGTTGTAGTTTCAACATGTCTCAAGTATAGATAATCATAACCCCAATCTTGTACCATCTTGAGTTGCCTCATGAATGGTCTTCCAAGGATGATTTCATAGTTATTTTTCTTGCCAAAGTCAACTATGGAAAAAGTATGCGCATACTCTATACCACAAGAAGACACCACTATCGCTTCTAGCAATCCCATGGGTCTTTCCACATACCCATCAGCTAGATGTAATTTTATTCTGGTTGTTCTAAAGGCGGGCCTACCCCATTTCTCCCATATTCGTTTTGCTGCTATGGAAATTCCTGCTCCATTTTCAAGTATAGCTTTCGTTTCAATCCCATTGTACTCGACAGGCAAAGTGGCACTACCATCTTCTCCTTCACAGTACTCTCCTACTTTGTTCAGAGGTACCGGTCTTACATTTGATTTAGGCTTCTCGATCTCATCTAGCTCTTTTTCCAGGAACCTTAACAGGCTTTTGATCCCAATTTTTTCCAAGCATTTTCCTATATCCGTCCACATACTTGGCCTAATTTTCAAAAGTTTTGCCAACGTAATTGTGCACTTCACTGGCGTGGATAGCAAGTCAGTCAAAATTTTTGTGTCCAATTCGTTTGTCCCTCCTAGCCTCTGTGATGGAACTCTCACAATCTCAGACTTTGCCTCAAAATCTCCCATGTACTCTGGCAAAGTTCTTAACAATGCAGGTCTACTGTCTTCAGAGGCTATCGATCCTACGTCACCATGATATGACCTCACATCAACACTCATTTGTGGTCTATCTAATGTGATTTCAGGAAATGGTGCTGGTCCAGCATCCTCTTCTCTTTTTTGGGCATCTCGGATAGCCTTCCATAACTCCTCTGGCCACTGCTCCTCAACTATAGGAACATAGGGTGGGAAATCCCTCATTTATTCATCTGTTGTATTTTGGACTACCCTCAAGTCTTGCGACCTTGGCAATGGTTCTTCCCTATGATCTACCTCTTCTCTAGGCAATTCGTCTACTTTAATGCTCTGATCTTTGTGCACTGGGGTGACTATCCTATCCTTCACTTCTGGTGGAGGTGGTTCTAGCAATGCTTGAGCAGTTTCAATGAGCTGCTTACACATTTTAAGCCTTTGCTTCTCTAGTTCAGGATAAGGATAAGTCATCCATCTTTGTTCTAAGGTTTGTTTATTTGCCAATGTAGCCTCATAAGCCTGTAAAATCGCGTCTAAAGGCTCATTCACTTTTTCCACTAGGACAGATCCTCCTGAACTAGCACTCTTGGGTGCTTCAGCTGGTTTAAGGGTTTCAACTTCCCTTTGCTGTGTCTTTTGCTCTTGAGTTGTTTCCAACTCAGCTGTAACAACCTTTTCTTCTCCTTTCTCCCTTTCTAGTCTCGCTTTCATTCTAGTCCTTCTTACTCGTCTAGAGTTTCTACGGATTTTGGAACTCTTACTAGTCTCTCCATCTGTAGGCTTCTACTCTTGCACTTTTGCTTGTGCTCTTGTGACAACGTTTACTGGAGCAACTTGCTTACTTTCATCTTCTTGTTGTTTAAGCATCTGTTCTTTTGCAATTGCTTCTTGCTTTGTTGTTGTTGTCGTCTCTCCTTTTGTTGCGGCTCGTTCTTTTTCTGATTTGCTGGTAGAAGGAAAGGTAACATGTGGTTGCATTTTACCTTTCTTTCTTGGATTCTTAGGACAATCCAAAATCATATGTGTGACTGCACACTCATTACAATATACATTTATCATGATATCATGGTGTGGACAATCCTTAATCAAGTGATCACTACTACCACATCTGTCACATGGACGTATTGGTTGTTGCGGCAATACTTGATATTGACCTTGAAATGACCTATGATCTACCACATTTCTTTCTATTTGAAGCTCATGACTCACATATGCATTTCTAGCAGCTATGGGTCTTTCACTTAAGAACACTTGTTTCGCTACTACAGGATGATATCTGGGCGGTTGAGACATAACATGCTCAAACCCTGGTGGAGTCTTAGGTTTATAGTGTGGACAATGTTGCGTCGGATGGTCCCCTCCACATGTCATGCACCTTCGTTGTTGAGGAACTCTGTAGGCTGGTACTCTGTTAGAGTGGTTGATGCATTGCATCACATTCTCTATGATTTGCTCCTTAACATTTGCTTGGTTTTTTCCTAGATTCCCTCTTTGATCCTCAAGATCAGCGGTTTTATTTTTCTCACTCGCATCATTCATCTTCTTCTGACCATCTTCATAGAATTTGACCATCTTCATAGAATTTGCAATTGTCAACTAGGTCAATTGCCGCTTTGGTCACCTCTTCCAAGGTTTGGTATCTTTTCATGTATAGGTCCTTTTGGAGATTCTCATTCCTAAGTCCTCTGATGAAGCATAGGATCTGACGTTCTGGCGTGGGTAACTCTTGGGTAGGACATCTAGCAACATATTGCTTGAAACGCAGTATTGCATGTCGCAATGTTTTTGTTTTGCCTTGTTTAAATTCTTGAATCTTAGAAAGGGTGTTATGTTTTATGCCCCTCTTGGTGAATTCTTGAACAAATTCATCCAACATTTTCTCAATGGTAGTGAACTCTCTCCGGTTCAATAGTTCAAACCATGCTTGTGCATTGTCCTCCAATGTAAGTCCAAAACCCTCATACTGCGTGTGGAAGTCCTCTACTCGTTCTGCTCGTAGGACTTGCTTGAAAGCCTAGACATGGGCGTATGGGTCTCCTATGCCATTGTACTTTCTATTTACCCATTTTCTTAGCTGAGATGGTCTTATACTTTGGGGTGCAAAGTATGGAACCATACTCCTCTCTGGTATCGTTTCATCTCTCGTTATCGCTCTAGGAGGAAATCCAGGTGGTGGTCCCCTCTTTGGAATTCACTTAGACGTTCCTGTGTTTGGTGGATGTATCTGAGGTCCGTCATTGACCAAATATCCACTCATCTCTAATTTGGTTCACGGATTTGTGCTTTCTATAGCTCTATATTCTCGTCCATACTTGTCAACAATTAAAGATGTCCATTGTCGGTCGACCTCGTATGTATAGACATATAAGAGCTTGTATTCTATTAGCTCATCTAGATAGGGCTCTGAGCAATTGTAAAGGTTGAATTGATTTCCGTTAATATAACTATATATTCCTTTACTTTCATGGTTATACGTCCTAAATCTCTCCACAAAATTGGTCTTTATGTAATGTAGGTTTGGAAGATCTATTCTGGGCGGGTGCTCATCTATCCCTGCAATCCATGTGCTTGTATAAGTTGAGTCTGAGTCTGATGTAGACATGACTTCTAGGCTTAACAGCTATAGCTTGCTGTAGTAATACCTCTCTCAGTGTGTTCAAGTGTCTTGGTCAGGGAAAATCCAAAACTATGTCCAAAACCGTGAGCGTTTTCTCACAGTTCTCTCAAATTGTCGGTTTTAGACACCCCTGACTTTCGGATGCATTTTGAGGCCTTAAACAACGTTTTTTGCAATTTGCAAGTGTACTTAAGCGTGCGAAGCACTATGATCTGGAGCAAAAGGGAGGGAAGAAAAGAGGTTGGGGTGGGCTATGGGGTACCAAACGCGTTTTGCTCCTTTGAGGAGCGCATCAGGGTAGAAGGGGGATTATGAATAGGAACAAGGGGGTGATTTGAGAGTATAAAAGAGCAAGGGGGAGAAGTTTGATTCAAAAAAATGGTGGTCCAGGAGTACAAATCCAAGGAGACAAAATTTGGAATGTAAGATAAAAAAAGGAAGGGGGTTTTATTTGAATAGGAGTCTATGTTGCCGATGAGCTTTGGGTCTCTAAGAATCATCCTACAAAATGAGCGTTAAGAGTTAGGGTAGGGTATAAAGACTATTCATTTGAAGAATTTGGTTAAATCTTGTTTTTTGATTTGGTTAGAAGAGTGCCTAAGTTTTGGCCATTGGTCCAACATATGATGGGTTGGTCAAGATGAGCAAGGGTAGGGGAGAGTTTGTAAGGCGCATAGATAGTCTTACCAATTATTAGGGTAGGGTTTAGTCTACGAGTTTCTGGTGAAAACGGGAGTTTGAGGATGGTAGGGGGAGAATTTTTTGGAGATGGGGTTTTGGTTAGGAGAGTGGTTCGTTCCTTGTAAGTGATCAATCCAAAGACCTTAAGGAGGAAGTTTCTTGGGTAGCCTCTATGAAGGAGCCTAAGGAAGAAGAGGTTTCTCAAATGATAGAAACCCTCAGGATTGATTTCCCTAATGATATAGCGTCGTAGTTCCTTCTTGATAAAGGCTAATTTTTGGTGGAGAGGGTGCCAAGAGCACCAAGGTATATATTGGTAAGAGTTGAGAGGTTTTTGGTAACAATTTGAATCCAAGATACCATATAAGTTGAAAGTATGTCCCTTGTGGAAGTGGAGATCTAAGATGGTGGCTTCAAAAGTGGATATGATGGGAGAGATCACTATATGCTCTTGTAAAGGGAAGGCGTAAGATGCGAGATCTTTGGTAAGTGTTTTACGAGTGCTTGTCTAGACCCCGAAGGCATCATCTATGTATCTCTTGTAATATGCTAGGTTCGGGCTAGAGATAAGGAGAGAGTGGTTTTCTAGGTGGCAAAGAAAAAGGAAAGTGTAAACCATTGCGAAATTGGATCCCATTGCGGTGCCTTTAATTTGCTTCCACACTTTATCTTTGAAGAAAAGATAATGGTGTGATAGAATAAGGGTGGCAAGCGAGATGATGAATTCTATTTTTGGGGTGTCGAAGAAATTAGTAATGGTGCTTATGAGGGCTATGAGTCCCTCAGTCATAGGGATGCTGGGGTAGAGGGAGGTTACATCGAAGGTAAAAAGGAGACAAGGGGGGGGGGGGAGGTCTTGGAGTGGAGATCGATGATGAGGGATAGTGAGTCTTTAAGGTGTTGTTTTTGTGAAAGGAGGACATGATAAAGTTGCGAGTGTAGCCATTTGGAATCATTTTCAAATAAATACCCCTGGTAAGAACAAATAGGACGGGCGACAAGTATGGGTTTATGTAACTTAGGGAGAAATTGTATAGGACAGGGTTTGAAGGGTTGATGGAGTGGCGCGAGGATAAAGGTGGCTTCATCTGGGGTGAGGAGAGTGTATTTGAGGGTGATGGAGTGGAGTAAGGAGGCGAGGTAATCGTGTGGTGGTGGGGTGAGGGGTTGGTATGTGGAGAGATCATTGAGTTGCCTTAGGGCTTCTTGTTCATACCATTCCCGTGATAGGATGGTAAGGCCTAGATTTTTATCCGCCGGTTTAATGACTATTGTGTAGTCCGTTGAAAGGGTTTTAAGGGTACGCTTGACAAATTTGGGAAATTTTGAGTGGGAAGTTTTGTAGTGTGCAAGTGTATCTTTTAGATTTACGAGGTTAAGGGATGTGATTCCCTTTAGTGTAGGATCTAAAGAGGGGGGGATCCAAGAGGGGTTAGAGGTTTTGTAAGGGGGGGGGGGTTGTTGGACGTAGAGGATTGAAAAAACATTTTGAGTTGTAGTCTCCTTGCCAAGGCTTCATGGGCTTTGATAATGAGTTCCACAGGGGGGTTAGGGGGAGGGGGGGTGTATTTAAGTCCTAGGTCTAAGCATTTCTTTTCATCGATAGAGAGGGTACGGGAGGTGAGATTATGAACAAAATTAGAACAGGGGTTATTGATCAAGGTGCATGAAGAGAGCTTACCAAAAATTGCAAGTTTGTAGGCGTGTGGGTTAATGATTGGAAGCCAAAATTTATGTCTCTTCCGTCCTCTATCTTTGGGAAGTTTCCTAAGAGGGATGGGGGGAGCTCCGTTGAAAAGGGATAGGATTGAAGGTGGTGAGATAGAGAAGAAAGGGAGAAAGTGTTGAGTGTTAATCCAAATATAAGGGAGGAGGGGGGGCTTTTTGAAAAGCAAGTGTAACCAAGAGGTAGGACAAGAAGGCCCTAATCCCTCCTCCCTTTTCCTTTTCCCGAATCTTTGTGGGTATGCATGTGGTTGTTGTTGTAGTTGTCATCATTGTGATTGGTGTTGTTGTGGTGGCGATTGGTGTTGTCGTTGTAGTTGTCGTCATCGCTATTGGTGTTGTTGTGGTGGCGATTGGTGTTGCCACCGACATCGTGAGAATGATTGTTGTGGTTGAGAGATTTGGTTAGTTTGTTGTAGGGGAAAGGCTTGGGTTTTTGTTTAGGATTGGAGGAAGAAGGGATAATTGGTGTGAAGAGGTTGTGGATGCGATTAAGGGGGTATTTTGGATTTGCCGTAGGCGTATTGGGAGGGGAGTAAATGAAAGGTTTTTTGGAGGGCGGGGAATGGGGAGGAGAGTGAGGTGGTTTTTGTTTTTTGAGGAGGGTTGGGGTTGGGATTGTGTAGGCATTGCCGGTTTTTATAAAGGTTTTGGTGGGGGATGTGGGAGGGTATGTAAGGTGGGAGGATGAGGAAAGAGAGGTTCTAGGGGGGTAAAAGGGAGCTTTGGCCGGGGCATTGTTTTGTAGGTGACTTGGTGAGATGAGTGTGAGGGGTGGTGGGTGTGGTGATAGGGGGTTTAATGAGAGGAAGAGATTGAAAATGTTTGCGAACTTCTAGTTCAATGAGCTCCTTGATGGTTTGCTCCTTAGGGAGGTGGGCGATAGTTTCTTTCATGGTGGAGATGGTGCGTTTTCTAGTCTTAAAAGCTTCTTCTTCTTTGGTGGAGGCCAAATGGGAGTTAACTATAAGGGATTGCATTTTAGAGAGGAAGAGTTGGAGGGAGGTGTCTTTCCATTTGGTTAGGTATTGGAGCCAATCTCCCGAGGTTAAATGGGGTAAAGTAATTGAGGCAAGCTTGTCAACGAGGTCGGTGAGGCGGCTATCTACTTCAAGGTGGTAGTTATCCACTATCATTTGAAGGTTTTGAACAAGGATTTTTTGTGCTTGGATTAGGGCCAGGGTGCAATCTAGTTGATATTGGATAGTGAGGGCGGTGAACTTGGCGTTAAGAAGGGCTTGAGCTTGGGTATCTTCTAGTTGAAAACGAGGGGGTTTCATGTTGAGGCTATTGGGATTGGCATTATTCTTGTGTAGATCAGTTAGGTGTGTGGTGTATGAAGAAGCTTTGGTTAGCTTTTTGTGTACCTTGGTAAATTCTAGAAGAGAGAGATTAATGATATCATCGAACTCTTTGGGCTTTGAAAGGGAGTGTGGGAAGGGTTTGGAGCACCTTGGGTGATGAAGGTTGGTAGAGGGAGGTATTCATAGTATTAGGTAAAGAGGGTATGGTTTTGATGGTGGAGAGGGTAATATGGAGTTTGGATTGGGTGTTCTTTGGAGGGTTTGAGTATGGTGGGAAGGGCTCCGTGTCGGGGTTTGGGACTAGGCGAACGGGTGAATCTTCTACTCTAAGATCGGCTTGATGAGGGCTGGGGGAGAAGTTGAAAGATTCTTCCAAAAGTTGCTCGAATTCATCATCCATGATTTTGTAGGGGTCGAGCGTGATGTGGTCTAGTGAAAAGGTATTCTCCATGAATTGTTTGTCGTTATTGGGTGAGTCGTTGACCGGTGGGGTATCTACAGGGATAGAAGGGTCATCGAGGTTAGGTGTATTCTTATTGGTGGGCGAATCCATGCTATCGTTGAGGCCTTCTCCGTTATCGTGGTGCGCATCCATGAAGAGGTTTCCCGAAGAAAGTTACCCAAAATGTTGGAGAGTTGTAGCCTTATTACAAACGGGGCCCCAACGGGAGCCGACTTCGATGGCGAGGGCGTAATGGTAGGCACTCTTAGGTGGTTGTTTTGCTCCGGAAACTCTGATGATGACGGTGAATGAAGATTGATGAAAAGTGAAAGGACCGAGAAGGGTGACCCACAATAGGTTGCGCCATATCGATGTTGAGGGCCAGTGCTACACGATGGCCGACGTTTGGCAGTTGAGGCTTTGTAAGAGGTGGCCGACGTTTGGCAGTTGAGGCTTTGTAAGAGGTGGCCGAAGTTTGGTAGTTGTTGTAGCTTAGTGAGAGGTTGCTCAGTGTGAGGCTGTTAGGCGTCGAGTTGCGAAAAGTGAGGAGGTTGTATGCCGCTTGTGAAGAGTTCGTTGTAGCGTAGGGGGTCGATGGGGGTCGAAGGGATGAAATCATGCCATTTTGACTGGCGCAGGCTAAATTACCTTAAGTAGCCTTGTTACTGCATGCTGAGTGTGTCGAGCAGTTAACTTGTTATAGGTGGAGTGTGTTGATAAGAAGCCGGTATGTAGTCGAGTAAGCAGATGCGGGTATGTTGAGCAGTTTGATTGCCATAGGCGGAGTGTGTTGAGCAGATGCGGGTGTGCAAGAGGGTATGTAGATGCGGGAGGGTACGTAGATGAGATGCGGGCTCTGTGTATAGGAAGTGTGTGTGGGAGGACTGCGTAGAAAGCAGTAAACGTGCAGAGGTGTGATGCGGGCTCTGTGTATAGGAAGTGTGTGTGGGAGGGCTGCGCAGAAGGCGATAACATGCAGAGGTGTAGAGCGAGGCTGTAGCGGGTGTTTTGGATATGCAGTGTAGGGTGTAGAGGTATGTTAACGAGCAGAAACTTGAAGTGGGCAAGTCTGTAGGGTGACGGCCTGGAAGCGGATCATGGTAAAATATCCGTAGGTAATCCCGTGTTGCGGATCGAGGGTGTTGAGCTTGGGTAAGAGCCCGCGGTGGGGTTTGTGAGAGGGTGACAGAGTATGGTACGAGGGAGCAGGCTTAGCTGTAAGGGTGGTGAATCCAAAGGCTTTGAGAGAAATAAATGTACGTTAAGTGAAGTAGAGGGTCGTTTAAGCTGTGTATCAGAGGGAGTACGTACCTCGCTATTAAGGCTTTCAAAGCTGTTCGAGGACTCAAACAGAGGGAGTACAGTGTTTGTACTCAAATAATGAGGCTTTCAAAGCGTGGTCACAAGTGGCTTTTCGGGAAATAATTACGAAAGGTTTAAGATAATAAGGCTCAGAGCACTTAAAGTCAAACCAAAGGGAAGCTAACCGGGAAGTAGCAAGTTGGGCGAGATTCGAAGATAATACAAGAGGACGACGACTTTTAAGGTTATCATAGAAAAAGTTTTGTAAGGGTCGGCGACATCTAAAAAATGCCGGAGCAAAGGATTCGTAAAGGTAAAGAGCAAGGGTGATTAACTAACGGGGGGCGACTTCTAAGATTATCGAAGCAAAAGTTTCGTAAAGGTGGGTGACTTCTAAAATTGTCGGAGCAAAGGTTTTGTAAGGGTAAAGAGCAAGGGTAAGTAAATAGCGGGCTAAGAGGAAAAGAAGGAGAGGGTTTTGGGATGAAGAAGGTTTTGGGATGAAGAAGTGTAATCAAATAACTGGCTAAGAGGAAACGATGGAGAGGGTTTCGGGATGAAGAAGTGCGCAGGGCTTTTATGTTAAAAAAAAACTTAATTTGCAATTTGCAATTATACTTAAGTGTGCGAAGCACTATGATCTGGAGCAAAAGGGAGGGAAGAAAGGAGGTGGGGGTGGGCTATGGGGTACCAAACGCGTTTCGCTCCTTTAAGAAGCTCATCAGTGGTAGAAGGGGGATTATGAATAGGAACAAGGGGGGGGGGGGAAGAGGATACTCTTTATATAGAGGGGGGGGGGGGGGGGGGGGGGGGGGAAGGGGTAAGGGAAACGTCGAGTCCAACATAAGGGGGTTGTATCTCTAAAAGTGCAATGGTGGGGTGATGATGAGGGCTGTCAAGTAAGCGAAAAGTGTATTGGAGGGGTTAAGATTAATTTAGGGGAGCTAAAAAATTATGGGGAACTAAAATAGCAACAGAGGAGGGGATAGAGGGTAGGGAGGGGTTAAAGAATATTGCGAAGAAAATTGTTGAATTAGAGTCCAAAGGATTTTATGATCCAGAGCCTGGTGTATAGTGAACAAAATTCAGTGTAAGGTGCACTTCAGGGGGAGTGGGGGGGTGATTTGAGAGTATATCCAGATTTCTTTCTTTTTGCCCATCCACGGATGGTCTGTTGATCCACTTTGTGTTGCAGAATCAAAATCTTCCACGGGCGTTCTAGTTACATCTTGGTAACTATGATTTCTCATATTTACACGTGTTGTGGTTTCAACATGTCTCAAGTATAGATAATCATAACCCCAATCTTGTACCATCTTGAGTTGCCTCATGAATGGTCTTCCAAGGATGATTTCATAATTATTTTTCTTGCCAAAGTCAACTATGGCAAAAGTATGCGCATACTCTATACCACAAGAAGACACCACTATCGCTTCTAGCAATCCCATGGGTCTTTCCACATACCCATCAGCTAGCTGTAATTTTATTCTGGTTATTCTAAAGGCGGGCCTACCCCATTTCTCCCATATTCGTTTTGCTGCTATGGCAATTCCTGCTCCACTTTCAAGTATAGCTTTCGTTTCAACCCCATTGTACTCGCAGGCAAAGTGGCACTACCATCTTCTCCTTCACAGTACTCTCCTACTTTGTTCAGAGGTACCGGTCTTACATTTGATTTAGGCTTCTCGATCTCATCTAGCTCTTTTTCCATGAACCTTAACGGGCTTTTGATCCCAATTTTTTCCAAGCATTTTCATATATCCGTCCACATACTTGGCCTGATTTTCAAAAATTTTGCCAACGTAATTGTGCACTTCACTGGCGTGGATAGCAAGTCAGTCAAAATTTTTGTGTCCAATTCGTTTGTCCCTCCTAGCCTCTGTGATGGAACTCTCACAATCTCAGACTTTGCCTCAAAATCTCCCATGTACTCTGGCAAAGTTCTTAACAATGCAGGTCTACTGTCTTCGGAGGCTATCGATCCTACGTCACCATGATATGACCTCACATCAACACTCATTTGTGGTCTATCTAATGTGATTTCAGGAAATGGTGCTGGTCCAACATCCTCTTCTCTTTTTTGGGCATCTCGGACAACCTTCCATAACTCCTCTGGCCACTGCTCCTCAACTATAGGAACATAGGGTGGGAAATCCCTCATTGATTCATCTGTTGTATTTTGGACTACCCTCAAGTCTTGCGACCTTGGCAATGGTTCTTCCCTATGATCTACCTCTTCTCTAGGCAATTCGTCTACTTTAATGCTCTGATCTTTGTGCACTGGCGTGACTATCCTATCCTTCACTTCTGGTGGAGGTGGTTCTAGCAATGCTTGAGCAGTTTCAATGAGCTGCTTACACATTTTAAGCCTTTGCTTCTCTAGTTCAGGATAAGGATAAGTCATCCATCTTTGTTCTAAGGTTTGTTTATTTGCCAATGTAGCCTCATAAGCCTGTAAAATCGCGTCTAAAGGCTCATTCACTTTGTCCACTAGGACAGATCCTCCTGAACTAGCACTCTTGGGTGCTTCAGCTGGTTTAAGGGTTTCAACTTCCCTTTGCTGTGTCTTTTGCTCTTGAGTTGTTTCCAACTCAGCTGTAACAACCTTTTCTTCTCCTTTCTCCCTTTCTAGTCTCACTTTCATTCTAGTCCTTCTTGCTCGTCTAGAGTTTCTACAGCTTTTGGAACTCTTACTAGTCTCTCCATCTGTAGGCTTCTGCTCTTGCACTTTTGCTTGTGCTCTTGTGACAACGTTTACTGGAGCAACTTGCTTACTTTCATCTTCTTGTTGTTTAAGCATCTGTTCTTTTGCAATTGTTTCTTGCTCTGTTGTTGTTGTCGTCTCTCCTTTTGTTGCGGCTCATTCTTTTTATGATTTGCTGGTAGAAGGAAAGGTAACATGTGGTTGCATTTTACTTTTCTTTCTTGGATTCTTAGGACAATCCAAAATCATATGTGGGACTGCACACTCATTACAATATACATTTATTATGATATCATGGTGTGGAAAATCCTTAAACAAGTGATCACTACTACCACATCTGTCACATGGACGTATTGGTTGTTGTGGCAATACTTGATATTGACCTTGAAATGACCTATGATCTACCACATTTCTTTGTATTTGAAGCTCATGACTCACATATGCATTTCTAGCAGCTATGGGTCTTTCACTTAAGAACACTTGTTCCGCTATAGGATGATATCTAGGCGGTTGAGACATAACATGCTCAAACCCTGGTGGAGTCTTAGGTCTATAGTCAGAACAATGTTGCCTCGGATGGTCCCCTCCACATGTCATGCACCTTCGTTGTTGAGGAACTCTATAGGCTGGTACTCTGTTAGAGTGGTTGATGCATTGCATCACATTCTCTATGATTTGCTCCTCAACATTTGCTTGGTTTTGTCCTAGATTCACTCTTTGATCCTCAAGATCAGTGGTTTTCTTTTTCTCACTCGCATCATTCATCTTCTTCTGACCATCTTCATATAATTTTCAATTGTCAACTAGGTCAGCTGCCGCTTTGGTCACCTCTTCCAAGGTTTGGTATCTTTTCATGTATAGGTCCTTTTGGAGATTCTCATTCCTAAGCCCTCTAATGAAGCATAGGATCTGACGTTCTGGCGTGGGTAACTCTTGGGTAGGACATCTAGCAACATATTGCTTGAAACGCAGTATTGCATGTCGCAATGTTTTTGTTTTGCCTTGTTTAAATTCCTGAATCTTAGGAAGGGTGTTATGTTTTATGCCCCTCTTGGTGAATTCTTGAACAAATTCATCCAAAATTGTCTCAATGGTTGTGAAATCTCTCCGGTTCAATAGTTCAAACCATGCTTGTGCATTGTCCTCCAATGTAAGTCCAAAACCCTCATACTACGTGTGGAAGTCCTCTACTCGTTCTGCTCGTAGGACTTGCTTGAAAGCCTAGACATGGGCGTATGGGTCTCCTATGCCATTGTACTTTCTATTTACCCATTTTCTTAGCTGAGATGGTCTTATACTTTGGGGTGCAAAGTATGGAACCATACTCCTCTCTGGTATCGTTTCATCTCTCGTTATCCCTCTAGGAGGAAATCCAGGTGGTGGTCCCCTCTTTGGAATTCTCTTAGAGGTTCCTATGTTTGGTGGATGTATCTGAGGTCCGTCATTGACCAAATATCCACTCATCTCTAATTTGGTTCACGGATTTGTGCTTTCTATAGCTCTATATTCTCGTCCATACTTGTCAACAAATAAAGATGTCCATTGTCAGTCGACCTCGTATGTATAGACATATAAGAGCTTGTATTCTGTCAGCTCATCTGGGTAGGGCTCTAAGAAATTGTAAAGGTTGAATTGATTTCCGTTAATATACCTATATAGTCCTTCACTTTCATGGTTATACGTCCAAACTCTCTCCACAAAATTGGTCTTTATGTACTGTAGGTTTGGAAGATCTATTCTGGGCGGGTGCTCATCTATCCCTGCAATCCATGTGCTTGTATAAGTTGAGTCTGAGTCTGATGTAGACATGACTTCTAGGCTTAACAGCTATAGCTTGCTATAGTAATACCTCTCTCAGTGTGTTCAAGTGTTTTGGTCAGGGAAAATCCAATGTCCAAAACCGTGAGCGTTTTCTCACAATTCTCTCAAATTGTCGGTTTTAGACACCCCTGACTTTCGGATGCATTTTGAGGTCTTAAACAACGTTTTGTGCAATTTTCAATTATACTTAAGCGTGCGAAGCACTATGATCTGGAGCAAAAGGGAGGGAAGAAAGGAGGTGGGGGTGGGCTATGGGGTACCAAACGCGTTTCGCTCCTTTGAGGAGCTCATCAGTGGTAGAAGGGGGATTATGAATAGGAACAAGGGGTGGAAGAGGATGCTCTTTATATAGGAGGGGGGAAGGAGGTGTACTATGTAGGGGCTATGAGTTTGACTACCTAACTAGAGGTTGAAAGAGGTGTAGAGTTTCCCAAGGTTAAGTGGTAAGGGATTGAATTTTAGGGGGGGAGGGGGGGGGGGGAAGGGAAATGTCAAGTCCAACATAAGGGGGTTGTATCTCTAAAAGTGCAACGGTGGGGTGATGAGAAGGGCTGTCAAGTAAGCGAAAAGTGGATTGGAGGGGTTAAGATTAATTTGGGGGAGCTAAAAAATTATGGGGAACTAAAATAGCAACAGAGGAGGGATAGAGGGTAGGGAGGGGCTAAAGAATATTGCGAAGAAAATTGTTGAATTAGAGTCCAAAGGAGTTTATGATCCAGAGCCTGGTGTATAGTGAACAAAATTAGGTGTAAGGTGCACTTCGAGGGGTGGGTGGGGGGGGGGTGATTTGAGAGTATAAAAGAGCAAGGGGGAGAAGTTTGATTCACAAAAATGGTGGTCCAGGAGTACAAATCCAAGGAGACAAAACTTGGAATGTAAGATTAAAAAAGGAAGGGGGTTTTATTTGAATAGGAGTCTATGTTACTGATGAGATTTGGGTTTCTGAGAATCATCCTACAAAATGAGAGTTAAGAGTTAGGGTAGGGTATAAAGACTATTCATTTGAAGAATTTGGTTAAATCTTGTTTTTTGATTTGGTTAGAAGAGTGCCTAAGTTTTGAAGGGGATTGGGGAGCACCACAGACGGAGAGTGAGAGAGAGAAGGAGACACACACACGATGTGGGTGGGAAGACTGTGAAGTGGCAGCTCCCCCTATACAGTATACTCACTATAAGTATAGGGTAACAGTGGGCGGGCGCCCATGACCTGGGCGACCGGTCAAGGCACATAGGCCTTAACCCCAACAACCTCCCACTTGAAGGCCAATGTGCCTTTAAGCAAGATCTACTAGTGTACAACTAATAGAAGGTGAGATATTCTCTCAACCTATGCCCACTGACTCTCGATGAGCTAGTGCATCCGGCTCTACTGGTAGACAAACATCCCGCTGAGGAAGCCACACAGAGCTAGCTCCAAGCTTTGCAAAGAGTCTACAAGAGCTCATGCACTCCTGCAAGTATCGGTCCAATACCTGCAATCCTCCCCTATGCTCTATGCTGAGATTAGTCATCGAACAACTAATCAACCCTGCTGCAAATGCTCCCACTGCAGCTGCTATGTCAGGCCTCGAGATCAGCATCTCGTACATGAGGACACCGAATGTTGATGCAACCTTGGCAACCTCTGCCACCTCCAACTCAGAACTCAACTCATGGCAATCCTGTCCCGTATCATAGAGACCATGGCACTCTGACTCCGAGCTTTGGAGTGACTCCTCGTGTCCACCACATATCACATGTGTACCAAGAGTATCCATCTGTCCTGAATCTGCATCAAGCTCTGGCATAAGCACATCAAGAAATGACTCCACAATAGCCGACATCTCAGCATCCATGTGAGTCATCTCTGTCATCACCTCTGATGACTCATCTTGCTGTGACTCACTAGAGCTATCCTGCTCTACCTCTGCATCCGTAGACGCAACCCGCACAACAAAGTCACTGCTCTACACTCCATGCAAAGCATCCTGCAACCCACAAGCAAAAGAGACTCTCCTGCTCTCTCGCTCTCTACCTGGCTGCATGATCACAGAGACAACACCGTCTCTCCTGTGGTCCACATGCAATGGGTAACCTGTACCACTCCTTGCACCTCTTGCAATCACTAGCGAACCCAAATGCATCACAAAATCTCGCTCTCGAAGCGAAATCCGACATCCACAATCTCTAAGCTGACCAATCAAGATCAAACTCACTGTCAAATCTGGTACATAGCGCACATGTTGTAACAAGTAAGATGCACCACTCGGTAATGACAGTCTCACATCTCCTGCACCTGCTATCGCATGCACCGATCCATCGGTCAAACGTACACTGCCAAGCATCCCGCTAGAATAGCTACAAAACCATTCACGATGCGACGTGACATGAAACATAGCATTTGCGTCTAGCAACCACTGCGAAGGGAGTGCACTATCCACATGTATAGCATCTCGTGCATAGCTCGAGGTAAAAGTGACATCCCCGTCACTAGTATACTCCGACACTACATCTGCCTCAACTGTCAAAGCAACTGAGTCCATGGCATCACTACATACATCTCTGAGATTGCCATGTCTCCTACGATGTCGCATACAACGAAAAAAACGCTGTCTAACGTGTCCAGAATGACCACAATACCAACATGTCATATGTCGGCGTGCTCGTGAATGTACATGTCTCACACGAGTCTGTGATGACTGAGATCTATCATACATATCATGTAATCTGTGCCAAAGTTCTCTCGAAGTAGTCTCATACATAACAAGAGCATATGCAGATTCCGCAAGGTGCAAAGAGAGTGTAGATAGTGCCATCTCCTGTAGCTCCTGCCACTGATCGTCAGACATGTTTGAAGGTCTACCTACATCACCACTCAATGGTCGATGCAACCCTCGTTGTGTCAGTGCATCAAGCATACAATCTCTCCATGTCGCAAAGTCTGACCCATCAAACATACACATTTCGGAGAGATCATAATCTGAGTGATCACCTGTCTCTGCCATGAGCACAATGTAGCAAACTAGAAAGCAAAACCACCTCACCAACAACACCTGGAAACTGTCTACAAATATGGCCAGAAACACAATGTAAAACTTGTGAGACACACTCCAAAATAGAGCTCCAGCAATGTCAATACAAGCCTCATTTGCTCTAGTATCACACTGCAATCTGTGAGCTAATCACCAAGCCCACACTGTGAGGTATCGATGCACAAATCTCCCACCTGCAGAGAACACCGCACGCAAATGCTGAGTGCAACCCACAATCTCTGCCTAGATCGCATAAATGATACGCATAAAACTCCTGGGAATATTTCGCCAGAGTTTCGTCAGTAAAACGATCACAAAACCAAAAACCAAACTGACTGCACGCTCAAAACCATGAGCAACCAAAGCGCATCAAACCACACTCCAAATGCATGCACCAATCTCCACACTTTGCATACATCATTGCAAACACCTGCAAATCTAGTACACAAATATCTGCTCTTCTTGTGACTGCCAAAAAACATGCTCGAGGCATACATTGCCGAGCTCAAAATGCAATCACATTAGTCTCCCTGAGCATCAAACACATAAGGCATACATCGTATCCTCCCACCTGTGAGGAAACTTGCAGCAAATATCACTCTCACATGTGAGAGCAAACCATGTGTGGAATCCTCGATACACAATAAACAACTGCTGCTGCAAAAAATTCAGCGTTCAGAATTTTAAAATTCTGATATGACGAGCGCGCCCGGAGCATGCCAAAACCCCAAGGTAGACTCCTGGATCACATGTATCCGAGTCCGGGTGTGAAAGCTATGCCAAAAAACACTGTTTTGGGTCCAAAAACGCAGCAAAAACTTGCTGCTGTAGCAGAAATTTCAGAGGTCAAAATCAACTCAAATGGACATCACCATTGCGTCCGGAGCGTGCCAAAACCCTAGGTTACACCTTAACCTTGCATAAATCGCATTCCGTATTTCGTTGCCCAAGTCTACCAAAAAACCCTCAAACCACAAGCTTAACACAAGCTGCAATTGCATCTTCAGCTCAGAATTTATGCACTCAACTTCAAGCATCTCCCGTGCTTCCAAAAGTGCATCAAACTCGCACACAATGCGACAACAGAAAATCTGGAATTTCTGTATACAGTCAGTCTGAGCTGAATATCAGCAAAACGGTGAGGAATTTGCAAAAAGATTCTTCTGCAAAGTTGTAGACCACGTCGAAACGGATGGGCATGATGGACAGAATTCTCAGATCTGCATTCTACAAGGAGAAAAACGAATCTGAAAACAGTGCTGCTGTGCACACAGTTTTTAGGGCAGCACCTTCACTTACACACAGTCTTCCACACTTCTTTAAGAGCTTCCACAAGAGCATACATCACTCTCAACTGAGCTCACAAGCTCCCATTGCATTCTCACAAAGCTTACAAGCTTTCTTAATCTCTCTATCGTCGAGAGAGAGCGAGCTATCGCCTCGAAGCTCTCAAAGCCATCCTGCTCTCCGCGGTCACCATAGCTCTGATACCAATTGAAGGGGATCGGGGAGCACCGCAGACGGAGAGTGAGAGAGAGAAGGAGACACACACAAGATGTGGGTGGGAAGACTGTGAAGTGGCAGCTCCCCCTATACAGTATACTCACTATAAGTATAGGGTAACAGTGGGCGGGCACCCATGACCTGGGCAATCGATCAAGGCACATAGGCCTTAACCCCAACAAGTTTTAGCCATTGGTCCAACATATGATGGGCTGGTCAAGATGAGCAAGGGTAGGGGAGAGTTTGCAAGCCGTATAGATAGGCTTACCAATTATTAGGGTAGGGTTTAGTTTACGAGTTTCTGGTGAAAACGGGAGTTTGAGGATTCTAGGGGGAGGATTTTTTGGAGATGGGGTTTTGGTTAGGAGAGTGGTTCGTTCCTTGTAAGTGATCAATCCAAAGACCTTAAGGAGGAAGTTTCTTGGGTAGCCTCTATGAAGGAGCCTAAGGAAGAAGATGTTTCTCAAATGATAGAAACCCTCAGGATTGCTTTCCCTAATGATATAGCATTGTAGTTCTGTCTTGATAAAGGCTAATTTTTGGTGGAGAGGGTGCCAAGAGCTCCAAGGTATATATTGGTAAGAGTTGAGAGGTTTTTGGTAACAATTTGAATCCAAGATACCATATAAGTTGAAAGTATGTCCCTTGTGGAAGTGGACATCTAAGATGGTGCCTTCAAAAGTGGATTTGATGGGAGAGATCACTATATGCTCTTGTAAAGGGAAGGCGTAAGAAGCGAGATCTTTGGTAAGTGTTTTACGAGTGCTTGTCCAGACCCCGAAGGCATCATCTATGTATCTCTTGTAATATGCTAGTCGGGCTAGAGATAAGGAGAGAGTGGTTTTCTAGGTGGCAGAGAAAAAGGCAAGCGTAAACCACTGCGAAATTGGATCCCATTGCGGTGCCTTTAATTAGCTTCCACACTTTATCTTTGAAGCAAAGATAATGGTGTGATAGAATAAGGGGGGCAAGCGAGATGATGAATTCTATTTTTGGGGTGTCGAAGAAATTAGTAATGGTGCTTATGAGGGCTATGAGTCCCTCAGTCATAGGGATGCTGGGGTAGAGGGAGGCTACATCGAAGGTAAAAAGGAGACAATGGGGGGAGGAAGGTCTTGGAGTCAGAGGGTTTTGAAAAATTCAGTTTCTTTGGCCCTGCTTTGAGTCTATCGCGATAGGCTCAACAAGTACCCCTTTTATAGGTCAAACTTGAACTTTGACTATACCATTGTGTTCCAACACCTCTCCTTAGTCCTCCGACCAATTTTCAAGTGGTTTGGACTTTTACTTTGTCAGTTAGACCAGATCTGGTGTTTTCTACAAGTTGAATCCCCTCAAATGGTCTTAGACCCACTTTCTGATGTCCAAACGACTTCAAAATTTTTATGTGTCCTTGATAGCACCTGTCCAAGCTATGCCATAGAGGTTTTTGAAAAATTCAGTTTCTATCACTGGGTTCTTTGCCTATCGCGATAGACTCACTAAGTATGCTGAAATGACCCCTTTTTCAAATTTTCTCTTCACAGATGTGTTCCCTACCCTCTATAGATCATGTATACCAAGTTTCATAAGGTTTGGAAATTTGGTCAAGTCCCTTTTACCCAATTTGTCTCTGAAGTTTGACTCAAAACACTAGACTTGAGGTTTGGTGGTCAAGCAGGTGTCCAAGTACACTCAACTTTTGGGAGCAACCTTGTGTTGATGTGTTTTACCTGTGGTATGAGGGGTTTTGCCTGATTATGACTCTATCACCAATTCACCAGTCTATCGCGATAGACTAAGCAGAGAGCCACTGGGAAGTGATTTTTTTCTCTTTTTTTGGACAGTTTGGTTCCCAATGCCCTTAGAAGCCTATCCCCAAAGTTTCATTCAATTGGGACTTCTTTTCCTTTGGATTCAAGCATTTCACAGTTCACTTCCTTACACTCAGAAAAAGAAAATTTCCCACTTAGATGCACAAGCACTGATGCAAATGCTTTGAAATTTCACATACAAGCTCTAGAGCATATGTAAAACAAGGTCTTGAGGTCAAACTTTTTTTTTTGTTGAAAATTGTAGATTTGGTTTCAGATTTTTGTTTTTTGGGTTTTTTAGAGTTTTTTTTTTGGGAATTGGACCAAATCTGTGTTTTCCCCGTACCTTAAGGTCTCCAATGCAAAAACAAGCACTCAAATAGGCTTTCAAACGACCATTTTAGAGCACTTTTACCATAATCAGCACAATTTCGCCTTTTGTGTTTTCAAGCACATTTTCATGTCAAAACTTCTCTAGATCAACATCAGATGTCCTACACTACCTAAAGTCCTACTTTGGATGGTTGAATGGTTGTTTTTGCTTTCTGGCAAGCAAACAGCCTCCTGCTTACCTTTTGCGTTTTTCTTTGTGTTTTTTTTTTCTTTCAAGTTCTTCACAACCATAAGTCACAACCAAACACACAAACCATAAAACCTAATCTAAACACACAACAAAATAATATAACCATACCTCAACCTCATGGTGGACCACCTCTGCGAGACGCAGGCTCCCTGGCTATCCCTCAGTCAAGAGATCCGCTTTCTGACTTCCCACTAAGAAGGCAAATGGTGACAACACTCTAGAAAACTCTAGAGAAACGCTATACTATCAAACACGAGTGATGCGGTCTACGCTAGTTTAGGCGCTTCGTCCCCGGCAACGGTGCCAATGTTAGCGGGTACGCCGCGACGGACGATGGAGCACAGCGAGAACACTGACCAACAAACTGTCAATCCGAGGACGTAGCTGACCCGACTAGGGCATGGAGGAAATCTTTGGGTTGTCAACCCTGAGCTAGACACTAACAACACTCTACAGTCACTAATCCTACCACAACACTACCATAAAGCAAAGAAACAGACAACGCATCCTACGAAACACTACAAGCTCGAAACAGTCTCAAATCATATCGGAATGACTCAAAATCGGAGGGCAAGACTCACAAGGACATATCCTATATGGCCAAACACCTAAACCTTGAAAACCATAACTGTAAGACCTCTAATCGCTATCGCGATAGACTCAAAACAATAATTTCCAAAGTGTCCGAAACTGATCTACAAAGACATCAACACGAAGAGCTTCTCGCCCTGATTCTAACGATTACTTGATCATTCAGATTGGATGTCGTTTGAGGTACTTACGACCAAATATAGCTCGTAGCATGCGGGCTCGCGATGTGGTCCTCGGCTTGCATTGCTTACGTCGACGCGGAGACCTCCTCGATGCTAACACGCTCTTACTCTCATATCTGCAATGTGATTAGTGTGCGCGACGGTGTGTGTGCATGAAGCTCACTACCTTGTGCTGCAGAACCCATGACTGTATATTAATTGAGATAACGTAATGTGTTTTTTACAAAGCCTTAGGTTTCAGCTTATATACAAAGCCTTCAAACCTAATGTCCGACCAAATGACCTGAATTGTCCCTAGGCTTCTACAGAGCTTAATTACAAGAAACTGAGTTAGCTTTACTCATTATACAAGCATCTGCATGAACTCGTATCTTCATGTTGCAGCATCCATCATCATCTTCATTACTTCATCACCATCTTCATGTGGAATCTTTACAGAATCTTTGAGAAATCTTAATGGAATCTTTATGGAAATGTTGTTTAAAGGGCGTCCTTTCAACAGTCGTCGCGCTGAAATCGTTCAAGATCCTAAAGAAGAACATCATCCTCCAGATACATCCTAGTTATAGGAGCTTGCTAATGTCTTAGCCTCTTGTTCATGTGATGAGCTGTAATGAATGTTGCTCATCACCTTTCAGAATCTCAGTCACAGCTTTACCTTTCCCCTTTACATCCGAACTGTGCTGTGACTGGTGTACTGGTGAATCTCCAATGTTGCTTGGTTGTTGATCTCCGGCTTGCTGATCTCCCGATTGCTAACCCCTATACTGGTTTGACTGGTCTGTATTGGGCTGATTGTCCCCTGTTGCAGCTGATCCACCGGCACCAAACCCTGAAGGCGGAGATGGAGGAGAGTCGCCATCATCATGCCTTTCTGCTAGTTCATCCTCCTTCTCTTCCTCCTCTGCTGCTTTATCATCATCCTCATTGAGGTTATTCTACTGTTCAATATAGTCTAGGATGGCTTGATTTTCCAAAGCACTGTTGTATTCAAAAAGTTTATTCTACAAATCACTCTGCATTGTTTCGACGAGCGCCCTCAGATTATCTATATTGAAAACAAAATTTCCCTCTGGATTCAGTATATCAGCCAAATTATTATAGATATATCTTTAAGTTAAAGTGGCTTTCAATGTAGTGTGACTGGTCAGGAATGAGTTGAAAATCAACTCTCTTCATTTGCAGCATGGTTTCGAATCTGTCGCAGCTCTCTCAGCTTCTACCTTTGCTTCTTTTA
Source organism: Adiantum capillus-veneris (assembly GCF_014529385.1). Lineage (NCBI taxonomy): Eukaryota > Viridiplantae > Streptophyta > Polypodiopsida > Polypodiales > Pteridaceae > Adiantum > Adiantum capillus-veneris. The sequence goes on along the minus strand of NC_140953.1, from coordinate 28,192,829 downwards.
GCACCCTCATCTTAGACTCCATCTTTGACAACTTATTTTCTAAAGTTTGAATGGTCCTAGCTGATTGATCTTCAAGGATACTGTGCTGCAGGGACTATGCTCCTATATCCTACTTCAACTTCTCAACTTGCTGCTCATTATCCCTCAGTTCAGCCTTTAGCTTGGTCAGTTCATCATTAGGCGCTGAGGCATCCAAAATTTGTCCTATAGCATTAACAATTGTGTCCCAGGACGACTGAATAAGTACTGAACAACCATCATTCACCGTTGCTGGGTCACAGGCAACTAGCTCATAAACTATGATAGGAGCCATATAGGGTAATGTGGTAGAATCAGGTTTATGCAGGACTGGTCCTTTTCCCTTATCAGTCTGAACCATTGGCTCCTCAGCACTGGTCCTGTCTGGCTGGTCTTTTTTTGCACTGGTGGTTGCTTATCTTTGCCCTGCTTGTTGGCTGGTTCCACCGGTGGTCTGGACTGGAGGTTGGTTTATCTGGCTAGCTGAAGCTTGGTCTATTGGAGATTTTTCAATAGACACAGTTTTGACTTGACTTTCAAGCTACTTTAGGAAAGCATTGCTCTTGGCCAATGTAGTTTTCTACCTCTTAGAACTACTAGCTTCCTCTTGCGTGGCCTTCCTCTTCTGTCCAGTGAGATCTAACTGGTTATCTGGGGCTTCTTCATCTGATGATAAATCCACATTTCTAGTTGCTGAGAAGGGATTCTGGCTCCAAGCCATCCTTACTTGGTCATGAGCTACCGGAGAAGTTGCCCAGTAAAGAAACTGCCAAACATACCAGGCCTTGAAAACAGTTGGGGACTTCAACTTAGCAGTCTGCTAAAGCACATTATGTGATAGAATCTGACATAGGTTAATTGAAACTATGGCATCTAGTCTCTTTGCAAGTAGCATAGCAAACAATTTTTTTGACACATAAGTCGGGTTGTTTTTGAGACTCACAGCCTCAGCCACAAAGAGATAAGCAGCGAGGACATCCAGACCGGCTACTGGAACCCCTTGCGCACTAGCTTTGTGTTTCTTCTTGGCAACATCATCTTCTTTCAGATCTGCACTAATCACAGATGGCTTTCGCTCATTTGGCATCTTGAATGCAAAGCAATATTTTTCAACGTTACCGACACCTTTCCTACCATATACCATAGCACTTCCTTCATCAAGATTGAAGAAATCAAGAACCTATCTAATGATAGCTGTGTCAAACTCAATTTCTGTGGCTTGCACAACCACATGCAAATCCCACAGTCGGAGTAATGCCTCGGCTTGCTCAATAGACAAATACTGCTGTATCTTATTGTGAGGGATAAGTGGAAGAGAAGCTTTTGCAACAACAATAAGTGCTTGGGTTTCCTCTATAGTTTCCTGCATCTTTTTTTACATTTTCTTCCTACCCATACACCGTGAAGACGATGAATCAGTAGTAGAAGAAGAAGAGGACTTACTTGAATCTTCAAACTCGTATCCTGGTGTGGCTAGTAAAGATAGACAACAATCAACACTTTCCTCAGACGAAGAAGTTTGTGGTTGCAGTGATGAAACTTCAGATCTCGGTGATGGCGAATGGATAAAATAGGCAGACGTCGTGCGGGAGATTTACGAGGAAAAATTCCTACTCGCCGTACTGTTATACGCGTTCGCGCCATAAAAGCTCCACTACTTATCGTTCTTAGAGTTTTGTGTACCGCTAATGATGTGGCTTACATGCATTAGCTAATACTCTCCATGTTCTTTGAAATGATTATCGCAGATAGTTCGACTGACCCTTTTTCCCATAAAAACTGATACTGGTTCTGACACTTTACTGATTCTGGTACTCACATGGTTTTGTCGTACTGATACTTTTTTGACCTTTTGACTGGCTCTAGAACTAGTTGTATATGAAAAAGGCTTAAAATAGCTGCTTTTGGAATTTCTTGGTCTTCAGTTCCCAGACTACTAGTACCCTTATCCTTGGGAGTCTCTCTGTCTTCTGAATAATAGAGCTTGATTTTGGCCCCATTATATACCCCTGGCAGCAGTAATCCAGATAAGTCTTTTAGTATTACTGTGCCGTTAGAAAACACCCAATCCACCTCGGATGGACCTGCCCAAGATATTTTTAAGTTTTGTTTCTTAGGACCCAATTTAGATCGATAGAGCAGAACCAAATCTCCTTTGTGGAATTCCCTGATTTTGATTCTTCTGTCGTGCGAGTGTTTCCTTCTTTGCTAAACAATTTCTTGTTCCAACATAGCCCTCTGTCTCAACTCATCCAGCTGCATTAACTCCTCCAATCTTTGCTTAAGATTGTGATTAAAATCCAATCCATACTCTACTGCCATTCTGAGACTGGGAATAACAAATTCCATAGGCAAGACAACTTCAGTGCGGTACACCATTCTAAATGGTGTTAGTCCAGTGGTGACATTATAGGCTGTCCTATATGCTTAGAGAGCAGTCTGGAGTTTCAGATCCCACTGGTGTGGTTACTTTTGCACAATTTTGGTGAGAATGGTCTTCACAGTTCTATTATTGCTCTCTGCTTATTGCCCATTGCATCTGGGATAATAGGGAGTTGATTTCCGATGCTTTATTGAGAGCATTTCCATTAGAATGTCCATAGTATCATTTATGAAGTGTGTTCCCTAACCATATACAATCTCCACAGGACATCCATAATGACATATAATATTTTCAAATAAGAATACATCAGTGGACTTTGCCGTGTTGTCAGGAAGAGCCTTAGCTTCCACCCATTTGGTGACATAACAGGTGGCCATCAATATATACCTATTCTTCCTTGGCGTAATTTCTTGAATAGACCCATGAAATCCAGATCCCATTTCATAAACACTCTCAGTGTTTGGATTGGAGTTAGAGGAGTCATATCTGCTGCTGTGGGTCTACCCATCCTCTGGCATATATTACACGTTTTACAAAAGCTTTTGAGATCAGCTATTAAAGTTTGCCACCATAAATCAGCCTGCAAAATCTTCTTGTAAGTAATATCAATGGAGAAATGCCCTCCAAAATCCCCATCATGTGCTTCTGAAATAACTTGCATTCTGCCTTCCATAGGCACACATCTATGAAGAACCCCATTCACTCCCAGTTTGTAGAGTGATCCACCAATGATGGTGAACTTTAGACTCTTAATGATCAGGGTCTTCTTCTAATTTCGAGTCCAGTTATCTGGGAATCCTGCTTTAAAAAGGAGCTGATACACATCATATAATTTTGGATCAGCTATTTCCTCAGCTGTCATCTGAAATAGTTCTGCATCCATTGGCTCATCTCTCAAAGATGTTGATAGCCGTTTTTCGGCTCTTTGTAATTGCCATAGTGAGTTAACCCACCCTACCAAAATCATCCAAACACTGTGGCTATCCCTACCATTTCACTGTATATAGGTGTGTGTGAGTTAGGGGACTTTTCCCATATCTTCTTAGAACCCTCAATTAGCTAGTCACTGGGATAGTTGAGCCAAAAAGAATAAAAAAATAAAAAATAAAAAATTATAAGTATATTATGACCCATTTGTGTGTAAATATTTCATTGTATATAGGGCCTAAATAAAAGGATTTTTCATAATTATTTTGGTATTTATTTAAATATTTCTACCTATGGTGTGTTATTTATGCTATGTACATTGACTCACCATTACCATATTTTTTCTTACCATTTTGCATACTCTTTATTCCATATAAAAATAATTTCATGCAAGCTTCTCTTATTTTTGGTGTAACTCCATCCCAACAAAAATACAAAAAAAACTATATTATTTATATTTGACAAGTACATATTTTTTTAGACCCCTCAATATTTGATTTTCTTAGTTGTACTATTCACTTATATCATGATCTCAACAATATCTTCAATTATAGACCTACCAAATAAGGTCAAGGGTATGTGGCATGCATGCATGCACCATGGGGGGCTCACTCTAGGAGGTATTCAAAAGAATCATCCAAAGAAGGACCTCACAAGGACTTTTTGCAGTGGAAAAAAACAGTTGGTTTGCTGAATTTTTAAAGATCACATGCTCCCCGAATTTGAAAAGGTGATACAAACAAAAGTTGTAGCTCGTGGGCTGAACTTTTACCTCAAATTTTTTCATATTTTTTGAGCTACGAGCTGTGAGCTATGATTTTATTGGTGGACCCCAGTTTGCCCATGCTATGCAGCCACACTCCTTCCACTTTATCATTTTTCTCTTTCACACACACTTCTCCACTCATCATCCCTACCTCTCTCACCACTCCTCTCTGCACCTTACTCACCTTCTTCTTATCCTTGAAGAATAAGAGAAACCATGGTGAACTCATATCTCCTACACACACTTCCATTCCAAAATTGACCACCTAGTCTCATTTTTCCTCTTCCATATTACCCATATCTATCAAAAAAACCACAAAATTCAGCCTCTTCTCTTGAAAGACAGCATCATGGTGATTGATTACTCATGTTCACTTATCTTGGCTCTCCCAAGGAAGGTCAAGAGTGGAGAAAAAACGTATCGTCAAAGCTAGTGGACCGTCAACAAGCGTCAAAATTGACCCTACTCAAGACACTTGGAGCATCAACATTGTAAGAAATCCATGTTTTCTTACCTATTAAGAGTTTTTTCTTCCTTATTTGTATCCTACATGGATACTCCCATTGTAAATATCCAATTCCATTTGTAAATCAATAAAAATACTAACTCTACTAATTTACTAACACTAACCTACTATGAAAAGTCCTATCACCTCCACTTCTCTCCTCTCTCTCTTCTATATCTATCCACACCAACTTCTTGATAATTGGAAGCAAAAGAAATTAGATAAGTGCTGAAAATCTAACCCAACCATGGTTAGAGGAGTAACCCTAGCCTTCAAAATTGCTATAAAAGGAGGGTGTAGCTAGCACAAATGGGGGAGCCATAAGCAAGAGCACTATGCTATAGCTTGAGAAGCCAAGCTCAACCTCTCTAGAAGGAGCTCTTGAGTGGAAGCTCATCGTCTTATGAATATGGATGTATTGTATTAGGGGTGATTAGCAAGGGAACTCTATGCCATTGTAAGAGAGAGTGATCATTCAATTGAGAGTAGGAAATCTATCATTTCTCCTACTAGTGTAAGCCCAACATTTGCTGAATCAAGGAGGGTGGATTTGGAGTAAGCTTGGATACTTTGTCTCTCTTCCAACGTGAAGTAATGGACAACAATGAGGTGTAAGTGTCTTGGTTCTTTTTTTTTAAAAGTTCTTGATAGCTTGTCTCTGGGTGTTGTCATCAATTCAGCCATAAATTCCACATACTGTAAGAGGACAACAGGGTGGAGAGGACTCCCCTGGCCTTAAGACAGTGATTGGGGTGGATTTTCTTGTGATGTGTTGTGGTGTAATTTACTCAAGCTATGTTGAACAAATACTAATCTCACTTTGATTGGTGGTGACAGATTTGTAAGAAGGTATTAATGCAACAAGCATCCCCTCCCCCTTTCTCTCTCTTTCTTACATATATAATTGTGTTTGCTTGATCACTGTCGATACATTCCAAAGCAGCCCGAGAATTCTCTCTCTCTCTCTCTCTCTCTCTCTCTCTCTCTCTCTCTCTCTCTCTCTCTCTCTCTCTCTCTGTCTCTCTCTCTCTCTCTCTCTCTCTCTGTCTACGCGTCCTAGTTCGCATCCAAAACTAGGTGGTGCCCTAAATTTGTGTGGGGTTAGGTTGCGGGTTTGTGTGTGTGTTTGTTGTTTTTCCAACCCCAACCCAATTGAGCAGCACGGGAGCCTAAAAGAGTGCTTAGAGGCCACTCTTCTTGTTGCCCGCCCCGGACCGCCCGTCTCAAATTGGTGCCCCCACTGAGGAACCAACTTGTGTATGTTTTTGTGTAGGATCAATCTTTAGAATAGTCAAGTAGTTTGCATGAATCACGAGAATTTGTATGATCCTTTCATTCCGATTGCAAGGCAAAAGGTACACATAATTGTTAGTACTAAGTTGCAATTTCAACGCATAATTCATAGAATTTTAGGTTCTCTTAGGTTAGCCGAAATAAACGCTTCGGTAAATCCTTTTATTTTGTCTCTCATTAGGTACGACCTTAGTTTGGACGTCTATATTTTTGTTTTGTTTTAAGAATTAGGTCATGCATAGACCATGGATAATGGCCTAGGGATAGAGGTTTTTCCCTTTCATTTCACTCCACACATTAGAGTAAACATTGCAATTAGTAGAAAAATCCATTTTTAACAACGTATGGTGTTCATGTTTGGTGCCCAAAGAGTAGGAGATTATTGCGTCACCAAACCCTGTCATTCTACCTCTTACTGATTATCATAGGTCATTTGATGTGAATATTTTTATTTTGTTGTAGAATAGATTGCAATTTAGAAAATATTATTGTGTAAATTTTTTAAAGAAAGAAAAAACAAAAACGCGTCACTTTGAAATCAATTCAATGGAGAGCCAACGCCAAATGTCTGGATATCCTCTTTTCTTTGGAGATCCTGGGGAGGATACATAATTATTTTTAGCAAATTTCAAGATGTCTTGCCGTATCAAGAGGATAGTAACTGATCAAGAACGTGTAGAAATGTTTGAGGTGGTCCTTAGGAAAGATGCTAGCACTTGGTTTGACTCTTTGCCTGAGGAAGTTAAGGGGAATTACACAGAAGTTTTGAATCGTTTCAAGAAATACTTCTTTGATCCCCAAAACACTCAAAGACTATGGCAAGACATTGTTTCTCATAAGCAAAAAGACTTAGACGACTACTACTTGTACAAGCAAGAGTTTCTACGTCTTTGGGCTCTATGGATACGAAATTTTGCTGACCCTGGTGATGGTGCAGAATTTCTAAAGAAGGAGAGGTTCATAGCCGGACTCTTTCCTGACCTTAAGATAAAAGTTGAGGCGGGTGCACCTGCTACCTTTGATGCAGCTGAAACTAGGGCTGCTGAGAAATATAGAAAATTCAAGTGCCTAAGGGGAGAGGTTCCAATAGAAGGTCTTATACCCAAAAGGTAAGTCACAAGCATCGACATCTAGGGAGCTTCCTGAGGTAATCGAGATGTTGAATGAATCTTTAAGTAGCCTATCAATTCACCTTGCACAAGCTGTAGGTCCAAAGGGACAAGCAAAGAAGTTTGAAGAGCGAGATTCACGACCTAGGAGAGTCTTGCAATGTTGGAATTGCAGTGAGTCTGGACATGGGATGTATAATTGTCCTTGGCCCCGTGGGGAGCCAGGGAGACCTAACTTTAATTACCCAGTGATGAATGCAGGTGAAGGAATTGGTCAACAACCAAGGCTTCTACAAAGGCCAAATGGAGCAAGACCACCTCCACAAGGAGCGGAAGGAGTTCCACCTTTGCCAGACCCAAATGTGCATGTGGTAGAGGTGACAAACTCAAATGAGGTTGACATGGAAGAAAATGGCATTAAGCGTGGTCGAGGAAAAGGTAAAGAGAAAGAAGGTGTCACATCACAGAGTGACCATGGACGAGGCAAGAAGGCAAAGGGGACCAATGAAGCTAAGAGGACTCGACGTCGTATCAATCTCCAAGACTTCCCTCTTGGACATGGTATGGCTCCATACAACCTATTGGAAGACATGAGAGGTAAGGGTCCTGATATCTCATGGCCTTAGTTTCTTGCATTATGCCCACAAGTTAGGAGAGATTTAACAAAGGCAATTAGCACTAGGAGAAAGATAAAAGAGAGTGTTGCTGTTGTAAAAATTTCACATGCTGAAATAAATGAGGATATTACACCTGTGCTAGATTGTTACATCAAAGGAAGATTGGTTAGGAAAGGTCTAGTGGATGGGGGTGCACAAATTTGCATCATGACAAAAGGAGTCATGCAAAGACTAGGCATGCACATCCATGAGACACCAGAAATTAAAGTCAAAATGGCAAACAATAGCAAGGCTAGGTGCGTAGGCATTTGTAAAAATGTCTTTGTGGAGGCCTTTGACATTAAGAAGGCAGTGGATTTCTATGTCATGTCTACCAAAGGAAATGGTTACCCATTTATCCTAGGGAGACCATGGCTAATGAAAATGCGAGCTTTGTAGGATTGGGAGAGTGGAAAGCTAATTTTCAGGAATGAAAATCATAAGAAGGTTGTCTTTGATATGAAGGAGCAATGCCAAGAGGAGCTCGATGAAGAATCATCTCAAAGTGAGACGGAGGAAGGATGGACCGATAGCACTTCAGAAGGAGAAAGTAGCGGCAGCATTACTGAAGAGGAGTCTTCCATCGAAGTCATGGGGGTAAGGTTTAATCTAAACAACCAAGAGACCTCTTGCCCCGGTTTGGAAGAGGTAGGTTCCCAAGAGAACCAAAATGTGCAAGATGAAGGAATGTTAGAAGGTATGTTGTTTACAACACTTACAAAGGACGAAAGAGAGGAGTTCAAATGTGTCCTAAGGAAATTTCCTAGGCTTTTTTCTAAAGACTACACCGATGTGCGTGGAGTAGATGCTGTTCAACACAAAATTGAGTTGAAGCCAGAGGCCACACCTAAGGCTCAGAAGCTACAAAGGCTAGGAGTCATCAAGGAGCAGGCTTTACTCAAGGAGGTAAGAAAGCTTCTAGCAGCAGGTTTCATTTATCCAGTGGAGAATTAGAACGGGTCTCTCCTGTTGTTGTCACTCCCAAGAAGAAAGGCAAGTGGAGGGTGTGTGTAGATTACCGTCCACTCAATGAGGCAAAAAAAAGAGATCACTTTCCCCTCCCATTTCAAGATGAGATACTAAATGAGGTAGCTGGTCATGAGAAGTACACTGTGTGTGATGGCTACTCGGGTTACTTTCAAATAGGTATCGCATTGGAAGATCAGTTGAAAACAACCTTCATCACTCCTTGGGGTTGTTATGATTTTAGAGTCATGCCATTTGGACTGACAAATGCTCCTACAAATTTCCAACGCTTCATGAACATGGTGTTTCAAGCATTCTTTGGAAAGTCAATCAGGGTGTTCATTGATGATTTCTGCATTTATAGCTCAAAATCATTGCATCTACAAAAGGTAGAAGAAGGTTTAAAAAAACTTTACGACATGGGAGGTCAACTCAACCCGGACAAGTGCCACATAGGTGAGGATGAAGTGATCTTTCTTGGTCACAAGGTTTTCTATAAAGGTATTGAGGTGGATCCAGCAAAGACAAAAGCTCTCATTGAGCTACCATCACCAAAGAGTCTTAAGGAGGTCATCTCATTCATTCAAAAGGTGAAGTATATGTCACACTTCATTCACTTAGCCTCGAAGTTACTTCACCCTTTGCAAAAGTTGACACAACAAGTAGAATTTGCATGGTCTGATGATCTTAAAGACTATTTTTGTAATATTAAAGTCATTTTGGCAGAGCTACCAACACTCATGCCTCCTTGTTGAGAGTACACATTCTTTGTTAGTTCTAGTGTTGGAAAGGAAACGATTGGTGCAGTTTTATTACAACAAGATCCCCACAGTACCAGGATGCGACCCGTCTACTTTGCTAGTAGGGTCATGAATGCTTTGGAGAGAGGCTACACGGAGGCAGAACTCATGATGCTGTCTCTCATGATTGCGGTGAGAAAGTTTAGATCCTACTTGCTACCAAAACCTTTTGTAATTCTCATTGCAGAAAATTTATTTCCTTGGGTGTCATCTCAAATGAATCTTAGCGCCAGGATCTCAAAGTGGATTATGGAATTGCAAGAGTTCCAATACTCTTTCAAGGTAGAAGATAGTGTGCGTGCACAATTGGCAGGGATCCTTACTTATAGGGTACATGAGAAGGAGATTAAGGTGCCTGAAGTAAAGACCCTACCATTGCCACCACCTAAAAGTGTTCCTAATGCTTTTACCTTGTTCTTTGATGGAGCTTTTCAACGAGTCACATGAAAAGCAGGGGGAGGGCTACTATTGCTCAACCCAAGTGGAGAGGTGGTCATGAAAGAGAAGGTCAATCTACCAGGTTCAACTAGCAACAATGAAGCAAAATACGACACACTACTTCATGGTTTAAAGATATGCATTGACCAAGGTATAGAACGTCTCATGGTAAAGGGAGATGCACTTCTCATTGTGAAGCAGATTTTAGGCATTTGGGCATGCAAGAATGAAAACCTAAGGACAAAAGTTCATGCCATTCGTAGGCTGTTGAATCTGTTTGAAGAAGTGCAACTATATCATATTCCTAGGAAACAAAATGAAGATGTCGATTTACTTGCACAACAAGCAGTTACATGTGTTGAGAAAGACGTGCAGGTCATCATGGTGGCAACAACTATCAAGCAACCGAGATACCAGGGATTGGAGTCATTGACTCCCATTATTAGCTACATTTTGGAGGGTGAGTTTTCACAAGACTTCACGAAGGCTCAGAAGAGGAGACTCATGAAAAAGGCAAGCGCGTATCTCTTTCTAGAAGGATACCTCTATCAAAGAGGGAAGGATCAAGTGTGCAGAAGAGTACCAACTATCAAGGAGATTCCAGCCATTCTAAAAGGTTTGCATGAAGAGGCATGTGGTGGTCATTTCACCCAAGAGTTAACTGTGAAGAAGATTTTGCTTGCGGGGTATGTTTGGCCAAGTCTGTATGTGGATGTCCAACATTGGTGTAAAAGTTGTCACAATTGTCAGGTAAATGGGAATAGAAGATTGGTTTATGGTCCAAGGCAAATCGTGCTTGCAAATGGACCCTTTGAAAAGTGGGGCATTGATGCTATGGGTCCTCTCCCTAGGACAAAAAATGGTAAACTCTACATTCTAGTGGCTGTAGACTATATGACTAGGTGGGTGGAAGCACAAAGTGTGGCAAAAGTAAATGAGAGGACAGTGAGCAAATTTGTCTACACTCACATTTGTTGTAGATTTGGCACACCTTTGGAGATTGTTTCTGCTAATGGTCCAGGGTTTAGAAAGAGCTTGCTCACAGAAGTCTGTGAAGAACTTCACATTCTACATCGTCATAGTACACCCTACTATCTCCAATCAAATGGTTTGGTAGAAAAAGCTAATGGTGTCATTGCAGGCATCATTAGAAAGATGGTGAAAAACAAGACAAAGTTATGGGATGACTTCTTGGATGGTGCCTTGTGGGCGTATCGAACCACATATAGGGAAGCCACGGAGTTCACACCATTTCACATAGTCTATGGTCAAGAAACTTTGCAATCAATTGAGCTCAACATCCCAACAATACGGCTTCATGGCAGAGGTGCACAAAATGATCAAGAAGCATGGATGGATCGACTTCTTACCTTAGTTGAGCTTGAGTGGAAAAGAGAAGCAGCATACGAGTGCTACAAGAGGAAAGCTACGCAGGCGAAGGAGAAGCTCGAGAAGAAACTAAAGGACAAAGGCATCAATGAAGGAGATCTTGTGCTAAGGTATGACAATCGACTCGATAATCGTTTTGATGCCAAATTTGAAACTAGATAGCAGGGGCCATACATAGTTAAGAAGGCTTTCAATTCAAGTTACTATCAACTTATGGACTTGAATGGGAAAGAGCACTCTAGGAAGGTGAATGGTTATCGCTGGAAGCCCTATTTGAGTTGCCTTCTACCAAAGGATCTACCAAAGATCTGTCAAAGGGAAGCTATCTCATGTAAGTACTATTCCATGAAGCATGAGTGTGACTCGAGCCAAAATGCCGAGGGGCCAAACAATGAAGATCTTGTCAAGGACTCTGAAGTACTCTCTTTGGAAAAGATGCTTTATGATGGTACATGAATATACCATCATCATGGGGGAGGGCTAATGATAGCCGTTTTTCGGCTCTTCGTAATTGCCATAGTGAGTTAACCCACCCTACCAAAATCATCCAAACACTGTGGCTATCCCTACCATTTCACTGTATATAGGTGCGTGTGAGTTAGGGGACTTTTCCCATATCTTCTTAGAACCCTTAATTAGCTAGTCACTGGGCTAGTTGAGCAGAAAAATAATAAAAAAATAAAAAATAAAAAATTATAAGTATATTATGACCCATTTGTGTGTAAATATTTCATTGTATATAGGGCCTAAATAAAAGGATTTTTTATAATTATTTTGGTATTTATTTAAATATTTCTACCTATGGTGTGTTATTTATGCTATGTACATTGACTCACCATTACCATATTTTTTCTTACCATTTTGCATACTCTTTATTCCATATAAAAATAATTTCATGCAAGCTTCTCTTATTTTTGGTGTAACTCCATCCCAACAAAAATCCAAAAAAACTAGTTCTATATTATTTCACTATTGTGATTTTTTCCTTCCTACATCTATTCTCTATTACTCTCATAAATTAGACCACAAAAAATATTCATCTTTTTATGGTAGATTTATAATGAGAGATATTTATTTTGACCCCTTTATATTTTTTCCACCTATATTATTTATATTTGACAAGTACATATTTTTTTTAGACCCCTCAATATTTGATTTTCTTAGTTGTACGATTCACTTATATCATGATCTCAACAATATCTTCAATTATAGACCTACCAAATAAGGTCAAGGGTATGTGGCATGCATGCATGCACCATGGGGGGCTCACTCTTGGAGGTATTCAAAAGAATCATCCAAAGAAGGACCTCACAAGGACTTTTTGCAGTGGAAAAAAACAATTGGTTTTGCTGAATTTTTAAAGATCACATGCTCCCCGAATTTGAAAAGGTGATACAAACAAAAGTTGTAGCTCGTGGGCTGAACTTTTACCTCAAATTTTTTCATATTTTTTTCAGCTACGAGCTATGAGCTATGATTTAATTGGTGGACCCCAGTTTGCCCATGCTATGCAGCCACACTCCTTCTTCCACTTTATCATTTTCCTCTTTCACACACACTTCTCCACTCATCATCCCTACCTCTCTCACCACTCCTCTCTGCACCCTACTCACCTTCTTCTCAACCTTGAAGAATAAGAGAAACCATGGTGAACTCATATCTCCTACACACACTTCCATTCCAAAATTGATCACCTAGTCTCATTTTTCCTCTTCCATATTACCCATATCTATCAAAAAAACCACAAAATTCAGCCTCTTCTCTTGAAAGACAGCATCATGGTGATTGATTACTCATGTTCACTTATCTTGGCTGCCAAGGAAGGTCAAGAGTGGAGAAAAAACGTATCGTCAAAGCTAGTGGACCGTCAACAAGCGTCAAAATTGACCCTACTCAAGACACTTGGAGCATCAACATTGTAAGAAATCCATGTTTTCTTACCTATTAAGAGTTTTTTCTTCCTTATTTGCATCCTACATGGATACTCCCATTGTAAATATCCAATTCCATTTGTAAATCAATAAAAATACTAACTCTACTAATTTACTAACACTAACCTACTATGAAAAGTCCTATCACCTCCACTTCTCTCCTCTCTCTCTTCTATATCTATCCACACCAACTTCTTGATAATTGGAAGCAAAAGAAATTAGATAAGTGCTGAAAATCTAACCCAACCATGGTTAGAGGAGTAACCCTAGCCTTCAAAATTGCTATAAAAGGAGGGTGTAGCTAGCACAAATGGGGGAGCCATAAGCAAGAGCACTATGCTATAGCTTGAGAAGCCAAGCTCAACCTCTCTAGAAGGAGCTCTTGAGTGGAAGCTCATCGTCTTATGAATATGGATGTATTGTATTAGGGGTGATTAGCAAGGGAACTCTATGCCATTGTAAGAGAGAGTGATCATTCAATTGAGAGTAGGAAATCTATCATTTCTCCTACTAGTGTAAGCCCAACATTTGCTGAATCAAGGAGGGTGGATTTGGAGTAAGCTTGGATACTTTGTCTCTCTTCCAACGTGAAGTAATGGACAACAATGACGTGTAAGTGTCTTGGTTCTTTTTTTTTAAAAGTTCTTGATAGCTTGTCTCTGGGTGTTGTCATCAATTCAGCCATAAATTCCACATACTGTAAGAGGACAACAGGGTGGAGAGGACTCCCCTGGCCTTAAGACAGTGATTGGGGTGGATTTTCTTGTGATGTGTTGTGGTGTAATTTACTCAAGCTATGTTGAACAAATACTAATCTCACTTTGATTGGTGGTGACAAATTTGTAAGAAGGTATTAATGCAACAAGCATCCCCTCCCCCTTTCTCTCTCTTTCTTACATATATAATTGTGTTTGCTTGATCACTGTCGATACATTTCAAAGCAGCCCGAGAATTCTCTCTCTCTCTCTCTCTCTCTCTCTCTCTCTCTCTCTCTCTCTCTCTCTCTCTCTCTCTCTCTCTCTCTCTCTCTCTCTCTCTCTCTCTCTACGCGTCCTAGTTCGCATCCAAAACTAGGTGGTGCCCCAAATTTGTGTAGGGTTAGGTTGCGGGTTTGTGTGTGTGTTTGTTGTTTTTTCCAACCCCAACCCAATTGAGCAGCACGGGAGCCTAGAAGAGTGCTTAGAGGCCACTCTTCTTGTTGCCCGCCCCGGACCGCCTCAATGTCTCAGAGTAGCTATCCATACTTCTGGACAGGAAATCAACACCACAGTGGGTTCTACCGAGCTTATGGAAAATACGGAACTCAAATTCCATCAGGAACATCATCCATCTTATCAATCTCCCTTGAATAATGACCTTGTCAATTAGGAATAATAATGCCTAATGATCTACATAAAAATGAAATATCTTGCCCAGCAAATAGTGTCGAAACTTAGTAGCACTGAAAACCATTCCCAAGGCTTCTCTTTCAGTAGTGGTATATCCTTGTTTGGACCGACTGAATCTTTGAATGGCAAAATAGACTGGATAATTAGTCTTCCCATAGGGTTGAGCTAAGATTGTCCCCATTGCTAGTCTTGAGGCATCTACATGTACATGAAAAATGACATCCCAGTTTGGTTGTCAAAGTACTGGTTTACTGATAATGGCATTCTTCAAACTCTAAAAGCTCTCATCACATTCAGTAGTCCAAATGAACTTGCTGTTCTTCTTTGTGAGCTCATACAAAGGTAATGCATGAGAAGAAAACTGATGCACAAACCTTCTATAAAAATTGATATATCCCAAGAAGAACTCAATTATGATGCATTGCGTGGTGCCTTGGCCTGTTGGACACATTGAATCTTGTCATTGGCTATTTCAATACCATTTCTGGACACTACATGTCCCATAAGTTGTCCTTTCCAGACCAAGAAAACAGATTTGAATGGATTTAAACAAGTCCATTTTTCCTGACAGTGCTGGAAAACCATTTCCAAAAAAAGTAAATGCTTATCCTCTATTGAATATATAGTGAAGTCATCCATAAATATGGCAAGGAATTGGTGTAGAAATTCACTAAATATTTCCATCATACATCTTTGAAAAGTCACTGGGGCATTACAAAGACCAAATGGCATAACCAGATACATGAATGCTCCCCATTCAGTAATAAAAGTAGTCTTACTCTGGTCCGCATGAGCAATTTGTAACTGGTTATAACCACTATAACCATCCATAAAGCTATACATCTCATTTCCTGAAATTTCATCAAGCAACATGTCTGTAAATGGTAATGGGAAGGGATCCTTGATGGTATGAGCATTCAGCTTTCGATAATCCACATAAACTCTAAGATTTCCATTCTTCTTGGGCACCACCACAATAGGAAATAACCAGTCACTACTGTCTACCTAAGTAATGAACCCAACCTTCTGAAGGTTATCGATCTCTTCCTTAACCTTCTTAGCATAGTTAGGATTCATTCTGTAGCTTTGCAACCTCACAGGTCTGGCATCTGGATTTAATGGTACTCGATGTTGACATACCTCCGGATCTACTCCCTTGAGATCAGTATGTTCCCATGCAAACACATCTTTATACTGCTGGAACATGTGTCGGGCTTTCTCTTCATGATTGGACTCAGATGTTTGTTGACTTTGATCACTCTAGGATTCTTCTCAAAACCTTGATTCCATTCCTCTACTTCTTGATCATCTGTAAGCAACCAATTAGGCCCACCACCCTTTCGTTTGGTTGATTCTTTAGCGTAATCCCAAGACGGTCCTCTAGACTCTGAATTGCTATTCTGACTCCCAATAACTTCTTCAGAAATTGATGACATACAGGAATCCACTGGTTCTTTCGACCTTCCAGTTAAGTGAATTGGTCGTTCCCCAGAATTCAGTTCAGTGAACTGATCTGGAAACTGCTTTTTTTTGCTTTTCAGCTTGATCTTTGTCCAATAATACCACATTGAGATCTATTTCAACTAGCGGAAAAATATTCATTGCCGCCAGCATCCTCTTAATTTTCTTCGCCTTATGCTTTTGGCAAAGCTCTACTAGTCGTGAACGTGCGCGAACTTGTCTCTCTTTGCTCACTCTATTTTTGACTTGTGCTTTTGGCCTTGGGAGCCTATATAAAGACCTCTCTTCCTTCACTTTGAATATAAATAGATACACTCTCAGACGCGGAAGCTCTCTTGCCTTGACGTCAGAATTATCTATTTATTATATGAGTGGTGCAAGATCTTCATCCCCATCTCCATAAGCTCTTCTCTCTCTCTCTCTCTCTAAGGATACTCTCTCTCTACTTGCTTATTATCTTCTCTCGTTTCACGGTGTACGCGCTCTCCGGAAGCTTTTGTGGTGGATACCTCTACGAAGCTCTCATCACTGCTCTCTTGTGGCAAAGCAAGAAGCCTTTTGACAAACCTTAATTGATTCTAAAGCACGGTGAGAAATCATAAACTCCATAGTCATCATCTCTCTCTCTCTATGTCGTTTTTCTGCGTAGTCACCCTCTCGGTGATTGTTTTTTCGCATACGAGTGCATGTATGGATTAACCAAGTACATATAAAGTTTCCCCATGATTATTTCATCATTTTTAACACGCTGATTTATGCACATGATGTGTTTATGATCACTTGCGTGCATAAAAAGCGCTTTTTGTTTCACATCATAGAGACAGTAGGAACACTATTTTGGTCATAAATCACAAACCATTATGAATCAGCTCGAACCCTTTATACCAGAGATAAAACACATCATTTAGAACATTTTCTCTCTTTGGCTCAAGTGAAAAACATCCACGAGCTAAGAGATATGGTCAAAAAACAGTTTGCTGCCCACTAAACCAAATATTTCGACTCCAGGCTCCTTGGAGAACCACTATATAGATTCACTGGATGGACAAGCCCACTTAACCAATCGAAAATCTTGATGATAAATGAATTTAGGTCTCCGTTATCACTTTGGGAATGCGACGTATTAATCACTCTATTATCGGTTTTACCTACACGCGTAGGAGTGCTATCAAGGGGGGATACCATAAAACGTCGTGAGTTAACCGAGTTGTTTTGATATGTTTTATGGTTTGTTTTGGTGAGCTGATTTCAATTATTAGATGGTCATATACTTGTGCGGGAGTATATGGATACACATCCCGAACCGCATAGGCAGATATGAATAAAGTGACTTCCTTTTGGGGTTACCATTTGTGGTGTGAGTACCATATAGTCAAAGTGACGTGATAGAGTGATAGTCTATATTATGGAGCTGAACTTGGTGCATTGGTTTGAGGTCAAACACTTTCATTTGCATGTTTTGCATGCTCTCGAAAAATGTCAAAAAAGTGTTTTTTTTGCATATGTGTGAAGTTATGGTTTATAGTTGACCTAAAGGTCGGAGTTGTTTTGCATCATGTTTATGGTGTTGGAATGTTATCATATGATGTATGGGAACTCATGGGTTGGTGTGGATCTCTCATATGCATGGTTATGACTGCTTTCCACCTTTCTACGTTAAAACTAGCTCTATGTGCCAGAGTAGTAAAGTGCAGATGTGATGCATCAACTTTGCATGATTAGATGTTGTCAAAATTGGAATTTTGTATCATGATTAGTTTTTGGTCGGACTCTATTTATGCATGAAAGAATAACATCTTAAGGGTCACATGTGTGTAGACTCCGATTGATTTTGTAGGAGATGGGTCAAACTCCAAGTGTGGGAGTTGGTTCAATGTGATTATGATTTATGGTTAAGGGCTGAGATTCCCTCATGGATTATGATTGAAATTTTATGGTGGAAGCCGGTGTGGCTTATGGTTTTTTTTCTGGATTGGGTTATGCCGCCGGAATGCTTCCGAAACTTTTGCAACCATGTTATGTTCTAATGGTTATGCAGGATTGGTCGTGCCTCACCCAAGTAGGGTGGAGTGCTCAACCGTGTGATGTGATTGGATTATGGTTTATGATTTTTTGGATTGGATCATGAAGTGATCAAGATGGTTTATGGTAGATGTGTAAGGGTAGAGACCTTGTACATCTACCTGTTTGGAAAAGAATTGTTTGTCCATCTGGGAAGTACTATTGTGATTGGACTCATGTGTTATGTTTCTCATGGCAACGTCGCTACAAGACTAGGATCAGTTACATCGCTTATCCTTTGACTAAAGGGTCGCTGACCTGGGGCTTTGCTAGATCGGGGGTGTTGCCTAGGCCTTCTTCTTTTTGTTAGGCTCATCTATACAGTTATTGCATCGGGGTTGAATGACCTACATGGCTAACGCATCGGGATCTTGCCTTGGCTTTACCTAAACACTTGGTGCTGGATATTAAAGAGGCGTGGCGCCTAAACTGGTATGGTTGGTGTTGATACCCTACAACCTACCCGTATTTGGGATCCTTTCAGAGCTGGGTTCATGGAGGGAGGCGAAGCGGCCTCAGCCTGTGTCTGACTCAGGTAGGTTGAAGGTGTTCTGGCTCGCTCTCGGCGAAGTGAAATTCTCTCTGTCCATAGTAGAGCGTAAGTGGAGGGGTGGACCAGTAGATCCGTACACAGGGTACGGTGCTCTGCTAGTTGTTTTGTTATAATTTTTTTTTGATGTTATGGTATACCCAGATTTTTTCATTGCATTAATACATGGTTACCTATTCCATTTAGATAGGCATTTAAAGATTCTCTGTTGTCATCTTCTCATGTCTCTATGCACTCTATTTCACCCTCCACTATATTCTCTCTCTCTCTCTCTCTCTCTCTCTCTCTCTCTCTCTCTCTCTCTCTCTCTCTCTCTCTTCCCGCAACGCGGTGTACACATATATTCACCCTCCACAATGTTATATCTTTCTTGAGTACGCTTTCATTCATAACACCCATTTAGGAGAAGCACTAGTCACTAGGTACCTCTGGATGTAGTCCGGCTCATGGCCTAAATTCCATGCTTGGTCGGATGCTGAGAACTCCTCTTCTATGCAAATGATTCCGCAACTCTGATGTATATTGAAAATTGTATAAAAGTCTAAATTGTATATTTTGTGTATAGACCCCTAGGGAGGGGTATCTCTCACCTGATATCAGAGCCAATGCTTAAGGCTATGGGGATAGCCTAAAGCATGATAGTAGCTGGGTTAGTTATGCATCGTGCACGCATTCATGCATGCTATTTCAGGAAGGATAGTGTATTCATGATGCATCTATAAGTGACATTGGTTAATGGTACTTGTTTGACTTGTCTTCTTGAGTGGAAGTGTTTGGTTTGAGGTATGGTAAAGTGATTGAAGTGTTCAATAGGTGTATCAAGAATTTTATTTGAATGTTTGTTTTAGTAATGACCTTGGGGGTGACTTCTAACGTCTCGTAACTAGATCTTGTCTTTCAATGGGGTGTAAATGAGTACCTAGTCCTTAGCAAAGTATGGTGAAAACGTTTTCTTTCCTGCCCACCCTTTTTGACTCATAATGTGGGAAGATTAATGTAATATATTGTTAATAAGATTTTGGATTTGACATGATGCAAAAATAGATCATGCCTCTTAGAGAAAATGGAGTTCCTGATAATGCCAATGTCCCTATTGCACCTCGATCGACTATGATCGATCGTGACATCGATGCTATGCTTCGAAAGTCACAACCTCGGAGCTTTATCGGAGAAGGAAAAGATGTAGGCAAGGTTCTTGAGGACTGGATTGAGCGCATGGATGATTACTTTGATTTAGCTCTTTTATCCACAAAGAACAAGGCTATTATTGCGAAGTTTAAACTAGAGAAAATAGCCAAGCATTAGTAGAGAGACCATTGCACATAAAACAATGTTAATCTTAATGCTGCAACTTGGGATTATCTTAAGAGCCATCTTAAGAATAACTACCAGAACAAAGTTTATCATTCAGATGGTATGAATGAGTTTCTTACTTGTACTCAAGGAACCAGAGATCTGGAATCATATTATCAACATTTCTTAACCCTTGTCAAGTATGCTCTAGTTGGGATGACTCAGGAAGTCAAAGTGGCACGATTTGTATCAGGCTTCCATAATCCTTTGAAGACTAGACTTCAGAGACTACGCCTTAAAAATTTTGCAGATGTTCTTGATGCAGGTAAACCGATTGAGATCAAAATATGAAATGGTAATAAAAGACCTCGACCAGAGGATAATTCTAGATCTTCATATCCTCAGACTCGAGAAGACATATTACGTAGGAGGGCAATAAGAGATCACCTTTGCTTCAATTGTTTTGAGCCTGACCATGTGTCTTGAGATTGTCCGTTTAATGATCTAGAGAATTATGAACTTGCAAGAAAAAATGATGCTGGAAGTATGGACACTAACAGTAATCTTGCAGATTCACAAACAGGAGCTAATACAAACCACAGAACACCTCAAAACTAACGGAATTTAGATCCTGAAATCCAATCTTTACAATAAATGGACAAGTTAATAGACCAGCTCGTTCAGGAGGAAATCAACAGCCTTAAGAAGGAACCCAAGCCAGTGAAACTCAGATTGCTCAAGGTGGAGGAAATCCATCAAATGTTCGTGTCCATGCAACTACTACAAATGAAGGAGAAAGTGAAGAACTTTTGGTGCCATTTGGACTTGCAAATGCTCCAACATTATTTAATATTATGGCAACCGGAATCTCTCCAAGACAGGACCATAATTGAGAAATAGGATAGTCAATTTAGCATATATCTATAGAAGGTTTTAAACTTACTCATTTGTTATCCATGTCGAGGTGAGGACACCTCGGATTTTTTAAGTGTGGGAGGATGTAAGATCCCCAATTTTTGGTTCTCTTCTAAAAATAAGAAAAATAACTTTGAATATCTATTTCACTGAAGTTTGATTTAAGATGCTTGATTGACAGTATTGGAAAGTCATAATTATGTCGGGATATTACGGTGTGGTATAGTCTAGCTACGGTTTTCACTAGTTGGCCAGATACTGCTCGAATGGTCAATTTGATGTAAAAATTGAATGGTAAGTGGGAGAGTTGACCACCAAAAAGCAAAGGCTTGTTTTTAGGAAAGAAAGAGTCTTTTTAGAAAAGAGAGGAGGAGCTTAGTTTAGAGCTCTTTTCTTGGAAGCCAGCTTCTTCTTAGAGTCTCTAAAATTATCTCCCAGCTTCGGCGTGACAGACAGACTTTGTATTGAAGTACAACATTGCCTAAAGAAATGGAA
Organism: Adiantum capillus-veneris; assembly: GCF_014529385.1. NCBI lineage: Eukaryota > Viridiplantae > Streptophyta > Polypodiopsida > Polypodiales > Pteridaceae > Adiantum > Adiantum capillus-veneris. Next base: position 28,171,485 of record NC_140953.1, on the reverse strand, counting down.
GACTGTAGAAGTTATTTATGAGAATCACAATTTATTGACAGATTTGCTAGAGCAAGTGATGGATGGAGCTTTCTCTATCCATGATGATAAGAGTCAAGCTGAACAAGATTGGGTTCTTTCTGAATTTACATATGGCAATAGACCTATAATGACAGAAACAAATGCTACAGCTCGGAGCATGGATGTGAAAGACATATAGTTCGTCATTAATTATGATTTTCCTAAATCATGTGAAGACAATGTACATCGGATTGGACGAATAGGCGAGCTTTTGGAAAGGCTATAGCCTATACTTTCTTCACGATAGCAAAGCGACAACAAACACCGCACCGACATCGACACGCAGGCCACGTCAGGGACGACATGAACGTGGGGGGGGGAGTGTTGACTGGTGGGTCAACAGCATGACATAACTCAATTTCCATACCAAATCCTTATTCTCTGAGAGTTATAAAATGTTGCGGATTATGGTTAGAAACATCATTTGTAATAAGTAGGTAGTTTAGTTGCAGAAGCCGGGGTGCAATGGTACTTCCAAATTGTACATACAAAGCCATTTGAGCCCTCAAACTCTATTTTAGGTTTAATCTAAGGTGACCTTAGTATATAAGGTATCTATGTCATTTTTGTAAAACAACTTAATCATAATAAAAGTTCAGCACTATCGTCGACTGCATGTGAGAGAGGAAGAGAGAGAGCAAGAGCTTCATCTTGGTGCTACTCGATCCCTGCTCGTTCATCACATTGTAGATCCAACTGCACCATTGCGATAGCCTCGGCAAGAGCTACGTGACAACACCAAGCATTCCTCGCGGAACGGAGCGAACGCGCTCGCGCATCTACGAGCTATTATATCAAACGATGTCTGTTTTCTGCGTGCAAGTAGTCATTAGAATTGTGGTGACATAAGCTACACATAGATACTCAAAGATTTCAATTTCAGCCACTTTCAAAATTTGGCTCTGTCTTTATCCGCGTTTTTCATAGATGGGTTTAGAGCTAGGATTTTGAGTGTAGAGGCTTAGGGACAGGTGTATCCTAGTGAGGGGATGGCGTTCCTTAAGTTTCATACAATTCTGGCATGGTTTGATGGGTTTCCTTCTGTTTGTGTGTATGTGGGTAGGTGGTGTAGTTGAGAGCAGTGAGACTCTAGGTTGTGGTTTAGTTGGCCTTCCAGAGTGTTGTATTTGTAGGATGGTCTCAGCCTGACAAGCTAAAGAGATTTCCTTTGTGTGTCTATCGTGTCATTTGTTTTCACGATTGACACTATGTTGGTCTAGGTTGTGCTGCATGCACTTTATAGGTGGTGTGATTCGCTCCCCCAATAGGCATTTAGTGTAGAGTGTACTTATGACCCTTCTGTCCATGATGTATGGATGTTAGTTGCTACAGAGTCACATGTTTGGTACTTCAATAGTGGTGCTACAAATCACATTACTTGGCATCAAGACTTGTTTACCTCTCTTGAGACTATCTTGATGGGAATATTGTCACTTGTGCATACAATGCCTCTTATCTAGTCTCAAGGAAGTTGGATGGATTGTGCTAACTATTGTGAATGACTATTCTTTCATACTTGTTGATGCACTTTATGTACCAGGGATCAAAAAGAGCCTTTTGTCTGTATTTGCACTTGCAAGACTTAGTCTTGTTGTCAAAATTGTGGATGACATAGGTATAGTTTAAGATCTCAATTTTGGTGAGGATAAAGTTTTTGCATCTAGCATTTTGTGCCATGGGCTGTATAAGTTCACATTGTATGACAATTGTGGGTAGAAGTTTGCAACTGTAATTGTGGATTCAAAGGCTTTTACAGATGCAAAACTTTGGCATGCACATTTTGGGCATCTGAATTTGCCAGCTTGCTGCGTTTGGCAAAATCTGATATGGCTGCTTCTTTTCTGCCTTTTGAAGCACCTTCTAAGCATGTTTGTGAAGGCTCTATGTCGGGTAAGATGTAGCATTCAAAAGGATGCAGGTGCTGGCACCCTAACACACACACATGCTTGAGAGCAGCTGTCCTCAACACACATACACACACACACCCCATACCACTAGAATAAAGAGTATATTTCATACCCTGATGAATCAAGATATCCTTGGTCACACTCATATGGAATAAATCAATTTTGATCAATTTGAAGTTCAATTCCATAAACACTGTCGTGATAGGAAATCATCGTATACAAATTTCAAATCCAAATCTAAATATTTTCCAACATATACCCATTTCAAATCCAAATCCAAATATTCTTCATTTTGTACATCCGGGTAACAAAAACCTGCTGGGTCAGTGGTGGCCAGCCACTGCTACATACATGTTACAACTTGTGCCTAGTGATACTTCCATTGATGATTACTCCTGGCATGCATGGGTGTATTGATCGCTTGCACATGTCCGGTTGCTTAGCTTATGCTTTGGTGCCACAAAAGCAACATAGAAAATTGGATGATAATAAGGCTTCCAAATTCTTTTTTGTTGGTTATAGTTATGAAAGTAAAGGTTATAGGTTATACTCCACTAAGAAAACGTATCTTGGTTTCATAAGAAGTTTTATTTGTGGAAGATTCTATTCAACTCCTCTTATCATGTATCAAAGTCAATAATGTAAGCTCATATACATTCATGACACTTTATTGCCTCTTTTTAATGGTAGAAACTTGAATGTAATTCTAATGGGCAAATGTATAGCATATGGGGGTTTCCAAAAATGTTATAGATGAGCCTATTACTTATGTAAATGTACACGATGTGGAAATGGTAAAGAATAAAGATGGTAGGGGTATGCCAAAACGGTTGGTGCATACTTTGCATGATAGTAAAATCGATGCATCTATGTCTAGTCATACTTCTTGAGGTTCTTGCCATTCATCATATGCATCATATTGTTATGATTTGGTTGTTTCTAGTGAGGAGCTCTTTCTTTTGATGAAGCACAAAATTCAAAAAAATTGATGGCTCCAATGCAATCAGAATATGATGCACTTCTAGAAAATGAAACATGCATGTTATGTGATTTGCTCCTACCAAAAAGGCCATTGGTACAAAGTGGGTTTGCAAGTTTAAATGTAAATTGGATGGTGAGATTGATCATTTCAAAGCTAAACTTGCTTGCAAAAGGTTATACACATCAGAAAGGCATTGACTATGAAGAGTCTTTTGCTCATATTCGTCATATGACTACTATTCATTTTCTATGTGGATTGGGACCTCACTTTGGATGGAATGTACATCAACCAGACATTGTTTGAGGAAGTATATGTAATGCAACCTTGCCATTTTGGTAAGAAAAGAACGACCTTAAACAATCAAATTCAATCATGTAAGGCCTTCTTTGATACTACAAATAGAAGGCCTTTTCGGGGTTATGGAGCACTATTCATTTTTTTTTTTTCAAAAGAAAGCCTCTTAGTAGTGCCCCTGGAGGCTCTACAATGTCTTGGTTTTGGTCTTAGGATAGCTAGACACTAACCACCAAACTTGGTGCATAGGTGCGTGTGAATACATGGAGTATAGTCAGGAGTTAATGTATTGGACGTGGATTTCAAGGGTTACCAAAAGTATAGGCACCCCCAAACCCTTGTCCAAAAGTATGAGGTACACCAAATACCTTAGTCTCTAAACTCGTCTTGAAGACTACAAACATGAAGCAACAAGCTACAAAGATGAGATCAATTGAAATTCTGCATTTTCAAAGCATTTGTTTCAATGGAAAATTAGCTTATAAGCACCATACCATCAGGGGCTTGCAAGCATTTGCTTGGTTTGTGAAAGCCTTTAGAAAACCGCCCTAAAAAATGCAGCTTGTTTTCTTAAGTGGTTCTTTAAGTGCACTTAACTACAAAGTAATGTGTGATAAAGACACAAGAGTAAGGAGCAAGAAACCAGTCGAACTATTTTTGATAGTTTTTTGTGTGTAACGTTATGACTTTGGCAATTCTCGTCTCCCATATCAAGTCGTCTCTCCATCTTTGCATTTTGATTACATTGCATGCTTCTCATAATTGTCCCTCTCACTTCACCTATGTAACAAAGACAGGCAAAATGAAATTACCTCTATTTCTACATCCAAGAGCTTCCTCAACCTTTGAATTTAGGGTCAACCTTTGAATTTAGGGTAGAGGAGCTAGTATAGAGACACCTAACTTGGGGGGTTGGTATCATGGGATCTTTCATGGCAAAATCACCCAAATTATGGTATTGGCCAACGCTGTCACATGTGCTTGCACATGTGGAGGTGAGTTGGCACTTAAGGCTACTAGTTTTTTTAAAGGGTTTATTGATTCCTTTGTTAAAGAATTGGGGGTGAATGCGGATATCAACCCACCCCTTGCACATTCCCACCTTGTATTGGCCCTTGGTATGGTAATTGCCCAAAAGATAGACGAGAAGTTACCATTACCACTCAACAACCGTAGGGATATGAAGCCACTTAGGGGTGACACTTGGAGACCCATGAGTGAGCCCTTATCTTGTCACACCTTATAAGGCGCCAACCTCCAATACAAATTTTCCGACTCTCTGTGGATTGAACGCTCGACACCTCTCTGTTCTTCGCCTTGTAGGCATTGGGGCAACTTAGTGCCTTCATGCTCTACCTCAAAAATTAGCCACTCTCCACCCTCTCTCTGATTTGAAGAGCATGTGACCAAGGGCATGGGGAGGGTAGTTGGCATGCTTGATGAGCTACAACCTTAAAGACTTGTGGGCATTGTGTGCACTAAGGCATACTTTCTCTACTCGCCTATTACAACACAAATAGTCTCATTCTCACGTCTACACAATATATCAAAAGCATGAGAGCAAAGAAAAAGGAGATAGCTAAAGCAAAGGAGAAGAAGCGCATATAGATTTCAAGAAAAGATTGGGAGGCTTATGAAAAAAGATTGAGGTTTGTGTTGTGGAATAAAGTTTGTGTTGTGGAATAAAGGTTCCTTGTAGGGCTTATCTTTCAGGCCACTTCATATGGACCAACCTTACCAAGCCTTCGCACGAAGGCATAGGATGGAAGCGTTGCGGAGGGCTCGACATGCTAGGAATTAAACCAAGTTGCCCAATATTCCTTTTGGAATTTTGTCTTGCTTTTGATTCAAGAGCCACTAGTCTCACATTCCACATTTATACCTATTGTACAATCTCATTTGGGTAGAGGTGTTTTGTTAAAGCAATTTGATGCTCAGGCGGAGCCCAACAATATGCTATTGAAGTACCCTGAAGACATATATTTCTACTTAGTTCAATTTAATGCTTCAATACTACTTCTACTCTTCTTATCTTCTGCTTAAATGAGGCCTACAATGTTTGTGCTTAGTTTAGTTTAATTTGCGCTCATCACGTTTTAATACTGTTTCTACTTTTCTATCTTCTGTTTTGAACACAAGCAAGCAAGGCAAGGTACCCAAAAACATTTCACTCTTAGCCAGCAATACTAAGAGAGAGAGAGAGAGATTGTTGAACCAACCAACCTTGGTAATGAATTGATATGGTGTACAATGGTGGCAATGGGTCACATATATATCCACCTCAATAAATTTCCCTACCTAAACTTTGACAAATAAGTAAAATATATTCCTAAAAGACAAAATAAATAATGGGATCACATTAAGCAATTCACTTGAGATGCCAAAACTCTAACAGGATGTGCATTTGCACTTTTGGACTATTGGTTTTGGTATAGCTAGCATAGAATTGGGATTTTGCATTCCACTCATCATTTTCACATAGATAATAGATGCATTCATTGTAAAGAGCATTTTGTTTTGCTTCTCTGTATTGAGTAGAAAATGAATCTAGTTTAAATGCATATGAGATAACTAGTACTCACCTAAGAGTACTACAAGTGTTCCAAACTGTCTCGTTGATAATTTAGGGACTATTTCCAATTGCTACCTTTTTCCCAAAAATCTCAAGTAGAAGCACATGATCTCAAGCCTATTATTGAGCAAAACCATATAAATTTTTTCTATGAACTCATTCTATTAGGCTTATCTATGCGTGCCTATCAAATTTATGTGCAAAGCCAAATAGGTTGACTACCTTTGGTCGATGAGCAAGATCTAAAGGTATGGCTGCCATGCAATCAACTCAAGCACACAATAGAAGTCATGAATTGAATGAAAGCTTATCTTGAGAAGCATCAAGGACGTTATTAAGAGGTTGGCAATGTTTCAATTCAATGAATGATGTGCATACGAGCTTTTGTGTAGCTCCTCTTCTTTGATCACAAATTTGCATATTGGTGCATTGCCGTTAGATGTTAGGGTGGGTGCAAAATCAGGTATACCCACTTCCGATAATTGGATATTGTGTCCCCTTATGTTTAACCAGCAATACTAAGTCTTGTCTTCAAGTTTATTTTGTAATTAATCAAGGCTCAAACATGATGTGATGAATCAAGGAATGCTCAAAGTACAAGAAAGACAAGAACATCTTCCTATAAACCTCCTTAAGATAAACCAACAAAAGAGTGCATAGCTCATTATTCATCATACTCTTGGCCACTTAACAAGCAATACCATAACAAACTTCCATTAATAGTGTGACCGTCTAGGGGGTGTAGTGCCATGAGAAACCTTTAAGCACATCCAATGTGAAGTGCACGAGTGGGAGCATGTGTGAGTGTGTGTGCAACAATGGACAAGAGAGGAGAAGAGGAGACTTGTGTTTGTAGGGGATAAAACTAACTATCAACATGAGAACCCTCTTATTCTATTATGTACATGATGAATAAGTACAATGAGTGGGCGTCTGATTTAACCGGCCACATGGGGATTTACCTCAACAACCTCCCACATAAAGGCCAATGTGACCATGAGGGAGAAAACGAAAGAAAACCGTACAAAACCTGTACAAGGCCATCACAATTATGACCTCAGCCAGCGTCCACTGGCTCACTAAATCTTTGTGCGTCTAGCTCTAATTGCAAAGAAAGTATAGAGTGATCGACCACATACTTCTCACCAAAGCTGCACACATCACACATGTATCTCAATCATACGCTGCAAAGTACCCCTATGCTCAAGGCTAACGACAGACATTGCACGGTTGATTGCTCCCACTACAAATGCACCTATCACAAATGCAATCTCGGGTCCCAAGATCAGTATCTCGTACATGAGACTAGAAAATGCTTATGCAATCTCTGCCAATCCGACCATCTCAGCCAAATGACCCTGACATTTGAACTCCGATCCTTGGAATCCATCCTCGTGTTCATCATATATCACATGCCACTACCTGTCCAAACCCTACGAGGCAAGAGAAATGCCTAGTTCTAACTCACACGCATCAGCCTTTGGTCTAAGCATATCCATGAATGACTGAATCACAAATGAATCCTCAATGCTCAAGCCATCCATATCCATCATCGCATGCACGAATGACATGCCCTACTGCACAACTATCTGCACAACTGGCTCAACATACTCACAAACTAGAGCATCATGAAGCATATCCAGAAAGGAGAGATGCCTCGTCTCTTTGCATGGCTGCATATTCACAAAGATTGTGCCATCTTGCACGTGATGTACTCGCATCGCATGAATGGTACCAACACTAGAACCTCCTCTCGCTATGAGTAGTTGTCCACGATGCAATCTGAAACTATGCTCGTCCAGCACTACCTGACATCCATTGTCTCATAACTGACTCTAGAATTGGAGCTGATCTCTTCAGATAGCTAATTCTAGTGTTAGAATTTAAAGCTAATGGTAAGTCGTCAGTTCAGTTAGTAAATCTAGAAGAAACCAAAACTACACTGAAATGGTAATTTGAACTGAATTAGCCAACTGAAAGGATAGACAGACTGGACAATTGGAAAAGTGATTGCACTTTCAAATTCATATTCAGGATAATCAGTACAAGATGGAATGGTTTGAAGCTCAAATGTTTACAGTAGTAAGGATTACAAGATTATAGGCGAATAAATTGCTGCTAGGAAATTGCTCAAAGGTTAAGGGCTTGTTTTTAGGAAAGAAAGAGTTGTTTTAGAAAAGAGAGGAGGAGCTTAGTTTAGAGATCTTTTCTTGGAAGCCAAGCTTCTTCTTAGAGTATCTAAAATTATCTCCCAGCTTCGACGTGACAGACAGACTTTGTATTGAAGTACAACTTTGCCTAAATAAATGGAAGACTGTAGAAGTTATTTATGAGAATCACAATTTATTCACAGATTTGCTAGAGCAAGTGATGGATGGAGCTTTCTCTATCGATGATGATAAGAGTCAAGCTGAACAAGATTGGGTTCTTTCTGAATTTAGATCTTACGATAGACCTATAATGACAGAAACAAATGCTCCAGCTCGGAGCATGTATGTGAAAGACATAAAGTTCATCATCAATTATGATTTTCCTAAATCATGTGAAGACAATGTACATCGGATTGGACGAATAGGACGGGCTTGTGCAAAGGCTACAGCCTATACTTTCTTTACGACAGCGAAGCGACAACAAAGACCGCACCGACATCAACAAGCAAGCCATGTCAGAGACGACATGAGCGTGGGGGGGGGGGGGGGGGGGGGGGGGGGGGGAGTGTTGACCGGTGGGTCAACAGCATGACATAACTCAATTTCCATACCAAAGCCTTATTATCTGAGAGTTATGAAATGCTACGGATTATGGTTAGAAACATCAATTGTATTAAGTAGGTAGTTTAGTTGCAGAAGCCGGGGTGCAATGGCACTTCCAAATTGTACATACAAAGCGATTTGACCCCTCAAACTCTATTTTAGGTTTAACCTAAGGTGACATTAGTATATAAGGTACCTATGTCATTTTTGTAAAACAACTTAATCATAATAAAAGTTTAGCGTTGTCGTTGACTACGTGTGAGAGTGGAAGAGAGAGAGTGTGGGCTTCATCTTGGTGCTACTCCCCGCTCGTTCATCACATTGTAGATCCAACTGCACCGTTGCATTAGCCTCGGCAAGAGCTACGTGACAACTCCAAGCATTCCTCGTGGAACGGAGCGAGCTCTCTCGCGCATCTACGAGCTATTTGTAACTGTAAGTATATCAAATGATGTCTATTTTCTGCATGCAAGTAGTCATTAGAATTGTGGTGACATAAGCTACGCATAGATACTCATAGATTTCAATTTCAGGCACTTTCAAAATTTGGCTTTGTCTTTATCCGCGTTTTTCGTAGATGGGTTTAGAGCTAGGATTTTGAGTGTAGAGGCTTAGGGACAGGTGTATCCTAGTAAGGGGATGGCGTTCCTTAAGTTTCATACAATTATGGCATGGTTTGATGGGTTTCCTTCTGTTTGTGTGTATGTGGGTAGGTGGTGTAGTTGAGAGCAGTGAGACTCTAGGTTGTGGTTTAGTTGGCCTTCCAGAGTGTTGTATGTGTAGGATGGTCTCAGCCTGACAAGCTAAAGAGATTTCCTCTGTGTGTCTATCGTGTCATTTGTTTTCACGATTGACACTATGTTGGTCTAGGTTGTGCTGCATGCACTTTATAGGTGGTGTGATTTGCTCCCCCAATAGGCATTTAGTGGAGTGCTCTTATGACCCTTCTGTCCATGATGTATGGATGTTAGTTGCTACAAAGTCACATGTTTGGTACTTCAATAGTGGTGCTACAAATCACATTACTTGGCATCATGACTTGTTTACCTCTCTTGAGACTATCTTGATGGGAATATTGTCACTTGTGCATACAATGCCTCTTATCTAGTCTCAAGAAAGTTGGATGGATTGTGCTAACTATTGTGAATGACTATTCTTTCATACTTGTTGATGCATTTTTTATGCAGGGATCAAAAAGAGCCTTTTGTCTGTATTTGCACTTGCAAGACTTAGTCTTGTTGTCAAAATTGTGGATGACATAGGTATAGTTTAAGATCTCAATTTTGGTGAGGATAAAGTTTTTGCATCTAGCATTTTGTGCCATGGGCTGTATAAGTTCACGTTGTATGACAATTGTGGGTAGAAGTTTGCAAATGTAATTGTGGATTCAAAGGCTTTTACAGATGCAAAACTTTGGCATGCACATTTTGGGCATCTGAATTTTCCAGCTTGCTGCGTTTGGCGAAATCTGATATGGCTCCTTCTTTTCTGCCTCTTGAAGCACCTTCTAAGCATGTTTGTGAAGGCTCTATGTCGGGTAAGATGTAGCATTCAAAGTCTCCATAGGAAGGTTCAATAAGGGCTACATATATGTTACAACTTGTGCATAGTGATACTTCCATTGATGATTACTCCTGGCATGCATGGGTGTATTGATCACTTGCACATGTTCGGTTGCTTAGCTTATGCTTTGGTGCCACTAAAGAAACATAGAAAATTGGATGATAATAAGGCTGCCAAATTCATTTTTGTTGGTTATAGTTATGAAAGTAAAGGTTATGGGTTATACTCCAGTAATGAAACGTATCTTGGTTTCATAAGAAGTTTTATTTGTGGAATATTCTATTCAACTCCTCTTATCATGTATCAAAGTCAATAATGTAAGCTCATATGACATTCATGACACTTTGTTGCCTCTTTTTAATGGTGGAAACTTGAATGTAATTCTAATGGGGCAAAGAATAAAGATGGTAGGTGTATGCCAAAATGGTTGGTGCATACTTTGCATGATAGTAAATTCGATGCATCTATGTCTAGTCATACTTCTTGAGGTTCTTGCCATTCATGATATGCATCAGATTGTTATGCTTTGGTTGTTTCTAGTTTATGTGATGAAGAGGAGCTCTTTCTTTTGATGAAGCACAAAATTCAAAAAAATTGATGGCTCCAATTCAATCAGAATATGATGCACTTCTAGAAAATGAGACATGGATGTTATGTAATATGCTCCTTCCAAAAAGGCCATTGGTACAAAGTGGGTTTGCGAGTTTAAACGTAGATTGGATGGTGAGATTGATCATTACAAGGCTAGACTTGTTTGCAAAAGGTTATACACATCAGAAAGGCATTCACTATGAAGAGTTTTTTGCTCATATTCGTCATATGACTACTATTCATCTTCTATCTGCATTGGACCTTTGGATGGAATGTACATCAACCAGACCTTGTTTGAGGAAGTATATGTAATGCAACCTTGCCATTTTGGTAAGAAAAGACGACCTTAAACAATCAAATTCAATCATGTAAGGCCTTCTTTGATACTACAAATAGAAGGCCTTTTTGAGGTTATGGAGCACTATTCATTTTTTTTTTCAAAAGCCTCTTAGTAGTGCCCCTGGAGGCTCTACAATGTCTTGGTCTTGCTCTTAGGATATCTAGACACTAACCACACCAAAATAATGGAGTATAGTCGGGACTTAATGTAGTGGATGTGGATTTCAAGGGTTATCAAAAGTATAGGCAACCCCAAACCCTTGTCCAAAAGTATGAGGTACACCAAATACGTTAGTCTCTAAACTCGTTTTGAAGACTGCAAACATGAAGCTACAAGCTACAAAGATGAGATCAATTGAAATTCTGCATTTTCAAAGCGTTTGTTTCAATGGAAAATTAGCTTATAAGCACCATACCATCATGTCAAGGGGCTTGCAAGCATTTGCTTGGTTTGTGAAAGCCTTTAGAAACCCCCCCTAAAAAATGCAGCTTGTTTTCTTAAGTGGTTCTTTAAGTGCACTTAACTACAAAGTAATAGGTGATAAAGACACAAGAGTAAGGAACAAGAAACCAGTCGAAAGCAATCTGTGGCAGCGTGAACTATTTTTGATAGTTTTTGTGTGCAACATTATGAGCTTGGCAATTCTCGTCTCCCGTATCAAGTCGTCTCTCCATCTTAGCATTTTGATTACATTGCATGCTTCTCATAATTGTCCATCTCACTTCACCTATGTAACAAAGACATGCAAAATGAAATTACCTCTCCTTCTACATCCAAGAGCTTCCTCAACCTTTGAATTTAGGGTAGAGGAGCTAGTATAGAGACACCTAACTTGGGGGGTTGGTATCATGTGATATTTCATGGCAAAATCACCCAATTATGGTATTGGCCAGCACTGTCACATGTGCTTGCACATGTGGAGGTGAGTTGGCACTTAAGGCTACTGGTTTTTTTAAAGGGTTTATTGATTCCTTTGTTAAAGAATTGGGGGTGAATGGGGATATCAACCACCCCTTGCACATTCCCACCTTGTATTGGTCCTTGGTATGGTAACTGCCCAAAAGATAGACGAGCAGTTACCATTACCACTCAGCAACTGTAGGGATATGAATCCACTTAGGGGTGACACTTGGAGACCCATGAGTGAACCCTTATCTTTTCACGCCTTATAAGGCGCCAACCTCCAATAAAAATTTTCCGACTCTCTGTGGATTGAACGCTTGACACCTCTTTGTTCTTTGCCTTGTAGGCATTGGGGCAACTTAGTGCCACTCTCTACCCTCTCTCTCTCAAGGCACAGCTTGTGCTTGAGACTCATTGTAAATTCAATTGTGAGTGTGGCAAAAGAAAAAAAAGTTTCATACTTTCAAGGTGATCGAGAAGAGCCACATGGGGAGTTCACAAGAAGATTCAGAAATTTTCTCATGTAGGAAAATGGAGTCTTTCTCAGTGTTTTTCATACAACGCATAACATCATGAGCTTCTGCTCGAGAGGCACCACATACCTAGCTAGGTACGATTGGGGGCAGGGGACCCCCGGCCCCCCATTTCTCTACCTCAGAAATGGGCCACTCTCTACCCTCTCTCTCTCTCTCTCTCTCTCCTTTGAAGAGCATGAGACCAAGGACATGGGGAGGGTAGTTTGCATGCTTGATGAGCTACAACCTTAAAGACTTGAGGGCATTGTGTGCACCAAGGAAAATTTTCTCTGCTCGCCTATTACATCACAAATAGTCTCATTCTCACGTCTACACATTATATCAAAAGCATGAGAGCAAAGAATGCAAAGAAAAAGGATATAGCGAAAGCAAAGGAGAAGAAGCGCATAGAGATGTTAAGAAATGATTGGGAGGTGCAACAAAGGGTTTTTGAAGAAAGATTGAGGTTTGTGTTGTGGAATAAAGGGTTCCTTGTAGGGCTTATCTTTCAGGCCACTTCATATGGACCAGCCTTACCAAACCTTCTCACCAAGGCTCAACAAACTAGGAATTAAACCAAGTTGCCCAATCTTCCTTTTGGAATTTTGTCTTGCTTTTGATTCAAGAGCCACTAGTCTCACATTCCACATTTATACCTATTGCACAATCTCATTTTGGGAGAGGTGTCTTGTTAAAGCTGTCATAATAATCAATATCTAATTCTCCTACATGATTTTCTCATATTAAACTGATCATTTAATGTGGGGAAGTGCCAAGGGAGAAAAAGCTAGAATATTGGTTAAGTTAGCAGACCGGCCACAGTAGGGATCCAAAGGAGGGAAAATAGGGATCCAAAGGGGGGGCCATCTGCAAAAGAGCCATGTGAAACAATGGGCCAAAAAGACCCTAAGGTTCAGCCCATTAAGACTTCCAAAATGCTAAGGTTCCAAAATTCAAAGGTTGTGTCCAAAGGTCAACCCTAGGGAAAATTGGATGCTTAGTGTGTGACCAAAAAGTCTTTCTACATCCCTACATGGGAGGGGGCGAGCCCCAAAGCTAGGGGATGAGAGAGAAAGCCACACACACACACACAGGCTCCCTTTACACAAAGGGAATGAGGGACACATGTCAGCTCCCTAGGCCAGATGCCCACAAGGTGTGCCCAATTCCTATTGGAAGACCCTTGAAGTGGACCAATGAGAATTAAGCTAGAGTAAATCTAGTTTAATTAATTTAAAAACATTTAATAAAAGAAACCAATAAGAATTAAGTGTCCTAAAAGACTATTGGGCAGTCTCCCAAGGGGTCCAATGAGCATTCAGGAGCCCCATGGCTTGCCTGATTCCTATTGGCCAGGAGGCAAAGGGGTCCAATGAGAGTTTAGTTTAATTATTTAATTACCTAAAGCTCTCACAAAAGGGGAAAGGGGGACACATGTCAGAAGGCTATCACTTATGCTGCTTAATCCCTATTGGCTTGACCTGGGGAGGTCCAATGAGGCAAAAGCCAGACTTACTTAGCAGCTAGGGCTCGCCCAAGAGAGGGGGGGGGCTGATTTTTGCTTGGCATTGTCACACACACTCTCACACTTGACCATGTGTGAAGGGAAAATACTCTATCTCCTCCCAAGCTTTAATGGAGAGCTCATCACCTACTCCAAGCTTGTGAGATAGAAGCCTACATCAACACTCTCTTGGCATGTGGATGCAAATCCAACCAAGAGCCAAGCTTCAATGCATGCTCATCTTCTCTACCAAGCTAATTACTAAGCTAAGCTATGCTAATATGAGTGATTATGTGAGGAGATGTACTTCTTTCTCGTAAGATACTTCTTTTTCCTCTCAATCTACTCTCATACCCTGCTAGCTCTCACCATCTTCGAAGGTGTGTGAGGTCTTGGGTCTGAGAACGGGGATAATTCAAGTTGTGTTTGATTAAGTGTTTTGCTTGGTGTATGAAGCTTCCATCTTCATTGCACTAGCTAGTCTTGAAGGAACACAAAGAATTGTATTGTACAATGTCTCTCTTGATGGGAGAAACCATAATACAAAGCCTTTTGGAGGGGGGACCGGCTCCATGCAAATCCGGTCCTCAACTGTTGTCAATAGCTTAATTGCTCTCTCTTTTGAAAGTATTGTCGATGCTATCTAACTAGGTGTTATGCTTTTTGTTGCTCTCTCCACCCAAGCACTCTTGTAATTCTCATTAGGAATCAACTCTAATGAAATGCCCACTATGTTCATGCTAAATTCCGCTACACAAAAGATTTTAGGCCATTAAATGTTACATTGGTATCAGAGCTCAAGGTTTCTCTTTTCTTGCTCAAGAAGGGAGGTCCTCAAGCTAGCTACAAATGGTTGGTATTATTAATTGCCTGTGAGTAAGTAGAATAGGGATTTTTCAGCCTTGCAGTGCGCCTGCCTTTGTGCAGTTAACGGGGCATCACCGTCGAGAGCTATGGTCTTAATAGTGGAGTCCTACGGGGCTTGCCTACGGCTTAACCACTATTGAGCTATTAGAAGCTTGACAGGAGCCGGTGCTGTTTTGGTGTCGAAAGACCCTCTCTTCTATTCCTTGCAATTAATGGTATTCGAGCCGCGGGTACAGTAGCTTGAGTGCTTTTTCTAAAGGGGTAAAGAGGAGTAGCAACTAGGGCTTGAAGTGCCAAAGTACACCTAAAAAGTTTACACCTAAAAGTTGTTAGAATGGCTGACAATATTAAAGAGAGTGAAATTAATGTTGATAACTTTGATTTTGCTCATGAGCAAGCTACTAATGATGCTTCAATGCTTGTTAATTATCTTGTTTCTAGGCTTCAACAAGCCATGGGCAATCCATCTCTCCAAAGTGAAGTGCAACGGCAGCTCCGTGCTCACGGGATTCTCCAAGCTCATCACCATGACGAGAGAACACCTAGGAAGCCTCCTTGTGAGACTACCAAAAGAGGTCTCTCTCCGATTCGGGAAGAAGAAGAGAATCCATATGAAGGGCTCAAGAACTTACTTCTTGATGATGCATCTCCTTCCCAAAGGAGAACTCAAGAGCCTCCACCGAAGGAACGAGAAAGAAGCGAGTCTCCCGCCACCTCGGCGGAGATGGCTCCACGAAGACGGCGGGCTAAACGCTCTCCATCACCACCAAAGCGGAGAAGACCATCACACTCTTCTCCACGCCATAATTCAAAGAGGGATGATAAAAAGCAAGAGAAGAAAAAGGCGAGAAAGAGGACACCCTCTTCTCCATCTTCTTCATCCTCTTCCTCTTATGAAAGCTATGGTGAAGACGACAAAGATCAAGACAAGAAAAAGGCGAGAAAGAGGTCACCCTCTTCTCCACCTTCTTCAAATTCTTCATCTTCTGAAGAAAGTGATGGTGCAACTTTTGAACCATCAAAAAGAAGAGGCCATAGAAAATCCTATGCCGCATGGAAGAGGTCGTCCAAGCTGAAGAAATTCAAAGAGGGAGGGAAGAGCATCTCTTTCCTTACCTATGATGGCACCTTCGGTGCTACAGACAAAGTTTTGGCCTTTATCCAGCAATTCGATGCGGCGTTTGGAGATGAGGGCTTCACGGAGTCCTCTAAGCTACGCCATGTAGCTATGCACTTTCAAAAGTCCGCCAGACAATGGTGGTCTAGCCTACGAGCCAACGGTGAAGCTCCACGAACATGGAAGGCTTTAAGAGCTTCCATTATGAAGCAGTTTTTGGCCACCGATGCCAAAGACAAAGTACTCACCGAATGGCGAAGCTTAAAGCTCTCTCCCAATGAATCCATCCACAAATATGTAGACAAGTTTTGGGACCTACAACTCAAAGCCACTGTCTTCAAAAAGTTGGATTTTGGAGAGCAAAAGCAACAATTTTGTGCGGGCTTAACCGAAGAAATGGCGGAGTATGTCAACTCCCAAAGGCCACGTACCATATCGGCGGTAATACACCATACTATGGTGGCCTCGCGAATCAATTTCCAAACGGGGGGTAAAAGAAATAATAAGCCCCCGGAAAACAAGGGTTCCAATGAGCCTAAGGGGAAGGACAATGTCCAAAAGTCTCCTAAGGGCAATTCCAACAAAGCTAAAGAGAAGGGAGTTTACAAAGGAAAGAATAAACTCTCTCCTGAAGAGCTTGAGCGTTATCGTAAAGATAACCGGTGTTTCAAGTGCGGCGAACAAGGGCATGCGTACCGCGCTTGTCCCCAAAAGAACAACCGCCAAGATCCTCCTAGAGCTTCTTTGGTTGAAATCCAAGAGGAGGAGATTCACCAAACTCACCACAAAGGATCTCCTCTATGCCATGCTTGGGGAAAGGTAAGAGAACATGATGCTTTTATTCTCTTTGACCCTGGTTCTACTCACAATTTTATATCTATGGAGTTAGCCACCAAGCTAGGCATACAATCCTACGAGATGGGAGATATCCTACCCGCAGACAGTGCCTTCAAGGGGCAAGAAGCTTCAGTCACTCCCTTAATCGGGAAATTGAGGCTTCATGTCCAAGGCTATGTGGACAAAGAGGACTTCTTTATCTCTCCTCTCAAGCATGAGGATGTAATCCTAGGGGCACCATGGTTTGACCGTCTGGCTGCCCATGTTAAATTTCCTGAAAGGAGAATCTCCTTTAAGTTCAGGGAAAAAGACATGTATATAGATGCTAGGGAGATGGGTAACACCATCCCCATTGTACATACACCAGCTTTCAACAAGTCAATAAAGAGCTCTATTTCCGTGTACATGATTTTTGTTAAAGATTCTCAAAATGAACCTAATGCTTTAGCAAAAGAAAATAAAAGCAACCAAAAGGAATTAGAGTTATCCAATTTTCTCAAGGGGTTTCAAGATGTCTTTATTGACGACATCCCTTGTGAGCTACCTCCTAAACGAGGTAATGACGACCATGCAATTGAACTTCTTCCAGGAAGTTCACCGCCTAACAAACCTCCTTATAGAGTTTCTCAAGCTCAACAAGAGGAGATTATGCGGCAAGTGCATGAGTTAATTGAGAAGGGCATGGTTAGGCCTAGCTCATCTCCATTTTGCTCACCTGTGCTATTAGTGCAAAAGAAAGACGGCACATATCGTATGTGTGTCGACTATAGAGCACTAAATAGGATCACTATCAAGAATAGGTTTCCCGTTCCACGGGTAGAAGACCTATTTGATAAGCTACAAGGATCGACCTACTTCAGTAGGATTGACCTAAAAAGTGGCTATCATCAAATAAGGATAGTTGATCAAGACATTGTAAAGACCGCATTTCGTACTACATTTGGTCTTTACGAATACATTGTCATGCCTTTTGGCTTGACTAATGCACCAGCCACATTTAACCGCTTGATGGAGAAGCTGTTCAAACCTCATCGAACCTTCACTGGAGTGTTCTTTGATGATATTATCATCTACTCTAATTCATTAGAGGAACACAAGCAACACCTCCAGGTAATATTTCAAGTTTTAAGAGAGAATAAACTTTATGTTAATCGAAAGAAAAGTGAATTTTTCTTGCAAGAGATTCAATATTTAGGTCACATTATCTCTCAAGATGGAATCCAAATGGATCCATCCAAGTTAGAGGTAATAAAAGGATGGCCTAAACCAAGGAATCTTCATGAACTAAGAAGCTTTATAGGTATGTGTGCATACTATAGACGCTTCATAGAAAAGTTCTCACAAATTGCGGGACCATTACATGACCTAACAAAGAAAAATGTTAGGTATACGTGGTCTGCTAAGGAGAACAATGCTTTCGAAAAGCTTAAAGAAAAGCTTATCTCTCAACCTGTGCTTACACTACCGGATCTCTCAAAACCATTTGAGGTCCAATGTGATGCTTGTGGTGATTGCCTTGGGGCTGTTCTGCTCCAAGAAGGGCACGCCATAGGCTATGAGAGTCGAAGGCTCGACCCTGTTGAGCAAGCTCTAGGCATATACGAAAAAGAACTCCTTGCAGTTCTACATGCCTTAGACTCATGGAAGCACTATTTATTGGGGACTCCTTTCATTCTGCGAACGGATCACCAAAGTCTTAAGTACTTCATGACGCAGACCAAGCTCTCCGACAAACAAATGAGGTGGGCAAATTTCCTTTCGCAATTTCATTTTCATATTGCTCACATTGCTGGCAAGCATAATCAAGTAGCCGATGCACTCTCAAGACGACCGAGAGTGAATGCGGTTTCCATAGCAACTCACAATGATCTATCTTTAATGATAGATGAGTATGCTATTGATCCCGATTTTAGAGATGTGATTTCAGCCCTTGCATTAGGGAAGAAAGAAGAACCATTTACTTTACAAGATGGTTATCTTCTCTATGGCAATAGACTATGCGTTACTAACTCACTACGTGAGAAAGTAATGTATGAATCTCATGCTCCCCCATATGCGGGGCATAGAGGGATTCAGTCTACCCTAAAGGGAATTGAAACATATTTCTATTGGCCTACCATGAAAGTGAACATACATGAGTATGTTTCCAAATGTGTGGTATGTCAAAAGACAAAATTTGATAGAGGGAAGCAACTTGGATTGCTTCAACCCTTGCCAATCCCTAATTCACCGTGGGAGAGCATATCCATGGATTTTATCTTTGGATTGCCTAAGTCTATCCATGGGAATACGGGAATATGGACGATAGTAGACAGGTTCAGTAAACAAGCTCATTTTATACCTGTCAAAAAGACTATCAAAGCCCATCAAATGGCAACCCTCTTCATTTCACAAATTTTCAAGTACCATGGCTTGCCAATGTCCATAGTGTCGGATAGAGATCCTAGAATGACCAGTAATTTCTGGAAGGGTCTCTTTGAGAATTTAGGAACAAGGCTAAACTTCTCTTCGGCCTATCATCCACAAACTGATGGCCAAAGTGAAATAGCTAACCTAACCATTCTCGATCTACTAAAAGCCTATGTAACGGAAGTAGATCAAAGATCCCAATGGGAGAAGTACTTACCCTTAGTAGAGTATGCTTACAATAACACTGTACATACTTCTACAGGAAAAGCACCTTTCGAGGTAATTGAGGGAAGATCAAAAAGTCCCTTGCTACTTAAGGTACATGGGAAGATCTTCGCTGCAGATGAGTATAGCCGAGACCTACAAGAATCTTTCCAAAAGATTAAGGATGCTATCTCTATCTCACAGCAAAGGCAAAAGGCTGCTGCTGACAAGCACAGAAGAGCCCAAGCCTTTAAAGAAAACGATTGGGTCTTGTTAAAGTTTCCCAAGGCTCGATTAAGGCACACTACGGGCAAGAATCCTACGGGCCACCAAAAGTACTATGCTAAACTAGCAAAAAGGTACTATGGTCCCTTCCAGATTCTTAGGCCAATCAATGAGATGGCCTATCAACTTAAGTTGCCCAATCATTGGCTCATACACAATGCTTTTCATGTGAGCCTCTTAAAGCCTTACAAAGGAGAGCCACCTCAAGAACCAACTATTGAAGACCCACCGGAGATCGAGGACCACGAGGAGGTGCTGCAGCCCGAGTCCATTCTCCGACATGAAGACAAGGTATTAAGAGGCGGTAAGACTATCAGACGATATCTTATTAAGTTTAAGAATTATCCTTTTGAAGATGCTAGATGGATGCAAGGCATACAATTAAAGGATAACCTAAACCTTGTCAATGCTTACAATGCTTCCCAAGAGTAAGCAAATGTACAAAATGTTAAAAATGAACAAAAATTTTTGTCTTATAAGACTCCTTTTTCTTTATTTGTGCACAAAAATGAAGTAGTATGCATGCTTAGATCAAGTTTGCGGAGACGACGTCTCCCAAACACCAAAGTAGAGCTTGTCACTCTACTATGGAAGACTGATAGGACTAATGTGCAGACATGCTTGCGGCAGCCTCAGGCTCTCAAGCGCCAAATGGACTAGTCATCCATTATGGAATGATGTCGTAGGGTAACATAGGGATCCTCTACCCGCTAAGAAAAGGACTCATGCATATGCTTTATCTTCTCTACACCATAGTCGAGGACGACTATGATTTCAAGAGAGAGGTAATGTCATAATAATCAATATCTAATTCTCCTAAATGATTTTCTCATATTAAACTGATCATTTAATGTGGGGAAGTGCCAAGGGAGAAAAAGCTAGAATATTGGTTAAGTTAGCAGACCGGCCACAGTAGGGATCCAAAGGAGGGAAAATAGGGATCCAAAGGGGGGGCCATCTGCAAAAGAGCCATGTGAAACAATGGGCCAAAAAGACCCTAAGGTTCAGCCCATTAAGACTTCCAAAATGCTAAGGTTCCAAAATTCAAAGGTTGTGTCCAAAGGTCAACCCTAGGGAAAATTGGATGCTTAGTGTGTGACCAAAAAGTCTTTCTACATCCCTACATGGGAGGGGGCGAGCCCCAAAGCTAGGGGATGAGAGAGAAAGCCACACACACACACACACAGGCTCCCTTTACACAAAGGGAATGAGGGACACATGTCAGCTCCCTAGGCCAGATGCCCACAAGGTGTGCCCAATTCCTATTGGAAGACCCTTGAAGTGGACCAATGAGAATTAAGCTAGAGTAAATCTAGTTTAATTAATTTAAAAACATTTAATAAAAGAAACCAATAAGAATTAAGTGTCCTAGAAGACTATTGGGCAGTCTCCCAAGGGGTCCAATGAGCATTCAGGAGCCCCATGGCTTGCCTGATTCCTATTGGCCAGGAGGCAAAGGGGTCCAATGAGAGTTTAGTTTAATTATTTAATTACCTAAAGCTCTCACAAAAGGGGAAAGGGGGACACATGTCAGAAGGCTATCACTTATGCTGCTTAATCCCTATTGGCTTGACCTGGGGAGGTCCAATGAGGCAAAAGCCAGACTTACTTAGCAGCTAGGGCTCGCCCAAGAGAGGGGGGGGGCTGATTTTTGCTTGGCATTGTCACACACACTCTCACATTTTTGACCATGTGTGAAGGGAAAATACTCTATCTCCTCCCAAGCTTTAATGGAGAGCTCATCACCTACTCCAAGCTTGTGAGATAGAAGCCTACATCAACACTCTCTTGGCATGTGGATGCAAATCCAACCAAGAGCCAAGCTTCAATGCATGCTCATCTTCTCTACCAAGCTAATTACTAAGCTAAGCTATGCTAATATGAGTGATTATGTGAGGAGATGTACTTCTTTCTCGTAAGATACTTCTTTTTCCTCTCAATCTACTCTCATACCCTGCTAGCTCTCACCATCTTCGAAGGTGTGTGAGGTCTTGGGTCTGAGAACGGGGATAATTCAAGTTGTGTTTGATTAAGTGTTTTGCTTGGTGTATGAAGCTTCCATCTTCATTGCACTAGCTAGTCTTGAAGGAACACAAAGAATTGTATTGTACAATGTCTCTCTTGATGGGAGAAACCATAATACAAAGCCTTTTGGAGGGGGGACCGGCTCCATGCAAATCCGGTCCTCAACTGTTGTCAATAGCTTAATTGCTCTCTCTTTTGAAAGTATTGTCGATGCTATCTAACTAGGTGTTATGCTTTTTGTTGCTCTCTCCACCCAAGCACTCTTGTAATTCTCATTAGGAATCAACTCTAATGAAATGCCCACTATGTTCATGCTAAATTCCGCTACACAAAAGATTTTAGGCCATTAAATGTTACAAAAGCAATTTGATGCCAATATAACTCTTAACCCAAAAACATTTCACTCTTAGCCAATATGTTTAACCAGCAAAACTAAGTCTTGTCTTCAAGTTCATTTTGTAATTAATCAAGGCTCAAACATTATGTGATGAATCAAGGAATGCTCAAAGTACAAGAAAGACAAGAATATATTCCAATAAATCTCCTTACGATAAACCAACAAAAGAGTGCATAGCTCATTATTCACCATACTCTTGGCCACGCAATACCATAACCAACTTCCATTAATAGTGTGACCGTCTAGGGGGTGTAGTGCCACGAGAACCTTTAAGCACATCCACTGTCAAGTGGACGAGCAGGAGCATGTGTGGGTGTGTGTGCAACAATGGAGAAGAGAGGAGAAGAGGAGACTTGTGTTTGCAGGGGATAAAACTAACTATCAACATGAGAACCCATTATTCTATTATGTACATGATGAATAAGTATAGTGGGCAGGCAACTGATCTAACCGGCCACATGGGGCTTTACCTCAACAACCTCCCACATAAAGGCCAATGTGACTATGAGGGAGAAAACGAAAGAAAACCGTACAAAACCTGTACAAGGCCATCACAATTATGACCTCAGCCAGCGTCCACTGGCTCACTGAATCTTTGTGCATCTAGCTCTAATTGCAAAGGAAGTATAGAGCGATCGACCACATACTTCTCACCAAAGTTGCACACATCACACATGTATCTCATCATATGTTGCAAAGTACCCCTATTCTCAAGGCTAACAACTGTCATTGCACGGCTGACTACTCCCACTGCAAATACACCTATCGTGAATGAAATCTCGGGTCCCGAGATCAGTATCTCGTACATGAGACTAGCAAATGCTTATGCAATCCTAGAAATCTCTGCCAATCTGACCATCTCAGCCGAATCTGGCTAAAAACTCTGCTCATGGAAATCACCCTAACATTTGAACTCCGATCCTTGGAATGCATCCTCATGTCCATCATATATCACATGCCACCAATAATATCTACCTGTTTTAAACCCTACGAGGCAGGAGAAATGCCTAGTTCTAACTCACAGACATTAGCCTTTGGTCTAAGCATATCCATGAATGACTGAATCACGAGTGAATCCTCAACGCTCAACCCATCCATATCCATCATCGCATGCATGAATGACATGCCCTGGTGGACAACTATTTGCACAACTGGCTCAACATACTCACAAACTAGAGCATCATGAAGCATATCCGGAAAGGAGACATGCCTCGTTTCTTTGCATGGCTGCGTATTCACAAAGATTGTGCCATCTTGCATGTGACGTACTCGCATTGCATGAATGGTACCAGCACTAGCACCTCTCGCTATGAGTATTTGTCCACGATGCAATCTGAAACTATGCTCGTCCATCACTACCTGATATCCACTGTCTCATAACTGACTCACAGAGATAAAGCTCTACGTCAAACTTGGCACATGGTGTATATCTCATAACACGTTTTATGCACCACTCAGGAACAATAGTCTACCATCTCTTGCACCAACTATGTCATGCACTGAACCATCAGCTAGACACACACGTCCAAGCAAACCAGTAGCATATCTGCTAAACCACTGACGACTCAGCGTGACATGAAATTTAGCACCCACATCTAGTATCCAATGCAAAGGTAACGTGTCGTAAAAAACGGACATAATAAAGTTAGGAGGAAACATGAAAGCAAAGTCGACATCTCCGTCATGCATAGCCACATACACTACATCTTCTCTCACATCACCTAAAGTGATATCATCTCTTCTGTGTTGTCTCCTGCGATGTCTCATCCGCTAAAAACAATGCCTATGTACATGCCATGTATGACCACAATGCCAATACACAACATCTCTATGTCTGCAAAATCATCCTTTGATTGTAGGCATACCTCTAGACTCATTTAGGCAAAAAGCATTGCACAGTCTTTGCCATAAATCTCTAGCTGTATATGCATCCAAACCAATGCGATAGATAGACTCACCAACGTGTAACATGATCGTCGAACGTGCAAGCTCATCCAAGTCCTCCCACTCATCGTCAATTATAGACTTTGGCCTAGCATCCATACCCTGTAGTAGCAACACTTGGCCCAATTGAGTCAATGCATCATGCATACCTACTTTCCAATGCTCGAAGTTTGAACCATCAAATTGTAAGATCCCCAATTTTTGGGTCTCTTCTAAAAATAAGAAAAATAACTTTCAATATTTATTTCGCCAAATTTTGATTTAAGATGCTTGATTGACAGTATTGGAAAGTCATAATTATGAGTCTTTCTGTCATATCCTGCATTTGCTTCACATATTCATTGACTTGCAGGATTACCTCATCATTGGATTGCCAATCTTCATTTCTTGTGCGCTTTCTAGAAGTCTCTAAAATCTCTTGTGTCTCTCTCGAGGGCGTCGCGGTGGCTGGTTGTTCTTGCCCTTGAGGCTGTGGTTGGCCCTCTTCTACTTTATCAACTTGAGGCTTCGTGGATACCTCGGCCGTTTCGTGTTGTGTGGAGGTAGAAGGGGTTCTTCTAAATCTTGTTCTTTATTTTGCTCAAACATTGTGGTCTCCTCTAGTGCAGGACTTACTGCCCTTTCCGGCTCTAGTTCTTGTGCTTTGGCTTGCTCCTCTGTAGTGACTGCATGTTCAAGCTCTGTTTCTTTTGTGGGTTTAGCTTGTGTGGTTCTATCTATTGGCGATGGTGGTGGGCTTGGCATGGGGTGATCATGGTGCTCTGTAAATGGTGAGGAAGGTCTGGGGGACATCACACCTTCTTTGTGCTGGGCTTCACCTTGGTGTGATGCTTCTTCTGTTTGTTTTTGCTGCTCTGCCACATCTCTAGCTTTCTTTTTGCTTCTTGAGCCTCTTTCAACTTCAATGCCTCTGCCTCCTGATACATTCTTTTTAACAAGTTCTTTGAATCTTCTGCTTCTCTTCGTGGAGGGTGCTTTGTTCTTGGTCCTTTCACTTCAATGGGTACCACCTTTGCAGGGTCCTTGCCTTGAGCTTGGGAGCTTCATTCATAAGAGTGCTTCTCTCTCTCAAATCTTGCCTACTTCTGTTGTGGCTCCTCTTGATATGCTACCACTGCTTTTCTTTTCATTTCCTCGATGCTTGATCTTCTTTCCTCATTGTCGGAGCTTTTACCGATATGCCATTCTGAAGAGCTCTTGAAAGATTCTTCATCGGATTTGTACGTTCTCTTGGTAAATCTTGTGGCTTGAGGGGATGGTTGTGCAGATACGATCCATGTGTTCTGATCTGGGGAAGGTGGCAAGCTGTTTGCCATGTCGATAGCATGGTAGGTAATTTTTGTGAGTACCTTTGGTGCTTCCAGATATGTTATCTTAGCTCTTTCTTTGTCCCCTTTGGTGTAGACAACACGTACTGTGCATGGTCGATCGGTTTCCTGGTTGTCAACTTTAGAACTTGTGTAAATGTGGTCGCAACCGCATGATTGGGTGTCGTGTATCTTGGCGGTCTCTTTGCGAGGAAGTGGAAGAGTTGATGATGTAATCTTGCAGATTCTTCCACCTGTTTTTGGATGAGATCAACAAATGTGGCAGCAGTGATTTCCTTGGTGCAAGTTCCTGCTGTTTTTTTGTCTCTTGCCCTCATGGTCATTCCTTCTGTCGGCAAGTTGAGAGCTTCAGCTACTATCTCTTTTGTAATGACCACTTCTACCTTGTTCCCTTGCTGGTCAGAGATCTGGGCTGTTCCATCTCCCTTGATTGTGGACAAGAATTCATAAGCTTTCTGGAAATCCACTCCACATGGCTCTTATTCGTAGCACTCTTTGAGCCCCAGCCTTCTGGGAGCCTCTTTTGTCTCAGGCTTTGCTACGACATCATAGACCTCTCTTGGTAGAAGTTGCAGTTCTACCTGATGTCCTTCTTCGCTTTTGAATCTACCTGTGAAAACTGTGGTGTTGTTCTCCTCCAACTGTTCTTTAGACAGATAGGTTGCTTTGGTAGTTTTTACTGAACTGGGGTCCAGTTGGTATGGTGGTGGCTCTTACAGCTTCTCCTTTTGCAAGACCCTCTTCTTGGCCTTCTCTGCAGCTTGCATGGCTCCTATTAGGTGAATAGAGTGTCAAAGTTAGCAAATTTGGAAAATTCTTCTTTGAAATGTCCTTCAGTCTAAATTGCTGACAAATTGAGTCCAATTTGCTTCAAATCAATTTTTGAACATGCATAGATGCAGAAAAACATGTAAAGATCAAAATCATGAAGTCCAAACAAAAAGTTGCAACAAAAGTAAATAATCGCGATATTTACAGCTAAGTCATTTTGTGAACTTTTTGAAAATTTGGCATTATAGGCTTGAAGTATATATCAAATAGATACTTTGAGTGAATTATGGGCTCATTTGGGTGCAGAGGATGAAAATGGTGCCAGATTTAGGCTTTAGGTCTCTGAAACAGTAGATGTAAAGGAATTTTGAGATTTTGAGCTCCAAATTTGTTCAAACTTGGCTAGTGGGCTAAGGACATCATGTACTTTGGTCCCATGATGGCAAAGTTGCAAATGTTTCCCATCTTGGCAAAAAAAGTAAATAATCGCGATTATTAACTTTTTTATCAAAATGAACATTTTTTGGTGTAACTTGGTTCTAGGCATGGTGTAGACCCTGTGTATGAGATATGAGGTGATTTGGATCAAAAAATGTGGCTCATAACTCAGAATTTGGCTTGCAAGGACTTCTTTGCGTTTTTGGTAATTTTTCAAGTTATAATTGATCATTTTGGCTCATACTTGAAATTTGGCATGTAATAGGTGTGTGCAAGTGATAGGTGAGGTGATGGTACAATTTTCAAACCAAAATATTGCAAAAGTAAATAATCGTGATTACTTACAACAGTCAACTTTTTCTTGCAAGACTTAAATTTTTTGAAATAAACACATTCTATACACCTAAAACAAGTCCTAAATTGAATTTGGTAAACTTTGGTCTTGCCGGTATCACTTCGTGCTTTGTCGACTCTGAAATCACCGATTTTTGTGACTACATGGCCTGTAGAGTTGGTTAGTCACTTTTGAGGCTATGGACTTGTCCACAACATAGTCGTGAAGCAACTCATCCAATTTTGGCTCATTTGGAGTCAGTTTGACTCGTATGTCGAATTTAACGCTTTGTAGCCTTTGAGCCGTTTTATGCTTTTCGAGGGCTTGGCTTGATTGATTTTATGAAACCAATCATATACATTGTGTATATACCTAGTATGTAAGCTCTCTGTGGAGTCAGAGTCCAATTCTGACATTTGCCAAAAACCTAGCTTTTCTTCTTGGGACCCCCTCGACCCTTGCTGAATGGTCAACTATTGATATAGAAGTGTTCTATTATGTTGGGGCATGCTACATTTCAAATCTCATCCGATTTGGTTGAGCTGACAGGCCGCTATGGTCGATTTTTGGTCGTAGGTCTTCGTGCACTGCTCAGATTCTAGGGTTTTTTCAAGGGGTTTAGCCGGCTGTACAAAATTGATCATTTATAAGTATAGAACTTACCCCTCATGTCTCATGTGAGATGGCGCTGAAAACAGGCGACTATGGACTCCAAAAAATACGCGCGAAGAGGATCGAAAGGCTCTCTCTCCAAAGGCAACAAGTGGAAATGAGGTGATTTTAGCCTACCTTGGGTATCTATACTCGGACTTCCCAAACAATTTTTCCCCATGTTAGTCCTACTAGGCCGTGAAATCCATGTTAGACTCAAAAATTTCCCAAATCAGATTCCTCTAGCTCATTCTACAAGAATTCTGCAAAAGTATGTCTGGCCGCCTAATTTAGGCTTCTCGCTTCCATCTCTCCTGATTTGATTGAGATCTTTTGTGCTTGTCCACCTTGTCTTTCTAATCATCACCGTGTCTTCAAGTTTTTCATCTGAGCTCCTTTGCTATTTATTATTAATTTTTGACCTATTTATTGAAAAAATCAAAGAAAATAACAAAATGCGCTAAAAAAGCAATGTAAAAATCCAATAATTAAAAAATCCATTGAAAAAAACAGCTTTATTGTTTTTTGTTGGCTTTCTCCAATTTTAAGTCTCAATATCAAGAAAAATGATGAGAAATAACCAAAAAGGATTATGTTTTGATGATTTTTTGATAGTATATACACTATTTACACTCATCGGGGAGATATTATCAGTTAAATATCCCTGTTGATGATTCATAAGGGCATTACTACGTAATTTTGCAAAAACTCACACGCTAACATCAAACTTTTCCTCTCTCTTCAAACATTGCCCTTAATTACTTAGTACCTTTCCACCCCTCCTAGATGGCGTACTCCAGGACGTCTGTGTGCATGGGTTAAACAATCGTGTCTATGCATAGCCATGGTTGGCTCTACCATGCTTTGAGAAAAACCATTATGTTGTCCAAGAGTTGGGTCTTGAGTAATTAACTCAAGGGTTTCCGATGTCTAGGCTTTCTGATGTTGTCTTCCAAAGAGAAAATCTTGTAGCTTGTGAGCTATTTGCTTGATTGTACCATCATGATGCTTTAGTATGCTAATTGCCTGAGATGTTGGTATCAATAATAACGGTTGTTGAGCTTTTACCCGCCATTGATATCTTGGTTTTTCTTAGTTAGAATGGTGTGGTTGAGTTTTCTGAGACTTAACTTTGCATTGCTTGATTGGTCTTCCAGTTTGCGGAGAAGATACGTGTTTGTTTTTCTTCCAAATCCATTTTGTGTTAGGTTCCTTGCTCGGAGATGCTCATCTCTGTGCTTTGATCTTTGGAACCGTCTTTGGTATTGTAGATGATGTTAATTTGGGCACCCAAATTTGAATCATCTTGTCCTTAAGCTGTGCTTTCGGTACCCAAACTTGCCTAACTCCTTGCATACTACTTGTACCATTTACTTGTCAATAGGATGGAGAAGATTGATTGCTTCGTGGTTTGTTCTATCGGTAATTGCCTTTCCATTTCTCCTTGCTTGGTGCAATTGGAACAATGAGTTGTCCACCTTTAGGTGATAGCTTGAGCTGATTGGTATTCCAATCATGCTACTGACTTGTATGTCCCCATCTAAGGAATTCCCAAAATCATTGTTTGATTCATGTGTTCATCCGGTAAGCATACAAACTGATCAGGACATGAACATCCATGTACTATCACATTCAAGTAGACTACTCCCAATGTTGGTATTGGGTTCTTGTTGCATCCTTTGATAGTCGTTATTCCTGCTATCAAAGATTGACTTATTTCCTTCTTGTACGTGGAAAAATGGACTACATTTACTCTAGCTCATGTATCGACCAAAGCATTTGCGCTATGATTGTTGAGTTGTACTTTGATGCGAAGGTCCATTCCATCTAACCATTCATTATCCGTTGACACTCCATCTTTCTGCAATTCCCATTGTCTGTGTTTGTTGATTCTTGAGAGCAGCTTTCCTTTCCCCTTTTTTGAAGATTTCTGTGATTAGATGGGAATCAAAAAATTGTTTTTGTTTCCGCTTTTGTGCATAGATGTGGCCTTTCTTCATCTAGCTTTTCTAAATCTTCAAGTCTCTCTGACAATTCATGCCCAATCCACTCAAGATCCTTCGCTACTCTTATTGTCGGCAATAGAAATTCTATTGGCAATATGGCATCCATACCATAAACAAGGTTAAAGGGTGTAGCATTTAAAGCTGTTTTGAATGAAACTTGATAAGCCCATAGAGCCGCATGGAGATTCATTTCCCAGTATTTCCTTCTTGAACTAACCACTTTAGTCAATACCGAACTAAGAATTTTATTCGTATGCTCAGCTTATTCGTTTGCTTGTGGGTGATAGGGAGTTGGTTTGTTATGGATGACTATAAACTCATTAAGCACATACTCAATTACCTCATTGAGGAAATGAGTTCCTCTATCACTAACAATTTCTATTGGCAGTCCATATCTTGTGAATACATACTCATATAAGAATGCGGCAGTGGTTCTAACATCATTCTTTTGAGTTGCTTTTGTTGGAATTAGGGTCACAGAGAAACGCACACAGCTTGGAGAAGACGAAGGAAGCTCAAGGCACACAACAGAGAGTGTGTTACTCAGTGTGCAATGAAAACTAAACCCTAAACCGTAGCTATAAAGACTACCCTATACTCAGCCTCACAACTCAAAGTGGCCACAGTAGGTTGCTTCTTGCTCAACCATGATATACATGAGCTGCCAAGCATGAAACAAAAACCATTTGTGGACACTCGCGTGTCAAAACAACCAGCCCAATTTGAGTACAAAAAAGCATGTAAGTTTGGCGGCAATGATCCCCCCTTGGGATAAAACAAGCCAAGATGTAAAGTGCCACTAAGGTAGCATAAAATCCTCTTGACATCCTGCCAATGCTTAGACCCTGGGCTATGCATAAATCTGTTGACCTGTGAGACTGCAATCTGAATATCTGGCCTCCTGTTGTATACATAAATGAGGCAGCCAATAGCAGTTTGTTAAAGAGTGACATCAGTAGGATCGCCAACATCATGTAGACTCAACTTCAAACCTGTTTCCATGGGAGTGGCAATAGGTTTGCAATCCTCAAGTCCAAATTTACATAGCAATGTCTCTATGTAACTTTTCTAACACAAGGCAATACCACCATCACACTGCTTAAACTGTATACCCAAGTAATGATGCAACAACCCCAAATCTTTCATCTTGAAAGTAGCATTCAAATCAGCCTTAAATTCAACAATATGTCACTCATTTGGTCTAGTGATCAGCAAATCATCCACATAAAGAATCACAATGAGAAGTACATCATCCTCACGCTTTGCATACAATGTGCTTTCTGTTGGACTGTTACGAAAGCCTTGTTTGACCAAATGAGTGTCACCTTTCTCATACCAAGCACGAGGAGATTGCTTCAACCCATACAAAGCCTTGTTACATTTGCACACTTTGTCCTCTTGTCCTTTCTTGACAAAACCGTGAGGCTGCGTTACATAAACTTCCTCAAATATGTCACCATTCAAGAAAGCAGTAACAATGTCTGATTGATGTACATCCCAACCAAAATGAGCTGTCAATGCACATAGAAAACGCACAGTAGTCATATGAAAAGTGGAAGAAAAAATCTCTTCATAATCTATGCCTTTTGTTGGGCATAACCCTTTGCAACAAGGCAAGCCTTATGGCGATCGATCTCACTATCCGGCTTGCATTTCAACTTGTAAACCCACTTTGTACCAATGGCTTTTTTCCATGAGGCAAATCACATAAAGTCCATGTGTCATTTTCTATATGTGCATCATATTCTGATTGCATGCCAGCCATCCAATTTTCTGAATTCTGTGCTTCATCAAAAGACAAAGGCTCCTCAACATCATGTAAGCTAGACACAGCCAAAGCATAACAATCTGATGCATAAGATGCATGGTGAGAGCCTGAACGAGTATGACTAGACAGAGGTGCATCCAATTTATTGTCACATAATGTATGCACCAGTCATTTTGGCATACCTCTAGCCTGCTCATTTTTAGCCCTTTCCTCATCAAGTACATTATACATCTGCATCAGTAATAGGCTGATCTGTAACATTTTTAGAAACCCCCATAGGCTGATGTACATAATGTACTTGATGGGGAAAGGCTGATGTACTTTATTTGCCTCATTGGAACTTACATTCGTATTTCCACCATTGAAAAGAGGCAACAAAGTGTCATAAATGTCCTGTGAGCTTACATTACTGTCTCTAGTACATGATAGCAAGGGTTGAACAAAATATTCCACAGACACTACATCCCATGAAACCAAAATACACTTTTTTTGTGGATGATACAACCTGTAACCTTTGCTTTCAACACTATAACCAACAAAAATATATTTGGCAGCCTTATCATCCAATTTTCTACGCTGTTTTTGTGGCAACAAAGCATATGCCAAACAACCAAAAACACGCATGTGCTCAATAGAAGGCTTTCTATCATGCCATGCTTCATATGGAGTAATAGACTGCAAAGCTTTTGTAGGACACTTGCTTAGTACATAAGAGGCACACATGATGGCGTCAATCCAAAAAGAATGCGGCAAAGCTTGACTTTTGACCATACATCGTGCCATTTTCATAAGTGACCTAGTTTTCCTCTCAGCAACATCATTTTGCTGAGGTGTATAAGGTACTGTACATTGGTGTTTTATCCCAGGACTAGCCAGAAATGCATTAAATTCATGAGATATATACTTCCCCCATCGATTGGAACGGAGGGTTTCCATAGTACGTTTTGAGACATTTTTAGCCATAGCCAAAAAAAATTTGAAGCACATAAAAACTTCGACCTTCGCTTTAAGCGAAAATACCCATGCATTCTTGGAGTAATCATCAACGGAAGTCACGAAGTACAGGTAATTTCCCAAGGATGGAGTTTGCATGGGCCCACAAACATCACTATGCACAAGCTGCAACTACATATGGACCTAACTAAACCATCCTTTGGAAACTTAGAACGCTGCATTTTACCCAGAATACAGCCTTCACAAACATGTTTGACAAGTGCTTCAAGAGGCGGCAAAGAAGCAACCATATCAAATTTTTGCAAACTGGCAAAATTCAGATGACCAAACTGTGCATGCCAAAGTTTTGCATCTAAAATAGCTCTTGAATCTGCAATTGCATTTGCAAAATTCATTTTTTCCGCATTTGTAATACAAAATGAGCTTATACAGCCCACGACACAAAAGCCCAGATGCAACAATTTCATCACCAAAACTGAGATCATGAACTATACATCTGTCATCCATAAATTTGACTACAAGTCCAAGTCTAGCAAGTGCAGATACAGACAAAAGATTTTTCTTGATCCCAGGTACATAAAGTGCATCAACAAGTGTGAAAGAACTACAATTACCAGCAGTAGGCACAATTTCCTGAGCCGGATAAGAGACATTGTTGGCACAAGTGACTGAATTCCCATGAGGGACAGACTCAAGAGAGGTGAATAATTCACGATGTGAGGTAATGCGCTTTGTAGCACCACTGTCAAAATACCACACATGTGAATTTGCAGCAACTGACATGCGTGCATCATGGATAACAGGATTGTAAGTGCACTCTGCACTAAAAGCCCATTGTTAACCCTCACGGCTCACAGACACCCTATCACCTACGAGACGGACGTTGTAACCTACGGTGGACATTGTATTATTTATTTGGTAGAGTCAGGTATCGGGCTTGTCGGTCCAATAATAAAAGGGTAAGAGTGATCGCCGATGAGAGGCGCACTGTAACTGGGACATTCAAGGGATTAGTTGGCTAAGCATGGGCGCCCAAGTGTGAATGGGGTGAGCTCATATAAAAGCCAACTAAACCTAAAATTCACTCATTCTCTCATTTGTGCAATAGAAGAGTGCTCTTGCTCCATCTCCATCTCCATCTTCTTCTTCTTCACCTCCTTGTGTGTGTGTGTATGAGAGAGAGAGAGAGAGAGAGAGAGAGAGTATGATCGAGCATTACGGCGGCACGACGGCGGTAAAACGGTTGAGCGCGATGTAGCGGCATCTCCTTCTTCTTCGCGGCGAGGAATCCTCCACTGCAGGAGCATAGAGCGGTGAGTGAGACACCATCGCCCTCTTTTGAGCTTACTAGTTAAGCTAGTTGTGTGCTTGGAGCCGTCTGTGGCTCGCACACAGTGTTAGGCAAGTCCCTTGCTTTGACAGTGCGGCAAGGAGCGCACATTTTTGGCGCCATTGCCGGGGAATCGCCCTGCACTAAGCCCAAGAGGCACTTTGTGCTTCTTCTATGAGTTGTTTGTAGTAGGAACGAAGAGGAAGAGGAAGAGGAATGAGTTATTTTTCTGCAAGTTGTTAATTTCTGTATTGTCTGCAAGTTCTGTGATTTCTGCATAATCTTGTGTTTTCTATTTGCACAGAGTCTTTGCACAATTAGTAGTTGTTAGCTTGTTCGCAGTGGATGAGTAAGTAGGTAGACAGTTAGCAATTTCTGTTTGCACACAGTCCGCACACAGTTTTCTGTTAAGGTTTGCCTGCACACAGTCTTTGCACAGTAAGGTAGTGAGAGAGGAAGTAGGTGGACAATTAGCTCACTGTCAGTAAGCAATTAGCAGAGTGGTTAACAGATTAGTTAGTAGATTAGTTAGTGGTTAGCAGTATTGTTAGTAAGTAGATAAGGTAGTGAGCCAAGCGTGAGTGACAGGGGGGCTACACTAAAAAAAAATTTAAAAAAAATTGTAAAAAATCCGAAAATATTTAAGCGTGAGTGACAAGGGGGCTACACTAAAATTTTGATCGAGATTGGGATCATTTCCCCAAGCCCAAGCCCAAGCCCAAGCCCAGGCCTAAGTCCTATGATATATACTTGACTCACTCTTATATATATACCCTACCCCCTCAAAAGGGAATGAGAGCATGTGGGGCAAGTCCTCCACTCTCCTCCCTTCTCTTCCCACTTGCACCCTTAGACTTTCTAATTTGAGCCTAGTTCCCTACTAGAAATTGACGGTTTTAGGGATTCCGAGGGCATAAAGTGACCAAACGGAGCGCTGTAAAGCACGACACGTCCCTCTAATCGAGACGCTCGTTTTGAGCTATCATACGTTTTATTCTATAGCTGGGTCAGAGAAAAAGGACCAAAAAATCAAAAAACAAAATTAAGAAAAGACTTGGGTTGCAAAACACCCAAAAATACTAGGTGAGCAGCCTTCACGGGCACTCACTGACACTTCTAGGGGATCAAAGTCATATGAACCTACACTCTGGACAAGTGTTAGAGCACGAGCATATTGGTAGTGCCTCCATTTATGCGGGCACCCATTATTCCTCCACCCTAGGTTCTGGACCTTCGGCCGGGACTCAAGGTAGCGCGACCCAAGATCCTCATATCACGTATAGTGATTCTTCCTCTCACTACGAAGTCATGGAGGGGTATCCTACACCAAACCCTGATAGTTCAAGTCAAGACATGCATGCCATGGGCCCATGGCCCGGGTCCAACGTGTTTAGCCGCTTTAAAGAGACCCTTAGTAGAGCTACTTGCTCTGAACATGCGGTTAATGAAATAAATGAAGGGAGTGGGGAAGTAAATTCGTCATTCATGGCAAAAATAGACCCTATACTTCTTGAGAGTGTGCATGTGAATGTTCCATCCACTGCACCTCCTGATCCTTTAGGACTATCTCCCTCTGAGGTTTTACTACCCGATGGTAGGAGTCTTGCCAAAGTACAAGAGATCGAACGCTATATGCAAGCAACAAGGGAGAGGGAAATTGAGAACCTACGAAGGCTAGAACAAAATCGAGCCCTGAAAGCAAAGGCTCCCATGACAACAATCATGCCAGCTGAGCAACCGAGTGCTCCCAAGGTAGCAGTCACGGAGGGGCAAGCCATGGGGAGCAATAATGCTTCCACTTCGAGGGAAACCTCCAGCACGCCAGGCCTAGATGGGATATTCCTAAACGAAAATTGGGAGTATGACCTACAAGCAGAAGCTTTAACTGCTCGGTACACAGGACACACCTATCATGTGGGTTGGTTAGATGTTCTACAATCCACATCGGGTGCCACTAGCATAGATGAGCAACAACAGAAAGTCTGTGATGTCCTCCATAGGATTGTCGAGTTAGAAAGACAGAACACGGGGATCAACATGCCTTCAACAGGCCTAATGAGATTCTTGGATACGGGAAAGGCCAACCAACCAACCCTATCACAAATGGAGACTCCCTCAGTGAGCCCCATTGATCCTCCATATGTTGTTTCGCCAGAAGCCTCAGTACAATCTGAGCCCACAAGTGGCAGCTTTACCTTCCCAGATCTAGCTCATCTTTCTCTTAATGACACTACGGCTACCATGCATATCCCAGTGGTGAGCATGACAAGAAGTACACCATGGAGTTCATTTGTTAATAATGCGCCGATGCCTAGTAGCATAGTACCCCCAACTATACCTACATGTATGTATCAATCATGTGCACCTGTCGTACCTCAGTCTCATGTAGCTCCTACAACTCCGATTATTCCAAGAGCTTACAATCCACAATGGCATTATCCAAGCTCTTATACAAGTGGAGCCATGCCATTTAATAATAACATGCCATATTAGGCACCCCCTATGCCTAGGGCCACGCCTGTAAACTTTCGACCACCGTCTGGTACACCACCATACGAAATATGGGACCCAAGAGCCGCGCGTATGCCAAGGCCAAGGCCAACTCCCATCTCACATGTGGTTCTAGGAGCACATACACCCATTATACCTGCTCAATAGGAGATTTGGCAGCATTTGCTCAAACTATCGGTTGCTCTATTGCGGAAAACATGCGTAGTGCACCTAATAGAGAGCCTAGGAGCAAGGCAGTTCAAGTAGCTAAGCTCACACAAAAATTCAGTGGAGACGGAGATGCTAGAAAGCATATGGAAGTCTTTGAACATGTGTGCGATTCCTTGGAAGAGCACAATGAGCTACATAAGTGTAAGGCTTTGAGTTTGACCCTAAGCGGAAACGCTGGAGATTGGTATAGAACCTTAAGAGTAGAAGATAAAACGATCTACTCTACTCTTAGGAGATTGTTCTCGAAAGAGCACATACGAGAGGGAGTACTTTGGGGTGTAGCCTCTCAGCTCCAGAAAGCCCAACGAGAAGAAGGTGAATCCGTGAGAGACTTCATTAGTCGCCTAAAGAATTTGAATTCTCGATGCAATCCAAACGAGCGATTCAACAACAACCAATTGCTCGATAGATTCACTAGGGGACTACGACATGAAAGTATTGAAGCGGTCCGGGGCGGGCAACAAGAAGAGCAACCTCTAGACACCCTTCAAGGCTCCCGTGCTGCTCAATGGGGCTGGGGCACAACACAACACAAACCAAAACAACAAACCCCCAGCCAAATCCCAACTACACAAGGGGCCCCACCTAGTTTAAGAGCGAACTAGGACGCAAAAGAGGAGAATCTTTAGAGCAAACCACAAACAAGCAAGGAATTTACACTAACCCTAACACCAATGGAACACTCTCACACACTAAAACACGAGAGAGAGAGAGACAGAGAGAGAGAGAGAGAGAGAGAGAGAGGGAGAGAGAGAGAAAGATGGTGCTCGGGCTGCTTTGAAGTGTATCGTTAATGATCAAGCAAACATAAATATATATATGTAAGAAAGGGGGTGCTTGTTGCACTAATGCCTTCTTAAAAATCTGTCATGACCAATCAAAGTTAGATTAGTATTTGTTCAACATAGCCTGAGTAAATTACACCACAACACATCACAAGAAAAAAGCCACCCCAAAATTTGGCTCTCAACGCAGAAAAGAAGAAAGGTGGACATTCCTCTCACACTGATCAACCTGCTAACACTAACTGCAACAAGAGACCTCCTTTCTCTACTAACTTTGACAGAAACAAACACCAAAGCCGTACTTTTTTCAAAAGACGTAGATTTGACAATTCTCCTACAACTGCTCAACCTCATATGAGCAACAACAACAACAACACCCAGCAACGAGGCAACAAAAATTCTTTCAACCAGCGTTCTCCTCCAAATTCTAATGGTAACAAAAAGGTGAAGTGTTTTAAATGCTTTCAATATGGTCACTATGCAGACAAGTGCCCAAATGGTCATGCTAAGGGCAATGGTCAATCCAATGGCCATTCAAATGGAGTCAACAGGAATTCAAATCAGAAACTTTTCAACAACAACCGCCCCAACGGAGCTACTCTTAACCTCATCGAAGATGCTACACCCGACGACAATGAAGTGGAAGTTAACTACGGTGAGGGATATGATCCTGATTATGATAACGATGACAACCCATCCTCAGGTACTCCTATATCTCCTCACACTTTGTTTAAAGTCCAAGGCACTGTGAAGGGTGAAAATGTCACAATTCTGTTAGATGATGGTAGTAGCCATGATTTCATTTCCACACGATTGGCACAACAACTATCACTCTCTAAAATTTCATCACCTCATAAGGTCAAAACTATATTTAATAATCAACATTTTAATTGTAAAACTCAAGTCACTGTTGAAGTTTGCATTGGTGAATGCACACAAGCACGTACATTTTTGGTAGCACCATTGCATGGACTCGATATGATTTTGGGAATGCCATTTTGTCACGAATTTGACCCGTTGATTAATTATAAAACATGTACAATGTCTCTCACTGATAATAATAAAACTTTCTCCATCCAAGCAACACTGGCACATCAAAAATTTCCACTCCTCTCTCTCACTCAAGCCAAACGAGCAATTCGAAAACTGGGGAAAACATATCTAGTCTTGGTAAATCAAATTTCTGATGAAACTGAAACTTCACGTAATTCCACACACGATGAATTTCTCTCACAATTTAAAGATTGCTTCATGCATGATCTGCCACCTGGAATTCCACCATCACGCCCAGAAGACCACAAAATTGACATCATACCGGGTAGTGAACCTCCTTGTAGAGCACCTTATCGTGCAAATCCTACTGCACACAAGGAAATACAAACTCAAATCACTGATTTACTTGACCGAGGCCTAATCCAACCCAGTAATTCACCATATGGAGCTCCAATACTTCTTGTTAAAAAGAAAAATGGAACCTTTCGTATGTGTATCGACTACAGAGCTTTAAACAAGATCACCATTAAGAATAGATTTCCTATTCCTAAAGTGGATGATTTACTAGACAAACTGAAAGGGGCAAACATCTTTAGCAAAATTGACCTTAAATCAGGGTATCACCAAGTCAAAATGTTTGAACATGATGTCTACAAAACTGCTTTCAGAACACAAACTGGGCACTATGAATTTCTTGTCATGCCATTTGGTTTGACAAATGCACTAGCTACATTCACACACATGATGAATCGCATTTTCATTGACCACCAAGATTTTGTGATTGTATTTTTTGATGACATTTTGGTATTCAGTAAATCTGAAGAAGATCATAAGCAACATTTAACACGTGTATTTGATCTGCATGCACAAAATCACTTGTATTTGAATCCTGACAAGAGTTCATTTTTCCAATCTGAAATTGAATATTTGGGACATATTGTATCGGGTAAGGGAATACATGTCGATCCAAAGAAAATTGAAGCCATTCAATCCTGGCCTAGACCCAAAAACTTGCATGAGCTATGATCTTTTATTGGTCTTTGTAGCTATTACAGGAAATTTGTTCGTAATTTTGCTTACAAAGCACATTATTTGACTTTCTTATTGAAGAAAAACACGCCTTATGAATGGACCAATTTGCAAGAAAGATCATTTAATGCACTTAAACATGCTTTGACTAATGCACCTGTATTGCAATTGCCTGACTTTGAAAGACCATTCTTTGTGGTAGTCACGGATGCTAGTGGGAAAGGTATCGGTGCAGTCCTTATGCAAGATAACCATCCCATTGCTTTCGAAAGTCGTAAATTCAAACCGTTTGAAACAAAGTTTAGTACTTATGATAAAGAGTTAACTGCTGTGGTACATGCATTGAAAATTTGGAAACACTATGTAATGGGTACTGACTTGATCATTAAAAATGATCAACAAAGTATCAAATATTTACTTTCTCAAACCTTAATAGATGATAGATATATTAAGTGGGCCGATTTTATTCAAAGTTTCTAGCCCAACATTCAATACCAACCTGGTAAAGAAAACGTTGTAGCTGATGCTTTGAGTAGAAGACCCTCACTTAATCATCTATCAACCATTATGGGAACTTCCTTTGATACTATGCCTGACACTTATGCACATGATGATGACTTCAAAACGACATGGTTGCACATGCTTGATAATTTTGTACACACATTCCTCGAATACACTATTCAAGAAAACTTCCTTTATTTGAAACAAAAATTGTGTGTAACTAAACCTTTTCGTACATTAATTATTGAAGAATTGCACAAACCACCTTATGCTGGACATAGAGGATTTGCTGCCACTTTTCAAAATTTATGTCGTGATTTCTATTGGCCTAATATGAGAATGGATGTTAAACAGTATGTGTCAACTTGTTTGATTTGTCAAAAAATCAAAGCAGCTACAGGTAAGAAATTGGGACTTTTACACCCTCTCCCCATTCCTGAAATACCTTGGGAACGTATTTCCATGGATTTTGTTATTGGTTTCCCACTCACAACACACAAACATGACATGATATGGACTATTATTGATCGTTTCTCTAAACAAGCGTACTTTGTTCCATGTAAGAAAACACTCACAACACATCAAGCTGCACTTTTGTTTCTGAAGACTGTTTTTCCACATCATGGTTTGCCTAAAGTGATTATTTCTGATCGAGACTCAAAATTTTGTAGTGCTTTTTGGACTACTGTATTTGAAAATCTTGGCACTACACTTGACTTTACTTCTGCATTTCATCCTGAATCTAATGGCCAAACCGAAGTCACCAACCACACTATTATTGACTCGTTGAAGGCTTATGTTTCCTCTCAACCTAAGAAATGGGATGACTACCTACATATTTTGCAATTTGCATACAATAACACCACTCACACAGCCACGGGTAAATCTCCCTTTGAAATTGTATATGGTCACTCACTTCCTACTCCTGCTTCACGTCTTTCTAATGTTGTGTCTGCCACTCATGATTTCACTACTGACTTTCATGATATTTTTGCAAGTGTGCATTCTACCATGAAACACTCACACGAACTTTACACCAAGCATGCTAACAAGCACCGCAAGGCACACCAATTCAAACAAGGTGATCATGTTTTACTTCGCATCGAAAAACGAAGGATCAAAAGTGTTGATACTAATGTCTTTGTTAAGCTTGCTCTTCGTTTTTATGGACCTTTCAAAATTTCAACTGTCATTAACGACGTTTCTTTTCGTTTAGACCTACCTGCACATTGGCACATTCACAATGCCTTTCACATTAGTCTTTTACGCCCATTCCGAGGACCCCTACCTACACACCACATTTATGAAGACCCACCTTCACTTGTAGACCAAGAAGAGCAACTCATCCCTGACAAAATAGTTGACCATGAGACCACCACTACACGCACTGGAATGGTTTATAATCGTTACCTTTTGACTTTCAAGGGCCACCCTAGAGAGGATGCCAAATGGATGTTTGAAAAGTTTTTTCGCAACTTTCCCGACCTTCTCCACACTTTCCATCACTCACGGTCCAGTTGATTTCTCTATTGAGCAACTGAGGACAATTGCTATCCCTAGTGGGAGGGATGTTACGAGACTGGGCACCCTCCTTTTGTAGTGGTTAGCTGCAATTGGGATAGCTGGGCATAATGGTTAATTATGTGCTGTCTATTTATTTTACTAATTGAGTTGATGATGATTTTGTAGAGTGGAATGCGGGGAGTTGATGAAGAGGAGACGGCAACTATTCTTGGCCACTTTATATTTGCACAGTATCTTAGAACATCATTTCAATAAGCCACTATGGCTCTGTAAATAGTTGTAGTGGGAACTCCCCTTATGGGTCATGCAAGAACTAATGAGCTTCACTCATTTGCAAAAGTAAAGTGGTTATAAAAGAGGGGCCTCAATTTTTGGCACCTTAAACTCAAAGTAATATATTAAATACCAACTCCACAAGAGAGGTGCCGTGGAGTTTGGGGTTAGATTTAGGACTCTCTCTTGTAGATTCTCTTCTCTACTCTCTTAAGCTATGGTTATTTTGCTGTGTACTCTCTAATCTAGTTTCCATCTCTTACACATCTCTTACACTCTCTTACAAGCTGGTCTATGTCAATTCTATGTTTACTGTGTGTGTGTGTCTG
Source organism: Adiantum capillus-veneris (assembly GCF_014529385.1). NCBI lineage: Eukaryota > Viridiplantae > Streptophyta > Polypodiopsida > Polypodiales > Pteridaceae > Adiantum > Adiantum capillus-veneris. The sequence goes on along the minus strand of NC_140953.1, from coordinate 28,129,681 downwards.
TGTCATAGTCTAAGTGAGTGTGTGTGCTTGGAAATTGGAAGAAGAGGTGGACAGTTTGATGGTGATGGCTTGAAAGCTTATGTTGAATATTCTAAGCGGTCAATCTCCCCCTCTTCTCCCAACATAGTCTACTTCTTCTCTATATTTCATCTTGCCATGAAGTAGTATTACACTTTCATTATTCTAGATTTGAGAGATGTATGTACTTCTTGCTAGTAACCACTCTTATCTCTCTACGAGCAATTGATTTGTGATATTTAGCATCACAAATTATTTTTATTAAGTTGGGTCTTAATCTTGTAATTTGTGTGCATGCCCTATTCCTTGCTTGTGTGTAGATAGGTTTTATGAAGCTCTAGCACCATTCACCTCATGTGTGTAGCTATTGATGAAGTACTGTAATTGACATGTGGTTATTAGTGTGTGCTTATCATTAGTGTGTTTGGGGTTTCTAGTCTATGGCAAGTCGGACTTCGGTGGGCTTGATGTGTGTAGGAGTTTTTTGATTAGTGATTAGAGAATGATTAGAGTTAGTCTTGCAATGGATAATCTCTACTTACTTTGGAGAGGTGATCCGATGCTCGTGCTTCCATGTCCTAGCCATTAATCCTCTATTCCATTCATCCGATGCTCGTGCTTCCATGCCCTAGCCGGGTTGCCGAATCCACATATTTGATAATTTTGTGTGGGTTGCGATTAGGTTGTGCTACAACGCCTCCCTACAAAACAATTACTTCTACTTGAAGCAAGTGGGATCAATAACAAGGGTTAATCTAAAAGATCACACTTATAGAGATGTTATGAAAACACCCAAACAAGAGTTCGATTCAGTCTCTTCGGTTGAAACTAAGCTTCCATCTTGGTTGAACAAAGACACTCCTATTTGGATGTGCAGAGCTACAGAAAACGTGAGTTTAAAACGAGAAGAATGTATCTTAGAAAGGGATTGCACAGATGAAGCCTATGTACCTGACCCCTTTCCAGAGCATCTGTTTGAGCCATTTGAATTGGAATCAAATTTTAGCGACAATGAATGTATGTGTAAATACGTCTATGCCTAAAAAATTTTGCAATGAGGATGGCTATGACATAATTCCCATCCAAATTATTTCAACCCTCCACATTGAAGATGAAATTGAGGAACCCAAGGACTTGATGAAAGCTCAACAAGTCCTTTCAGACCTCTACTATGATGCAACAGATGAGTTAGAAGAACGTTTAGCTACCTCAGATGATTCTGGGTTGAAAAAAGAACATGTGAGAGCTAAGCTACTCATGAAAGGAGGGAAGGAAAAAAAATTTGACTTTCCAAACCAGAAATCGAGGAGACAAAAATGGTATAAACAAAAAGGAGACACAAGAAACGTGAAAGCTAGACCTATGCCATCAGTCTGAAGTAGAACACAGTTCCTGATGCCAATAGATTCACATGATTGTGTCAAGGACAAAGTCATTGTCCGATATCCTTCAAAAGAAAATCTTGAAATGTCAAAAACATTGAGGAAAACGAGAAAGGAAACTCAAGAAAAGCCTAAAAAACAGGACAAGGAGTCAACCATGACACGAGTTGAGAGGAAAAAGAAGTATCAAGAGTTTAAAAAATCTATGAAGGAGATATATACGACCGACATGAAAACCACAGAAGAAGGATGGTAAAGACGTAATAAGTGTTCCATCTCATTACAAGAAATATACTCTCCAAGATTGAAAAATCATAGTTGAACAACCTATTAGAGAACTAAGAAAACAGGGCGAATCCTACAAAGGGCCTGAAAACGCAAAAAAGATAGATTTGGTTGAACCAAGAGAAGAGCCTAAGCCAGCTTACATTGCAAATGACGTAACAGAAGAAGAAGAAGAAGAGCTTTTGTTAAGCTTACTAAAAGAATACCGAGATATCTTTGCTTGGTCTTATAAGGATCTCAAGGGTGTTGATCCAAAAATGTGTCAACATATCATGCCCATGAGAGATGATGCCAAACCAAGTAGACAAAGGCCATACACATATAATGAAACATTTGCTAGAAAGATCAAAGAAGAGATTGCAAAACTACAGGAAGTCGAATTCATTCATGAAATTGAACACACAAATTGGGTATCTCCAATTGTGGTAGTACCCAAGAAAAATGGAAAATTACGAGTGTGTGTCAACCTCAAGAAAGTGAACGCAGCTACCCTTAGAGACAACTTTCCTCTTTCAATCAATGAGCATGTTTTAGAATGAGTTGCATGAAAAGAAGCTTACAGCTTCTTAGATGGCTTTTCGGGATACAATTGACTTTTGGTTGACCCAATATATCAGCATAAAACTGCCTTTGCAACGGAATGGGGTATTTTTGCCTACATGGTTATGCCTTTTGAGTTAACTAATGCTCTTGCCACCTTTAAAAGATTGATGAACCATGCTTTAAATAATATCTAAGGAAATTCTTATGGATGATCTATGCATACATTCATCAATCTGGGTTGATCATTTTAAACACCTCAAAAAGATATTAGAAAAATGTAGACTTTATCAGATTTGCTTAAATCCTGAAAAGTGCACATTCATGGGTAGACAAGGAAAAATTCTTGGACAAATAGTGTCTAGAAATGGCATAGCTACTAATATGGATAAAATTCATGTTATTGCTGATTTGCCTAGATCAACAATATTCAAGGGGTTCAAGCCTTCATGGGACATTGTGGATATTATAGACAATTCATTTACATGTACGCTATAATTGCAAAACCCATGTATAGCTTGATTACACACTTTGAATGGACTGATGAGTGTGAAGAATCCTTCATGAAGCTTAAGCAAGCTCCCACTTCAGCTCCAATATTGAAAGCATCAGATTGGAATAAGATAGTCCACATACATGTAGATGCTTCCAATTTTGTCATTGCGTGTATATTAGCTCAACCAGGAGACGGTAAAATTGATTTTCCTATTTGTTATGCTAGCCGACAGTTGAACATGGCAAAAAAGAACTACACTACCACTCAAACGGAAGGATTAGGGATGATCTATGCCGTAAAAAAGTATAGACATTACCTATTAGCCAACAAATTTGTGTTGTTTGTGGACCACCAAGCTTTATTGTACTTGGTCAACAAGCCATGCAGCACAGAAAGAATAGTGAGATGGTTCATCATTCATCTAGAATTTGATTTCACTACAGTTGTAATAAAGGGCACTACTCATCAAAGAGCAGATCATTTGTCTTGGATTGTTTCAGGGGAACCACCTAAAGGAGTAGACGATGATCTACCAGATGAATATCTGTTCTCTGTGGAAATGATACCTCGATGGTCGGAAAATATGGTATCATTGATGACCATAGCTCAAGACATTTGTGTCTTTGTGCAAATGAAGACGAATATATTCCAATTATAGAACAAGCACATGCTGGATTAGCTGGAGGTCACTTTTCTAGTGAGACCACCGCAAGAGCAATCTTAATGGCAGGCATATGGTGGCCAACACTTTTTGCAGATGCCAAAGAATATGTTCGGAGATGTGATGCTTGTCAACAAGCAAAAATGCTAACACGAGTAGATAGCATGCCCTTAAGGCCAATGATGGGAGCTAGAGCTTTTGCAAAATGGGGTATAGACTTTGTTGGGGCAATACAACCACCTCCTTATAGAACTCAAGCTCAATATATCATTGTAGCTATGGAATATTTGACCAAGTGGACCGAGACTAAAGCTATTGCCATATACATGTGATACTGATGTGTGTGAACACATCACTATCACATGTAATATTTGACCAAGTGGGCCGAGACTAAAGCTATTGCCATATATATGTGATAGTGATGTGTGTGAACACACTAGGACTGTCGGGGCATTTTTTCCCTCTTTAGGAGGTTTTTTCCCCCATGCATTGTATTGATAGCTATTTTTCGGCTTTCCATAATTGCCATAGTAAGCTACCTCACCCTATCAAATCACTCAAACATTTTGGTTATCCCTACCATTTCACTGTACATAGGCGTGTGTGAGTTAGGGACTTTCTCCATATTTTCTTAAAACCCTCAGCTAGCTAGTCACTGGGCTAGTTGAGCCAAAAAAATAAATAAAATAAAAAAACAAAAAATATTACAGCCCATTTGTGTATAAATATTTCATTGTATATGGGGCCTAAATAAAAGGATTTTTCATAATTAGTTTGGTATTTATTTAAATATTTCTACCTATGGTGTGTTATTTATGCTATGTACATTGACACACCATTACCATATTTTTTCTTACCATTTTGCATACTCTTTATTCCATATAAAAATAATTTCATGCAAGCTTCTCTTATTTTTGGTGTAACTCCATCCCAATAAAAATCCAAAAAAACTTGTTTTATTTATGTGTATATTTTTTCACTATTGTGATTTTTTCCTTCCTACATCTATTCTCTATTACTCTCATAAATTAGACCACCAAAAATATTCATCTTTTTATGGTAGACTTATAATGAGAGAGATTTATTTGACCCCTTTATATTTTTTCCACCTATATTATTTATATTTGACATGTACATATTTTTTTAGACCCCTCAATATTTGATTTTTTTAGTTGTACTATTCACTCATATCATGATCTCAATAATATTTTCAATTATAGACCTACCAAATAAGGTCAAGGGTATGTGGCATGCACGCATGCACTGTGGGGAGCTCACTCTTGGAGGTATTCAAAAGAATCATCCAAAGAAGGACCTCACAAGGACTTTGTGCAGTGGAAAAAAGAGTCGGTTTTGCTGAATTTTTAAAGATCACATGCTCCCCGAATTTGAAAAGGTGATACAAACAAAAGTTGTAGCTCGTGAGCTGAACTTTTACCTCAAATTTTTTCATATTTCTTTGAGCTATGAGTTGTGAGCTATGATTTTATTGGTGGACCCGAGTTTGCCCATGCTATGCAGCCACACTCCCTCTTCCACTTTATCATTTTCCTCTTTCACACACACTTCTCCACTCATCATCCCTACCTGTCTCACCACTCCTCTCTACACCCTACTCACCTTCTTCTCAACCTTGAAGAATAAGAGAAACCATGGTGAACTCATGTCTCCTACACACACTTCCATTCCAAAATTGACCACCTAGTCTCATTTTTCCTCATCCATATTACCCATATCTATCAAAAAAACCACAAAATTCAGTCTCTTCTCTTGAAAGACAGCATCATGGTGATTGATTACTCATGTTCACTTACCTTGGCTCTCAAGGAAGGTCAAGAGTGGAGAAAAAACGTACCATCAAAGCTAGTGGACCGTCAACAAGCGTCAAAATTGACTCTACTCAAGACACTTGTAAGAAATCCATGTTTTCTTACCTATTAAGAGTTTTTTCTTCCTTATTTGTATCCTGCATGGATACTCCCATTGTAAATATCCAATTCCATTTGTAAATCAATAAAAATACTAACTCTACTAATTTACTAACACTAACCTACTATGAAAAGTCCAATCATCTCCACCTCTCTCCTCTCTCTCTTCTTCATCTATCCACACCAACTTCTTGATAATTCCAAGCAAAAGAAATTAGATAAGTGCTGAAAATCTAACCCAACCATGGTTAGAGGAGTAACCCTAGCCTTCAAAATTGCTATAAAAGGAGGGTGTAGCTAGCACAAATGGGGGGAGCCATAAGCAAGAGCACTATGCTATAGCTTGAGAATCCAAGCTCAACCTCTCTAGAAGGAGCTCTTGAGTGGAATCTCATTGTCTTATGCATATGGATGTGTTGTATTAGGGGTGATTAGCAAGGGAACTCTATGCCATTGTAAGAGAGAGTGATCATTCAATAAAGAATAGGAAATCTATCATTTCTCCTACTAGTGTAAGCCCAACATTTGCTGAATCAAGGAGGGTGGATTTGGAGTAAGCTTGGATACTTTGTCTCTCTTCCAACGTGAAGTAATGGACAACAATGATGTGTAAGTGTCTTGGTGTTTTTTTTTTAAGTTCTTGATAGCTTGTCTCTGGGTGTTGTCATCAATTTAGCCATAAATCCCACATAATGTAAGAGGGCGATAGGGTGGAGAGGACTCCCCTGGCTTTAAGAGAGTGATTGGGGTGGCTTTTCTTGTGATGTGTTATGGTGTAATTTACTCAAGCTATGTTGAACAAATACTAATCTCACTTTCATTGGTTATGACAGATTTGTAAGAAGGTATTAGTGCAACAATCACCCCCTCCCCCTTCCCTCTCTTTCTTACATATATAATTGTGTTTTCTTGATCACTGCTGATACATTTCAAAGCAGCCCAAGAACTCTCTCTCTCTCTCTCTCTCTCTCTCTCTCTCTCTCTCTCTCTCTCTCTCTCTCTCTCTCTCTCTCTCTCTCTCTCTCTCTCTCTCTCTCTCTCTCTCTCTCGCTACGCGTCCTAGTTTGCATCCAAAATTAGGTGGTGCCCCAAAATTGTGTAGGGTTAGGTTGCGGGTTTGTATGTGTGTTTGTTGTTTTTTTCCAACCCCAACCCAATTGAGCAGCATGGGAGACTAAAAGGGTGCTTAGAGGCCACTCTTCTTGTTGCCCGCCCCGGATTGCCTCAGTATATACGCCCATCACTCTATTGCTATCTATCTTTTCATTGCACACTAAGTAACACACTCTCTATTGTGTGCCCTGAGCTTCCTTTGTCTTCTCCAAGCTGTGTGCGTTTCTCTGCAACCCTAATTCCAACAATTGGTATCAGAGATGGTTGCATCCTCCTGGGCTTAGTCGCCAGCTGCTCCAGCACACGCTTGCTCACTTTCTCCAATTTTAGTGAGGTTTGGCGATCTTTTACAGGTCGAAAAATATTTTGGGTCAGATCATAGAGCTTAGTCTGCTTAGATTTCTGATTCAGGCTCATTTCGGCCTCTGTTTCCACTATAGGCAGGTCTGCACATGCAATTTCATCATTTTGTACAGAATTTCTATCAGTGTCGTGCTCTGCATAACAGGTGCCTTATAGTCTTCTACGGTTTGTGCAATATAGCACGTGTTGTTCCCGCTCTGTTTCTCCTCTATTCAGGTAGTTTTCACATCAAGTGCAACATTTACCATGGTTGACAACAACACAGATGTGTTCAAGATATTTGTTGCTAAGGATATTTTGGATGGGGACAATTACCCTTTGTGGGATTATATGATGCAACATGTTCTTGTATCAAAGGGTGTCTAGAATATTGTGCAAGGCATTGATGTATGTCCTGGTTCTGAGGATGTAGGCGATGTTGAGGATGTTGGAGGTCTTGCTGCAAGGATTTCTGCTATTAGAGTTGTTTTGGCTATGGTAGAATAAGCTCGTTGGGATGTAAAGGATGCACAGGCTCATGCATTGATTGTGTTGTTTGTGAAGCACACCATTGTTCCTCACATTCGTTTAGCAAAATCTGCAAAATAGGCTTGGGATATTCTAGCAGGTCTGTATGCAAGCAGCAATGAGGCTAAAATTGCTTTGCTGCGTAAAGAGCTGGAATCAAAGATTATGCATGAGGAAGGTGATATGGACACTTTCCTTGCTCGTGTCAAGGATATCAATGAGCAACTTATTTCTAGAGGTGAAGTTATTTCAGACAGTTCCCTTGTGTAGACTGTTCTTGATGCCTTACCAAACTTTTGCTAGTACTTGGAGACTTATGACCCAAGGAAATCGTGAAGTTGTCAAGTTTGATGCATTATGCACATTGTTGTTGCAAGAGTCACTTTCCAAAAAAAACAGGACTAGGCAGCGTGCAGTTTAACAGGCTTTTATTGCTTCTCAAACAAAGGGTGGTAACAACAATGCAACCACTTCTTATGGTTCTGCTGCGAGTGGCAAAACTTCCATTCCTAATGCTTCTGCTGGCAATAATTTGTCTAGAAGTTTTGGTGATAAGGGAAAAAAGAAGATGCGTTGCCATTATTGTAAAGCTAATGATCACTTGATCAAGCAGTCTCCTAAGTTGAAGGCCAAAGAGGCTAAGAAGAAAGAGGGTGATTCCACTACAAATGCTGGTTCCACTACAAATGCAGCCATTGTTGAGTCTTCTATGAAAGGAGATCATGATGCTGATGTTGATGTAGAATGGGTGTGCGCTCCTTGCCGCACTTTCGAAGCAATGGACTTGCCTAACAGTGTGTGCGAGCCACAGACGGCTCCAAGCACACAACTAGCTTAACTAGTAAGCTCAAAAGAGGGCGATGGTGTGTCACTCACCGCTCTATGCTCCTGCCGTGGAGGATTCCTTGCCGCAAAGAAGAAGGAGACGCCGCTACGTCGCGCTCAACCGCTTCACCGCCGTCGTGCCGCCGCAATGCTCTCTCTCTCTCTCTCTCACACATACACACACACACAAGGAGGTGAAGAAGAAGAAGATGGAGATGGAGATGGAGCAAGAGCACTCTTCTATTGCACAAATGAGAGAATGAGTGAATTTTAGGTTTAGTTGACTTTTATATGAGCTCACCCCATTCACACTTGGGCGCCCATGCTTAACCAACTAATCCCTTGAATGTCCCAGTTAGAGTGCGCCTCTCATCGGCGATCACTCTTACCCTTTTCCTATTGGACCGACAAGCCCGGTACCTGACTCTACCAAATAAATAATACAATGTCCACCGTAGGTTACAACGTCCGTCTCGTAGGTGATAGGGTGTCCGTGAGCCATGAGGGTTAACATGCCCCCCTTCCTAATGTAGACTCCATCCTCGGAAGCTATTGAGTTGAAGCTCGTTGGTCGAGGTGGAAGAGCATTTGAGATGAATGTCCTTAGCCTTCTTCAGTCACTGCAAAATCAAACAACATTGCACAGTAATTGCATTCTCATAAGCGATTAAAAAGCATATGCAATTTTAGGCAGACAATTGATTGGTAACAGAATTTTAAACAATTTGTCAGCAATAAGCATTAAATTGCAATGTAATCAAATGCATAAACAGATGTAAAGGTAAAAAATTAAACAAGTCTGGGGTCGCTAATTGAACGGTCAAAAGGCACTAGAGATCGACTATTAATACCATGGGTAAGCTTCTTAATTTTCTCTGATTAATTAAGTTGTTTAATCGTGAGAGCCAAGTATTTCATGTTCGAGGGCTGACTAGAGGCTATACCTAGAGGACCTTGTAGTTAAGCTATGATAAAAGGAATTTCTCATGAAATCATCACCTGACTGATTACCTTTGCTTTGACCCCCCAAAGTCTTTTCACAGTGATTCTAGCTTGGTCAAACTAGCTTAGTCGAACTGCTTGATTTTTAAACCTAGACAAGTGATTATGACAAAAAATTACATTGAATTAAATTTTTGATACTAAGCAAATGCGGTGAATATTAGGCTACCAATCACAATTGAAGCAGACAAACATGGATGCAAAATAGATAGGGGCAATGCTAATGGACAAAAAACACCTGTTTGTGTTGATGGTCGCGCTTGATCTGAAGTGTGAACGAGAGAAAGGTTCCATGAAGGTCCAAATCCTATCAATAGCAACACGCTCCTATACACACTAGGAAACGAAAGGAATACCTCCAGGAGGCACATTAGTGGGAAAAGGTACCAACCAAATATTTTCACTCCCTAACCTAATTATTTGCACTCCCCCTAGAGAGTCAAGGGAATAGGATATTGTAGAGGTTGGGGGGAAACCCTAAGGCTAAACCCCTATCCTCGTCGTCGAGATAAACAAATTCATCATCCATGAGACCATATGTGCCATCCGTGTAGTCCTCTAAATTTTCTTCTTCATCATAGGTGCCCATGTTTACTAAGAAGGTCACTAGACGCCTATAGTCATCTTGGTCAAAAGGGTAGGCTTGTGCAATGCGAGAAACGCTCTCTACTAAGTATGGATCAGACGTGGTCAAGAGACGTATCAGCCATTCTAACTCCTCAAGATTCCTCTCACATGCTAGCGTACCTATCAAATCCCATTCACATGCAAGCACTCAAAAGACCATGTGAAATATTTGTGAAAAGTAACAAGGGTACCTCTCACCCAAGGCAGGAGTGGATGACTCTAGCGTACTAGTCATATCTGTACACGCAAATAGATGATGGTTAGAGTGAAAATATTACAAGGGTCTTGTTCTTGGGCATAATTTGTTTTTATGATTTTGTGTTATGGCTCTTGCTCTTTTACTTTTTAATCTTGTTTTTGTGAGTATAAGGCTTTATATATACATTCCCTAAGATTGGAGATTAAGAGATCAGGGAGAAAGGTTGAGAGGTAAGCAAGTGAATAATGGATGTCCACAAACACTCCCCCCTTCCTTGGGTAGATCATACCATTTGAAATGATGTCGTCACCCTTTGAAACCAGTTGTTCCAAGTTGTTATAGGTGAAGATTTTTGCCAGTAGTTTTCTATTACCTTAGGTGCCTCGTCAAGTTGCAAGGGTGGTAAGGTACTCTCCCAGGATCGAACTTGAAGTGGTTCATCAGGTGATTCTTGAACACTAGAAGGTGTGGATTCCTTTGTAGCTTCATGGAGGTCCACTATTGTAGGTGGAGGCTGTGTAGAAGCTTTTACCTCTATGGATGTATTACATGAGGATCTAGAATCTTCATGGAACTCCCCCCTTCCTGAGCTAGGTGGAATAAATTGGTTTTGCCTTGGAGCCCAAACTAGCTCTGGACTAGGTGTGTAGCATTCTGTGATCTTTCCCTTCCCACGGTCTTCCATTGGCTTTAGCGTTACACTGTTTGACTCATATGGGTTTATTGTCGATAGAGAAGGACACATTTTACGTTTAGGTACCCAAATTTGCTCATTTCCATCATAGTAGCTTTGGGCTTCTAATAGTCGTTTTGGAATCCATCGTGATTTGGTCTTGACTCTCCTAGAGCGCGCTCTTGGTTTTCCAGGGAAATTTTTTCTTGGAATGGATGGGAGGGTTGAGGTAGTTGGAAGTAAGGCCTTGGGGACCCATTGATATGTACTCTTAGGTCGTGCAGATTGAGTACTTGCAATATTACTGCTTGCTGCAACTACAAGTGTTGAAGTGCTAGGTTCATGGGTAGACGGCAAAGACGAGTTAACCACCTTGGCTTGTGAATGTTGGCTATCCTTCAACTTTGCTAGAGTTTGCAACGTAGGTGAATTTGCTTGAAGGATAGGGGTAAGAGTCAGTGATCGCGTCGTGACACTACCAGTATCCCAATCAATAGTGCATTTGGTTGCCAACATCCACGTGCGTCCCAGGTTTACGTTGCCTTCCATAGCTCCCGCGGGCATGACTAGAAACCTCTGCACTATGCTTCCATTGTCATAGACAACAGGGGTCTGAAGGACTCCAAGAATAGCAGTTTTCTTTTTATTAATGCCTTTGACTTGCATCGTACTCGGGGATAGGGTTGGTTTCCCTAATTGACACCAAACTCCATAGGATAAAAAATTGTGTTTAGCTCCCGTATCTAATAAGGCATTGTATAGTACTTTCCCATAGGGGCTATTTAGCTCAATTGGGTATCGTAGGGGTGGCTCAGATTCTAATGAGTCGTCATATGTGTCCTCGAAAAATGCTTGCGTGATTCCCAGATTAGCCTCTCGTTGGCGTCTAAGACGTTGTTGTCATTCTCGAGCTTCAACTCTTGCTTGGATTTTTCTAAGCTCTGCTTGTTCCTTGGCAGCCTTCTTTTGATGGATGGCTTGCAACTCTTCCTGGCTTAGAGGATCATAATATCTTTTGAATTTACTCCCATTAAGGAATCCAATGGTTTCAACTCCATCTAGAGTCTCCACACGAATGGTACCTTTCGGGGTAATTTCACACACTCGATATGGTCCCTTACCAACGTATTTCAATTTCTTCTTTTCATTACGTACCCCGTACATAAGAACTTTATCACCAACCTTGATGTCTTTATCCTTTAAATGGCTATCAAACCACTTCTTTCTCCTATCCTCTTCCACTAGAGCATTTCGCACAGCTAATTGCCTCTCTTCATCTAGCCTTTCCAGGATATATAATCGCTCCACTAAGGGGTTACCATCCCAACCTTCTTGAGAAGCTACTCGAAGACTAGGAATGACAAACTCCCATGGCATAACTGCTTCTTGGCCATACACCATCTTAAACGGTGTGCAATTAATAGCAACTTTATACGCACTACGATAAGCCCATAAAGCTGATGTAAGCTTTAGGTCCCAATCAGTGCGATGAGCCTCAATTGTCTTTGTCAAAATGGAGATGAGAGTTTTGTTGGTACTCTTAGCTTGGCCATTTACTTGGGGATAATAGGGTGTAGAATTGTGGTGAGATATCATGAAGTTTGATGTGAGTTCTTTTATTACTTCATTTATAAAATGAGTTCCATTGCCACTCACAAGTTCAAAGGGGCATCCAAAACGTGTGATAATGTTCTCAAAGAGGAACTTAGCTATTGTTTTTGCATCCGCCTTTCGTGTTGCTTTTGCTTCAGCCCATTTGGTTACATAGTCGGTAGCCACAATGATATATCGTGATTGCGTGTTACGTGCAGCTGGACTAACCGGTCCTACAAAGTCTAAGCCCCACTTTTCAAATGGTTGGGTTACCTTGATGGGATGTAGAGGAATCCTATCCCTTCTTTGTGGCTTCTTGAAGCGTTGGCATTCATCACATCCCTTTGCAAAAAGTGATGCATTCTTAAACAGAGTGGGCCACCAATAGCCTAACTGTAAGATCTTTCGGGCAGTCAACTTTCCTGAAAAGTGACCACCAGCTACGCCCATGTGTGCCTCTTGTAGAATATATAAATACTCATCCTCGCGGGCACAGCGTCTAAGAACATCATCTTTTCCTCTCTTATAGAGAGTTCCAACCAGTAAGCAATAGGGTTCTCATTCCTTGATTAATTTTCGAGCTATATCTTTTCGCAGCTCTTTGGGTGGAAAACCATTAACTAAGAAGTTAACAATCTTTTCACTCCATTCAGGCATTGTCTCAACAATGAACAAAGGAGTATCACGCAATTCATCATCAGCCCCCATAGGAGCTTTGCCATTAGGGATACGAGATAAATGATCCGCCATGACATGTTTCCTCCCATGCCTCACAACAACGGTGAAGTCAAACTCAAGAATAATTAACAACCATCGTGTAATTCGACCTGTGGAACACGGCTTGTTTACCAAATATAGCAATGCTTGATGATCAACATAAAACACAAACTTGGAAGCAAGAAGGGAATAGCGAAATTTCTTTACTGCGTAAATCATAGCTAGACCTTCGCGCTCTGTAGTAGTGCAGTTCATCTCGGCACCATTTAATTGGCGACTTGCAAAGCTAATAGGGTAGTCCAATTTATGTTCTCCTGGTTGAGTTAGAACACACCCAATAGCAAAGTTTGATGCATCAATATGCACATGAAAAGGTACATTCCAATCAGGTGTTTGCAGGATTGGAGCACTTGTTAGGGCCTTCTTTAATAACTCATAAGATTAATGACATTCTTTCGTCCAGTGAAACTCGATAAGAAGCTTGTACAATGGACGCGCTATCTCGGCAAAGTTTAAAATAAACCTTCGATAATAACCAACATGGCCCATAAATCTTTGAACTCCTTTATAGTTCGTAGGTGGTGGCAAATTGGCAATGGCTTTAATCTTACTCTCATCTGTGGATATCTCGTTCTTGGACACTATATTCCCTAGAATGACTCCATGCTTAACCCAAAATAGGCATTTGAAAGGGTTCAATGAGATGCGATAAAATCTGCACCTTTCAAATATTTTTCGTAGATATAACAAATGCTTCTCCCAAGAAGAATAAACACAAAGGTCGTCTAGGAAAGCTTCACAAAACTCCCTTAGAAATTCTTTAAACGCAGTGTTTATTAATCGTTGGAATGTAGCAGGGGCATTTGTTAAGCCAAAAGCCATAACACGAAATGCAAACACTCCAAACTCTGTGCTAAAAGCAGTTTTAGCTTGGTCCTCTAATGCAATTGTGATTTGATTGTAACCAGAGTACCCATCTAAAAAGCTATAAGCTTCCTTGCCCGCAACTCTTTCAAGCACATGTTCTGAATATGGCAAGGGATAATGATCTCTCCTAGTGGCTGCATTAACTTTCTTGAGGTCCACGCACACTCTTAGTTTCCCATTCTTTTTCGGCACAATGACTATTGGAGAAACCCATTCTGAGTGCTCAATAGGGTATATGAATCCCCATTGGATAAGTTTTTCAATCTCCTCTTGTACAATTTTGGCGTACTTAGGATTCATTGGATAGGGTCGTTGCTGGACGAGTTTAGCAATGTTGATCATGGGAATTGTATGTTTCACCACAGAATGTGGAACGCCCTTCATGTCATGATATGTCCAAGCAAAGATATCCTTGTATTCCTTGAGGAGCTCCTTAAGTACAGCCTCTTCAGGTTCGGTAAGGTCTTGAGCAATAAAGACTGGTTTAGACTCCTCACCTGGTTCTGCTAATTCTATCTCTTTAACTACCACTGGACCATCATAGACTCCACTGCTTTCATTGGTAGGTATTCGTTGGGCTTTGGCATACACAACCTTTCACTCCCCCGTGGTATAAGATTTAAAATGTTCAGGAGTCGTATGTAAGTCAGCAGGCTCTTGTCCTGACAGAGACCTTTCTTTTAGTTCTGCCTCCTTTTGTTGTTGTGCTAACTCTCGGTTTTGACGTCTTCTTATAGTTCGACTCAATTTCGGCTCTGTAACCTCTAATTGAGCGAGGTCAATGGGTCGCGGGCTGCACCACATGACACTCTGGAGATGTTCACCCCAATTTTCTACTAGCTTTCGATGAGCATCACATGCCCCTAGATAGCTAAGCCATTCTGCAGTAGATCTTTCCTTGTTTATCCTAGCTCTCACATTTGCTCGATATCGACGTCTCCTATATGACCTTTATTTCTTGTTAAGGTGTTGATTTTGGTAAATGTTTGAACTCCACTCGCCTGATAGGTCTTCGCTTGTATCTTCTTCACTCTCATATAAATTACCATAGACGTTCGTACTAGGCCTTGAGTGTTTAGTTTCTATACTTGATTCACTAGATGTTTCCTCAGGTTCTGAATCCATTTCTCCCCGAGATTCCGTTTTTGATGTGTATTGGCCTGAAGCCTTTGAGGAATCATCGGTTTCACTCTCAGGTAGGTGTGCCTCTTTCTTATCATCGGACGTTACATGCGCTACACCTAACATGTTTACTGGTGCAATGTGTGGTATCTCTTCCCCATCTGGTGTTACCCAGAATGTTCCTCTAGCTCCCCATGTATCTATAGTTGCCGCTAGGTGTACCCAATCGACATTGTCTGACTCAGCCATTCCAGGTAGGATATCCATATAAGGAGAGTTATCCCCAATATCCGTGTCTTCGTTACACGTGTAACAATATTGTAATGGATCTGAGTGAATTGTTGTGTCTGATCGATTATCAATTATGAATTTATTTCCTAGAGGATGCGTTCGACCATTTAAAAGATCAACTCGAATGACAGAGTCTTGGAACTGTAAGTAGACGTGGTTTTTGGACCAGTCATGCACCATTTTTGATTCCCTCATGAATGGACGCCCTAAGATCATCTCAAATGACATAGGATGCTTGGAAAATTCCATAACAATGAAATTCTGCCTTACCTTGTGTCCCAAGACCTTGATTCTGAGATCCTTTAGCATTCCAATAGGCGTAACAATAGATCCATTAGCCATTTTTACCACTACGCTTGTGGATTCAAGGTGAGGTCTCCCCATAGACTCCCAACAACTCTTTGTCACCATGCTGACTCCCGCACCACCGTCAAGGGCCCCCTTTACAGTTAATCCTTTAGTAGTGATTGGTAGAGTAGCATTAGATTCATCACCTTCAAAGTATTGCCCCAACTTGTTAACGGGTATTTCAATTACAGATTCATGTCCCGCTAGGTCAGATGGTGGTGCTAAATGTTCCTCATCATTCATTACCGAGTCAAGTTTGTTCATATGTGAAAACTATGGTAATCCGGCCTGTAATTCTCCATTGAGGAAGGCTCGAAGAGCTGAGACTAACTCGGGGTCTTTATATCTAAGTTTGGACATGATGGTGGTTCTAACTTCTGAAGACATGAAATCCATCAATTTGGCAATGTTTAACGGCACCTTTTGGCCTTGAGTCCCTTTACGTGGGGAAGATGGGATCTCCATTTCTTCGATAGGATCAGGTAGTGCCTCTGTAAACATTCTTTCCATCAAGAAGTGAGCACGCCCACTTTCCCATGACTTTAAGTCACTTTCTTCTTGGATGACACTAGGTATGTCCAAGGGTCTATGGACTTGGTGAGGTTGTTTTTGTGTAGGGAACACGGTGTCTATAATCTGGATCTTCCTAGGTGCTGGTTCTAGATCCCTTTGGGTATCTTCTACCAAACTCCTTAAATGATTGACTCGCTCAATCTCCTCTGTAGGGTTTGGGTAAGTTCCTATCTTCTTTTTGGATCCTGTCCACTGTGGCTCATGAAGATCTTGCTTATTGGTTTATATGTTAGTGGTCGTTTTGGTCTCCATGGTTTCACCTGAATTAGAATCTTCTTCAGCGTCGTTCATATATACGGGGTCATCACCAGTCCCTATGTTGGTCTTTGAGCTGGGGTCTGACTTCGCTGCTTTTCGCGATCTCTTTCTTCGTGTTTTCTTCTTTTTTTGATATTGGGCAATTGATTTCGTGTCTCTTTCCTCAAGAATATAATTTTGTTTTTGGAGCATCGATCGTGTGAGTGCGTTTACTGGTACTATGTTTATAGTTGGTGCTGTCCCATCAACAATCTCTATTAAGTTCAATGGTGTGATTTTCGGTGCGTTTGGATTGTTAGGACACTGTGCGATCAAATGATCTCATGCCCTGATGCTTGCGAGCTACTAGACTTCGGCTTGGCAGACACTCTTTCTCCTGCAATCATTAAATTATCCTCCAATTGGATTGCATTCATGGTGACTGCTTCCCAAGTAGTGATACCTCTAATGACTAGGCCATTATAGATACTGATAGCCGTTTTTTCGGCTCTCTGTAATTGCCATAGTGAGTTATCTCACCCTATCAAATCACTCAAACACTGTGGTTACCCTCACCCTTTCACTGTATATAGGTGCGTGTGAGTTAGGAGACTTTTTCCTTATCTCCTTACTGAAATAAAAAACCCTCAATTAGCTAGTCATGGGGCTAGTTGAGCCAAAAAAATAATAAAAATAAAAAATATAAGTATATTATGGCCCATGCGTATGTAAATATTTCTTTGTATATAGGGCCTAAATAAAAGATTTTTTCATAATTATTTTGGTATTTATTTAAATATTTCTACCTAGGTGTGTGTTATTTATGCTCTGTACATTGCCTCACCATTACCACAATTTTTCTTACCATTTTTCATACTCTTTATTCCATATAGAAATATTTTCATGTAAGCTTCTCTTATATTTGGTGTAACTCCACCCCAACAAAAATCCAAAAAAACTAGTTTTATTTATGTGTATATTTTTTCACTATTGTGATTTTTCCCTTCCTACATCTATTTTGTTTTTTTTCTAAAAAATTAGAACACCAAAAATATTTATCTTTTTATGGTAGCCTCATAATGAGAGAGATTTCTTTTGACCCCTTTATATTTTTTCCACTTATATTATTTATATTTGATATGTACATATTTTTTAGACCCCTCAATATTTGATTTTCTTAGTTGTACTATTCACTTATATCATGATCTCAACAATATCTTCAATTATAGACCTACCAAATAAGGTCAAGGGTAGGTGGCATGCATACATGCACTATGGAGGGCTCACTCTTGGAGGTATTCAAAAGAATCATCCAAAGAAGGACCCCACAAGGACCTTGTGCAGTGGAAAAAAACGGTTGGTTTTGCTGAATTTTTAAAGTTCAAAAGGTGATACAAACAAAAGTTGTAGCTCGTGGGCTGAACTTTTGCTTCAAATTTTTTCATATTTTTTTGAGCTACGAGCTGTGAGCTATGATTTTATTAGTGGACCCCAGTTTTCCCATGCTATGCAGCCACACTCTCTCTTCCACTTTATCATTTTCCTCTTTCACACACACTTCTCCACTCATCATCCCCACCTCTCTCACCACTCCTCTCTGCACCCTACTCACCTTCTCCTCAACTTTGAAGAATAAGAGAAACCATGGTGAACTCATACCTCCCACACACAATTCCATTCCAAAATTGACCACCTAGTCTCATTTTTCCTCCTCCAAATTATCCCTATCTAATAAAAAAACCAAAAAATTCAGCCTCTTCTCTTAAAAGACAACATCATGGTGGTTGATTACTCAGCTTCAATTACCTTGTCTCTCAAGGAAGGTCAAGAGTGGAGAAAAAATGTACCGTCAAAGCTAGTGGACCGTCAACAAGCGTCAAAATTGGCCCTACTCAAGACACTTGGAGCATCAACCTTGTAAGAAATCCACCATTTCTTACCTCTTAAGAGTTTTTCTTCCTTATTTGTATCCTACATGGATACTCCCATTGTAAATATCCAATTCCATTTGTAAATTAATACTAACTCTACTAACACTAATCCACTATGAAAAGTCCTATCACCTCCATTTCTCTCCTCTCTCTTTCCCCACCAACTTCTTGATAATTCCAAGCAAAAGAAATTAGATAAATTGCTGAAAATCTAACCCAACCATGGTTAGAGGAGTAACCCTAGCCTTCAAAATTGCTATAAAAGGAGGGTGTAGCTAGCACAAAATGGGGGGAGAAGAAAGAGCACTATGCTATAGCTTGAGAAGCCAAGCTCAACCTCTTGAGAAGGCGCTCTTGAGTGGAATCTCATTGGCATTAGGCATATGTATGTGTTGTATTAGGGGTGATTAGCAAGGGAACTCTATGCCATTGTAAGAGAGAGTGATCATTAAATTGAGAGTAGGAAATCTATCATTTCTCCTACTAGAGTAAGCCCAACATTTGCTGAATCAAGGAGGGTGAATTTGGACTAAGCATGGATACCTTGTCTCCCTTCCAACGTGAAGTCATGGACAATAATGATGTGTAAGTGTCTTGGTGTTTTATTTAAGTTCTTGATAGCTTGTCTCCGGGTATTGTTATCAATTTAGCCATAAATCCCACATGTTGTAAGAGGGTGACAGGGTGGAGAGGACTCCCCTGGCCTTAAGACAGTGATTGGAGTGGCTTTTTTCTTGTGATGTGTTGTGGTGTAATTTAATCAAGCTATGTTGAACAAATACTAATCTCACTTTGATTGGTCATGACAGATTTTTAAGAAGGCATTAGTGCAACAAGGACCCCCTTCCCCCTTCTCTCTCTTTCTTACATATATATATTTATGTTTGCTTGATCATTAACGATACACTTCAAAGCAGCCCGAGCACCATCTTCTCTCTCTCTCTCTCTCTCTCTCTCTCTCTCTCTCTCTCTCTCTCTCTCTCTCTCTCTCTCTCTCTCTCTCGTGTTTTAATGTGTGAGAGTGTTCCATTGGTGTTAGGGTTAGTGTAAATTCCTTGCTTGTTTCTGGGTTGCTCTAACGATTCTCCTCTTTTGCGTCCTAGTTCGCTCTTAAACTAGGTGGTGCCCCTTGTGTAGTTGGGATTTGGCTGGGGGTTTGTTGTTTTGGTTTGTGTTGTGTTGTGCCCCAGCCCCATTGAGCAGCACGGGAGCCTTGAAGGGTGTCTAGAGGTTGCTCTTCTTGTTGCCCGCCCCGGACCGCTTCAAATTGGTGCCCCCATGGAGGAAAGGCTTTTGTGAAGGCTCAACCTTTAGCATAATCAAGTAGCTTGCATGAATCACGAGAATTTGTATGATCCCTTCATTCCCATTGCAAGGCAAAAGGTACACATAATTGTTAGTACTAAGTTGTAATTTCAACGAGTAATTCGTAGAATTTTAGGTCCTCTTAGGTTGGTAAAGATAAACGCATCAGTAAATCCTTTTATTTTGCCTCTCATTAGGTACGACCTTAGTTTGGACGTCTATATTTTTGTTTTGTTTTAAAAATTAGGTCATGCATAGACCATGGATAATGGCCCAGGAATACAGGTTTTTCCCTTTCATTTCACTCCACACATTAGAGTAAACATTGCAATTAGTAGAAAAATCCATTTTCAACAACGTATGGTATTCATGTTTGCTGCCCAAAGAGTAGGAGAAATTCTCGCATCACCAAACCCTGTCATTCTACCTCTTATTGATTATCATAGGTCATTTGATGTGAATATTTGTATTTTGTTGTAGAATAGATTGCAATTTAGAAAATATTATTGTGTAAATCTTTTAAAGAAAGAAAAAACAAAAACGCGTCACTTTGAAATCAATTCAATGCAGAGCCAACGCCAAATGTCTGGATATCCTCTTTTCTTTGGAGAGCCTGGAGAGGATGCAGAATTATTTCTAGTGAATTTCAAGATGTCTTGCCGTATCAAGAGGATAGTAACTGATCAAGAGGATAGCACTTGGTTTGACTCTTTGCCTGAGGAAGTTAAAGGGAATTACACGGAAGTTTTGAATCGTTTCAAGAAATACTTCTTTGATCCCCAAAACACTCAGAAATTATGGCAAGACATTGTTTCTCATAAGCAAAAAGACTTAGATGACTACTACTTGTACAAGCAAGAGTTTACACGTCTTTGGGCTCTATGGATACGAAATGTTGCTAACCCTGGTGATGGTGCAGAATTTTTAAAGAAGGAGAGGTTCATAGCCGGACTCTTTCCTGACCTTAAGGTAAAAGTTGAGGCGGGTGCACCTGCTACTTTTGATGCAGCGAAAACTAGGGCTGCTGAGAAGTATAGGAAACTCAAGTGCTTAAGGGGAGAGGTTCCAATAGAAGGTCTTAGACCCAAAGGTAAGTCACAAGCATCAACATCTAGGGAGCTTCCTGAGGTAACGGCTGAAGTGATTGAGAAGTTAAATGAATCTTTAAGCAGCCTGTCAATTCACCTTGCACAAGCTGTAGGTCCAAAGGGACAAGCAAAGAAGTCAGAAGAGAGAGAGCCACGAACTAGGAGAGTCTTGCAATGTTGGAATTGCGGTGAGTCTGGACATGGGATGTATAATTGTCCTTGGCCCCGTGGGGAGCCAGGGAGACCTAACTTGAATTACCCAGTGATGAATGCAGGTGAAGGAACTAGTCAGCAACCACGGCTTATACAAAGGACAAATGGAGCAAGACCACCTCCATAAGGAGTAGAAGGAGTTTCACCTTTGCCAGACCCAAACGTGCATGTGGTAGAGGTGACAAATTCAAGAGAGGTTGATATGGAAGCAAATGGCATTAAGCGTGGCCGAGGGAAAGGTAAGGACAAAGAAGGAGTTACATCACAAAGTGACCATGGACAAGAAAAGAAAGCAAAGGAGACCAAGGAAGCCAAGAGGACTCGACGTCGTATCAACCTCCAAGACTTTCCTCTTGGACATGGAATGGCTCCATACAACCTGTTGGAAGACATGAGAGGTAAGGGTTCTGATATCTCATGGCCTCAATTTCTTGCATTATGTCCACAAGTTAGGAGGGATTTATCAAGGGCAATTAGCACTAGGAGAAAGGTGAAAGAAAGTGTGCATGTTGTAAAAATTGCACAAGCTGAAATGAATGAGGACATTACACCTGTGCTAGATTGTTACATAAAAGGGAGATTGGTTAGGAAAGGTCTAGTGGATGGGGGTGCACAAATTTGTATCATGACAGGGGGACTCATGTAAGAACTAGGCATGCACATCCATGAGACACCTGAAATTAAGGTCAAGATGGCAAACAATAGCAAGGCTAGGTGCGTAGGCATTTGTAAAAATGTTTTTGTGGAGGCCTTTGGCATTAAGAAGGCAGTGGATTTCTATGTCATGTCTACCAAAGGAAATGGTTACCCATTTATCCTAGGGAGACCATGGCTAATGAAAATGCGAGCTTTGCAGGATTGGGAGAGTGGAAAGCTAATTTGCAGGAACGACAATCATAAGAAGGTTGTCTTTGACATGAAGGAGCAACGCCAAGAGGAGCTCCATGAAGAATCATCTCAAAGTGAGATGGAAGAAGGTTGGACCGATAACACTTCAGAAGAAGAAAGTAGCGGCAGCATTACTAAAGAGGAGTCTTCCATCGAAGTCATGGGGGTAAGGTTTAAGCCAACCAACCAAGAGACCTCTTGTCAAGGTTTGGAGGAGGTAGGTTCCCAAGAGAACCAAAAAGTGGAAGATGAAAGAATGCTAGAAGGTATGCTATCTACAACACTTACAAAGGATGAAAGAGAGGAGTTCAAATGTGTGCTAAGGAAATTTCCTAGGCTTTTTGCTAAAGACTACACCGATGTGCGTGGAGTAGATGCTGTTCAACACAAAATTGAGTTGAAGCCAGAGGCCACACCTAAGGCTCAGAAGCTACGAAGGCTAGGAGTCATCAAGGAGCAAGCTTTACTTAAGGAGGTAAGAAAGCTTCTAGCAGCAGGTTTCATTTATCCAGTGGAGAATTCAGAGTGGGTCTCTCCCGTTGTTGTCACACCTAAGAAAAACGGAAAGTGGAGGGTGTGTGTGGATTACCGTCCACTCAATGAGGCAACAAAAAGAGATCACTTTCCCCTCCCATTTCAGGATGAGATACTAAATGAGGTAGCTGGTCATGAGAAGTACACTATGTGTGATGGCTACTCAGGCTACTTTCAAATAGGTATCGCATTGGAAGATCAATTGAAAACAACCTTTATCACTCCTTGGGGTTGTTATGCTTTTTTAGAGTCATGCCATTTGGTCTGACAAATGCTCCTGCAACATTCCAACGTTTCATAAATATGGTGTTTCAAGCATTCTTTGGAAAGTCAATTAGGGTGTTCATTGATGATTTCTGTATTTATAGCTCAAAATCATTGCATCTACAAAGGGTAGAAGAAGGTTTAAAGAAGCTCTACGACATGGGAGGTCAACTCAACCCCGACAAGTGCCATATAGGTGAGGATGAAGTAATATTGCTTGGTCATAAAGTTTCTTACAAAGGCATTGAAGTGGATCCTTCAAAGGCAAAGGCTCTTATTGAGCTACCATCACCCAAGAGTCTTAAGGAGGTCATCTCATTCATTCAAAAGGTGAAGTATATGTCACGCTTCATTCACTTAGCCTCGGAGTTACTTCACCCTTTGCAAAAGTTGACACAACAAGTAGAATTTGCATGGTCTGATGAGCTTGAAGAGTACTTTTGTAACAGTAAAGCCATTTTGTCAGAGCTACCAACACTCATGCCTCCTTGTTGGGAGTACACATTCTTTGTTAGCTCTAGTGTTGGAAGGGAAACAATTGGTGCTGTGTTGCTACAACAAGATCTCCACAGTACAAGGATGCGACCCATCTACTTTGCAAAGAGAGTATCTTTTCCAAAGAGAGTGCTTCAGAGTCCTTGACAAGATCTTCATTGTTTGGCCCCTTGGAATTTTGGCTGGAGTTACACTCATGCTTCATGTAATAATACTTACATGAGACAGCGGCCTTTGGACAGATCTTTGGTAGATCCTTTGGTAGAAGGCGACTCAAATAGGGCTTCAAGCGATACCCGTTTACCTTCCTGGAGTGCTCTTTACCATTCAAGTCCATAAGTTGATAATAACTAGAATTGAAAGCCTTCTTGAATATGTATGGACCTTGCCATCTAGTTTCAAACTTGGCATCAAAATGATTGTCAAGTCGATTGTCATACCTTAGCACAAGCTCTCCTTCCTTGATGCCTTTGTCCTTCAGTTTCTTGTCGTGCGTTTCTTTCGCTTGTGTGGCTTTCCTCTTGTAGCACTCATATGCTGCTTCTCTTTTCCACTCAAGCTCCACTAACTTAAGAAGTTGTTCCATCCATACCTCTGATCATCTTGTGCTCCTTTGCCATGAAGTCGCATTGTTGGAATGTTGAGCTCGATAGGCTGCAAAGCCTCTTGACCATAGACCAAGTGAAATGGTGTGAACTCCGTGGCTTCCCTATATGTGGTTCGATATGCCCACAAGGCACCATCCAAGAAGTCATCCCATAATTTCGTCTTGTTTTGCACCATCTTTCTAATGATTCCTGCAATGACACCATTAGCCTTCTCCACCAAACCATTTGATTGTGGGTAGTATGGTGTGCTATGACGATGTAGAATGTGAAGCTCTTCACAAACTTCTATGAGCAAGCCCTTCATAAACCCTGGACCATTATCAGAAACAATCTCCAAAGGTGTGCCAAATCTGCAACAAATGTGATTGTACACAAACTTGCTAATTGTCCTCTCATTCACTCTTGCCACACTTTGAGCTTCCACCCACCTAGTCATATAGTCTACAACCACTAGAATGTAGAGTTTACCATTTTTTGTCCTAGGCAGAGGACCCATAGCATCAATGCCCCACTTTTCAAAGGATCCATTTGCAAGCACTATTTGCCTCGGGCCATGCACCAACCTTCTATTTCCATTTATCTGACAATTGTGACAGCTTTTACACCAATGTTGAACATCCACATGCAAGCTTGGCCAAACATACCCCGCAAGCAAAATCTTCTTCACAGTTGATTCTTGGGAAAAATGACCACCACATGCCTCTTCATGCAAACCTTTTAGAATGGCTGGAATTTCCTCGATAGTTGGTACTCTTCTGCACACTTGATCCTTCCCTCTTTGATAGAGGGAGCCTTCTAGGAAGAGATAGAAACTTGCCTTCTTCATGAGTCTCCTCTTCTGAGCCTTCGTGAAGTCTTGTGGAAACTCACCCTCCAAAATGTAGCCGATAATGGGAGCCAATGACTCCAATCCTTGGTATCTCGGTTGCTTGACAGCTGCTGCCACCATGATGACCTGCACTTCTCTCTCAACACATGTAACTGCTTGTTGTGCAAGTAAATCGGCATCTTCATTTTGTTTCCTCGGAATATGATAAAGTTGCACTTCTTCAAACTGATTAAACATCTTACGAATGGCATGAACTTTTGTCCTTAAGCTTTCATTCTTGCATGCCCAAATGCCTAAAATCTGTTTAACAATGAGAAGTGCATCTCCCTTTACCATGAGACGTTTTATCCCTTGGCCAATGCACATCTTCAAACCATGAAGTAGTGTGTCGTATTCTGCTTTATTGTTGCTAGTTGAACCTGGTAGATTGAACTTCTCTTTCATGACCACCTCTCCACTTGGGTTGAGCAACACTAGCCCTCCCCCTGCTTTTCCTGTGGCTCGACGAAAAGCTCCATCAAAGAACAAGGTAAAAGCATTAGGAATACTTTTTGGTGGTGGTAATGGTAGGGTCTTTACTTCAGGCACCTTAATCTCCTTTTCATGCACCCTATAAGTGAGAATCCCTGCCAATTGTGCACGCACACTATCTTCTACCCTGAAAGAGTATTGAAACTCTTGCAACTCCATAATCCACTTTGAGATCCTAGTACTAAGATTCATTTGAGATGACTCCCAAGGGAACAAATTCTCTGCAGTGAGAATTACAAAAGGTTTTGGTAGCAGGTAGGATCTAAACTTTCTCACCGCAAACGTGAGAGAAAGCATCATGAGTTCTGCTTCTGTGTAGTCTCTCTCCAAAGCATTCATGACCCTACTAGCAAAGTAGATGGGTCGCATCCTTGTACTGTGGAGATCTTGTTGTAGCAACACAGCACCAATTGTTTCCCTTCCAACACTAGAGCTAACAAAGAATGTGTACTCCCAACAAGGAGGCATGAGTGTTGGTAGCTCTGACAAAATGGCTTTACTGTTACAAAAGTACTCTTCAAGCTCATCAGACCATGCAAATTCTACTTGTTGTGTCAACTTTTGCAAAGGGTGAAGTAACTCCGAGGCTAAGTGAATGAAGCGTGACATATACTTCACCTTTTGAATGAATGAGATGACCTCCTTAAGACTCTTGGGTGATGGTAGCTCAATAAGAGCCTTTGCCTTTGAAGGATCCACTTCAATGCCTTTGTAAGAAACTTTATGACCAAGCAAGATTACTTCATCCTCACCTATATGGCACTTGTCGGGGTTGAGTTGACCTCCCATGTCGTAGAGCTTCTTTAAACCTTCTTCTACCCTTTGTAGATGCAATGATTTTGAGCTATAAATACAGAAATCATCAATGAACACCCTAATTGACTTTCCAAAGAATGCTTGAAACACCATATTCATGAAACGTTGGAATGTTGCAGGAGCATTTGTCAGACCAAATGGCATGACTCTAAAAAAGCATAACAACCCCAAGGAGTGATAAAGGTTGTTTTCAATTGATCTTCCAATGCGATACCTATTTGAAAGTAGCCTGAGTAGCCATCACACATAGTGTACTTCTCATGACCAGCTACCTCATTTAGTATCTCATCCTGAAATGGGAGGGGAAAGTGATCTCTTTTTGTTGCCTCATTGAGTGGACGGTAATCCACACACACCCTCCACTTTCCGTTTTTCTTAGGTGTGACAACAACGGGAGAGACCCACTCTGAATTCTCCACTGGATAAATGAAACCTGCTGCTAGAAGCTTTCTTACCTCCTTAAGTAAAGCCTGCTCCTTGATGACTCCTAGCCTTCGTAGCTTCTGAGCCTTAGGTGTGGCCTCTGGCTTCAACTCAATTTTGTGTTGAACAGCATCTACTCCACGCACATCGGTGTAGTCTTTAGCAAAAAGCCTAGGAAATTTCCTTAGCACACATTTGAACTCCTCTCTTTCATCCTTTGTAAGTGTTGTAGATAGCATACCTTCTAGCATTATTTCATCTTCCACTTTTTGGTTCTCTTGGGAACCTACCTCCTCCAAACCTTGACAAGAGGTCTCTTGGTTGGTTGGCTTAAACCTTACCCCATGACTTCGATGGAAGACTCCTCTTCAGTAATGCTGCCGCTACTTTCTTCTTCTGAAGTGTTATCGGTCCAACCTTCTTCCATCTCACTTTGAGATGATTCTTCATGGAGCTCCTCTTGGCGTTGCTCCTTCATGTCAAAGACAACCTTCTTATGATTGTCGTTCCTGCAAATTAGCTTTCCACTCTCCCAATCCTGCAAAGCTCGCATTTTCATTAGCCATGGTCTCCCTAGGATAAATGGGTAACCATTTCCTTTGGTAGACATGACATAGAAATCCACTGCCTTCTTAATGCCAAAGGCCTCCACAAAAACATTTTTACAAATGCCTACGCACCTAGCCTTGCTATTGTTTGCCATCTTGACCTTAATTTCAGGTGTCTCATGGATGTGCATGCCTAGTTCTTACATGAGTCCCCCTGTCATGATACAAATTTGTGCACCCCCATCCACTAGACCTTTCCTAACCAATCTTCCTTTTATGTAACAATCTAGCACAGGTGTAATATCCTCGTTCATTTCAGCATGTGCAATTTTTACAACAGGAAAACTCTCTTTTACCTTTCTCCTAGTGCTAACTGCCTTTGTTAAATCCCTCCTAACTTGTGGGCATAATGCAAGAAACTGAGGCCATGAGATATCAGGACCCTTACCTCGCATGTCTTCCAACAGGTTGTATGGAGCCATACCATGTCCAAGAGGGAAGTCTTGGAGATTGATACGACGTCGAGTCCTCTTAGCTTCCTTGGTCTCCTTTGCCTTCTTGCCTTGTCCATGGTCACTCTGTGATGGGACACCCTCTTTCTCTTTACCTTTTCCTCGGCCACGCTTAATGCCATTTGCTTCCATGTCAACCTCATTTGAGTTTGTCACCTCTACCAAATGCACATTTGGATCTGGCAAAGGTGGAACTCCTTCTACCCCTTGTGGAGGTGGTCTTGGTCCATTTGGCCTTTGTAGAAGCCTTGGTTGTTGACCAGTTCCTTCACCTGCATTCATCACTGGGTAATTCAAGTTAGGTCTCCCTGGCTCCCCACGGGGCCAAGGAAAATTATACATCCCATGTCTAGACTCTCCGCAATTCCAACATTGCAAGACTCTCCTAGGTCGTGGATCTCGCTCTTCAGACTTCTTTGCTTGTCCCTTTGGACCTACAGCTTGTGCAAGGTGAATTGACAGGCTGCTTAAAGATTTGTTTAACTTCTCAATTACTTTCGTCGTTACCTCAGGAAGCTCCCTCGATGTTGATGCTTGTGACTTACCTTTGGGTCTAAGACCTTCTATTGGAACCTCTCCCCTTAAGCACTTGAGTTTCCTATATTTCTCAGCAGCCCTAGTTTCAGCTGCATCAAAGGTAGCAGGTGCACTCGTCTCAACTTTTACCTTAAGGTCAGGGAAGAGTCCAGCTATGAACCTCTCCTTCTTTAGAAATTCTGCACCATCACCAGGGTTAGCAACATTTCGTATCCATAGAGCCCAAAGACGTAGAAACTCTTGCTTGTACAAGTAGTAGTCATCTAAGTCTTTTTGCTTATGAGAAACAATGTCTTGCCATAATTTTTGAGTGTTTTGGGGATCAAAGAAGTATTTCTTGAAACGATTCAAAACTTCTGTGTAATTCCCCTTAACTTCCTCAGGCAAAGAGTCAAACCAAGTGCTAGCATCTTTCCTAAGGACCACCTCAAACATTTCTACACGTTCTTGATCAGTTATTATCCTCTTGATACGGCAAGACATCTTGAAATTCGCTAAAAATAATTATGCATCCTCTCCAGGCTCTCCAAAGAAAAGAGGATACCCAGACATTTGGCGTTGACTTTCCATTGAATTGATTTCAAAGTGACACCCGTTTTTGTTTTTCTTTCTTAAAAAGATTTACACAATAATGTTTTCTAGCTTGCAATCTATTCTACAACAAAATAAAGATATTCACATCAAATGACCTATGATAATCAATAAGAGGTAGGATGACAGGGTTTGGTGATGCGAGAATTTCTCCTACTCTTTGGGCACCAAACATGAACACCATACGTTGTTGAAAATGGATTTTCCTACTAATTGCAATGTTTATTCTAATGTGTGGAGTGAAATGGAAGGGGAAAACCTCTATTCCTGGGCCATTATCCATGGTCTATGCATGACCTAATGCTTAAAACAAAACAAAAATATAGACGTCCAAACTAAGGTCGTACTTAATGAGAGGCAAAATAAAAGGATTTACTGAATCGTTTATCTCGGCCAACCTAAGAGGACCTAAAATTCTACGAATGACACGTTGAAATTGCAACTTAGTACTAACAATTATGTGTACCTTTTGCCTTGCAATGGGAATGAAGGGATCATACAAATTTTCGTGATTCATGCAAACTACTTGACTATGCTAAAGGTTGATTCTACACAAAAATACACACGTCGTTCCTCCGTGGGGGCACCAATTTGAGGCGGTCCGGGGCGGGCAACAAGAAGAGCAACCTCTAGACACCCTTCAAAGCTCCCGTGCTGCTCAATGGGGCTGGGGCACAACACAACACAAACCAAAACAACAAACCCCCAGCCAAATCCCAACTACACAAGGGGCACCACCTAGTTTAAGAGCGAACTAGGACGCAAAAGAGGAGAATCGTTAGAGCAACCCACAAACAAGCAAGGAATTTACACTAACCCTAACACCAATGGAACACTCTCACACACTAAAACACGAGAGAGAGAGAGAGAGAGAGAGAGAGAGAGAGATGAGAGAGAGATGGTGCTCGGGCTGCTTTGAAGTGTATCGTTAATGATTAAGCAAACATAAATATATATATGTAAGAAAGGGAGAGAGGGGGGAAGGGGGTGCTTGTTGCACTAATGCCTTCTTACAAATCTGTCATGACAAATCAAAGTGAGATTAGTATTTGTTCAACATAGCTTGCGTAAATTTCACCACAACACATCACAAGAAAAGCCACCCCAATCACTGTCTTAAGGCCAAGGGAGTCCTCTCCACCCTGTCGCCCTCTTACAGTATGTGGGATTTATGGCTAGATTGATGACAACACCAGAGACAAGCTATCAAGAACTTAACAAAAAAACACCAAGATACTTACGCATCATTGTTGCCCATTACTTCACGTTGGAAGGGAGACAAAGTATCCAAGCTTAGTCCAAATCCACCCTCCTTGATTCAGCAAATGTTGGGCTTACACTAGTAGGAGAAATGATAGATTTCCTACTCTCAATTGAATGATCACTCTCTCTCTTACAATGACATAGAGTTCCCTTGCTAATCCCCTATTACAACACATGCACATGCATAAGACAATGAGCTTCCACTCAAGAGCTCCTTCTAGAGAGGTTGAGCTTGGCTTCTCAAGCTATAGCATAGTGCTCTTGCTTATGGCTCCCCCCTTTTGTGCTAGCTACACCCTCCTTTTATAGCAATTTTGAAGGCTAGGGTTACTCCTCTAACCATGGTTGGGTTAGATTTTCAGCAATTTATCTAATTTCTTTTGCTTGGAATTATCAAGAAGTTGGTGGGGAAAGAGAGAGGAGAGAAATGGAGGTGATAGGACTTTTCATAGTGGGTTAGTGTTAGTAGAGTTAGTATTAATTTACAAATGGAATTGGATATTTACAATGGGAGTATCCATGTAGGATACAAATAAGGAAGAAAAAATCTTAAGAGGTAAGAAAAGGTGGATTTCTTACAAGGTTGATGCTCCAAGTGTCTTGAGTAGGGCCAATTTTGACGCTTGTTGACGGTCCACTAGCTTTGACGGTACATTTTTTCTCCACTCTTGACCTTCCTTGAGAGACAAGGTAATTGAAGCTGAGTAATCAACCACCATGATGCTGTCTTTTAAGAGAAGAGGCTGAATTTTGTGGTTTTTTTGATAGATATGGGTAATTTGGAGGAGGAAAAATGAGACTAGGTGGTCAATTTTGGAATGGAATTGTGTGTGGGAGGTATGAGTTCACCATGGTTTCTCTTATTCTTCAAGGTTGAGGAGAAGGTGAGTAGGGTGCAAAGAGGAGTGGTGAGAGAGGTGGGGATGATGAGTGGAGAAGTGTGTGTGAAAGAGGAAAATGATAAAGTGGAAGAGAGAGTGTGGCTGCATAACATGGGAAAACAAGGGTCCACTAATAAAATCATAGATCACAGCTCGTAGCTCAAAAAAATATGAAAAAATTTGAGGAAAAAGTTCAGCCCACGAGCTACAACTTTTGTTTGTATTACCTTTTCAAATTCGAAGAGCAAGTGAACTTTAAAAATTCAGCAAAACCAATCGTTTTTTTCCACTACACAAGGTCCTTGTGGGGTCCTTCTTTGGATGATTCTTTTGAATACCTCCAAGAGTGAGCCCTCCATAGTACATGTATGCATGCCACGTACCCTTGACCTTATTTGGTAGGTCTATAATTGAAGATATTGTTGAGATTATGATATAAGTGAATAGTACAACTAAGAAAATCAAATATTGAGGGGTCTAAAAAATATGTACATGTCAAATATAAATAATATAAGTGGAAAAAATATAAAGGGGTCAAAAGAAATCTCTCTCATTATGAGGCTACCATAAAAAGATAAATATTTTTGGTGTTCTAATTTTTTAGAAAAAAAAACAAAATAGATGTAGAAAGGGAAAAATCACAATAGTGAAAAAATATACACATAAATAAAACTAGTTTTTTTGGATTTTTGTTGGGGTGGAGTTACACCATAAATAAGAGAAGCTTACATGAAAATATTTCTATATGGAATAAAGAGTATGAAAAATGGTAAGAAAAAATTGTGGTAATGGTGAGGCAATGTACAGAGCATAAATAACACACACCTAGGTAGAAATATTTAAATAAATACCAAAATAATTATGAAAAAATCTTTTATTTAGGCCCTATATACAAAGAAATATTTACATACGCATGGGCCATAATATACGTATATTTTTTAATTTTTTTAATTTTTTTGGCTCAACTAGTCCAATGACTAGCTAATTGAGGGTTTTTTAAGAAGATATGGGAAAAGTCCCGTGACTCACGCACGCCTATGTACAGTGAAATGGTAGGGATAGCCACAATGTTTGGGTGATTTTGGTAGGGTGAGGTAACTCACTGTGGCAATTACAAAGAGCCGAAAAACGGCTATCAGTAGGGTCATGAATGCTTTAGAGAGAGACTACACGGAGGCAGAACTCATGATGCTTTCTCTCATGTTTGCGATAAGGAAGTTTAGATCCTACTTGCTCCCAAAACCTTTTGTAATCCTCACCGCAGAGAATTTGTTCCCTTGGGTGTCATCTCAAATGAATCTTAGTACTAGGATCTCAAAGTGGATTATGGAGTTGCAAGAGTTTCAATACTCTTTCAAGGTAGAAGATAGTGTGCGTGCACAATTGGCAGGGATTCTCACTTATAGGGTGCATGAAAAGGAGATTAAGGTGTCTGAAGTAAAGACCCTACCATTGCCACCACCAAAAAGTATTCCTAATGCTTTTACCTTGTTCTTTAATGGAGCTTTTCGACGAGCCACAGGGAAAGCAGGGGGAGGGCTAGTGTTGCTCA
Organism: Adiantum capillus-veneris; assembly: GCF_014529385.1. Lineage (NCBI taxonomy): Eukaryota > Viridiplantae > Streptophyta > Polypodiopsida > Polypodiales > Pteridaceae > Adiantum > Adiantum capillus-veneris. The sequence goes on along the minus strand of NC_140953.1, from coordinate 28,097,445 downwards.
ACCCAAGTGGAGAGGTGGTCATGAAAGAGAAGGTCAATCTACCAGGTTCAACTAGCAACAATGAAGCAGAATACGACACACTACTTCATGGTTTGAAGATGTGCATTGGCCAAGGGATAAAACGTCTCATGGTAAAGGGAGATGCAAGAATGAAAGCTTAAGGACAAAAGTTCATGCCATTCGTAGGATGTTTAATCAGTTTGAAGAAGTGCAACTATATCATATTCCGAGGAAACAAAATGAAGATGCCGATTTACTTGCACAACAAGCAGTTACATGTGTTGAGAGAGAAGTGCAGGTCATCATGGTGGCAGCAGCTGTCAAGCAACCGAGATACCAGGGATTGGAGTCATCGGCTCCCATTATTGGCTACATTTTGGAGGGTGAGTTTCCACAAGACTTCATGAAGACTCAGAAGAGGAGACTCATGAAGAAGGCAAGTTTCTATCTCTTCCTAGAAGGCTCCCTCTATCAAAAAGGGAAGGATCAAGTGTGCAGAAGAGTACCAACTATCGAGGAAATTCCAGCCATTCTAAAAGGGTTTGCATGAAGAGGCATGTGGTGGTCATTTTTCCCAAGAATTAACTGTGAAGAAGATTTTGCTTGCGGGGTATGTTTGGCCAAGTCTGCATGTGGATGTCCAACATTGGTGTAAAAGTTGTCACAATTGTCAGGTAAATGGGAATAGAAGATTGATTTATGGTCCAAGGCAAATCGTGCTTGCAAATGGACCCTTTGAAAAGTGGGGCATTGATGCTATGGGTCCTCTGCCTAGGACAAAAAATGGTAAACTCTACATTCTAGTGGCTGTAGACTATATGACTAGGTGGGTGGAAGCACAAAGTGTGGCAAAGGTAAATGAGAGGACAGTGAGCAAATTCGTTTACACTCACATTTGTTGTAGATTTGGCACACCTTTGGAGATTGTTTCTGATAATGGTCCAGGGTTTAGAAAGGGATTGCTCACAGAAGTCTGTGCAGAACTTCACATTCTACATCGTCACAGTACACCCTACTATCCCCAATCAAATGGTTTGGTAGAAAAAGCTAATGGTGTCATTGCAGGCATCATTAGAAAGATGGTGAAAAACAAGACAAAGTTGTGGGATGACTTCTTGGATGGTGCCTTGTGGGCGTATCGAACCACATATAGGGAAGCCACGGAGTTCACACCATTTCACTTGGTCTATGGTCAAGAGGCTTTACAGCCAATTGAACTAAACATTCCAACAATGCGACTTCATGGCAAATCAGCACAAGATGATCAAGAAGCATGGATGGATCGACTTCTTACCTTAGCTGAGCTTGAGTGGAAAAGAGAAGCAGCATACGAGTGCTATAAGAGGAAAGCCACACAGACAAAGGAGAAGCTTGACAAGAAACTGAAGGACAAAGGCATCAATGAAGGAGTTTGGACAATTTTTTGGTCAAATGGTCATCAGTTTTCTGTCCGTAGACTGACTTTACAAATTTGGTCACAATTTTCAATCCAATGACCCAAATCTTACCAAATTGGGTTTGTCGGCTTATTACAACATGGTAAAACTAGTGGTATGCTAACTTAGTCAAAAAAATTGAAAAGTGAGACAGATGTAAATAATCACGATTATTTACTTCTAGTAACTTTTTGCATCTTTTTGGTCAAGTGAGCATGTACACATGTCTATCACATCAATATAAGCCTATGAATCAAGTTTCATTGAGTTTGGATAATTTTTTTTCCAATTTACACTCAAGTTCTCGAAAATCAGTACAAACTTTAGTTTTTACCGAGGTTTTTGCCAGTTTTATGATCCAAATCCTATGTGCCTTTACAAAAGTTGTTTGTACATGTACAATGAATCATTGGTATCAAGCTTGGTCAGTTTTGACATGAAAGTAAATAATCACGATTATTTACTTCAGGCTCAAAATGAACATTTTATTGCACTTTTTCAATGGATGGTCTTTTCATGAGCTATTTTAAGCCTATGAATCAAGTCAAAACTTAATTTGGCCTAAAATGTCAAAAGAAAGTAAATAATTTGAGTTTTTGCAAACTCTTGAAATTTTACCTCAATGTGTCCTTGAGTTTATCCATTGGTTCATACAACTTAAGCATACTCTCCAGACGGATTGAGTGATTTGGAGTCTTTTTGTGCTATTTCTAGCCGTAGACCTGAAATGCTGCAACTTCAAATAACAACTCACAATGATTCTTTCGAAAAGAGCACTGTTCTGAAATCCACCTCGGATCCTACTTACCCTACTCCTGGGTTTTCCATGCAATGGGGTTGTGGAAAGTGTCCACAAACACTCGTTTTCTTGTTCTTTATGGTTTTCAGAGCATTGATCTTAAGACTTGTCTCGTCTATCAATCATCCTCAACATCCTAATCTAGTTCTACAATCCTAAAATCCTAAAGGCACTCGACAAGTACAATTACTTCCAAGCTACCTCTACACAGCAAAAGACAACAATCTTAAGCAACGCGGTTTCCAAAAGAAAGTTTTTACTCTAGGAGATCCTAGAGGAAGTTAAAGGATGACTTCACAAGACGCTCATGTTTTTTCCTAGTTTAGGTTTTTCAATCCCCGGCAACGATGCCAAATTTGGGACGGGTGTCTAACATCACTCCTATCTTATTGCAGATTTAGCGAGAACCACGATTAAATTTTCAATCCATGGGACGAAGCTGACTCAACTAGTGCATAGCGGCTACAAGAGGTTGTCAATCTCTTGGAAAACAAAAAACAACTCGCATCTAACTCAAGCTACACTCAAGTGACTGAAATCGCCAAAAGCCAATCGCTCATTGGCAAACAAATCACATCCGTTACAGCATCAAATGACGTCCAAACGTAACGAAATTTCTAGAACAAGTTTATGAGACCTAAGCGCACATGCTTATGGTCTCAAATCCCACTTTAGGTCAAGTGCAAAAATCATGATTATTAACAGCAGTGGATTTTTGACCTAGTTGTTTTCGACCTAGAATGCACCTAAATGCTTAGCAATGATGCCCCAATACCCCGCCTATGCTTAGTTTTTTATTTTGAAGTGTAAATTCCTACTTATGATGAAATTAGGCCACGGGTCGGTGACTCCAAAAGCTACGAAATATCGTGAAATTCTTACATCAATGCATAGAGCTCTTACCTGCGGTTGCAATGCAGCAGACACGACTGCAATGTGACAACCGGGGAGGGAGTAGGAAGCGTGATAAGGAGAGAAGTAGGAAGCGTGACAAGGAGAGAAGTGAGCGCCGTTAGCTCACGCTGTGTATTTCATTATCCAAAACTTAATAATAACTTACAAAAATTGGCTTTTATACCTTAGCCAAGGTTTTTGGTGGTCAAAATTAATAATCTGAGAGATCTAACTAAAGATGGGTAATGACAGGTTGATACAATTTGGAAGCGTGTAGCCCCGGCTCATCAATTACAAGGTTTATCCAAAAAATAGGAGTTACAATAGGAAAATAGGTGTTTTTACAATGGGAGCTTCAAAAAATGGTATCCAAGTTAGCGTGCTTCTAACAATCATACAAAGATTCTTGAACAGATTAAGTTGTACCGTAAAGACTATAAACCAAAAAAATCCCTGGCAGCTAGAACCCGACCTTTCTTTGCTAGGAAGGCCTAAGATTGTATTACTTACTACAAAAAGTAGTCATAACCTCACTAACTTTTTTGATATATTGCAGACCCTTGCTCTCTCGCAATGATTGGAATTGACCTCTGAACCCCTCTCTTTGGCTACATCTCTTATCCTCAGATGTATTAGCAGCATGGATGCATCTCAACTAATATATGACTTGGCTCTTACCTCAGACAAAAAATATGTCTATTTTACACATGTTATCTTTTAATGATTGGGTAAAAGTTTTGGCTACCTTAGACAAGGATTCCAAGGAGGGTGTGAATTTGATCTCCCAGTACATAGCCCAGCTTCCCATACTCTCTTTACATACCAATAAGAGCTTGTCCTATTCTCTTCTTCTAGGACTGATCTGTCAAACTTTTTGAAGAAACTATGCGGCCTTAATCCATCTTTTATTAGTACCCCGGCTACCCCTACTCTCCCTCAAACTGATGGTATCTTCTGTAGGGATAGTGTGACTCTAGAAGCTTTCAAAGAATTTAAGAGTAATCTTTGCTCCCTCAATGACTCTAACCTCTTGTAAATGGTACCAAAAATCTCTAAAGTATTTCCTTTTTTACATGTTAGGTAGATTAAAATTGAGTCTTTTGGGGTAGACCATTAGCTTTGGGTCTTACCCAAAAAATATTTTTTAGCACCTATTTTTTAGTGAAACTTGGGTTTACCTTGCTAATCTCCCTGCCTCTACTGTCGAAGACTGCAGACTCCAGATCCTAAAAGGTGGACCATTCCTTGACAAAGGGGAACTCATAAAAGCCCCCTTCAACCTCAATCTCATTGACCATTCTAAATGCCCTTCAAATACTGGCCTCTACATTCGTACAAAGGGTAACATGGAGTTTGTCAAAATCAACCCGGATTTCTACACAAAATCCATTTGGAATGTTTTTCAGCCTATGTAAAATGTGCTTGCAATTTCTTGACCCTAAAGCCTCATGCGAATCCAGCATCATGTGGTTTGATCATTCCATTTGGTATATTCTCAACCATCTTGACCTACTCTTCCCTGAAAAACCCGTGGACTTTCACCTCTCCCTTATTTGATCTTGGTTGGGTAGCCAAGCGAAACATATAGTAATTTCTTAGATTTCCATTAACATCTTTCGTGGGCTAATGCTGGATATCTTGAAGGAACTAAAATCTGATGAACCTGAGATCTATCTAACCACTTATGCTAATTACAAAGGTGTAAAGATCATCACTAGCTTACTCAAGCCATGTATTGATGAGGATGATTCCCCTTCTCTGAAAAGACCCAATTTTCTTACTACTCCCAACTCTTTTACTTCTTTTTTGACACCTATCTCTTCCTCTAATCGACTGAAGTCTCGTAGCTACACTAGGGGAAGAGGCGGAAACTCCCCAATCATGAATTTTTGTAATCCTTGATGAACATGCATGTTGTTGCAAAGCCCTTGTTGAAGATGGATTCTCAAGAAAAAATCTCCAAACCAAGACTTCATCTACGTACATTGTCTCTTCCATAATGTACTTCTCGACTAGATACAACCTAAGGCACTTTTTGTGAGTGCTTTGACCTACTTTTTGGCAATCATAAATTAATCGATAATGTACTTATTGGTTGGAGGTATCAACAACCCATTAAAAACTTGATCTACATTAATGATTTTCTTTGGCATGAATTGGTTCCCGAATGTACATGCAGTCATTTTATCACATTTTGCAAAAACTTTGATACATATGGTATGCATGTCTATACGTGTGATCTTAGCATCATTGAAAATACCAAAATACAAAAAATCTTGGCCAATGGGCTCAATCACATACCTAACTTTCCCAAAAACCCATACCTCACTCTATCAGCTTTACTTAGCTGCTTAACTGACCTTGTCAGTTCTCTCCAACTAGAGAATACAGTCCTACTGGACTTAACAAAAGCTGTGGAAGATTGTTTTTTTTTTTTAATCTCACAAATACCTAGAAAATGGTTATCAACTGATAAATCCTAGTTAACACCACAACATGCTCATGATTTTCACAATTTGGCTAAAAATTGGTTCATAGTCGGCAGGCTGGATAAAAGCTCTAATTGTCCCACTCTTATATGAAAGAACCTAGCTTGAAAAGCTGCTCAATTTCGGGTTTCTGGGAAATAATTCACTAGAATTAACACGTCCCTACAAACAATTACCAATAACATCTCAAGGCACTCATAAAATGTAGGCTATACTTTACAGGACCAATACTTTTTCCCACCTATAAAATACATAAACATAAATTCAAATGGATGCCTTATGCTTCTAATGGTATCTTTACTAATATCACCAAGGATATCACTTTATGTCTTGACCTAATATTAGCTGAGTTTGGACTTATTTGTGCCTCTAAAAAAAAGATCTACCACAAATTTTTACAAATACAGTACAACCACTTCTCGATAACAAAAAAAAATACTGAGGTTTCTCTTAACCTCTCTAAACAAATCTTGCATATCTTTTCAGTAGATATTACTCGGTGTTATGAAAACATTCCCTTAGAAGCTGATCTTGGCCTTAAAAATGTGCTAGCAAAGGTTATTAAAATGGCTTTTGCCAATGCTAGAAAGAAGAGTTTTTTCTATATATCCCTTTCCAAAAGACCTAGATGGATAAAAACGACATACTCCTTACACCCCTTACACTTCAATGAAAAAAATCTATGTTTTTACATATCATGGTTACTTGATAACTGTACTATCCTCTCCGGAGGACAATTTAACCAAAGCCTAGGCATCCCCATGGGGTTCTCCTTCTCTCCACTTATGTGTAATATATACCTTGCCTTCTTCGAATGCAAATGGTTTCTCTGGGCCATGGAAAGAAAAATAACAAACTTTCACTGTTTGGACACACCTACAGATATATGGATGACTTACTAAGCATCAACAATAAAGCCTTCTTAGATTAAATATGTCAGATATATCCTAACTACCTAAAAATTGAACCAGCTTCTTTACAAGGGTTTGTAACACCTAATGGAGTTTTTTGCACTTCAATACAATTCCTTTACTTTTCTATTTCCCTTCATATACCCTGTGTAGGAGGATATGACCAAAATTTAATATGGAAAAGAGACCTTCTTAAATTGCCACCTTTTGAGTTCATTAAAAGGAATAGTTATAGGCCTTACAAAGCAGCTCTTAGCACTTGTATCAGCCTACTTTACTTGATTATCTACTCTTCCTCCAATTAGCTCCTTGCTTGTGAGAGGATATCAAGGTACTAATAAAAAAGTATTTCCTTAATGGATTTAGTAGAAATGAAATAATCAATAAAATTCTACAATCTCTTACCCAACATGACTGGCATGGGTTACACTAACCATAGAATTCTCATATCTCTAATAAGGTAGTAGGCCCATTCACAATGGGCCTACTACCAACTCATTGTGTTTGGTGCCTGGGACAGGCCGGGTACACACACACACACACTGTATTACTTGCCTATAAGATTCTCTAGCATCATTGACATCTTGGATTATACTAAACACCCTTCCTAGTTTAACTATATAGGGTATCCACAATGGGATATGGCCCTTATAAATCGTAAATGATACTGAAAACCTAATAAAGTGGTTTACTTCCTTTTGTAAACCTGGCCATGAAGGCACTTTGGTGGTTTTTTGCCTTGGCATACCGCAACACAATCGACCTTGCTGTCTCGGATCCACAGGATAGGATCGGTCCACTCATTACTCTCTGCGCGCTACACAGTGGTGGCGGCCTTCATCCTCCTTCTATTTAAGAGGTGAGGGCGCAGCTCTGCCCCTCACTTAGCTTTGTATGTGTTTTTGCTTGCATTAATCGTAAGGGACCGTGTTTTTCTATACTGCTCTAAAATATATGGAGCTTGCACACAAACAAAAAAGGTTGGCTACTCTGCTTGTTATCATATTTTTTGCTTCAAATCTATTGTTTAGGGCAATATAACTGGAATGGTGTTGCGCTATCAATTTGATGGTATGGCACATTGTGTGGTTTTTACTCAGCATAGCAATATTGTTAAAGTTGGTTGGTCGACAAGTACATGGCTTATGGTTGATGGTTTTGTTTGACAAAGCTTTGACCCCACTACTGGGTTTCGGTTTTCCTGTAAGCTCGGCATAATATAGTCCTATGGTTTTGATTATAAGTGTTCTCTAGAAATTGGGGTATGACATATTAGTTGTTTCCGCTTAAACTCAGATTCTTTGTTGCGCTACGTTAACTATACATTGGTTTTTGGAAAAAAAAATTGGGGTTGTTGCTACTTAGCTTGGCAAGGCAGTAATCTGTCATTAAAAATCTGACAAACTGATGGTGCTTATTGTTCATAAAAAAAGCATTGGGATTGACTTGGTACTATTGTTTAAGCATGGTACATTGGTCATTGTCACACAAGCCTGGTAGGACCCACTGTTTGGGTTGGCTAAGTGAGTATAATGGGGTTTTTGACCTTTTGTGCACTGATGTTGGATGCTTTTTTGCTACGGTTTGTAGGGGAGTTTGCCCCGATTTCTTACCGATGTTGTACTTGTTCATTACTTGGTTGTTTGGATGAGATAATGCAATACATGATTTGCATTCACATGGGCGGGTGTAGTTTCTAGTTTTTTTTAAAAAGCTTTACTTGGTACTGTCGCTTAAGCATGGTATATTGATCACTGTCACATAAAGCATGGTAAGGCCCGCCGTGTGGGTTGGCTAAGTGAATATAAAGGGTTCTTTCTACCTACTGCGCACTAATGTTGGATATTGTTTTGCTAAGAATTGTGGGGGAGTTTTTCCCACTTGCATACCGATGTTGTACTGGTTCATTAACTTAGTAGTTTGGATGAGATAATGCAATACATTTGTTGCATACACATGGTCGGGTGTAGTTTCTTGGTTTTTTAGTTCGGAATTGGCTCGATACCACTTGGTTTGCTAAGAGATTGGATTCCATATAAACATAAACTGTATTTTATTCTAAATAAACATAAACAAGCCTGAACTATTGATGGAATTTTTTTAGGCTTCTATTATGGCTTCATATAATGGAACCTCATTAATTCGGAAAAAAAACTCAATAAATTGTTTGATGCGGGGGATAAGACTTGGATTAGAAGGGGTTATGGCCTTCTAATCAAAATAATATTATTATTTTTATATAACTTTGGGATAATAAAACATTTTTTGAGCACATAAATACTTTGGACTAAGCTTGTAAAGTTTTTAAAAAAGTTGTAAGATGGACATGGATAACAGCTAGTATAGTCCATTGATACCCGACAAACACATCCAAGGCTAACATATCTGTTGTCTGGATGTAGGTAAGGACTCTATCTTATCTTGGAAAGTTTTTTGGCTTTTAATAGTTGTCCAATACAAGATTACACATACACCTACTGCAAGGGAAGTACTTATGTTATCTATATACTGGAATGAGGCTTCATTCTTACAAACATTGTACAAAGATAATTCTAAAACTAAGTTGTTTTTTTACTTATCATTTCCTTTATTTTGGATCCAGTTGTCTTTTGAATGTAAAAGTTCAAGTATGTCTTATTAATTATGTTAAAACAACTACACACCCGAGAGGAAGATTGTTTTAACAGCGTAGGAAACTATTCCAAGAGACCTTAAAGATCTATATGACGAGGATAGTTGAGCTCAAGACCTGTTATACAAGAAAGAAATGGCATAACAAATCTAACACACTTGGGTGATAGAAATGTTATACCATTTTCCTCCTTTTATTAGCACACACACACACCCAAGAAGAAGACTGTTTTAACGTCGTAGGAAACTATCCCAAGAGACCTTAAAGATTTGTACAACAAGGAGACTAGAGCTCAAGACCAAAGGAAATGGCATAACCAATCTACCATACTTGAGTGATAGAAAGGTTAGCTTGCTTCTAAACCCTTGACCCCTCTCAAACACTAGCACGCATGATACCCCAAAATGGCCACAAACTTTTTGTTAGTGCACACACACACACACACACACACACACATCTGAGAGGAATATTGTTCTAACGGCATAGGAAACTATTCCAAGAGGCCTTAAAGATATAAACGACAAGGAGAGTTGAACTCAAGACCTGTTATTCAAGAAAGAAATGGCATAACCAATCTAACACACTTGGGTGATAGAAATGTTATACCATTTTCCTCTTTTTATTAGCACACACACACACCGAAGAAGAAGATTGTTTTAACGTCGTAGGAAACTGTCCCAAGAGACCTTAAAGATCTGTACAACGAGGAGAGTTGAACTCAAGACCAAGGGAAATGGCATAACCAATCTACCACAATTGGGTGATAGAAAGGTTATACCATTTTCCTCTTTTTATTAGCACACACACACACACACACACACACACACACATGCGAGGAAGATTGTTTTAACGTTGTAGGAAACTATGCCAAGAGACCTTAAAGATCTATACAACAAGGAGAGTTGAACTCAAGATCTATTATTTAAGAGGGAAATGTCATAACCAATCTACCACACTTGGGTGATAGAAAGATTATACCATTTTCCTCTTTTTATTCGCGCGCGCGCACACACACACACACCCAAGAAGAAGATTGTTTTAAATCAGAGGAAACTATCCCAAGAGACCTTAAAGATCTATACAACGAGGAAAGTTGAACTCAAGACGTGTTATTCAAGAGGCAAAGGGCATCCAATCTACCACACTTGAGAGAGAGAGAGAGAGAGAGAGGTTTTCTTTGTGTAGAGTGTATAGGTGTGTGCTTGAATGTGTGAATCAAAATACCCTAGAGAGAGAAAGAGACATATGCTATATTGCTCTTTCTTGAGAGAACGGTCTTCAAATTAGGAGACAGAAAGAGATGGAACCTTGTACGTTGGTTGTGTTGTTAAAGGGAATTTAATTACTAGGCAACATGTCAAAAAATAGTAAAATTAAGTGCTAATGAATGCTATGAGCAAGTTTACATGCTAATAATTAGCAATTTTGAGGCTCATCACTTTTCACTTTGTCTTTGATGAGAAACTCTTCTTGTTAGAGATGTGGACCATGGTACTGCAATTTGGTTCAATAATTGGTCAACCCAATTGAGATCTCAAGTGTTACCTTTGAGCCGTATGAATCTCTCTCTCTCTCTCTCTCTCTCTCTCTCTCTCTCTCTCTCTATATATATATATATATATATATATATATATATATATATATACACACACACACACACACACGCGCGCGCGCGCGCGCTATGGAAAATCCAATGCCATAACCTTTAGAATGGGGTGGAATCGCGCTCTACTTCTTCTTGTTGTGGCCATTTCTTTGGTCGAGCCCATGCTACAATATAGTAAGGGACTCATAGTCTCCCACCTTAAAGGTATGCATATGATTTCCTTCACCTCTTGCCCACATGATAATTTACCTATAGCCCTCCCTTTAACTATTAGATTATATGACTCTACATTAGTACTAAGTGGGTTTTCTGGGTGAAAAGTAACTCTTGATAGTTTTGATTGTTATAAAGCTAGCTCATGGAAAAGGATATGCTCAAGAGAAGGCATTGATTTGATGAGCCCTTTTTTCCCATTTGTTGTATGACAATTATTCCTAGCATTTGTGAATTGGCCTATGATAACCATTCATAGAATTTGTGCATTGACAACTGATAGTGGTTGAAATCTACATTATTTGGACATAAAGACAAATTTTGTGAATGGTGATTTGCATGAGGAAGTGTATGTAGTAAAACCTTGTGGTTTTCTTTGAAGAGGACTAGAAAACATGATTTATATGGTTTAAAGCAAGTTCCACTTGCTTGGTATGAGTGCTTATTTGACTACACTTGGCTTTTATTATATTCCTGCATTTTGTGTTAAATGTGCATATGATGCACGTTAAATCATTGTTATTTTTGTTCATAACATTCTATTTACTAGATCAAATTAAAGACATATTATTGATTGAAATGCTGACTTGATTGTCTCTTTTGAAATGTTAGATTCAAGGCATTTGCATCATTATTTGGGAATATAGTTCAAGCACTATGATGGAGGTATTGATTTGTATTAGACAAAGTTTGATGGGGCATTACTGCAAAGATTTGGATTTGAGGACTACATGCACCTATGACCATTGACTACTCTTGTGGAGACACATTTAAAGCTGAGTCTTCATAATGTGGTAGATTACTTTGATGTCACTCTCTATGAGCAAGTTGATTTATGTTTACATTACGTGGCCAGATGTTTAGTATGAAGTCTCTTTGGATACCCAAGGGTCTAGGCATTGGGAGGCAATTAAGTAGATCTTTCACTACTTGAGTGGCACTATTCATCTTCTTGGGTTGTTTTATCCCAAGGGGGGATCATTGTCCCTAGATTTACAAGATTTATTAGACTCAAATTAGGTTGGTTGTGATAGCACAATAATGTTTATTAATGGTTTTTTCTTCATAGCTCATCCATATTGATGGTTTACTAAGAAGTAGACTATAATGGCTACCTCTAGTTGTGAGGCTCGATGCAAGGCATGCTTCAAAACTACAATTGGAAGTGTTTGGACCAAAATCCTTATGACTACCTTCGGTGTTGGGTCACCAATATCTTCACTAATAGTAGAACTTTGGAAATTGCAAGCAACCTAGCGTTCCATGTTTATCATCATGTCAAGGAGAGACTCTCTTGATTAAAGGTTAGCAACACTTATTCCATGTACCTATTCATATCCCTACTAGTCTGTTCACAAAGGCTTTGCCTCATGGAAGTTTGAATATTTTAGCAAATAATTGGACTTACCTCCCTTTTTTAACTAATCGCATAGGGTTTGACATACTTACCTTTTTGGGCTAATCACATAGGGTTTGGCACCTCCCTATACGTGAGTGCCACCTCATGTTTGCACCACATCACTTACAGGGAGGCTTTATTGATAATTCAGGCACATGCTTTCCTTGCTAGAAAGTTTTGTTCCCTCGGCTTGGATATACCATCATTCTAATTCATGCCATATTATTGTATTAGCACACTTAAACATATACTTCCTATGTTATGTGGCCTTGAGCTTTCTCTTCATCATGTTTGCATGCATTCTTGCAAAATTTGTATCTCCAACACCACCTCCATTGAAAAGTTTTTTCAACCATTTTGAGACTGACTAAAAGTTATGGCATACATATCAGACAAGTCTTAACACTTTTGCATGAGCATTAATTTATACTTGCAAGGATAAAAAGAGTATGTGTACTTTGGTTGGCATTTGAATATATTCTCACTCATGCATGCGTGCTTCATTGTTGATAACATCATCACTAGCATGTAATGAGGTCACAATTGAAGAAAATCTTCCAAAGGTTCTAGAACTTTAGCCTCTCTTGCTTGTACATCCTACACACTCTCATAAGTCTCTTTACTCTTTTCAAAGCATCTTTACCAAATTTCTCTAAAGAAAACCTTACTACTCTACATGCTACCACGAACTTCTTTTGGAGAGGTTTTAAACTTCATTATTTTTTCAATCGTATGAAATGAGTACCACACGAGTGCATTGTGAATGCTTTGGTGAGCTCAGTTTGGCAACCAAGAGAAGTGACCAAAGAAGTTACAATACGATCTATTCCAAATATGATGTGGATGATCGAGGATGAGCAAAGAAAATGATGTGTACCATAGCTTAAAGAATGGTGGAGACTAAAAGCCAAGACTTCTTTGACTTCCAAAGCCTTCCTTCCCTTTGCGCTATTGTAGGCCTAGCTCTGACTTCCCTCCTTCGATAGCAAATAGATTGATGGATATGTTGTCATTTGTGTCAGCATCCCTAGTTACAGGTGGTGGGTGACTGTGTGTGTGTGTGTGTGTGTGTGTGTGTGTGTGTGTGTGTGTGTGTGTTGACAGGTCTCCCAACTAGAGAAGCTAGCTTTGGAGATCCATGGCACATTGAGCTATGAAAAAGTACTCTGCTCCGATGTGGCGGAAAAAAGGGGAGACAAAGCAAAGCGGTGGGTCCTGGATGGTTGACCCTTGCTTTGTTTTGGGAAATATTATAAAGGAAAACTCCTAGGTGGGCCTTTGTAGCCATCACCTAGAGAGAGATGAGAATTTACAAATTGGGATTTTTTAAACAAGATTTGGTTTAAAATTGAGAAAAATGATGACAACCTACGGATTTTACTGAAGAGGGCATCATGGATGCGATGCAGGTGAACGGCGGCCTGGCTGGTGCGTCAGTGTAGCGCATTCGTCATTTTCAGGGTCAACCGGGGCATGCCTTCGACGTCTTTTCTTGTTTCGGTGATGGCGGCGCACGACTTAGCCATACTTTCTTTTTGTTGATGACGTCAATTTCTTGGGGTTTTTTTTTGTGTGTGCATATATGCGTGCGTGTTTGGTGTGTTTATGCTCGTGCATGTAGGCGTGCTCATGTATGTATGGATATGTGAGTGCGTGTATGCTATATGTATGGGTATATGTATGTGGGGTTAAGTGAGTGTGTGTGGGTGTGTGTAAATGGAAGCGGGTGCGTGGGAACGAGGGAAAGGGTGTAATAACAGATATAATATATATATGTTGTTTATATATATATATATTTATTTATTTATTTATTTATTTATATATATATATTTTTAACGCTTTGGCGATGGTCGACACAAATGCGAGGGGGGTGGGAGAGTGTGTGCGTGAGGGTATGAGAGGGGGTGGAGGGGCATGGGGTGCGTGTGTGTGTAGGTGTGTGTGTAAGTGAGAGAGAGAGAGAGAGAGAGAGAGAGAGAGAGAGAGAGAGAGAGAGAGAGAGAGAGAGAGAGAGAGAGTGGGATGGGCTCGCCTACGGGCTGACTCAGAGGGTGCGAGAGGGCGGGAGTGAGATGGCGAGGGAGGGGAAAGGGAGTGTGTGAGGGGCATGTGTGTGCGTGTGTGTGGTGCAAATAAGAGAGGGCGAAAAAACTGTGCACGCCTTCGGGCTTGGTCCGAAAGCGAGAGAGAGAGAGAGAGAGAGAGAGAGAGAGAGAGAGAGAGAGAGAGAGAGAGAGAGAGAGAGAGAGAGAGAGAGAGAGAGAGATGAGCTCAACTTTGGTGGGCTCGGGGTGGCTTGCCCGTGGAAACAAGGGAGAAGGGTGAGGGTCAACACTTTTAGGTAAGGGTGGCGGCCCGCCAAGGGGGGGTGAGGGTGGTGTGAGAGTATGTGTGTCTGTGTATGTTGTGTGTAGAGAGTGAGAGAGGGAATTATTGTGCTGCATGGCGGGTTCCTACACCGAGGGGGGGAAGAGAGAGAGAGAGAGAGAGTGTGTGTGGCGGCCCGCCAAGGGAAAGTGAGGTCGAGGGAGTGTGGACGAGACGGGAGAGGGAGGGGTGAGGTATGGCGGCCCGCTGGGCTGGGGTATGGACGAGCGAGGAGGGGTGAGAGAGAGAGAGAGAGAGAGAGAGAGAGAGAGAGAGAGAGAGAGAGAGAGAGAGAGAGAGACTGCTTTGTGAATAATGAAAGAGAGAGAGGGAGAATGTACAAAAGCGTGGCGGCCCACCAAGGGAATATAGATAGTGGCACCCTGTTTCATGCGCCCACTAGGCCGTGCGATGCAGCGGCAGGGTAAGAGAGAGAGAGAGAGAGAGAGAGAGAGAGAGAGAGAGAGAGAGAGAGAGAGAGAGAGTTGGCGGAGCCGAGCAGGAGGGAGAGAGAGGGCTCCGTCTTCAGGCGATAATGGAGAGATGTGGCCAAATTGGTGGCGGCCCGCCGATGGTTAAGCCTAGAGGGGTAGTGAATTTTTAAAAAAACTACTTTTTTTGTTTTTTGTTTTTTTTTCCTTGGTAATGTACTTTCCACTTCTTGGGGTTGGTTTTTGCGGCTGCGGTTTCGAAAATCGGTCGTCATTAGCCCTGCCATCTGGCTAGAGGCGTTCATGCTTCTAGCCCTACCTCTGATTCTTTAGTCGCAGAGTTGGAGGGTTCTCCCTCTTCTGGAATATCTAGCATGAACTCTGGATCAAACCTCACGAACTACCTCTTTAGTCTCCATCCATTGACTCTAGTCTTGTGAATTCTCCCATCTGCTTCCATCAACTTATAGCTGCCGTTTTCATAGCGCCTTTTGACAATGAATGGTCCTTTCCATCTGGGATGAAATTTCTTATCCTTGCTGGTGTCAAATCGGTTGTCGTATCTCAATACTAACAAGCCTTTTTCCAGGCCCTTTTCCTTAAGCCCTTGATTGAAGGTGAGCCAGCGTCGCTCTGTCTGCTCTGCATAGTGATTGATCGCATCTTCCCTATCTAGTTGGAGTCTTTTCAGATCCAGGATGTGGTTGTGGAGATTGACAATTGGGCATTGCAATTGGCTAGCCATGACTCGTAAGCTGGCTATCTGTACCTCAATGGATAGAATTGCCTCCTTTCCATAAATTAGATGGAAAGGGGTGAAACCTAATGATGTTCGGAATGGCGTTCGGTAGGCCCATAGAGCTGCCATGAGATGTTTATCCCAGTCACCTGTGTGGTTATTCACCTACTTTGTGATGATTTTGCAGATCATTACATTTACCTTTTCCACTACGCCATTGCACTGTGGATAGTATGGTGTGGAATGTCGGTGTGTAATGCCTAACTTTTTCATCAGTTCTCCCACCAGATTGCCTCAGAAACCTGGTCCCCTATCAGATATTATCTCAAGAGGAGTGCCAAAATGGCAACAGATGTGCTCTTGGGCTGTAATGCGGGTGGTGGCTGCTGCTTCCGCCCATTGGGTCATGTAGTCTACACCAACTAGAATGTATAGTTTACCTGATTGGGCCCTTGGTAGAGGACCGATTGCATCTATTCCCCATTTCTCAAATGGACCATATGAGATGATAGGAGTCTGTGGTTCATAGGTTAGAGTGCGATCACTGGCCACTTGACAGGCCTTGCATGTTTTACACCAATGATGCACATCCCTGTTCAGACTAGGCCAAGAGTATCCTGCCTGTAGAATCTTCCTACTGGTGATATCTAAAGCAAAATGACCGTCGCAGACACCATCATGGAAACTTGAAATTACCTCCGTGATCTCACTGGAGGTTGGTACTCGCCTGAGAATCTGATCCTTGCCTTTACAATACAAGTGGTCGTTTACAAGGCGGTATCTTGTAGCCTTCCTTACCAGCCACTGTTTCTAGCCCTTAGTGTACCCTTCAGGACATTCTCATGTGTCTAAGAAGCTGATGATATCAGGCATAGCATCACTACCTTGAAAGAGGGGTAGTTTTAGTTTGATTGCTCCTATGGGAACGTCTTGTATTATTTCCTTGGCTAGAGCATCTGCTTCCTTATTTTTTGTCATGGGGACATGAAATAATTGCACTGCTTCAAACTTTCTTAAAGTATCCTTAACTTGGCATAGTTGACCAAGTAAAACCTGATTTTTACAAACCCAAGTGCCGTTTATCTGCTTTATCAAAAGCAAAGCATCGCCAAACACATTTAGGCGTTGAATCCCTTGCAAAATACAGTGTTCTAACCCAAGAATTAGAGCTGCATACTTTGCTTCATTGTTGGAGTGGGAGTGTAACAGCTGCCCGATGGAGAATACCCTTTCCTGTTGCTCATTGAAAATGACGATCCCAACTGTAGACTGGTCCACTGTTCTCTTGTATGCTCCGTCAAAGAAAAGAGAGTGAGCTCTTTTTAGCTTAGTACTTTCTACCATTGGTGTCTCTTCTTTTGCCTCCGTGTTGACCTTCAGCTTCTTCTCATAGTGATGATGAGTAAGAATACCTGCTAGACTAGCCCTGGTGGAGTTTTCTACTTGCATGGTGTAGTCAAACTCTTGTAATCTAACCAGCAATTTAGAGATCCTAGATGAGACATCCATGTGTCACATTACATATGGAAAAACCTCCTCCATTGTCAGAATTACAAAGGGTCTAGGCAGTAGATAAGAGCGGAACTTTGTAGTAGCAAACATTAATGCGAGCACCATGTGCTCTACTGCGGTGAATCCCTTTTCTGATGGGATCATGACACGACTAGAGAAGTAGATAGGACGCATGAAAGAATTTTGGGGGTCCTTTTTCATTAGTACGGCTCCAAGTGTATCACTTTCTACACTAGGGTTCACATAAAATGGCTCGTCCCATCTGGGGGGTGAAATGGTGGGAAGCGTGGCTAGGATTTGCTTCACCTCGGTAAATTGCTGCTCATTTTCTTCACTCCATGAGAAGACATTTCTCTGGGTGACTTGTTGTAGAGGGAGAACCACTTGAGATAGCAAGTGAATCAACCTGCTTAAGTATCTTACCTTCTGAAGGAAAGAGACCAACTGCTTAGCTGTGGTGGGTGATGACAAAGATACCAAAGCTTGAATCTTTCTAGGGTTAGCCTCAATCCCTTTTGTTGAAACTACATGGCCAAAGAGAGTGACTTTGCTTTCACCAATGTGACACTTATCCACGTTGAGCTGGCTACCCAAGGTTAGCAACCTGGTCAAGCCATCATAGACTTTGTTCAAATGGAGGGAGCGTGAACTATAGATGCAAAAATCATCTATGAAGACCTGTATTGACGTTCCAAAGTATGGTTGGAAGACAAAAGTCACATAGCACTGGAATGTGGCCGGAGCGTTGGTGAGGCCAAAAGGCATCACTCTATAAGCAAAGCATCCCCAAGGTGTTATGAAAGTTATCTTTTTCTGGTCTTCTTCTGCAATACTAATTTGAAAGTATCCTGAGTAGCCATCACATACTGTGTAGCGCTCATGACCTACCACTTCATTGAGAATTTCATCTTGGAATGGGAGGGGGAAGTGATCCATCTTTGTGGTTGCATTAAGAGGTTTATAGTCCACACAAACTCTCCACTTGCCATTCTTCTTTGGTGTGACTACTACTGGAGAGACCCATTCTGAGTCTTCGATGGGGTAAATGAAACCTACCTGTAGCAAATTCCTCACCTCTTTGAGCAGTGCCTCTTGTTGGATTACCCCAAGTATTCTGAGCTTTTGCACGGGCTTACTTACTTCCTTGAGTCTTATGCGGTGTTGTACTACTGTTATTCATGTGATCTTATCATAACCATCAATGAACAATGTGGTGAAGTTACCTAGCATGGAGACATATTCCTTCCTCTCTTCACCTTACTCATTGGAGAGCATCCGATGTAACTTACTTGTATCCTCTAAGGATTGCGTACTTGATGGTCCCTCTTGGTTTTTTAGTGGTGCTTCAGATTGTGTCAATCTTTTTGGGTCTTTAAGGATGACCCCCATCACTTCGATGCTACTGTCACTTTCTTCAGTTGTTGTTGTCTCTTCTCCTGAGGTGGACGAATAGTCATTGGTGGACTCATCTTCCGAAGCCTCCAAGATCATGTTGCACTGCTTCCCAATCCTCATGTCATAGAATATGGACTTTCCTTTATCGTACTTCATCTGAATCATTCTGGTACTCCAGTCTTGCTTAGCTTCCATAGCCATGATCCAGGGTCTTCCAAGAATGATAGGGTAGCCCTCCCCTTTGTGTGGCATGACAAAAATGTACACCTCCACTTATGTATTGAATGCCTTTACTTTGACCGCATTCACAATACCTACGCATTTCACTCTTACGTTATTTGCCATTTTGGCTCGGCAAGGTGCCGGCCTACTCACCTCTAGGCCTAGATGGTGCATCATTTTTTCACTCATGACGCATATCTGTGTGCTAGCATCTATGTAGACGTTTGAGATACGTTGCCCCTTGATGTGGGCATCCATGGTTGGTAGGATGTCGTCAAGGTCCCTCCCGGAAATAGCCCCAGCTATCCTTGGTCTTGATCTTCTTGTACTTACCATCTTCGTCCATTGCCTCCTCATCCTTGGCGCAAGATGGAGTAATTGGGGCCAAGTTATCTTTGGACCCTACATCAATACATCCTGAACTAAGTCATATGGTTTAGCATACTCACCTAGTGAAAAATCCACGATGTCGATCTTCCCTCAAGGCTTAAATGCCTGCTTGTTAGACTCGCCTTTTCCTTTCATTTTCTATTCTTTTTTAGAGACTTCTTTGTGCCTTGCACGCTTCACTCCCATGGCATCCACTTCTTCTACTTTTGCTTTCCCTTTGTGCTTCTCTCAGACTGTTTCTTCTACCTTTTCCTTCCCTTTAGCTTCCAAGCTAATAACACTCACCGCTTGGTTTACAGCAGGAGGTGGTGGGGGTAGCGGTGGAATACGAGGTTGTGGTGGTGGTTGTTGCACAGGTGGTCGAAGGAATTGGACAAGTGGAATCGGCCGTGGTTTCCTGTGTGGTGGTGGTCTTGCCCTTAGTGGAGAGATTTGATTTTGTCTTCCTCCTCTATTGAAATTTTGTCTTCTTGGATGTGGGCAGTAGTACATGCCATGGCCGTCTCCCTGCAATTATAGCAGTGGTACTCTTGGTTTTGCCTTCGTTGTCCTCTTCCTTGCTCTGGATTTCCGACAGGTGCATGCCCTTGCTGCACCAAATGCACGGATAAACTCTTGAGCTGGATAGTGATGCGACTCAGCAAGTCTTGCTGCTCTTCTCATGCCTCTTGTGGTTGGGCTCTATGAACGGCTGTTGCAGTCATTGGGGCTAGTCGGATTGAGCTCAATTCCTCTAACTCATTGACTCTTGATTGCATGCGCAGCTTCTTGTCTTTAAGGCGGGCTACTTCCACTGCCAACTCATATGTTGCAAGGAACCTCCCCTTCACCTTCTCCTTAAGCGGCGATCACAGGCCAGCAATGAAACGGTCCTTCTTCAGGAAATTAGGCGCTCCTTCACCTTCCTCCAGTGAGGCAACCCATCGCTCCCACAAATCCACAAACTTGGACTCGTAAGTGGCATCCTCTAGCAGACCTCCCTGCTTTAATTCCGTCAGCAGCTGCCATAACTTTTCTGAGGTTGTACCTCCACCAAACCTCTTCACAAAGGCAGCACGTAGTACATCCCATGCATTTTTGGTAGCTTGGGGCAAAGCATTGTACCAAGACTTGGCCTCTACTTTCATCAGTAGAGGAAAAATTCATAGCCGTGAGGCGTCGTCATCCTTGTTGGAAACCACACAAGCGATGTTGAAATCATCCAGAAAGTCGGTGGTGATGTCTTCTCCTTTCTTTCCACTGAACCTTTTTTTTTTCTTTTATAACATTAATGGCATTAGCAGCTCATAGCGGCTTTTTACAGAGTTGGGTGGATAGATTAAAACAGGATAAAGATGGAAACATTGAAGGTGTGGTGGTAATCCAATATGGAGAGAATGATAGGGTTTGGGGACCTAAGGATTTCTCCTAGCACCGCAGCACCAAATAGATACACAATCGAGATTCTTCAAGATGAGCTGTACGGGGAGAGGAGGAAGACCCTCTACCCGTCCTCTAAAACAGCGAGAGCAGTAGCCGAACCACTCCTCCTTAGGACATGGAATCTTATTACCACTTCTACTTCAGAATTGTCGAAATGAACTGGCAATACTCGCATGCGCCGTGCGAATCGATAGGCGACCTTCCGCCGCTTAGTCTTGGATGACCTTCTTTTTGGCAAACTGGGTACGACCTGGCTTTCTGAACTTGAAGCACTCGCGTGGCCAAATGTTTCTTCCTTTGGGGTCATGTGTTTCCAGACTAGCTTATCCCTTCCCCTTTGGCCACTTTGGAGTAGAGGTTATACCTTTGCTTACAGTTTCCTTAGGAAAGAGAGGCCTTACCGTTTTCTTTCCTCCCTTGATATGGACGACCTCCTCGCGGTGAATGTCGATGTATATGATTTCAACCCCTTTGCTACCTTCGTTTCTGGCACTCATTGACAGTGTGCTTTGGTTGACAACAGTGATGGCACTTCATAGACTTCCCTCTTAATGCTCTCAATTTGCGGTTAGAACGAGCAACACGAGATGGGGAGCTTACCTCTTGAATACTGACGACACTACAGCCTGGCAATAGTACTTCAATGAAGGCGGTTAGTGCCTCTTTAGTCTCCTCCTCTTTCGTTCTCCAGTTGGAGAATTCTTTAAGCCATTCGTCCATGATTGATGATGTGCGTTGTTTTCAGCATTGTAAACTGGAGGTTTCCGAGAAGCCCTCCTCAGTGGGGGCACCAAATGATGAGCACAAAGCGCAACACGGATCCCGTCGGCCTCGAAAACGCCAGGAGCGGATGCACGCCACGAGCCGGTCACGGTGAAGCGAACGGGGGGAACCACCTAGCTTTGAGCGGCTAGGACGCAGACAACGGTGATTGGAAATATCACAGACTCTACAGAGAGAGAGAGAGAGAGAGAGAGAGAGAGAGAGAGAGAGAGAGAGAGAGAGAGAGAGAATAGAGAGAGAATATGACAGGTGATGAAAACCCTTGGGGTGTGAGGGAGAACTATTTTCTTGCAATATTTACAGCAACCTTATTTCCGACGAGGTGGCAATCATGGTGATAGAGAGATAGAGGGAGAGATAGTGAGCCTACTAGTGCGTTCTCTAAAGATGACTCACAGACACGGAGACCTTGCTAACATGAGTGTGTGTGTGTCGACCATTGGAGTCGAGATGTAGACATAGCTTCTTTACATAGTGCAAGTTCTCAAAGAAAGTCGCTACACTAAGTCCGCTCTCTCGTGATGCAAATGTTGCCAATCCCTCCTATCAAAATACTACCAAGTGCTACCAAGTGCTGACCTATGATGAAGTTGCATCTCCCCTTGATAGTGACCTCTCAGTGCCTTTTTATAGGTGCTTTAGATTAGGGTAATCTAATTAGATTAGGGATTCTAATCAGGGGAGACAAAGCAAAGCAGTGGGTCCTACTTTTTATGGTTGCTTTAGATTAGGGTAATCTAATTAGATTAGGGGTTTTAATCAGGGGAGACAAAGAAAGGTGGTCGGTCCTGGATGGTTGACCCTTGCTTTGTCTCGGGAAATATTATAAAGGAAAACTCCTAGGTGGGCCTTTGTGGCCATCACCTAGAGAGAGATGATAATTTACAATTGGGATTTTTTTACAAGATTTGGTTTAAAACTGGAAAAAATGATGACAATCTACGGATTTTACTGAAGAGGATGTCGTGGATGCGATGTGAACGGCGGCCTAGCTGGTGCGTTGGTGTAGTGCATTCATCATTTTCGAGGTCGGCCATGGCATGCCTTCGACGTCTTTTCTTGTTTCGGTGTCGACGGCGCGCGACTTGGCCATCCTTTCTTTTTGTTGATGACGTCAATTCCTTGGTTTTTCTATTTTTTTCGGTGTGTGCGTGTTTGGTGTGTTTATGTTCGTGCGTGTAGGCATGCTCATGTATGTATGGATATGTGAGTGCGTGTATGCTATATGTATGGGTGTATGTATGTGGGGTTAAGTGAGTGTGTGTAAACAGAAGCGGACGCATGGGAACGAGGGAAAGAGTGTAATTACATATATAATATATATATGTTGTTTAAATTTTTATATTTTTTTTAACGCTCTGGCGATGGTCGACACAAACGTGGGGGGGGGGGGGGGGGGGAGAGTGCGTGAGGGTATGAGAGGGGGTGGAGGGACATGGGGTAGGTGTGTATGTGTATGTGTGTAAGTATGAGAGAGAGAGAGAGAGTGTGTAATTACATATATAATATATATATGTTGTTTATATTTTTAATTTTTTTTTAACGCTCTGGCGATGGTCGACACAAACGGGGGGGGGGGGGGGAGAGAATGCGTGAGGGTATGAGAGGGGGTGGAGGGACATGGGATAGGTGTGTATGTGTGTGTAGGTGTATTTGTGTAAGTATGAGAGAGAGAGAGAGAGAGAGCGGCACCCTGTGTGGCGGCGCCTGGACAGGCCGAGAGAGAGAGAGAGAGAGAGAGAGAGAGAGAGAGAGAGAGAGAGAGAGAGAGAGAGAGAGAGAGTGGGATGGGCTCGCCTACGGGCTGACTCAGAGGGTGCAAGAGGACGGGAGTGAGATGGCGAGGGAGGGGAAAGGGAGTGTGTGAGGGGCGTGTGTGGCGTGTGAATAAGAGAGGGCGAAAAAACTGTGCAGTGCCTTCGGGCTTGGTCGGGAAGTGAGAGAGAGAGAGAGAGAGAGAGAGAGAGAGAGAGAGAGAGAGAGAGAGAGAGAGAGAGAGAGAGAGAGAGAGAGAGCTCAACTTTGGTGGGCTCGGGGTGGCCCGCCCGTGGAAACAAGGGAGAAGGGTGAGGTTCAACCCTTTTAGGTAAGGGTGGTGGCCCGTCAAGGGGGGGTGAGGGTGGTGTGAGAGTGTGTGTGTGTGTGTGTGTGTGTGTGTGTGTGTGTGTGTGTGTGTGTGTGTGTGTAGAGAGTGAGAGAGGGAATTATTGTGCTGCATGGCGGGTTGCTACACCGCCGGGGGGGGGGGGGGGGGGGGAGGGGGGGGAAGAGAGAGAGAGAGAGAGAGAGAGAGAGAGAGAGAGTATGTGGTGGCCCGCCAAGGGAAAGAAAACAAGAGGGGAGAGTGAGGTTGAGGGAGTGTGGACAAGAGGGGAGAGGGAGAGGTGAGGTATGGTTGCCCGCTGGGCAGGGGTATGGACGAGCGAGGAGGGGTAAGAGAGAGAGAGAGAGAGAGAGAGAGAGAGAGAGAGAGAGAGAGAGAGAGAGAGAGAGAGAGAGAGAGAGAGAGAGAGAGAGAGAGTGCTTTGTGAATAATGAAAGAGAGAGAGGGAGAATTTACAAAAGCGTGGCGGCCCGCCAAGGGAATATAGACAGTGGCACCCTGTTTCATGCGCCCACTGGGCCGAGCGATGCAGCGGCAGGGTAAGTGAGAGAGAGAGAGTTGGTGGAGCCGAGCAGTAGGGAGAGAGAGGGCTCTATCTTCTGGCAATAATGGAGAGATGTGGCCAAATTGGTGGCGGCCTGCCGATGGTTAAGCCTAGAGGGGTAGTGAATGTTTAAAAAAACTACTTTTTTTGTTTTTTTGTTTTTTTTCCCTTGGTAATGTGCTTTCCACTTCTTGGGGTTGGTTCTTGCGACTGCGGTTTCGAAAACCGATCACTGTGAAGACTACCCTGTACTTAGCCTCACAACTAGAAGTGGCCACGGTAGGTTGCTTCTTGCTCAACCATGATATACATGAAATGCCAAGCATGAAAGAAAAACCACTTGTGGACACTGGCGTGTCAAAACAACCAGCCCAATCTGAGTCCGAAAAAGCATGGAAGTCTGGCGGAAATGATCCCCCCTTGGATAAAACAAGCCAAGATGTAAAGTGTCATTCAAGTAGCGGAAAACACTCTTGATAGCCTACCAATGCTTAGACCCTGGGCTATGCATAAATCTATTGACTTGTGAGACTGCAAATTGAATATCCGGCCTCGTGTTGCATGCATAAATGAGGCATCCAACAACAGTTTGGTAAAGAGTGACATCTGTAGGATCACCAATATCATGAAAACTCAATTTCAAACCTGTTTTCATGGGAGTGACAATAGGTTTGCAATCCTCAAGTCCAAACTTACATAGCAATATCTCTATGTAACTTTTCTAACACAAGGCAATACCACCATTACACTGCTTAAGCTGTATACCCAAGTAATGATGCAACAACCCCAAATCTTTCATCTTGAAAGTAACATTCAAATTAGTCTTAAATTCAGTAATATGTCTCTCATTTGATCCACTGATCAGCAAATCATCCGCATAAAAAACCACAATGAGAAGTACATCACCCTCATGCTTTACATACAATGTGCTTTCTGTTGGACTATTACAAAAGACTTGTTTGACCAAATGAGTGTCAACCTTCTCATATCAAGCATGAGGAGATTGCTTCAACCACAAACCTTTGTTACATTTGCACACTTTATCCTCTTGTCCTTTCTTGACAAAACCGCAAGGTTGCGTTACATAAACTTCCTCAAAAATGTCACCATTCAAGAAAGCAGTAACAATGTCTGATTAATGTATATCCCAACCAAAATGAGCTTCCAATGCACATAGAAAACTCACAATAGTCATACAACAAGTTGGAGAAAAGTCTCTTCATAATCTATGCCTTTTTGTTGTGCATAACCCTTTGCAACAAGTCAAGCCTTATAGAAATCAATCTCACCATCCGGCTCGCGTTTCAACTTGTAAACCCACTTTGTACCAATGGCCTTTTTGCCAAGAGGCAAATCACATAAAGTCCATGTGTCATTTTCTATAAGTGCATCATATTCTGATTGCATGGCAGTCATCCAATTTTTTGAATTATGTGCTTCATCAAAAGATAGAGGTTCCTCAACATCATGTAAGCTAGACACAGCCAAAGCATAACAATCTAATGCATAAGATGCATGGAGAGAGTCTGAACGAGTACGACTAGACAAAGGTGCATCCAATTTACTGTCATGTAATGTATGCACTAGCCATTTTAGCATATCTCTAGCCTGCTCATTTTCAGCCCTTCCCTCACCAAGTACATCATGTACATCTGCATCAATAATAGACTGACATGTAACATTTTTCGAAACCCCCATAGGATGTACATTTGCCTCATTGGAATTTACATTCGAACTTCCATCACTGAAAAGAGGCAACAAAGTGTCATAAATGTCCTGTGAGCTTACATTATTGTCTCTAGTACATGACAGCAAGGGCTACATAGGCTGTACATTTGCCTCATTGGAATTTACATTCGAACTTCCGTCACTGAAAAGAGACAAAAAAGTGTCATAAATGTCCTGTGAGCTTACATTATTGTCTCTAGTACATGACAGCAAGGGCTGCACAAAATCTTACACAAAAACAACATACCGTGAAACCAGAATACACTTTGTTTGTAGATGATACAACGTGTAATCTTTGTTTTCAGCACTATAATCAACAAAAATACATTTGACAGCCTCATCATACAATTTTTTTGCGTTTTTTTTATGGCACCAAAGCATATGCCAAACATCCAAAAACACGCATGTGCTCAATAGAAGGCTTTCTATCATGCCATGCTTCATATGGAGTAATAGACTGCAAAACTTTCGTAGGACACTTGTTTAGTACATAAGTGGCACACATGATGGCCTCAAGCCAAAACAAATGCGACAAAGCTTTACTTTTGACCATACATTGTGCCATTTTCGTAAGTGACATGTTTTTCCTCTCAACAACACCATGCTGAGGCGTATAAGACATTGTACATTGGTGTTTTATCCCATGACTAGCCACTCCCTCCATCAGAACGGAGGGTGTCCATAGTACATTTCGAGACATTTTCAGCCATAGCCAAAAAATGTTTGAAGCACATAAATACTTCGGACTTTGCTTTAAGCGGATATACTCATGCATGTCTGGAGTAATCTTCAATGAAAGTCACAAAGTAAAGGTAATTACCCAAGGACGGAGTTTGCATGGACCCACAAACATACATTGTGCACAAGGTGCAAGCTGCATGTGACCCTAGCTGATGAACCATCCTTTAGAAACTTAGAACGCTACATCTTATCCAAAATACAACCTTCACAAACATATTTGGTAGATGCTTCAAGAGGCGACAAAGAAGCAACCATATCAGATTTCTACAAACACAAAAACTAGAAAAATGCAGATGACCAAAACGTGCATGCCACTTTTGCATTTGAAATAGTCTTTAAGTCCACAACTACATTTGCAAAATTCTTCCCACACTTGTTATACAAAACGAGCTTATACAGTTCACGACATAAAATACAAGATGCAACAATTTCATCACCAAAACTGAGATCATGTATTGTACATCTGTCATCCACAAATTTGACTACAAGACCAAGTGTAGCAAGTGCAGATACAGACAAAAGATTCTCCTTGATCCGAGGTATATAAAGTGCATCAACAAGTGTGAAAGAATTGCCATTTGCAACAGTAACCACAATTAAACAACTTCAACACTTGCTATAGGAAACAATTTACTATCGATAAAGTTAAAAAGTGGATACCTCAATTTTCTCATTCATCTCTTCAAGAGTTTTTCTTGTAAGATCGATGCTAGAGCGATCTTCTCCACCCATAATAGTCAGCGGTTTGTGTGGAAGAAAAGCAATTTCTGGGATGCTTTCATAAAATGAGACACATGATTTAATTTCCATAAGTGTATTTGCCACAATTTGTACCAAATTCTGTTCGTTTTCACTAGGGAGGAATGACGGGCTTGGTGGGAGACCTTGGTCTTCAAAGTCAATTTGAAAGTTGACCTTCTCTTGCCTTCCAGTGGGATCTTTCATGCCCGCATAGATAGCGAGCACTGAGAGCGACTCATCTTCTCTGAGTCCTAGTGTCTTTGCAATGTCATCAAGGAACAAAAAGTGACGACCATCCACCACCACTGCATGCAAAGTGAGAATTTGGAGGTCTCGAGCTTCTTCCAGCACCTCGTCTCCCTCTATCATCCCATCTTCCTCCTTAGTGGATCTGGGATCTTGCAAGAGGACAAGTGCCATAGATGCTTCAGCTTGCTCATCAACCTCTTCAACAAATTCATTTGATTCCTCCACAATGGTTACAGGAGGTTTCTTGTCGGCCTTTTCCTTTGATTTTCCCTTCTCCATGCCCTCAAGTACAAGCAATACCAGAACCATGTCCCAAGAGATGAATTTGGTGCCTATGCACCCCATGCCCAAGTCTATGAGGTCATCCTCATCCTTTGTCATGTAGTCCCGCTCAGTAAGCCCTTTTATAAACCTCAAGAAGCGATAGCGAAAGTTTTTGTCAGCCGCATAGAGATGTTTGAGAAAATCCACTGGCAACCACGCCATGTTAGATCCCTCCAAGACTATTGCATATTCTTCCATGTGCTCCATCATGTAGTCAAGAAAGCTCTGGAATCCTTCTACATGAAGGTTAGCAGTGGCATGCATGTCGATCGTCCCCTCAAACACACTAACTAGTTCATGTGCGCGATCTGCAAGTCCTATCTTCTGTAATTGTGTGAGAAGTGCATCAGAAGATGTTGCCATGGGTATGTTCACGAAGAAGATGGGGAGAGAGCTAAAATCTTGTGTTTTGTGAATGTGAGAAATGAAGTTTAAAACCTACAAAGTGACTTTTATACTCAATGTCACTTTTTTAAAGCACTTAAAATTAACATCAAATTAACTTAAAACTATAATTATAAACAAAATCACGCGACAAGCATTGAAAGACACCAACATTGAAAGTCTTCACACTCGAAACTAAAAAACTTGCATATTTCAAACTTAATCTTGAACAAATTAAAAAATGAGACAGAGATTCAAAACGCCATATGTATTAATGGAAGGGAAATCGTTTTAGTTACAAGCTTTTACATTAATACATCGCGGAAAACCAATGTTTTCACACAGAAAGCTCTTCTCTTTTCTGGAACGAACAACCTTTTCATTGATTACAAAAACATATTGATTGGGCAAGGTATGTCTAAGATTAAGATACTCACGAAGGTGACTGAGATTCCAGTCGTTATTCATCAAGATGTCATGCACTGCATTATTATGGAGGCATATTTGCAGATCAATTGATTCTCTAAAAGCAACATCAGAGTCTAGTGTCTCCCATTCTCCCTTTGTCAGTTTCCATCTTCTGTAGGGAAAGACAATTGACAAGCTCTGCTTCGCAATATGGTATATGCACACCACATTCTCAGCAACTACAGAGCACTTGATTGTATCTCCCTAGTGGTTGACCACCTTAGTCTGCCATCCAACTACAAGGAAACTGTTGATCGCACTTTCCCCTTCGCAAGTCCACATTGTTGGTGTCATGTGAACACTTTGCAGTCGAAAGATAAACACGAACACATGAAGGGACATAAACCAAGTTAGGGAAGCTTTATGGGAACCATAGGTGCACTTCATTGCTGAATACACATCCGCCTCGATTTTCCTTTTGGTTAGTGTGATCAAGGCACTATCAGGCTTAGGCCATTCCATACTCTGCAAGGCTGGTGGATGAAGTGGAGAAAGATTACCATACCCAGTTTGCCTAGGCGTTACATAAGTATGGTTATAAAAAAAATGTCCCGTGAGACAAGCTCCATGGATGGACAACCAACATAGAGCAGCTTGCCAAGGTCAACGTGGATGGCCTCAAAAGTTCCTGTGAAGGACTCTAATGGCTCCCACTCTACAAAATTAGATGGGAATACATCTGCAAACATGAACAAGCAATGAAATCCTTATAGACATCAAAGAAATATATACAACACAAATACAAAATATACAATCTAAAAAATTGATAGAGGAATTGTATATTTTGTACAACCTCGATGGAGCCATTGTTGTCTCTAGATTCAGTTGTGAAGCAGCATACACATGTTGCACCTTTGCAAGACGCTTGCCATCATGGGTTTCCTTTAACTCCATGATCCTTCCCTTCCAATGGTGTGCTCGAGAAGCCATGTGTCTCCTTGAGACATTGTGTGCAACTCTTGAGCTGGGCTGCATTGTCACCCACATCAATCGTTTGAACTCCATCGTCACCCAACATCCACTGTCGTCTTGTACATTGTTGCATGAAATGGAGTCAATGACACTCCTAGGTCGTCGAGTACCTGATGATGCCATGGAGAATAGTGGCACAACCTGCAGAAAAACACTTATGATTAGAGATTGCACATCCATGTTCTCAGCTGTATAGAGCAAGATTCTTGATGGTACATCAGACGAAGGATGCCACTTACTACTATACTGCTCCACCTACTTGTTGGCTTAATTGGAAAGATAATGTTGCAAAGCTTGAGAGGAAAGTAGATCCTCTCTAGAGAGCACAATGGAGAAGGAGCAGGAAACCTGTTGAGGAAAGAAAGAGGGATGATCTAGCATAAGAATATGCAGCTGATCTTCAACTTTAGGTAGAGGTGTTTAGTGAAGCTCATGGAGAAATGGAGAACTTCAGCTTGAGGAGAATGCAATAAGCTTGAGGAGGGAAAGAAGGTTCAAACTTCTGCTGCAGAGATTTTGGGAGGGAAAACTGAAAGGAAGGAAAGAGAAGCAGAGCTTTTGGGAGGGAAAGCTGAAAGTGAAGTGAAGAGAAGTGAGAGATGGTACATTAAAGAGAGAGGGAGGGAATGATCATCACGTTTTTGGAAGGACCCTTTTTTATGAGAGAGGGGGGGAGAAACTGACAGCCACTAGAGAGAGGAAGTATTGGTTTTTACTCAACTATTTAGAGAAAAGTTCATTTTTTTGAAATTATAAGAGATTTTCTTTTTGTATTTTGTAAAAGAGCACAAGTTTGACCACTTACTTTTAGGACCTGCCATACCCACCATTTCAGTCCACATGGCATCTACCCATTTTCCATTTCCATAATCTCCTTTTTAATCTCATGGCAAATAAAGAGGGCCCCTTAGACCCCATTCCCTTCCTAATGGGTTCCCACTATGTGATGGTCTTTACTGCTTAATAAAGAACATACCTTGTGGGTTTCATCAGATCCTCTTTACATCATTGCAGACAAGGGCAAAAAGGTTTAGAGCACAAGTGCAGTCACCTCAATCCAGCTTCCAATGTTTTGCCGCGCCACTGTTGGCTTGGGTGATCGACATCCGTATCAACCCTTTGGAAGTGGATGAGGATATAGTAGTGCCACTACAAGTAAAAAGGAAGTCTCTCATCACAGATGATCAGAAGAAAAAACAAAAGAAAAGAGTCAAAGTGGTCAAAGATACGGCAGAGACACTACGATCTATGCCATTTTCAGAGAGTCAGACTAGGGTGACAATTCCTCCATGACGTTCTTCTTCTACCTCCGTCCCCGTCTCTACAGTGCCGAAGGCCGTTGTTAGCTCTGTTGTTCTTGGTACGCCCACTCCTGTTACTGAGGCAGTCCCTCTTCTACAGGTATCTCTCCCCACCTCTCCCATCTATACTACTGCCACTGTTACCACACCATTCTCGGCAGCACCTATGGTACCCTCATTATTCTTTCCCATCTCCAGCTCACCCACTAAACCTGCTACCATTGTCACCCCGACCACTACAATGCCTCTTGGGCACCTTACTACTACTATCACCCCGACATCGACTGGAGTACCTTGTGGGCACTCTACACCTCCAGGTGCTACTACTGCTTCTTCTAGTGGAGGCGACTCTACTTTGTTGTTTAAATTCTCTGAAGAAAACCTGCAGGAGTCAAGAAATGCCATTGCAATGATTGAACTTGGTGCAAAAAAAGCTACCCACCAGAAGCACTCGGCCACATATGTGGCCATGGACGGCTGCTTGCGAGTTGCAGAGAGTGCCATTGCTGATAGAGATGTTACCATTTTTGCCTTGCGTCAGGCTTTGCACGTAAAGTCATAGATAATTGACGATCTCAAAGCTCAAATGCAAGGATTTCGGGATATGCTAGTTCAAGGGGACATGCAGTTTCAGCAGTAGCCTCAGGCTACCATGGGGTACGGGTGGGTTCGTCCAGCTAGATCAATACAGACGTCTATGGGATATGGTGAGTACAATCATCAACAGTTTGGGGGAGGTACACCTTCACAGCAGCAGTTTGACTACTACCCTTAGGGATTTCAGCAGCCTGGCACCTTTGGCTCCTCATAGCACATGTCATCCTCACAGACGGCTCCCTGTGTGACGGCTTCACAGGCGCACATCGACATGGGTGTGCGAGTCGGCGGCCTCAGTACACTTCAGGCCAGGCACTCCCATCCCTAGAGCAGCAGGTGGCTTCTTCTTTCGCTGAGAGTCGGTTTGTGGATAGCACTCAGAGAGTCCAGATTTTCCCATCAATCTGATGGCTCCACCTCCAAAGGCTAATGCTTCGGGTGCAGCAGTGGCCACAATTGTATCTCTTGGATGACATATTCAGGAGCTCACCATTGTACATATGCAGTATCTAGCTGTTTTCTTTCCCAGTTTTTTAGTCTTCCTCTCACCGAGACGGTGAGCAGCCTTGTGGCAGGCACCCTGTAAGGCTACAGGGTCACTTTTATAGGACACACAGTTAGTACAGTTGGTCGAGGTTGGTTCACACTAGACTGGACAGACTCTCTTGGCTGGGCAGTGACATGTGGCAGGGGATACGGATGGTGGTCTGGGGGACATCGTGGCCAGGTCACCACAACTCAATTACTGCTCAGTTGGGGATA
Organism: Adiantum capillus-veneris; assembly: GCF_014529385.1. Lineage (NCBI taxonomy): Eukaryota > Viridiplantae > Streptophyta > Polypodiopsida > Polypodiales > Pteridaceae > Adiantum > Adiantum capillus-veneris. Next base: position 28,064,890 of record NC_140953.1, on the reverse strand, counting down.
GATTTCATTGGCTGACATTTATGAGCCGTTGATGGCTCTTTATGATTGTACATATGAGTAGCAACTATTGGGTCATCGGATCATCTTCTAGATATATGGTCCAGCATCGTCATCTAGAGTAGCGAGTCTATACACAAAGCACTACTTCACTATCCTTGCACATCTGAGCCTCAACACCCCATTGTACCTATGAGTCCTAGGCTGGAGCTGAGTGTGCTGCCACGCCAGAGTTTGTATCAGTTCTTTGAGATAGTCGAGTCATATGTTGTGGTCTGCTGTTGTGTCTTTGCGAGCTCAGTTGTTGTCTATTTGTTCCTTTGTTTTCAGTCTGTTTTGAGTGAGATTGTCACGCACATTGCACTGAGGAGCACCCACTGTAGAGAGCACGACACACTATCTGCGCTACAAATAGATTGAACTTTTCTATCAAATTGTGTACCTTTCTCCCACTTCAACTTGTCATCCATTTGCATGCCTTTTTGATAACAAGACAATTCATTAAAGCTAGTCATAATAACATAATTAATACCTTGCTAAAATCGTTCAGATATATGTGAGGTTCTCAGAGAAATCTCAATGCTTGAATACTACTTTGTGCATTCATGAGCATTGCTAGTTCAAAGCACATCACTAGACAAGTTCTAGGTTTGTACTGTTTGAGGGGTAACACCCTGAAATGTGATCTTATGTGATCAATTTCATTAAGAGGTTCTATATGCATCTTTGACTCATTAAATATCATGACAAATAATCTTATTAGATTGTGGGTGCCATAAAGGATAACCCATCTCACCATCAACACCATAACCGGTAGAGATGTGTGTGACTCTAGATTAAGCTTTAACCTAAGATCTTTCGGCACATGAGCATATGATTTGCAACCAAATACATGTAAGTGATCATAATGCGGCTTCTTGCTAGACCACACCTCTTCACAAACCTTGTAATCCAATGGTGTGTTAAGAGACCTATATGCTAATATGTGATATTGTGGCCTTGGCTCAAAGGCTTTGTGTAAGGTTTGCCATAGAAAGAATAGCCGCATAACACACTCTTTTATAGTATGGTTCATCCGTTATGAAATTCCATTTGTGTTGGTGTGTATGGCGTGGTAAACTGCTGCTTAATTTCTCTCTTTGCACCGAATTCAACGATCTCTCTTGAGAGATACTCCCCACCATTATTAGTCCTTAAGCATTTAAAATTTTTGCTCGATCGATATGAATGTCACAAAGTAATTAGTCCCCCCCCCCCCCCCCCCCCCCCCGAGACTTACTTGGGATAGGACCATATACATCACTATGAGCAACATAAGCATCACTAGATTTGGTTGGCTCAAGATATTTCCTACGAATCTCCTTTGTAAGCAAACTATCACTAACATCAATACCAGTGTACCTTTTGGTGTTGATACTTATGGGTGTACAAAATGTACTCCATGAGGAAGGTAAGGAACATAGCCAGAAAATAGATTGAACTTTGCTATCTAAATTAAGTCTTTGTGAAGTCATTTGACTAAATTTTATATAGACATTCAGATGTGTTGGCATGGTGTCACCTTCCTTCATGAGTAGCTCATAGAGATTCTTCATAAGGTAAACCTTATTGCTAGTAGTTAAGTACCAAGAGTGAATTTTATGGCAATAAAATTGGAAGAATTTCAAACAATAGAAATTCAAAAAGCAATCATGCAATGACCATGTGCATAGAGAGCTATCTGACCAAGTGCACCATCACTGACCAAAAATTGATTCACCAACACGACATACGATGCACCTAGTCCTCTCTATACATATCCTATGGTGAGGTGACAAAGGGGATCTCTAGCTAGAATACCTAATCCATCTCACATTGGTAACCTGACCCCACAAAAGGTTATAAAGACTCAAGATTCAAACTACAATATAAATGGAAAATCGACACCAAAATGAGCATACTTGTCGACATACATGTCGTAAAGTAATCAATGCTAACATGAGAAAGATATGTGCGCACATATGCAAGCGCAAAAAGGTATACAAGTGCAACATATCATGACCTGTAAAAAAAGAAATGAGCGATGATAGTGGCCTCAATCACACATGAGAAGCACCAAACCATATGGCATCCAATGTCAAGTCTGCCTCAAGAATACCATAAACCACATATACTACAATGACCCACATCAACAAATGTGTATATGCTCAATCAACATGTCCATAAGCACATAAAAGCATACTCAATGTGCAGAGCAATAATAAAGCATCTGAAACACATAAACTAATGCTTACATGTGAGCACCCACAATGTTCAAGTCATTAGAGCACCCAATTGAAGTACATCAAGTATGCATAACAACTGTAAGCATAAACGGGGCATAAACATGCCACTCCAATGTAGCTCTTATTTGTGTTGACAAAAAATGTGTATGAAAACATGTCCACAAATGCAAGCTCAAATAGCTCCCATTGAGCATTCCCAAGTGGCGTACATGTCAAAATACTTACAATATCACTACTCTATTTTGTAGGTATTAATCTAACACAACTATTGTGTGTCATATTTGCTACAAATTACTGCAAAATTTTTGTGCCATATGCCAAAAATTGTGTTTTGAGACCCAAAAATAGGATATTCACCCGCTGACAAAAATTTATATGTGCAAAATTTCATAAATTTGATTGCACCAACGTGTCCAAAACATGTCGAAACCTTGGGATGGAACCTGGATCACATTAACCCAAGCCTGTGAGTGAGAGATATGCAAAATACTACGTTTCGAAGCCAAAAATGAAAAAAATGACTTGTTGAAATCTGTTTTTCCCTGCTTCTTCTCTGCCAAAATCAGCTAAGTGCTAGGTTTGTGCTCAAGCTTATTTGCACTCTCTCTTGAACATTAAAAAAAATGACTCGTTGAAATCTGTTTTTCCCTGCTTCTTCTCTAACAAAATCAACAAGTGCTAGGTTTGTGCTCAAGCTTATTTGCACTCTGTCTTGAACACCGCTGGATCTTCTTCACTAAGCTCCACGCCCCATCGCTCCGTCGGACAACGCCACCAAGCCAACCATGTCCAATCGCTCGGCCATAGTGACCTTTATTCCAACACCACAAATTATAGCGATTAAAGCTCTTTTTTAGTTACCCTATTTCATATTTCATCTTGCATATTCACACGCAAATGAAAGGAGGTAACCACACCTCTTTAATTGTACCTCAAAGAGGTGGAGTTAGAGAAAGGAGAAGAGGGTAACACAAAAATAGTTACCCCCTCCCCTGTGGGTGCCCTCAGTTTGACTTTTTTGGTTGCTATAGTCCCCTATTATTTGCATAAAACGAGAGAATACTTTCATATTTTTACCATTTCTCTTTTGTTTTCCCCATCAAAACAAGGGAAGGAAGTATGTTATCCATATATTTACAATTGTATGTTGCTGCACATTACACACACAAGGGGCAATGAAATGGGAATAAGGCTTTCTCAACGGGGAAGTGGACAACACCCTTCGAATGTAGCCCATGATCCTCAAACCCTCATCCTTGGGGTTGCATCATGATGACTCAACCAAATAAGCTACATGTCTTTATCTTTTCAATTTCCCTCTTTAAAATGTCACATTGATTGCAACGCTACTCAATGAGCATGCACAACAACCAACATATTTTTATGCTCCATGTAAACAGATTCATAAAATGACTTTGGAATTTAAATTAGTCATTAAGATTCAATCATGCCCTTGGAGAGGCAAAAATTGAATGAAAGAATCTTGGTCGATTTGTCAATACCAAATGACCTAGAATGTGATCCTATTGGAATACATAGGCTTAGACCAATATCATTTCTCTTATATTAGTAAATGTTGTTTCTTTTCTTTAGTTGAAAAACAGCGACACCCATGTTTGTTGTCTTCTCTTACCAAATGCTACCCTTCAAACCAAACTTTGTCATTTTTGGCAGGGTAACCTTGAGTAGTGCTTCATTTTAAGAAACACCACATATGCAATCACTTGTTGCAACCTTTGCCAAATAGGACAAGCCAAATGGGTTCACAACAAAATAACTCAACGTCCTCAATGTGCGAGACCAACCTTATAGCACTTTCACACACATGCATTTGCATTATTACGTTGACGGTGTCAGAGCAACGACTGCCCCAATTGCTACATGTAGATACCTTAAAATGAAACTTTGCCCACGTCAATTCTGCCACGAATGGCAGAGTTAGCTCTTCAGAGCAAGAAGCCAAAACGCATCTGCCATCCCAACAAAGCTGACACCTTTGCGTGAAACTAACCTTAGAGCAATTTCGCACGCCATGGCGACGGGGGTAAAGATTACGCAGGCAAAGTTTGAGGGAAGCATATACAGAGTTCTGAAAAGCTTCTGACGAGTTCTGAAAAGCATACAGAAGGGTTATCTTGTGTGCTGAATAAAGCGGGGTAGCGCCAACTCTGCCGAAATTGGCAGAGTTGAGGGGGCTCGTCTTCGTTGTTGACGCACGCTAGGTGGGGGTAGACTACGGCGTGTGGATGCGCTCTTATATGTGGGACCTTCCCGGACAGGGACATCAGCCGGCAGAAGATACAATAAATGCCAATCTGTGTCTGAAGGGTAGGCTTAGGACACAAGTTTAATAAATGGCAAGTTCTTTTCAGGCATCGTCTTGCGTGGCCTCTCAGTCTCTCTTTGTCTCGCGCGCTCTCTGCATTTAGCAACTTTGTGCGTGGCCTCTCTCTCTCTCTCTCTCTCTCTCTAAAATGAACCGCAGTTTGCACTCTGTGTTTGCATGATCTGCCCTTTTGGGTCCGCGTGAAAGCAGATTAAGAAGGTTGTTGTACTACAAATTCTTTAACTGTTTACTTAATGTGGATGATTAACATGATTAACTCTTAATCCATATTGTCTGTTTACTAATTCGGGATGGTTAACTCCGAGTGTACGATTTAATTGAGTTTCTAGAGGACAAAATTAGCAGCAAACGTCAAACTACAAATAGCTTTTTGGATTAAGTTAGATAATTAAACTTTTGAAGACTAATGAAACAATTTTGGTTCTTAAGTATACTGTGCAATCTCCATTTTGTGGATTAAACTGCGCTCAGATCAATTGTTTTGTTTATAAAACACTCTGTAATCGCTAATCTGACTATTTTCATTGCTAATTATTGCAGAAAATTGCTGAAGAGGCTCCCAATTGTTTTTGGTTCTCTAGAACAAGCTCTTCTTGTATGTATGCAAAAATGAATGGACCACGGCTTTACAGCTGCAGCAAATGTCGACGTAGCATTGCGTTCCATGATGACATCATAAGCAAAGCTTTTCAAGTAAAGTTCACCATTTTCTCTTTGGCATGGCTCATGTTCTGGGCATGTGCAGCATAAAAATTGTGCGATCTGTTTGTCAGAGGGGCGTTTTTGTTCATATCGTGACTCGGTATGCATACAAAATGCATGCACACATGCGTGCGGGTGGTACGCCCCATTTTTCTTTTGCTCTCCAAATGCACCCACAGGTTGTTTTTGGCTTCAAATACGAGCCACGTATCATGCACAGGCAAAGGCTGCCAAGAAGCAATATTTTGCCATCTAGAGCGACATTTCGCACGATTGTTCTGACATACAGAGAAGATTATAGTATTCTCCATGACAAGGGGGAAAATTTCCTCGAGTTCAAGGGTAAGACCCTTCACTATGCAAGAACACTAGACACGAAAGATGTCATGAACACACTGTACCTCCAATCACATTTGCAAGATTTAACCCATCGACGATACAATTGGTGAGGTACTCCGAACACTGTTTTTTCAAATTTTCTGGTCTGCAGAAAACAAACATATATACTTGGGAGGGGTGGGAGAATTCAATGGTTCAAAACATGTACGGAGATTTAACAGAAAATAGTTTTCTAGTTGGAGTTGCATACATGGCTTGAAGACAATGTTTGCCTCTCAAATTGCAAGGTGGGATCCCCCCAACGCTTGTCTGACGAAAATCTGTTGCTGAGTACTCATCTTGGTTGTGAATGGTGATACATGTCCATATTGGTTGCATCCGAAGAGACTGAAGCCATTGCAAGACTGTGTCATTACCTTAGCGTAGGTCCAGACGAGCTGTTGGATCATGGAGCAAGTCGCAACACGATTAATGATGCAAGCTCCAACCCATTTTGTAGTTGTGGTATAAACAAACGGTGTAACAAAAGTAACGACAAAGCTCAGGTGTAAGCAGCAGCAATTACTGTCCCACTAATCTGTAAAAGATCTGATAAGAATTCATTTCACTGTTGATATTGGGTCAAAAACGGTGCTTGTCAAGGGAGTTCGTGATTGCCCATCAGTGAAGTATATAATTAAGAATTTGTGAGATTCAATGACGTTACTACAACTTCGATCCCAGGTAATTCTGCAATATGGTGGCGCATTCCACTTCATTAGTCTCAGCACCAGCTGCTTAATAAATATTTAGTTGTCTGCAACATTTTTGATATGCACACCTCACATGTCATCAAGGTTTTGTGTGTGATCGAAGAGTAAATCGCAAATTTAAATAATGCATGTGCAACTACAATGCCACTTTGTTCTGCACGTTTGTTTTCTTTATTACATCCTCATGAAGGTGAAGCCGTCATAAGGGAGGAGGGCGAAAGAGAGGTGAGCTGGTTTTCATTGGCGGCAGGTCAGTTTCATAGGGACTTGTAACTTGTGAGGCGAGACATGAGTACACATTATTGGAGATAAATATCACTATATGAAATTGTGATGGAGCACATCCACCACATCCACGTTGGATGGCGGAGATGATTGAAGGGATAGATATTATCATGCTCATAGAGACATATAAGAGCCCCATTTCTTTATTATTATTCTTCACAGGTACACCTGCTGGGGAGAGCGACTTGAAAACGCCGAGGAAAGTAACCCTACTAGGCCATTCTTTTATAGGCACTTGGTCTGCTTTTACACTCTAAAAGCCCAAAAAGCTACAAAAAGTGAATTTCTTTTAAATCTGCCGTGTCAGCTGCTTTACAGCCAGCTACATCAGCCCACATTTTTAGCTGGAAAACATGTGCAATTCCTGCTGCAAATCGCGGAGCTGATGACCAGATTTTGGTCCACGCTCTGGGTGTCTATCCAGGTCAACTATTGCTCCTCTCTTGAGGTCCTGTCTATACATGCCATGTCATCCAGTTGTGACGTACCCCCGTTAGAAATGAAATGAAATGTTATTAAACGTCTTTAAAAGGCCAAAATTACCTACGAGATCAAATTGATACAATCTTGGTGGATCTAATTCGATGTCTGGGTACAAAAATAAAATAAAGTGAAGTACAGTGAGAGACTAAAAACATCATCATCATCACCATCATCATTAGGGCCCGAGGATGCCGGACATCGGGCGTTGTCTGAGAAAGTATTGCATCGGTCGTTGAAGAGTTTCGTCAATGTCCACCTCTGTAAATAGTCGTATCGGGCGTCTCACTTGTCGTGCTAGAATAGTCCTGATCCTCTGATGGAGCTTCCGTCTCGATGTTGTGGTCGCCCTCGTAGATGTGGGCGTCTAGCTCTTCCGAGCTCAATGGCTCTATCAACTAATATACCTCTGTTATAAGTGGGCTCTGAAGTCTGCTATGGAACATGCTCATCTGGCTGCTAAGCCCTTGCTTTAAAGAAGTCAGTAATTTCTCTTTGTGAATGCCTCCCATTAAGAGACTCCCCCTTACAGCCCGCATCCAATCAACAACCCACATGATACAGCGGAATCCAGCCACAATCAACTCCCTTACACACGAGCATCGTACTAACCATGCAATCATCACTTTCAAGACGAAGACGGACCGAATCAAACTCCTCGAGCAATCGAGGCTTCTTAAAGACACTAAAATTTGGTTTGTAGAAGACCTTACTCCCGCCCAACTCAAGTAGAAGAAGGTAAAAGTACAAAAGATGCAAGGCGTGCATTGCAGGAAAATGGGCAGTTTACCGAGGAGACAAAGCCAATATCCAAGAGTTTCGAACTCCCAAACCGGCTCCCCCCTCATCTAGCCCTCCTTAGGCTTTGTTCATTTTATCTTCTCTTTTTGTTCACCCCTCGCTGGATCCTCACTCCTTAGCTTGAGATGTATTTGACAATGTACCGTTTTGTGTTCGGTTTCATAGGTCATATTTGATCTCCATGGACGATAATTGAATCTATTTGTCTATCCTTGTGTCTGTGTAGCTCTAGCAAAAACAACCCGAGGCATCTCTGATCTTGATATTTCAAGACTAGCCATTGGTCCAAAGCCCTCTCTGAATAGACAATGAAAGCGGCCTTGTATCTCATAGTATACCGGGCAATGACAAATGTGATGTAACTGTCTCTAGTTCTATATGACACAACTGGCATATCCTGTCCTTTATGTGTATTCTCCTAAATCTGTCAGTCTCAATCACTAGTTGTGCGATGATGTGCGCATCTGTCCAATAGCACATCCTATGTCATAGGATAAATGAGTGTCGAATAGGCCGGTTTGATCACATATCCATCTAGTTGGAGAAGATAACTCTCTACAGTAATCTTCGTGCCCAACTCATGTGTCTGCTGTATCCATGTGATCTTGGTATCTAGCCGAATCAAATCTTGACGTATGAGTAGTGATCTCAGTCTATGTGAGAGATAGGGAGGGTGCATCCAACGAGTATTGGAACAGAGGCAATCTATCCATGCTGAAGCCATGCAACTGAAACCATGATGTCATCTGCCCATACCAGCATGTTGTCCCCCTGTAGCCCTAGCTGTCGAGACGACTCAAGGGCTAGCCGAGCATATCTATCTCTTGGGGCCATAAATTATGCATGAAAGATACTGCTCTAGTACGGGCCTCCACCATGAGAGGGGGGGCAGCTAGCTCGGATCGAATAATCTCATGTGGCACTAACGCCTTAGCCCGAAACAGCCGAGAGATCATAGAGACTAGAGGCCTCTCCATACATCTCCATCCATCAATGTTACCAGATTTGCCATGGTGATCCACTGAGGGTCCCCAAACTGAACCCCATGCATCATAGTTGAAGCCACTAGAGTGTCAAAGAGCCACAGCTTTGTTCGAGGTTCCTGAAATTGAACCTGCGAACACATCTTCAGACTACTCCAAGATAGGTGTACGCATCTGTACACTCCGTCATCTCCTAGCCATATGTAAAAATGGGTGCTGACCTCCATACCCACTGTAGTGTGGTGTTAAACACCATAACCTTTGTTTTACCCAAGTTAACAGACAATCCACTATCGTGGCAAATGTGTACAAAGTATCTAAATGATGCCGCATCCCCTCCGGGGAGTCAGAAATCAACACAATATCATCAGCATATAACAATAGTGGGATCCATGTCCCTGCCAACTATGCTCCTCTATCTCCATCCCTCTCAATGTAGTCAGCAACCTCATCCACATACATTCCAAATAGTTAGGAGATAACGACAGCCCTATTTCACCCCAATAGTGGATTGAACCAAATCAGAAATCCCCTTTAGAGTGCGTATGTCACGTCGTGGGAAATGTGTACAAAGCATCTAAATGACGCCGCATCCCCTCCGGAGAGTCAGAAATCAACACAATATCATCAGCATATAACAATAGTGGGATCCATGTCCCTGCCAACTGTGCTCCTCTATCTCCATCCCTCTCAATGTGGTCAGCAACCTCATCCACATACATGCCAAATAGTGTAGGAGATACCGACGGCCTTGTTTCACACCAGTAGTGGAGTGAACCAAATCAGAAATCCCCTCTGTAGTGCGTATGTCACGTGCACATCTAACCCTATTTGCATGTGGACAAGCTACTTCAGGTCCAGGATTCAGGTCAACTTAGAAAGTGTTCTCTCACCTTTGTGAGCCTGTGCGCAAGCCGTGCATGTCCAAGCACTTGGAGCAGTTGGATACCCTATGGTTGCGCATAGCATGATCATCAGCATGACAGTCGGTACCCATCATGAGCATTTTACAGTGCACAGAACCCGTTTTCGCTATTTTATCCATTTTTTAATAAGTGACCTTGTTGGGAAACTGGGTAGGGCAAATTTGCTAAGCTCTATAAAAGAAACCTAGCGCTAGCACTTTTTGGCGGAAGAGGCAGCAGAAGTTCCTACACTTGCAGTGCACCTTCTCAGCAAGACCGGCAGAACTCCCTAGCGTTTTCAGCCATCAAGACCAAATTGGCGTTTGTGGAGTTCCCAAATCAGCCAGCGTTTTCAGACTTCATAGCAAGCGTTTCCAGATTGTAGATCAGCATAATGTTTTTGCTACAGTCTCCTAGCATTTCCAGTTTGCAGCACTACCTAGCGTTTTGCAGTTTCTCGCGAGAATTCAGCCCAAGCACTTCAGCGTTTTCTGTTTTCAGCACAAGATCATCCCCAAACCTCCCAGTTCTCACCTACCCGCAGCAGATTGTCGGTGCACTGTCGTCGCATCGTTGCCATCGCCGTCCTCGCCGTCCTCGCCGACACAGTGTCAGATTTCAGCCCCTAGCATTTTCAGATTTCAGCCCGTCTCGTCTTCATGATCATCGTCGTTGACATCATCGGCAAGTCCATTGCATCTAGACTATTGTACCAGATTTGTGCAATCAATAGCATAGACCTCTCTCGCCATAGAGAGTGGGGCCCTTGGAGGAGGGTTTGACAATTGTTTGGTGTCGTATTCTTCTCTCTCTCTCTCTCTCAGCACCTTCATTCACAGTGTCATTCACTTTGTTTGTGATCATTTGCACTTTCACTAAAGGAACGGAAGGCTCTCCCTTTTGTAAGTTAAAGGAACCCTTGAGCACAGTTCGGAGCACTTATCTTGAGCAAAGTTCAACATTCACTTCCGCTGCGCCTTATCAGAGCTTTGACAATGTTCTGTATCACTCAAGGAAAGAACCACAAGAATTTTTTTTGCTTGTTGCGGTCGCACGTAACCCAAGTCCACTTGGGCGTGTCGATTCCTAATCGTGTTTTTGAAGAGTGACAGGAAACCAAAGAAAGAAGGGCTTGTCTCGCCTCCCCTCGTTACTCTTTTCACTCATTGAGAGCGGACCGTGCACTTAGGGACGGCCAATCGATGTGAGGTGGGAAAAAGCACCTTGGTGTGAGTGCAAGGCCGCCAAGGGGTGCGCCCGCAGGGAAGAGTCCAGTTGGGGTAAGAGAAAAACCTTCTCTAATACAGATTGCAAGCTAAAGAAGAACCTCAAGAACCTCAAGAACTCAAGAACCTCAAGGACTCAAGAACCTCAAGAACCCAAGAACCACAAGAACCCAAGTCAATCGTGGACTTAAGTACCCAAGATCTCAGTGTATGGTCATCACCCGAAGCGAAATGGATACTTTACATGGAGGTGATGAGCATGGAGGTGGCGAAGAAGAATTTTCCCCACCTGGAGGTTTTTCTGGCCTTCCTCCCTCCCCATATACGCCAAGGGTTGGACCAAATCGTATGGAGGGTTTGGACAAGACGATGATCGACATGATGTTACAACAAGAAGCGCAACGCGTTGCCTTGGATTGCGAGCGCGAAGAAATAAAGGCAGCCTTGGATCACGAGCATGAGCAAGCGCGCTTGGCGGTCGAGGAAAGAAAGGCAATCTTGGATCGCGAGCGCGAAGAAAGAAAGGCAGAATTGGATCGTGAGCGCGAAGAAAGAAAGGCAAAATTGGATCGGGAGTGCGAAGAAAGACGGTTAGCCTTGGAGCGTGAGCGCGAGCAAGCGCGCTTGGCGGTCGAAGACAAACGAGTGGCCTTGGAGTTAGAGCGTGAGGTGCAAAGAGACCAACGCATGCAAGAGCTGGTCCTACAGGTACTCACCTCGAAGCCCGAGACGGCAAAGATGTTGGTAGTTCATCAAGTAGCACAAGCAGAGATTCGGACTCTAACAACCCTGTCATTGAGAAATTGACATTCAGTAAGTATGACGGTAAGATAGATGCTAGTGTTATTCATTCTTGGTTGCATCAATATAATGCTTACTTTGCGAGAACTAAGAAGACAGGAAATAGCAAGGTTTTGACGGCAGCCATGTACCTTGCCGGTGATGCCATTAATTGGTACCACGCATGGCAAGAGGCACAGTTGATCGCGCACCTAGAGGAAGTTGAAGAAGGCGTGCCCTTTTCCTTCAATTGGGTCGACTTCCAAGACAAGCTCAAGGCGCGGTTTATGCCACCCCATTACCTAGCATTGAAGGACGAATGGCGCAGTCTTAAGCAAAATGGTATGCCGGTTATGTCTTTCTCTAATCGTGTTTTGCAGCTCGGCATCCAATTACGCAAATCGGATGATGAGTGCAAAGAGGCATCCCTTTATGGATTGGACGAGTATATCAAGTATGATGTCGAAGTACTCGATCCAATAGATCTCAACAAGGCGGTAGCGATCGCTCTCGCACAGGAGATGAAGCACAACAATGGAAAGCCTAAGGAGAACAAGTCTTGTCACAGTCTCTCTCAGACTTCTCAGAACCCACAGAACGGTAAGAATGGTAAGAGCGGTTACTCTTCTAGCCAATCTTCCACCGGTCTTTTGGAAAAGAACACTCAAAATGAATCTAAGGGTAAAGCTAACACACTTGCTAAACCTAAGCTCACCCTAGATGAAAAAATTATACAAGGAATCATAGGAGGATACATAACGGTAGAAGAACAAATCATTTATTCTAAGGAAGGTCGATGTTATCACTGTCACGTCAAGGGTCATATAAATAGAACATGTCCTAAGATTGAATTTAATGAATCTAAAGAACCTCAAGAACCCACATCCTCTGTTAATGCCATAAATGAGCACACTAGTGTGTCCCAAGTTTCTCATGATCCTCTTATTAATGAGTCTCTCATGAAGTGTTATGGTCATGTGAAAGGTCAACACATGGTGGTCTTGTTTGATTCAGGCAGTATGCATGATGTGATTGGTGACTCTCTTGTCGAAAGAGCCCGCTTGGAGGTTCACAAGACATCTCCTCTCGAGGTATCGAGCTTCGCTCCTGGTATGGACTCTCTCATTACACGAGAGTGCCTTGATGTGTTATTCACTGTTCAACAAGCATCCTTTCGCATAAAATTTGTAGCGTCTCCTCTTTCAAGATGTGATATGATTTTGGGCATTAGATGGTTTCGTGAGTATAACCCTCTCATTGATTGAGCGGACAATACTCTCACTTTTAATGCCAAAAGTGACTCTCCCATTGTCATTCGTGGAGAGGCAGTTGTTCATTCTTTACCTCTCATTTCTAATGTGCAGGCGAAGCTTGAAAAGAAACAGGAGGAGAGTCTCTCAGTCTTTTCTTCTTCAAAGCACGACACACATGTTTTGCATGATAGAGATGTGATTGTTCACAAGGATGATGGTTTAGCTGATGATTTGTCTACTGAAGCTAACCTCATTGCAGATACGATCAATCATGACGAACCGATATTGGCTCTCGAGTCGAGGTCCAAAGAAATCCCTCAAGAAGTATTGTGTGTTCGCATGATTAGTCAGCACTCGTGACGGTTTCTTGTATTGATGTCGAGTGATGTCCTGTGATGTGATTGTCGTCTTTGTACAAGTGCTAGATGTGTCGTGTCTAGTGTGTCGGTACTACTATTCATTATCTACTAAGACAGTTTATGGCCTCTGTCTGTTTTGCAGGCGTAATCGAGGGCGATTACAATTCTTTCAAGAGGGGTATATCACAAATTAATGACGTAGTAGTGCAACCCGGACAGCAAAGCGATGATGTGGCAAATTGTACAGACGCCCGGAAAATACGCAGATTGGCTGACATGGCAGTGTACGGATTTTCTACGTTTTATGCTGACTGCTGACGTAGCTTGCTTATACGGATTTCCGCAATCAACGTTGAGTGCTTTTTATTGCAGAGTTTTAACTAAGTAGCTTTTGGAGCCTAATTGTTTTTTATTTACTTCTTTTGGAGGCTATGCTTTTGGCATCCCTTTGTAACCTTTATAAGTGACCCAAGGGGCTCACTTCTGAGAGTATCTGGACGCAGAGTCTGAGAGCGAGCACGCGCGGGAGTTGTACTTTGCTCAAGATTAATATAAAAGGAAATACCGAAAGGGGCGCCAGTCTTTGGGGCCAATACCTTTGGGCACGGAACTCCGTTGGGCCGTGTCGACTCTCTGTCACGTGCACATCTAACCCTATGTGCATGTGGACAAGCTACTTCATGTCTAGGGTTCAAGTCAGCTTAGGAAGTGTTTTGGCACCTTTGTGAGCCTGTGCACAGGCCGTTCATGTCCAGGCACTTAGAGTAGTTGCATTTCCTCTGGTTGCACACATCACGATTATCAGATTACAGTCAGTACCCATTAGGGGCATTTTACAGTGCATAGAACCCATTTTCCCTATTTTTAGCCATTTTTCACTTATTATTAATAAGTGGCTTTGTTGGGAAACTAGGTAGGGCAAATTGGCTAAGCAGATATATAACAAAAGCTAGAGCTAGCACGTTCGGGTAGAAGAGGCAGTAGAGACCCAGTGTCTGACAGTGCACCGTCTCAGCAAGATCCTCGGCAAGACAACCTAGCGTTTTTCAGCCAACAAGACCACCTAGCATTTTTTACAGCAGATGGCCCTAGTGTTTTCTGCAGCAACTTAGCTAGCGTTTTCATCAAAATCAGCCCCAACGTTTTGCAGATTGCAGATCAGCCTGGCATTAGCAATTTCCAGCAGATCAATAATTAGACCAGCGTTTTCCAACAATCTGCATCAGCGTTCTTGGACAGCCTGCATCAGTGTTTTTGGACAGCCTGCATCAGCGTTTTCACCAGCGTTTTCAGCAGATAAGAGCAGCCAGATACTTCAGCGTTTTACACAGCTTTAAACCAGTGTTTTCTAGTATGATGAACCAGCGTTTTCAGCAGACTTAAAACAGCGTTTTCAGCAGGCTTATCTAGCGTTTTTCTACCAGAAGACTCCAGCGTTTCCAGCCCAGAGAGAGCATCATTTGCAGCCCTGAATTTAGCATTTTCAGCCAGCCGTCGTCCTCGTCGTCACCGCCCTCGTCTCCGACTTATATCCTCATTTCATCATAGCATGAAGTACTTGCATCAGCACCTTGTATCAGATTTGTGCAATCAATAGCCTAGAATTCTCTCGCCATTGAGAGAAGGGCCCTTGGAGGAGGGTTTGACAATTTTTCTGGTGTTGTATTCTTCTCTCTCTATCTCTCAGTCTCAGTACCTTCATTCACAATGTTATCCACTTTGTTTGTGATCATTTGCACTCTCTCACTAAAGAAAGGGAAGGCTCTCCCTTCCATAAGTAAAAGGAACCCTTGTGCACAGTTCGGAGCACTCATCTTGAACAAAGTTCAACATTCACTTCCGCTACACCTTACACACTCTCTCCATTAAAGTTCAGTGATTATGAAGTTTCTGTTCGTGTGTTGCTATTGATTTCTCGCTTGGAGTGTCCAATGTCAAAGAGTGAAGTATGACATGCACAAAGTGACACGACTCCTAGAGCCTTTACCAATTCCAGATCGACCATAGGAGAGTAAACGATGATTTTATCTTTGATCTTCCCAAGCTTAAGAGAGGGCATGATGACATTTGGACTATGGTGGATAGATTCAGCAAATAGGCTCATTTTGTACCAGTGAAGGCTGACCAATTGCCAAAGCTGTTTGTTTTGCACATCTTTCAGTTTCGTGGGATGCGATAGAGACCCCAAGTTTACCTGTTTGTTTTGGAGAGCAGTGTGTGAGAATGCTGGTATTGCACATAAATTCTTGTTGTCTTTTCATTCATAGATCGGTGGACAATCTGAGATAACCGAATTAGTGGTTTTAGACTCATTCAAGGGATAGATCTTTGAAAACAAGTCTCAGTGGGAGATGTATTTACCATTGTTGGAGTTGTTGGGCTAGCCTTAGCTTACACTCCTGATGAGAACACTCCCTAAAAGCAAAGCATGCACCATAAAAGTGCATAGTCACATTTTCCCTATGGAACCTGCAAAGCCTCACACATGCAATTCATCCCCAAAAACGCATGCTACACACTTGATGGCCACACTCCACTTGTGGTAGCTCACACTACCCTTGCCATTTCCACTTGTGGTGCATATCCATTCAATCATTGATTGCACTTCTCTACATTGAGCCTATATATGGCCAATACCCAAAGCTTGTAACTCTGTCTCTAATTTTAATCAATTAAGCAAGCTATTTTCATTCTGCATTGTGTATTGAGCTCACTCTCTAGTCTACTCCTAATTATCCATTGGCTATGGTGCAACCATGAATGCCTCATTGATATATCCACCATAAACTTTACATGTGGTATCAGAGCTTGCAAGTAAATTCTTTTTTTTCCGAGAAAAAGATCCTTCTATTAGTTAATGAAACTGCCCATAGGGCTACAACCTCCTCTACAAGAGAGGACCACAACAATCATGATGGGAAGACTCTCCCAATGAAAAAACAACATATGTACAATGAGGCTAGATCAAGGGATGGGAGGAGGGAAGAGCCACATAGATGGACGGTAGTGCCATCGGAGCACACCCTAGACCATGGTGAAAAATGTCCCAGGACGCTAAAGTCGAAGGAAAGCCTCTCTGCGCTCCCGCATGCGGTCGGAACTGCCCTGGAGTCTCTAGAACTGTCCTCTGAGAGTATGAACCAGCTCAAGCCAAAGATCCCGAACAGTCCAAAGATCCCGAACAGTCGCTGCCTGTGGTACAGGGCGAGCCTCGAAGATGCGGAAGCAACGGGCCCGCCAGATGAACCAGAGTATAAGGCCACTGATGAGCTCCCAACACACCTCTCTCTCACTGCACCACTCCTGTGGAGTAAGCTCTGTGGTAGGCTGGAGTGTAGGTCGCCCCCCCATGCATCACTATCATCCTGCTAGTGGATGATAGCTGTGGACCAAGCAGCTGCCCCCCAAGTGTACTGCCGAGCCATGGAAAGAGCGGGCATCAGCCGAAGAACACGAAGCCACACCTGCTGTGCCAAGGGACAGTCCCAAAGACAGTGACGCTAACTCTCCACAAGATGGTCACAAGCTGTGCATGCGGACGAGAGGCCACTATGCACCAGCCAGCTCCCAACTGTTGTAGCTCTGTGTGCGACCAGCCATTGAAACAAAGTGACTCGCCTCGGTAGTCTGGAATCCCACAACCTCTCCCAAAAAGTTGCCAAGAATTGAACTGTGAGACCCTCCTCCTGCCAATGAGGTGCTGTAGCAGGGCGAGCCTCTCTCTGTGCTGCCAGTATGTGACGTTCCAGTCGAACAGTGTAATGAAAGAAAGGGACACCTGGGTGACCTGCAAAAGAGAAGGGGTCCCTCCAAAGCCACTCTCCAGGATCCCATTGTACTTGTGCCAGTGGACAGCACTCCCAAGCCCACAGTCTCTAGTGTCAAGTCGTAAGAGCAGCTGGGTCGAGATCGATGACACAAGTCCTCCCACAGATTCCCACCACTCGAATCCTCTGAAAACAGCACTCTGCCACCTGCGGGGCCTTTACTGAAACTCGTTGTAAGCGTCCCTCACCCTGTAGCTCGAAAAACAGGGAGGGAACAGTCTCTGAGCAAGCCCGAACAGAGATGAGAACCTCCAATCGCGTGAAGGCTCCCATCCATCTGGGCGCTGCTGACTCGAGAGGCGTGAGCCACTCAGCTGGTACTGCCTCTGAGATGTCTTGGCACATGCTCTGCACCCCTCTCATGCCTTGTAGCTGAAAGCCCTGTAGCTCCTCTGACAGAGCTTGCAAGTAATTAGTATCTCCTAATTACATTCGTTAGATCCCTTCTTTCTCTTAGCACTAAATTCATTTATCACTCTTTTTAGGATTAGATTAGTGTAAGTAATTCAATTTTAATTATCTTTGCCGTTGGATTTGAGCAAATCTATATATTCACTACCCTAACCAATGTTTAGGGATAATTAGATTGAAACTTAGATCGTGTGTTAATTCTTGCTTGATTGCATTGGATATTTGCTGCATTGGTGACCTTCCATAGTACTTCCCTTGCAAAATTAGTCATATACATGCACCTGCTTGACAAACCCTTCTCAAGAGCTTTTTAATGAGCCAACGTATGCAAAATTTGAAACAAGCCTTGATGCTTAACTCTTGAATTTTGTTGGGTTAGATTGAAGCTTGAAGAATACTAATCAATGCTAATTTTCATTTTGTGTGTCTGCGTGCAAGCGCCCGTCCAGTCACTTGAATGTGTATAGCTTAGAAGCCAAGGAACTCGTAAGAATTCTATTTTTTTTATGCCGCTTGAAAAGTTGCCAATGGTGGGACCTTTCCTTTTCTAGAGCCCAAAGCTTTTTATTAGAATGGAGGTCTTTTCTGTCATCTTTGTCATTTCTTGCTCTCTTTCTTCACGCGTTGCCTGACAGGTCGATGACATCTCCACCTACACTGAACCACTTGCATTGCCCATTTTCTTTCGAATCTGTCCATGTGCTAATTCACCGCACACAAGTGACACAATCCATTGGCGTTGCCAAGCCTTGCTCATCTTCAAACTTCATTGCTGCTTGCTGTCACAAACTGGTGACGTGGCTGCCCGGTACACACACACACCCGCCTTGCCTAAATGATGACGTGGCAACTTGTATACGGAAAAGTTGACGTGGCACTGGCTATACGGATCCGCAAATTCCGGTGCGTTTTGCGGCAGCTGACGCAGCTTTTGGACCTGCTTTTACCTACGCAATTTAGCAAGGGGGAGAGAACTTTATTAAACTACTTTATTTTTACTCAATAAGGCTTGAGAGTGAAAGCTTTTGATTTTGAAGCTTTTGGGGCTCTACTTTTGGCATCCCTTGTAAAACTCATAAATTAGTGGCTTGGGCTCCCACTTCTCAAAGCATCTGGATGCTGAAGGGTTTGAAGCTTATGGTGGGTGCCACCTTGAGGAAGACATGGCGAGCTTGATCAGCGTGCAGAAGAACGAGGAAGGAGAGAGAGATTCGACACAGCAAGGAAGCAAAAGACACGCTATGCTATATTTGCTTGTATTAGTTTATTGAAGCCGTTACATATATAATTGTAGCCATGCAAACTCGGAATTTAACTGCATGCTTCAAGGGGTAATTCCCACGGGTTAGACGACCGATCACCAGGGCTTGAAACCCCAACAAACCCCCCCCCCCCCCCAAAGCCCAAACCAGTGACAATGGACTCGAGATAGACCGTGGCAGAGTTCAATCACCTGAAACTATGAGTAGAAGCCCCCCCCTTGACAATAACATAGGTGTGTGTGTGCACTTCTCTCAAACAACCATCAGTGTGACACAAACCAGAACTCGACCAAACAAAAAAGGGTGGTCTTACCACTTTTGTTTGTGGCAGTTTCTATAACCTTGTACGAAATTTTGGCATGACTGACAACAACTAAGGTAAAAGAGCCTTTGACTGAAAAATATATCATTGTGTTGACAACATAACAATAACAAATCTAGGACACTACACAAGAATGAATTTGTATACCATGTTCTGGAAGAAAGTCTTCGTGCATGACAACTGGTACTTCATGGCTGTCACGTGACACATCCCAACCCTATGTGTCCGTGGACAAGCTACACCATAGCAGGGTTCAATCAGTTCAGTCAGTTTAGATTAGCAGTGATCTGGCACTTTTGTGAGTCTATTTGTAGACCGTGCATGCCCAGTCACTTAGCATAGATGCATATCCTCCGGTTGCACACAGCATGATCATCGGAATTCCCATCAGAATCCATTAGCTTCAGTCAAGGGAATTTTCCAGTGCATTTAGCCTATTTTCCTATTTTTTGTTATTTTCACTTATTATTTTTAAGTGACTTTCCAACAAAAGTAGGTAGGGCAATTTTGCTAAGTTAATATATAAGCAAACCCAAGTTAGCACTTTCTAGAGAAGAGGCAGTAGGAGCTTCTCGCTCAACAGGCAACTTCTCAGTAGTACCCCCCCTCATGACCCTCTAGCGTTTTTGCATCCTCACCCCATCATTGGCGCTCCCTTCCACAGCAGGCTATCGCCATCAACAGCAGCACCCTAGCGTTTGCAGATCCCTGTGATCGCCAGCATATTCCTCAACATTGCTAGCGTTTTTCCACATCAGCCCGTCAACGTTTTTGAGTTGCAGATTCAGATCAGCCTAGCGTTTTTGGCTAGCAGTAGGACTCATCAGCGTTGTCAATTTCAGCCCCTTACCGCATCAGAACCACAGTGTTTTCAGCCTATGACACAGTAGCAGATCAGCCCCCAAGTTGGTTGCAGATGTTTCCCCATTTTCAGCCATAAAAACGCAGCCAAAACAGTCATTTTCAGCCACCGAAACAGTTCCGAAATTCAGCGATTAGAAGATCTCAGATTTCAGCCATCAAGTTGTCGTCGTCATCACTGTCGTCGTCATCGGCATAGTCCAAGTTGCATCAGTCCATTGCATACGCATTGTACACCTTTGTGCAATCAAAGTAGACCACTCTCGCCGACGAGAGTGGGGCCTTCGGAGGAGGGTTTTACAACCTCTCGAGCGTCGTATCTCTTCTCTCTCCTTCTCTCAGTCTCATTCACTTGCACACACAATATCCACTCACTTTGTTCGTGATCATAGCACTCTCCATAAGACGGAAGGCTCTCTCCTTCCCTAAGAACCAAAAGGAACCTTGAGCAATAAAGATCACTAATCTTGAGAAAATACAACATTCATTCCGCTGCACCTTACATTGGTATCAGAGCTTTGGAAGTGTTCTGCATTACTCAAGGAAAGAACCCCAAGAACCACAATAATTTTTTTGCTTGTTGCAATTGCACGAACCCAAGTTTACTTGGGCGTGGCGATTCCTAATCGTGTTTTGTTGAAGAGTGACGGGAATCCCAAGAAAGAAGGGCTTGTCCAACCTCACCTTGTGTCTCTTTTCACTCATTGAGAGCGGACTGTGCACTTAGCGGCCGGCCAATCGACGTGAGGTGGGAAAAAGCAACCTTGGTGTGAGCGTAAGGCCGCCAAGGGGTGCGCCCGCAGAAAGGAGTAGAACTCGGGTGAAGAGAAGATCCTTCTCCAACGCGATTTGCAAGCGAAAGAAAACCTCAAGAACCCCAAGAACCCAAGACCCTAAAGACTCAAGAACCTCAAGAACCCAAGATTCTCACGAATCAAGGACTTCAAGAACCTCAAGACCCTCAAGAACCCAAGTTCCTCGCGAGCTTAAACCCCAAGATCATAGTGCATGGTTGTCACCCGAAGCGGAATACTTCGCATACAGGTGATGAGCATGAGAGAGGCGACGAAGACTCGCCCCCACCCGGAGATGATTTCTTCAGCCCTCCCCCTTCGCCATCTACGCCACCAAGTGCACCAGACCCTATGGAGGCAATGGTCAAGCAGATGATGGCCATGATGGATAGACAGGAAGACAAGCGCCTTGCTTTAGAACGCGAGCGCCTTGCTCAGGACCGTGAGCGTGACGAAAGATCCCGTGAGCGCGACGAAAGAAACGCAAGATTTGCCGCACAACAAGAAGAAAAATCGACTTGCTCTCGAACGCGAGCGCGATGAACAAAATGAACGCAAAGCAGAAAGGGACGCCGAGCGAGAAGCTCAAAGGGAGATTCGCAATCAAGAATTTATTTCCCAATTGCTAGCCTCGAAGACCGAACCACCCAAAGATCGTTGGAGTTTGTTAAGTGGCGCAAGCCACGACGCGGATTCAAACCATCCAGTTACAGAAAAGTTGACTTTCAGTAAGTATGACGGTAAGATGGATGTTACAGTTATTCATTCTTGGTTGCATCAATTTAATGCTTATTTTGCGACAACTAAGAAGACGGGAAATAGCAAAGTTTTGACGGCAGCTATGTACCTTGCCGGTGATGCCATCAATTGGTACCACGCATGGCAAGAGGCACAGCTAGCCGCGCATCTAGAGGCAGCCGACGATTTCACGCCCCTCTCCTTTAGTTGGGCTGATTTCCAAGACAAGCTCAAGGCGCGGTTTATGCCACGTCAGTACCTCGCATGATTGAAGGACGATTGGCACGCTCTCAAGCAAAATGGTATGCCGGTTATATCTTTTTCTAATCGTGTTTTGCAGCTAGGTATCCAATTACGCATGTTGGATGATGAGCGCAAAGAGGCTTTTCTCTTTGGATTGGACGAGTATATCAAGTACGATGTCGAGGTATTCGATCCAATTGATCTCAGCAACGCGGTAACGATTGCTCTCGCACAGGAGATGAAGCACAATAAGGGAAAGCCTAAGGAGAACAAGACTTTCACAAGTACCTCGCAGACTTCTCAGAACCCTCAGAACGGTAAGAATGATAACTCTTCTAACCAATCTTTCAACAGTATCTCATTAAAGAATTCTTCCAATGAATCTAAGGGTAAGGCTAACACAACTGCTAAACCTAAGCTTACTCCAGATGAAAAGGTAGCCCAAGGAATTGTAGGAGGATACATCACTTCGGAAGAACAAAGCACTTATTCTAAGGAAGGTCGTTGTTTTCATTGTCACATTAAGGGTCACATAAAACGAACATGTCCTAAGCTTGAATCGAATGAATCTAAAGAACCCACAGCACCCACTACATCTGTCAATGCAATGAATGATAACACGATTGTGCCCAAAGTTTCTCAGGACCCTCCCATTGATGATTCTCTCATTAAATGTTATGGTCACACGTCGGGGCACCATTTTGTCATATTGTTTGACCCAGGTAGTATGCATGATGTGATCAGTTTCTCTCTTGTTGAGAGAGCCCGCCTCGAAGTTAGTCCGAGATCTCCTATCGAGGTCTCTGGCTTTCGTCCCGGTATGGACGCTCTCATCACGAAGGAGTGCCTTGATGTGTTGTTTGCAATTCAACAGACTGCCTTCACTAGACGATTTGTTGTTTCTCCTCTCTCAGGATGTGATATGATTTTGGGCATTCGATGGTTTCGTGATAATGATGCTCTCATGAAATTTGCGACTAACACTATAACTCTTAATGCCGACAGTGATTCTCCTATTGTCATTCATGGAGAGGACATTGCTCCTTCTCCATCTCTCATTGCTAATATGCAGGACAAGATTGAAAGGATTCGGGATAAGGAGATTCTCTCAATCTCTTTTTCTCCACAGTGTGACACACAGGATTTGAATGATTTGCATGATCATTTGGATGAAAAAGACGAGCATGATGATTTGAAGGATAATGATTTGCATGATGATTTGGATAACAATGACAAGCATGATGATTTGCATGATCAAGATGTGATTTCTCACAAGCATGATGAGCTGCATGAAGATGATGTGATTGTTCACAAGGATGACGTGTTAGTGGATGCTTTTTCTAGCGAAGCTAACCTCCTTGTAGAATCGAGCAGTCACGAAGATCTGATCTTGGCTTTCGAGTCGAGGTCCAAAGAACCCCCACAGGACGATTCGATCATTCAAGACGAACCGATCTTGGCTCTCGAGCCTTGGTCCAAAGAACCATCACAGGAAGTACTATGTGTTCGCATGATTGATACCAGAGTTACCGGGGAACGCCCCCTAGCCCCCGTTTCGGCGTTTCGGGGGGCAGTTCCCTTCTCCAACGTTCCGAAACGTCCCGAAACGTTTCGGAACGCCCCCGGAACGGCCAACGGCTACAAACAAATTTGGCAAAAATTGAAAAATTGAAGTAAATGTTTGGGCTTCTTTTTGAAGTGTGCAAGGCCTCAAGGACTCATAAAATGCATCCCCCTCCCCCTTTCTCTCCACAAGCTAATCCTCAAGACTCAAGCTCTCTCCCTCTCACTCTCAAGATCTCTCCCTCTCAAGACTCACTCTCTCAAGGCTCAAGGCTTCACGCCTTCAAGCTCTCTTCCTCTCCCTCCCACTCTCTCTCTCTCTCTCTCTCTCTCTCTCTCTCTCTCTCTCTCTCTCTCTCTCTCTCTCATCATCATCATCATCTAGTCATAGCAAGGTTGAATGGTCTTCAAAACGAGTTTTTTGTGAGTATTACAATCAAAGCACTCTAATACTCCTTGTATTTAAACACAAGGAGCTAAAAAATGCACTATTTGGGTGTTTTTTATACCTCCCGTTCCGCGCCGTTCCCGTTCCGGACCACTAGCTGTTCCCCCGTTCCGCAGGGATCCCGTCACCGTTCCCGTTCCGCGTTCCGGGTAACTATGATTGATACGTACACATTGTTCGAGTGTTTTATTCGTGACGGTTTCCTGTATTTTAGTCAACATCGTTATGTGATTCCATTTCCTAGGCATGACATATTGTCTGTTGAGCACGTTTCTCTCATGGATGAGCACGAATGTATGCGGATTGTTCATGAAAAGCTGAAAAGTTTGTATGTCAGGAAGTCACATTCCATGTCTCTTTCTTGGCATGACACAGTTTCCGAAAGATCACATGATAGTATGAGCACCAAGCATGGGCATTTCCATTGTGATTTGCCACAGTTGATTGATTTCGATCAAACAGAAAATATTCGACCTCATTGTTTGCATGTGTTTTGATGAACGGGTTGTCACTCCGTCTCTATGTTCATCTACATTGCATACACAGTCTTTAGAGAAGACAAGATTTTTTTCCTTCACTTTACATGGAATGGGTATGTTCATCGTTTTGTGTTGGAGATGGTTTCAGGAATTTTCAGCCATGGAGATTCTTGAAACGAAAGAAGCAGATCTCTAGACGAAGTTGAAGCATCGAAGGAGTCAAGGACGACTTTGTCGCTTTTGACGCGGCCCAAAGAAGCAAGCGTTGTAGATCTTTATGAAGTTCAAGTACCACACGACCCACACATCAGAGTGGGCCGGCGAAGAGTCCCTTCCAGGATTCCGGATGCTATTGGCGATCTCCCTCGACGCCATACAATTCGGTACCAGTACCTCACTTTGAAAAGGAGGGGATGTCACGTGACACATCCCAACCCTATGTGTCCGTGGACAAGCTACACCACAGCAGGGTTCAGTCAGTTCAGATTAGCAGTGATCTGGTACTTTTGTGAGTCTATTCGTAGACCGTGCATGCCCAGTCACTTCATATCCTCCGGTTGCACACATCATGATCATCGGAATTCCCATCAGAATCCATTAGCTTCAGTCAAGGGAATTTTCCAGTGCATTTAGCCTATTTTCCTATTTTTGGTTATTTTCACTTATTATTTTTAAGTGACTTTCCAACAAAAGTAGGTAGGGCAATTTTGCTAAGTTAATATATAAGCAAACCCAAGTTAGCACTTCCTGGAGAAGAGGCAGCAGGAGCTTCCCGCTCAACAGGCAACTTATCAGTAGTACCCCCCCTCATGACCCTCTAGCGTTTTTGCATCCTCACCCCATCATTGGCGCTCCCTTCCACAGCAGGCTATCGCCATCAATAGCAGCACCCTAGCGTTTGCAGATCCCTGTGATTGCCAGCAGATTCCTCAGCATTGCTAGCGTTTTTCCACATCAGCCCATCAGCGTTTTTGAGTTGCAGATTCAGATCAGCCTAGCGTTTTTGGCTAGCAGCAGGACTCATCAGCGTTTTCAATTTCAGCCCCTTACCGCATCAGAACCACAGTGTTTTCAGCCTATGACACAGTAGCAGATCAGCCCCCAAGTTGGTTGCAGATGTTCCCTCATTTTCAGCCATAAAAACGCAGCCAAAACAGTCATTTTCAGCCACCGAAACAGTTTCGAAATTCAGCAATTAGAAGATCTCAGATTTCAGCCATCAAGTCGTCGTCGTCATCACCGTCGTTGTCGTCATCGGCATAGCCCAAGTTGCATCAGTCCATTGCATACGCATTGTACACCTTTGTGCAATCAAAGTAGACCACTCTCGCTGACGAGAGTGGGGCCTTCGGAGGAGGGTTTTACAACCTCTCGGGCGTCGTATCTCTTCTCTCTCCTTCTCTCAGTCTCATTCACTTGCACGCACAATATCCACTCACTTTGTTCGTGATCATAGCACTCTCCATAAGACGGAAGGCTCTCTCCTTCCCTAAGAACTAAAAGGAACCTTGAGCAATAAAGATCACTAATCTTGAGAAAATACAACATTCATTCCGCTGCACCTTACAATGGCTCCAAAATATCCTCTTCTTCATGTCTCTCGAGCACAACTCATATGTAAACCATTGAATTGCTAGAAGAACCTTCATCACATATATGGTATGTTGTTTGTGCCAATTTTTGAAGTTCTGTCGGATATTTAGAATCCCCAATTCTCCTTTACATCGATGCCATAGCAAATTTTTGAGATATCATAGGTAATTGGCAGCACTTGCGAGGTGGTATACATAAGCATCTTGAGATGCTGTGGAAATTTCCAAAGAAAAGGTCCTCTATTGCTTGCCTTTTGAGATGCTGAAAAACTGTGAACTTTCGTATCTAAGGGCATTTTGATATGCTATTGTTGATAGACCTTTGTTTGGCTTGACCACTTTGAGCTTTTTGGGATGCTCAAAAAATTGCACACAAACTACCTCTACAGAAGACAACGTTTTGAAAAGCTTGAAAAACTGCGCAAAAAACCTTCAATGCCTTTTGATATGCTATGCTTTGTTGGGCTTCTCCACTGCAGCGTTTTGAGAAGTTGCAGTCCACAAGCTTATTCACCGGAACCTTCACACCTTGTCAAGGGGCAGCGTTTTGAGATGCTACTTGGAGCGCCCTGTCTGTCTGCGCCTATTCCTTGCTGCCCACAGCGTCTTGAGAGGCTACAAGTGCCCTGCCTTGCCAGCGCCAAGAGCTCTTCTAGCCCGCCTAGGACTTGCTTGAGAGCTCTGATACCATCTGAAGGGTTTGAAGCTTATGGTGGGTGCCACCTTGAGGAAGACATGGCGAGTTGGATCGGCGTGCAGAAGAACGAGGGAGGAGAGAGAGATTCGACACAGCAAGGAAACAAAAGACATGCTATGCTATATTTGCTTGTATTAGTTTATTGAAGCCGTTACATATATGATTGTAGCCATGCAAACTTACCCATGCAAATTGGGAATTTAACTGCATGCTTCAAGAGGTAATTCCCACGGGTTAGATGACCAATCACCAGGGCTTGAAACCCCAATAGACGCAGAGTTTGAGAGTGAACCCAACCACTCCCGTGTACTTTGTGCAACATATTAAAAGGGGCGCCAGACTTTGGGCCCAATATCTCTAGGCACGGAACTCCGCCGGGCCGTGCCGAATCAATTGTGAACTGTTTTGAAGTGAATTCCTATCGTGTCACCGTAGAATCTTGACTTGGAGTGTCCAATTCTGTTACAGTGGTATCGGAGCTAATAAAGATTCTTCTTCTATGGAAGATCCGATCCTTTTTTATAGCGCGCACAGCTTTTGGGAAAGAATCTTCGTGTCTCGATCCCGGACTTATTAGCCATTCCGTCTTCGTGTCTTGACCTCGGACTTATTAGCCACTCCATCTCGTGTCACGACCCCGGACTTATTAGCCACTCCCACCCCTCCCACCCTTCATACATCGCGCATCGAGCGCGCTCCCGTCTTCATCGCTCTGTCTTATAGTGCATAAAGCCATTAAAAATCCCAGATTACACATGGGTTTTGGTGAAGAATCTGATAGAGATGACACCTCTCAGTGGGAAGGCAAAGAAAAGTTAAAGATCCGACGTGGGAACTGAAGGAAAGAATAAAGATTTGGGCAAATTTATTTTTTTTCGAACAAGTTTGCCAGAAAAGGAGTACACATCAACTGTAGATTGGCATATGCGTGAACAGATTGATTAAGTACTCCAGGAATTCAAGATTGCTAATACACCTGAAGAATTACCCGATTGATACGATTTACTCGAGATGGCGTGTGGCCATTGCTTTTACTCTCAGAAAGGGAGTAAAGTCGAAAAGACAGACGAGTTCAGAAAAGCAGAACCTGTACTCGCAGAAAGGCATGGACAAGCGAAGCACAAAGCAAAGCTTCAGAAAGGGCAAGAAAAAAGGCAAAGAAGCCTAGATTTTGCCCAGTTTCTGACAGTTCTACCGAGGACTCATTCTCAAATACTTCGAACTCCGACGATCACATGGTTTATACAAAGAAGAAACATTTTTTTAAAAGCCAACTAATATGACTTCCTCAAAGATAAAGCAAGAAGGTCAAAGAATTTAAAGAAGGTGGATAGTCGATTTGAATCCTTTTTTGGGTTCCATGATGCTCGAACATGGCGGTTTACACAGACTGAAGACAGGCCAGAGAGTTCTAGAGTAGCAGAGGAATGTGGCAGAAAAGGCAGATAAAAACAGAACTGGTACCACATTGCGTGGGGTCCGAACCAAATCAGATAAATGAAAGTACAAACTTTGCCTCACCTAGGGCAAAGTGAAAGAACAGGAATCCCTCATTTTCTTTGATGGAGGAGTCAAGGCCAACTTCTTTTCACTTGAATTGGCAGATCGATTTGGGATTATGCCCGACAGGCTGAGGCCACAGGCAGAGGTAGTTCTAGCGGCACCCGGACGGGATGATGCCAGTACACCGATCATTGGCAAACTTCGTTTGCAATATCAGGGTTGTTTAGGGCACGAGGACTTCTACGTAATGCCGTTGGGAGGTTGTGACGTCCTCCTCAAAATCCCTTAGTACCATACGAACAATACCGTGGTTGACTCTCGGGTTGAGGAAGCGACTTTGACAGATGAAGGCTTCTTTCCTCGAAATTCTGGAGAGAACTGAATGATGATTGAAGGTGGAATATGTTTTGACCTAGAAAAAGAACGCCAAGGTTTTCTCCACACTCATGCCGATTGCTGTTCTGAGGGCTTGCCAGGCCACCCGCTCGTCTTGAGGATCATACCATTGATCTGATACCTGGAAGCACACCACCGAACTGGCCACCTTATCGTGTGAGCCGAGCCCAGAATGAAGAACTTATGAACCAAGTGAAAGACCTCTTAGAAAAGGATCTTGTCCAGCCTAGCACTTCACCATACTGCTCTCCAGTGTCGTTAGTTTTGAAGAAAGACAGATCTTGGAGAATGTGCATCGATTATCGAGCTCTCAACAAAATCACCATCAAGAACAGATTTTCGATTCCTAGGATTGATGATATTCTTGACCGACTACATGGATCCTCGTGCTTTAGCATGATCGATTTGAAGAGCGGATATAATCAGATCCAAATCGCGCAGGGAGATGTCTACAAGACAGCTTTTTGGACGACTTTTGGGTTGTTTGAGTTTTTGGTGATGCCTTTTGGCCTAACCAATGCTCTAGCGACATTTAACCGGATGATGGATAGGATTTTTCGAGAGTACAGATTATTTGTTGGCACTTACTTTGACGACATCATTGTTTTCTCCAAGGATGAGCCAGAACATAGAGAACATCTGCTACAGGTCTTTCAGGCATTACGAGATCATAAGTTGGTGATTAATGCGAAGAAAAGTGAAATTTTTTTCCTACCAAGATACACTTTTTGGGACATATAGTCTCAGCAGCAGCAGGAGTGCACATGGACCCGGACACGATAGAGACTATCCGTGATTGGCCCGATTTGAAGAATGTCCATGAAGTTAAAGGCTTCTTGGGCTTGTGTTCGTACTACAGGCGGTTCATTAGAAAGTTTGCAGAGGTTGCTTGCCCTTTGCATATCTTGACACAAAAAGGAGTCCCTTTCTCGTGGGGACCCATAGAGGTGATTGCCTTTCAGACATTGAAAGAGAAATTGACTACAGGACTAGTTTTGACTTTGCCGGACTTGCAGAAGTTATTCAAGGTATATTCTTGATGCTTGTGGTCGTAGTCTGGGTGCGGTCTTAATGCAATAAGGCCATGTCATTGCCTATGAGAGCCGATTGTTTTCAAGGCCGGAATTGACAACATAGATTTATGAGAAAGAGCTTTTGGCAGTTATCCATGCTCTTACTCAGTGGCGACATTACCTACTCGGAGCCGATTTTACGGTTTTCATAGATGGTTGGAGTTTATGCTACTTCTTGTCACAGAAGCAGCTATCGGAAAAGAAGATGCGGTGGACAAACATCTGGTCACACTTTTACTTCTGGATTGTCCGTGTGCAGGGACAGAAGAAATTGGTGGCAGATACTTTGTCTCGGAAGCCATTGGTTCTGGCTATTTTCGCGATACATCATAGAAGCTTCGAGGATATGGTCGGTCAGTACGCCATAGATGCACATTTTTGCAATATAGCATGGGGAGGTAGGAGCGGAATATTCTATTCGGGATGGCTACTTGATGAGGAAAACCATGTTGTGCGTTACACAGCC
Source organism: Adiantum capillus-veneris (assembly GCF_014529385.1). Taxonomy (NCBI): domain Eukaryota; kingdom Viridiplantae; phylum Streptophyta; class Polypodiopsida; order Polypodiales; family Pteridaceae; genus Adiantum; species Adiantum capillus-veneris. Next base: position 28,034,742 of record NC_140953.1, on the reverse strand, counting down.
GTTGAGGGAAAAGGTTATGACCGAATGCCACTGTCCACCTTTCACGGGTCACTGCGGCATTGCTACCACCTTGAAAGGTGTAGAGAGATACTTCTTTTGGCCGAGACTCAAGAAGAGGATGGGGACGATTTTGTCGCAGTTGCTTGGTTTGCCAGAAGGTCAAGTTTGATAGGCATAAAGCATAGGGATTGTTACAGTCTTTACCCATATCCACCCACCCCTGGGAAAGTATTGCAATGGATTTCATTTTTGATTTCCCGAGAACACAGAGAGGTCATATTTAGCAAGCAAGCTCATTTCATTCAAGAGAAGAAGACAATCAAGCCAGATCACTTAGTGAGACTGTTTGTGGCCCAGATCTTCAGATTACATGGCATGCCCGAGACAATTGTCTCCGACAAGGACCCAAGATTCACGAGTTTGTTTTGGAAGGCTATTTGGGAGAACATTGGCACGCGGATGCAGTTCTCGTCATCTTTCCGCCCGCAGACTGATAGGCAATTGGTGGAATTTGCCTACAATAACACGATACACTCTTCGACAGGGAAGGCGCAATTTGAGATTATTGAAGGTGCTACAAAGGTTTCACCCCTCCTAAGCACGAAAGATAAGATTTTTGAAGCCGATGAGTACACGCGTGACTTGGACACGGCTTTTGCCAAGGTCCACGAGGCTTTGCAGAAATCTCAAGAAAGACAAAAAAAGGCAACAGATCACCATCGTCGCGATTTGAAATTGAAGGAGAACGATTGGGTGCTCTTACGTTTTGAGAAGGCACGCTTGAGAAAGAAAAAGGGAAAGGAGAGGCTTTTTCCAAAGCTTAGTATGCGATACTATGGACCTTTCCAGATTTCCAAAAAGATAAATGATGTCTTCTTTAGACTGAAGCTGCCCGATACTCGGAGAATTCACAATGCTTTTCATGTGAGTCTCTTGAAGCCTTTTAAAGGCGATGTGCCCGAAGATGGGGAACCTAATGACAACCCGAAGTGGAAGAAAACGAGGAGATCCTTGTTCTAGAATAGATATTGACACATAAAGACAGAAAGATTAAGGGTAAAGTGATAAGGCAGTTCTTGGTTAAATTCAAGAACTATCTTGCACTGGATGCGAAGTGGATGGAGGAGGAGGACCTAACATATACTCCTCAAATTGTGAATCTTTACCTTTAAGCATTTGGATTAGCAAAGTCTATTCTAAACGGAACCCCGAACTCAGCTTGGTCGGAATTTGGTGTAGCGGGTATGCACAAGAGGGGAGTTGCTTCGCTCCTTTGTCAACAGATTGCCTCAATTTTTTATACTAAAGTCACTGATGTCTCTTTGAGTTTCAGGGATACTGCGAGCTGACAGTATTCTGCTGTATGACTTTATGAATTGGAATTCCCAATAATATGATATTGATTTGTTCTTGTCTTGTTTAAGTGTAGGAACTGATAGACGAAATAACTGCAGCATTTTGGTCTGGACGATCTTGATAGACATGGTTGCAATAGGGATTAGTAAATCGGGCATCTATGAGGTCCTGAGTGGATCTAGATGCGATTGCTAATTACATTGCCGATAAATCATGGCTTGAGATCCGAATGAATGTTGAATGTGATTTGTCATGTTATGTGCTTGTGATGTAAAGTGATGTCATGTGATGTCGTGTGATGTGACTGTCGATTGATACATGTGCTAGGTGTGTGTTCCTAGTGCATCGGTACTAACAGTCAGTGTTTGCTAAGACAATTTATGGCTTCTGTTTGTTTTGCAGGCGTAATTGAGGGCGATTACAATGCTTTCAAGAGGGGGGTATGTCACAAATTGGTGACATGGCTGCCCAGTACACACACACCTGCCCTGCCTAAAATGATGACGTGGCAGCCTGTGTACGAAAAAGCTGATGTGATTGGCTATACGGATCAACAAATTTCGGCGCGTTTGCAACAGCTGACGCAGTTTTTGGACCTGCTTTTACCTACGCAATTTAGCAAGGGAGAGAGAGAACTTTATTAAATTTTTTTATTTTTACTCAATAAGGCTTGAGAGTGAAAGCTTTTGATTTTGAAGCTTTTGGGGCTCTGCTTTTGGCATCCCTTGTAAAACTTATAAATTAGTGGCTTGGGCTCCCACTTCTAAGAGCATCTGGACGCAGAGTCTGAGAGTGAACCCAACCACTCCCGTGTACTTTGTGCAACAGATTAATACAAAAAGAAATACTAAAAGGGGCACCAGTCTTTGGGGTCAGTATCTCTAGGCACGGAACCCCGTCAGGTTGTGTCGAATTAATTGTGAACTGTGAACTGTTTTGAAGTGAATTCTTGTTGTGTCGCGGTAGAATCTTGACTTGGAGTGTCCAAGTCTGTTACACTTACCGAAAACGCCTCTCTTGCTCACATCATCGTTCAATGCTGCAGATACTTGTTTGTTGCAAGTCTTCGCCCTCAACTCCTACATGCTCATCACACCCCAAAGCTTGCAGGGTTTTGTCATCAATTGATGGTGCTGCCTCGTCATCATCACCGTGCTCACTGCTCATCAGCAACCTGCGTGCACACGTGCTATTGCAGTTGTCTCATCACGCGGCTACCTACCCACCAGTGCACAAGTTTCAACCTCTGGTCTCGCGCGCTGTCCACGTGCTCATCCTCCTCAGAATTTGTCGACTGTAAACCCCATGGAAGAAATAAAAACAATTTTATCTTTATTTGGAGTTTATTTGTCTTTAAGGCTGCCGTTCCCACAACACCTTGGTCCTCACACACTATGGTCCACAATTTCTTAACCTCAAAACCTCTCTTTCATTTTCGGGCAAGGCTTACTCTCCGACGGCCATTCAATTCCCCAACCTCCATTCAAAAACTTATGGCCTCTTATTGAAGCTATATTTGGGCACTTGTACATGCCTCCTATGAGGCCCCGTTCACACAACAAGATAGATAAACACATTTCAAAGCATTTCAAGGCATTCAAGAAAGATCATCCGCGATACTTCAAGAATTTCAAGCATTCACGCATTCACGCTTTGGTAATACTTGTAATGTACGAAACCCTCTAGATTCCCAAATCAAGGAAAACAAAGCATAGAAGATGAGGCCCTAACGATGTTCCCAAAAGGAACGGCTAACAAGGAGGAAGGGTAAGTCGAGGCTTTTCTTAAAGCCAAGTATCCGATCTTACAGGCCCTTCCAGGTTTCGGAAAAGATCAATAATGTGTCGTTTAGATTGAGGTTACTAGATACTTGGAAGATTTACAATGTTTTCATGTTGAGTCTGTTGAGCCCTTTCAAGGGTGAGGTGCTAGAGGACAGGAAGCCAGAGGAGCCACCAAAGTAGAAGACACTAAGGAGATTCTTATTCCTAATCAGATCCTAGTGCACAAGGAAAGGAAAGTGAAGGGTGAGCTGGTCTACATATATTTTGTCAAGTTCATGCATTATCTAGTCTTGATACAAAGTGGATGGAGGAGGAGGACTTGGCAGATACTCTTCAGAGAGAGCTTTACCTCTTGGCTTTTGGTTTATATGTGCGTAACCCAAAAGAGCACGTCGAATCAGCGGATTGAATATGGTGTGGTGCGTGCTGCAAGAGAGTGGAGCCACTCCACTCCTTTGTCACAGATTTCCCAACCAACTTCTCTGTGAGATTTTGGGGATATTGATAGTATTGGGCTTGTGGTTGGAAATCGTTTAATTGCTTGAAGTACTCTTACAAATATGTATTTGTTTGAGTATGAGAAGGTGAAATGTCTGCAGTATTTTGTCTTTACTCATCGATAGGGGTGATATGGATAATTGATATGATGAATTTAGTGCATCTAGACATCTGCTCCAGATTAGTGGGATCTGGATGTGATGACTAAATGATTTATTGAATTCACAATTTATGTATGAGGTCTTGTTGTGGATAAAGATGTAAATGTGATTTTTGAATGTGATCCTAGTGCATCAAGAGTTCTATCTGGATGAGATAACTAGCTACTGATTGAAACCCGCCCGTAGGGCGGTACTTTCTCTTTCACCTGATTCTTTACTTGAACTTTACGACACAGAGAAACTTCGCAAATAAACCTGTAACCGGAATTAACACTTCAAACGAACCCTGGCTTGGTAGCTAGAGTGCTACCAAGCAGACAACGACACCCTATAGGCCCCAAAGACTGGCACCCCTTTCGGTATTTCTTTATTCTTATTGCAAACCCTGCAAAAAAACACAGTAGGCTGTAATTTTCTGTTTTGGATCGTTTTGGGCAAAGCGAGCACGTCTTAGCGTGTCTCACGTGCTCCCACATGCAATGGAGCAGTTCCCTTTTGAATCGGACGAGTTTTCACGCGAGAAAACTCTCTGACTTCGCAATCCTTCGCGATGGAATTGTGTGTGCCTGTGGTGGATTAGCAATTAGCTAATCCAATACTTGTACAGAAGGCTCTTGCCTTGGCAAACACGCATAAAACCCCCAGAATTGTACATGGTCAACTCAGAAGCCCAACTAGTGGGGCATTACCATATGTGCAAAGGGGAGAGAGAGATGCTGTAACAGACTTGGACACTCCAAGTCGAGAATCTACCGCGACACCACAAATAAACACTTCAAAACAGCTCATAGTTCACAATTGATTCAACACTGGCCCGGCGGAGTTCCGTGCCTAGAGATATTGGCCCCAAAGACTGGCGCCCCTTTCGGTATTTCTTTTTGTATTAATCTGCAACTCAAAGTACAAGTAAGTCGCCTGGGACTCACTCTCAGATTCTGCGTCCAAATGCTCTAAGAAGTGAGAGCCCAAAGCCCCTTTTAAAGAGTTTACAAGGGATGCTAACAGCAGAGCCCAAAAGCTTCAAAAGTTGTCCATAAAACCCCCCTAAAAATAGGCTTATGAAAATAAAGCAAAATCTTTCTCTCTTGCCACTTGCGTAGCTATTTGCGTAGGCCAAAAACTACGTAGAATTTAGCCCTTCGCGTAGAAAAGCAGGCTGCCGTCCGTACATGCTGCCGCGTGGTTGTACAGAATTCCGTGTTCTGCGCGCGTTTTGCGAACTGTCCGTACACAGCAGGGCCACGTCAGCACTGCGGTCAGCTGCCACCACGTCAGCAGTTCTGCAACTGCAATTCCCCTGCAACGTCAGGATTCCGGGGTGTGTGTGTAGGTCTAGAGGGCAGCAGCCAGCCGCCACGTCACCAGTTTGTGACATACCCCCCTCTTGAAAGCATTGTAATCACCCTCGATTACGTCTGCAAAACAGATAGAAGCCATAAACTGTCTTAGCAGGCACTGACTATTAGTACCAAGGCACTAGGAACACACATCTAGCACATGTACCAATCGACAGTCACACCACACGACATCACATGACAAGTCACATTCAACATTCATTTGGATCTTAGACCATGATTTATCGGCAATGCAGTTAGCAATCGCATCTAGATCCATGGAGGACGTCATAGATGCCCGATTGGCTAACCCCTATTGCAACCATGTCTATTCGAGATCATTTAGACCAAAATACTGCAATCATTTCGTCTATCAGTTCCTGCACTTAAACAAGTCAAGAACAAATTAGTTTCATATTTTTTGGAATTCCATTTCAGAAAGTCATCCAGCAGAATACTGTCAGCCCTCAGTATCCCTAAAGCTCAAAGAGACATTAGTGACTCTAGTATTCAAAAATCGAGGCATCTGTCGACAAAGAAGCGAAGTAACTCCTCTCTTGTGCAACCCAACTGCACGAGATCTCCGGCCAAGCTGAATTTGGGGTTCCATTTGAAATAGACTATGCTAAACCAAAAGCTTCAAGGTAAAGATTCACATTTCGAGGAGTATCTGCTAGGTCCTCCTTCATTCGCTTCGCAATCTTCCTTGGTCATCCGAGGATGATTCCAAGCAGTTCGTATATCTCGTTTGTACTCCCGAGTCAGCCAAGAATAAAAAGCCTTTCAACCATTCAACCGGAGCTTCCTTTCTCAGTAGAAGAGTGAACCACCATGTTCAAGCATCTCGCTAAGGATTCAAATCGAGTGTCCACCTTCTTTAAATTCTTTTACTTTCTTGCTTTTATCTTCGAGGAAGTCATATTGGTTGGCTTTGTAGAAATTCTTCTTCTTTGTATAAAATTTGTGATCGTCGAAGTCTGAACTATCCGAAGACGAGTCCTTTGCTGTAGAACTGTCAGAAACTGGGCGAAACTTAGGGTTCTTTGCCTTTTTTTTGCGCTTTTCGAAGCTTTGCTTTTTGCTTCGCTTGTCCATGTCTTTCTGCGAGTACATGTTCTGCTTTTCTAAACTTGTCTGTCTTTTCGGCTTTACTCCCTACCTGAGAGGAGAAGCAATGGCCACAGGCCATCTCGAGTAAATCGCATCAATTGGGTAATTCTTCAGGTGTATTACCAATCTCAGGTTCCTAGAGTACTTAATCAATCTGTTCACACATATGCCAATCTGTAGTTGACGTTTGTACTCCTTTTTTGGCAAACTTGTTTGAAAAAAATTTGCCCAAAATCTTCATTCTTTTCTTCAGTTCCCGTGCCGGATCTTCAACCTTTCTTTGCCTTCCCACTGAGAAGTGCCATCTCTGTCAGATTCTTCACCAGAACCCATGTGTAATCTAGGATTTTTAATGGCTTTATGCCCTGTAAGACAGAGCGATAAAGACGGGAGCGTGCCATGCTGTAGAACTGTCAGAAACTGGGCGAAACTTAGGGTTCTTTGCCTTTTTTTTGCGCTTTTCGAAGCTTTGCTTTTTGCTTCGCTTGTCCATGTCTTTCTGCGAGTACATGTTCTGCTTTTCTAAACTCGTCTGTCTTTTCGGCTTTACTCCCTACCTGAGAGGAGAAGCAATGGCCACAGGCCATCTCGAGTAAATCGCATCAATTGGGTAATTCTTCAGGTGTATTACCAATCTCAGGTTCCTAGAGTACTTAATCAATCTGTTCACACATATGCCAATCTGTAGTTGACGTTTGTACTCCTTTTTTGGCAAACTTGTTTGAAAAAAATTTGCCCAAAATCTTCATTCTTTTCTTCAATTCCCGTGCCGGATCTTCAACCTTTCTTTGCCTTCCCACTGAGAAGTGCCATCTTTGTCAGATTCTTCACCAGAACCCATGTGTAATCTGGGATTTTTAATGGCTTTATGCCCTGTAAGACAGAGCGATAAAGACGGGAGGGTGCCCGATGCGCGATGTATGAAGGGTGGGAGTGACTGATAAGTCCGGGAGTCGGGGCACGAAGATTCTTTCCCAAAAGCTGTGCTCGCTGTAAAAAGGGATCGGATCCTCCGTTGAAGAAGAATCTGTCTGCGCTTTGATACCACTATAACAGACTTGGACACTCCAAGTCGAGAATCTACCGTGACACCACAAATAAACACTTCAAAACAACTCACAGTTTACAATTGATTCAACACTGGCCCCGCGGAGTTCCGTGCCTAGAGATATTGGCCCCAAAGACTGGCGCCCCTTTCAATATTTCTTTTTGTATTAATCTGCAACTCAAAAGTACAAGTCGGTCGTCCACTCACTCTCAGACTTTGCATCCAGATGCTCTGAGAAGTGAGAGCTCAAAGCTCCTTTTAAAGAGTTTACAAGGGATGCTAAAAGTAGAGCCCAAAAGCTTCAAAAGCTGTCCATAAAAACTGTCCCTAAAAATAGTCTTATGAAAATAAAGCAAAAGCTTTCCCTCTCTTGCACTTGCATAGCTATTTGCGTAGGCCAAAAACTGCGTAGAATTTAGCCCTTCGCATAGAAAAGCAGGCTGTTGTTCGTACATGATGCCTCGTGGCTGTACGGAATTCCGTGTTCTGCGCCGCGTTTTGCGGACTGTCCGTACACAGCAGGGCCATGTCAGCACTGCGGTTAGTTGCCACCACGTCAGCAGTTCTGCAACTGCAATTTCCTTGCAACGTTAGCATTCCGGGGTGTGTGTGTGGGTCTAGTGGGCAGCAACCAGCCGCCACGTCACCAGTTTATGACAGATGCGCAAGAGCAAATCGTCGTGCTACATGAGACAAGGGAGAAGGCAAGCTTTCCATTAAAGTTGTGATCACTTGCACCCACTACTCACACACACAGTGTAGGCTCACAATGAAGGAAAATCAGCCTCCCTTCTCAAATTGGGCGCCCCCTCTTGGGATGAGCTGGCAAGTGCACGTGGGGCCGCCATGTGTCCAGTTTGCCTCTTTTGAGGTATTCCTAGTATCCACTGACTTATGAAGTGTAGCGAGGGGCCTAAATGACTTTGAATTGAGCCTAGACACCCTTTTACTACTCGAATTCCAGTGCCGATTGGCCCGACTATCTCGTGGCGACCTACCCTTCCCGACTGTGGGTGAAACTCTCAATCGCGTCGGTCGTTTCACACTGGCCACACGATGTCCGACCATTCGTGACTTCAAAGAGAGGGTCCCAAAAATCAAATAAAAATCAAGGGAAAGAAACCAACAACTAAGATTAGTGGTTGCCATAGCCTCATGACATACCCCCCTCTTGAAATTGCAAATGTTCTCGATTGCATGCCAGATATACATGCCATAGATGATTTAATGTGATTAGGACCCTTTTATCATCACATGTATCCGCAGTAAAGGTCATGAAACATAGATACAAATGACTTAATGAAACCTTCAAACTTTTGTCATTTTATCTACGATAGAAGTGAGCATAATACCTTTAGCATTTGTAGAGCAGTGTCTATTGCACTGAATCCGTATGTACATTTGATGTGCTAGCTCAATCATTACCCTCTTTCACACACGTTGGGTTGGAGCATAGGTAGGTTGTAACCCAAAGGCCTCAAGGTAAAGCTGCAATACATTCGGTGACTCTAGCAGTTCACACTTTTCCATCCACTTTGCATACATAGGTGGATAGTTCTTGAACTTCACCAAATACTGTCGTGCAGCTTTTCCCTTAACTTTTTTTTCCTTATGTGCCAAAACCTACTCAGGTACCAAGATCTCATCAAGTTTCTCAACTTCTGGTTGATCCTCACCTGGCATATCTTCTAGCACATCTCCCACGAAGTGTCTTAATAGACTCACGTGAAACGCATTATAAATCTTCCAAGCATCAAGCAATTTCAGCCTATAAGCAACATCGTTGATCTTCTCAAGTAATTGTAGCAGGGCTACAGTGTCACTTCACAGGACAGACAGTTGGACAATTGGTTACAGTTGGTTTGGTTCACACTGGATGGACCCTTTGAGCTGGGGATTGACACGTGGCAGGGTACCGACAGTGGTCTAGTGGACATCGTGGCCAAGTCACCACCACCACTCAGTTTGGAGATAGACTTAGCTGACTGGACATTTATGAGCCGTTGGTGGCTCTTTATGATTGTACATATGAGTAGTTGTTTTGGTCGTTAGTATCATTATCTTCATATATGGTTGAACGTAGTCGTCTAGAGTGGGTCTATACATAGAGCACTTATTCACCATCCCCGCACATCTGAGCCTCGATACCCCATTGTACCTGAGAGTCCTGAGCTGGAGCTGAGTGTGCTGCCACGCCAGAGTCTGTTTCAGTTCTTTGAGATAGTCGAGTCATTTGTTGTGGTCTACCGTTGCTGTTGTGTCTTTGTGAGATCAATTGTTGTCTATTGTTTCCTGTTTTCAGTCTGTTTTGAGTGAGATTGTCTCGCACATGCACTGAGGAGCACCCACTGTAGAGAGCACGACACAATATCTGCGCTACAGGTGCTCTCATTTTGGCGACCGCGGTGGGACCTCAACTGAAATCTCACTTTGTGAGGTACAAATCTTGAAGCTAGTTGGGTCTATCTAGCTTCGCCTACCTTGCCTTGCACTGTTCTCCTCTCGCCTGGTCCAACTGGTCTAGTCCTCCTCGCCCGAGTCATCTCTCGCCCTGGTCCAATGAGCCCTCGTCCTTGGTCTAGTTCTCCTCGACCCTGGTCTAGTTCTCCTCGTCCCTGGTCCAGCCTGGCAGCCTGGTCTAGTCACTTACCTGGTATAGTAGAGTCTAGACCAGTCTTCAGCCAGTTCAAGGTTTTCTTGCCCAAAGCTTGGTTGGATTGGTGGTCACTGCATGACACATACAAGGCGGTCAGTCGAGCGTCAAAGCGCACTACTGAGCCCTCTGAAGTACTATAACAGAAGATGACATTTGGTACCTAGTAGAAGTCCATCAACCTCATCACCTATACCTCCACATACATCACCCATTCCTTCATCAGGTTCGACATCTTCCAGATCACCTTATTCAGTAAAGCTCTCTCCTATTCTGCTACAGCAGGCTCAGCAAGGGGCCATGGAGGCTTTGGCAAGTGTTTTAGCCAAGGTGAACATCAAGTTCTCCACCTTCAAAGGACGCTCTTCAGAAGATGCTGACGACCATGCAAGGAGGTTTGTATCTTTTTGTAGGGGTCGTGGTCTTAATAGAGAGGATGCTTATTTGGTACTCTTTCCATCTACCTTGGATGGCTTAGCAGACAAATGGTACAGCCAGTTTGCAAAGAACCATTCTGTAACTTGGGCAGCCTTAAGACAACAGTTTTGTGCAGCATTCAGGCCAGGTCACTATTAGGAGAAGGTTTTGGATGAGCTAGCCAACATGGTGCTCCAGCCAGAGGAGACGTTTGTAGAACTTATGACAAAAACCAAGTCTCTGGTTGCCAAGCTTTCCCAGCAACCTGATGAATTTATGGTTAAGAAGTGGGTAGAGAAGGCACTTCCCAAAACTTCTTAGCAAAAACTCCGAGAGAGTCTCCGACCCGACGCCACTCTAGAGGAGTTCATCGCAGCTGCTACTAGGATAGAGGGGGCTAGGAAGCTGTTCACCAAGCCCCCTCACATAGAGACTCCCTCTGTGTTTTCGGAAAGTCCTGCTGATCCATTGACTTCTTTGCACAGAGAACTTGAAGCCCTAAAACTACAACGTGCTCTCCAAGAAGAGAAATCAATCTCTCTTAGACAAGAGAAACCACCACATCTCGAGGCTTTGGATCAAATCAAGAGAGAGCTAGAAGAGCTTCGGTCTCAGAAGGAGACTAAAGCTATGGTATGGTGCAGCTTTGTCGCTCTCCCGGGCATCCTCCACAAGACTGTCCCCTTCGGGCTTATTGCCACTTTTGCGAAACATCTGGGCACGAAGACAAGGATTGCTACTATATCAAGGGATTGCGGCAAATTCAACGAAGTCTAGGTCCTTCTCTCCAACAAGGGCTAGCACTTGCATCCAACATGGTCTCACCCTATGGCCATCAAAACCCGTTGCCACCTCTGCTGACAACACCTCCTATGAAGCAAGGTATGCACAACAACTTTGCATCTCCCAGCTTTTATCATGCTAGTACTCCTTGAGTCCCCCAAAGCTTCTACACGTCAGTATCCGGTCCCATGCAGCAAGGGCAGAGACCACCTCGCCCCTCCAATAGGCCAATTTTGTGCTACAGGTGCGGAGAGTATGGACATTTTCAGAGCAAATGTCCATTGCCAGAAGGGTCCCCTCTTTGTCGACATTGTTCTGAAGCTAAGTATCACTATAGTAAGGACTGCCCAAAACAACGAGCATCCACATTTGCAAGCACAAACCACAACCAACAGGAGTTTACATTCCCAAAGCTTAACCTCATCACAGTCAGCACCATTCCACAGGCCCTTCCTTTCACTCTTGTAGTTGCCTCTTGAGATGGGTTGAAGCAAGTGGAAGAGCCGGCTGGTGTGCTCACGCGGGCACAGAGAGTTGCTCTTGGGCTCAGCCTCCCTAGTCCAATTTTGACATCTCCTGTCACACAAATGAGTCAAACTCCCTTAGTAGCTGACAAACCAGCAGCCAGTGTCGAGAGTCAACCTACCTCGCTTCTATCAGATATTGATGGTGCTTTCATGGAAGTAGTAGAGGACTTGCAGAAGCTTAAGATACCAGAGCAAGATCTAATCAAAGGAAACAAGCCCACAGCAGAGTCTATCTTGAAAAACACCTTTCAACAAGTGTCACTGTACGACATGCTTCGACTTGATGCAAATTTTAGAAGTGACACCCTTTCTATCATCCACTCTCTGTACCCTGGTGCAGGGCCTAGTGGCAGGTACCTACCTGTGCAGCCCTTGGAGTCCTACATGATTTCATATCCAGTTGCTCCTTTCACCGACTACAAAAGTCCTCGTCTCATTGTGTCTATTCTTGGGCATCAATTCTCCGGCGTCATAGTGGATGGTGGATCTGGGATCAATCTGATGCCAGAATTTACTATGTTGGGCTTAGGTCTGCAGCCTACCCGCCCTGCTCCATTCACTGTTACATTAGCAGACCAGAGGACAGTCTACCCTGTGGGCATAATGGAGAAGGTGCCTCTGATGGTACAAGATTTCACATTTAGCTTGGATTTTGTGGTGGTCGGTCTTCCTCAGGTGGAGGGAGGATTTCCTTTGTTGATTGGTAGACCATGGTTGCGGCATACTAAGGCACTTCATGGTTGGGGAAATGACGCCATGTGGATACATACTCCTGGCTCCCCCATGCAACCAATCCGGCTCAAAGGAGGTATGGATCCGGTGGTTCACAGTACAGTCCAACCCCGACCCTGAGCAGCCCATCCCACCTGACGGGTCTGACGAAGACCTGCTGCAATGGTTGGAAGCTACCGCCTCGATGCCATGCTATGTGGTCTCTATTCAAAACTCACCTGTGCCGGTAACACTCTCTCTCCTAGCTCCTCAGGCGGACACCAATGTCCCAAGTCCTACAACAGACAGTGTACCAGTCGAAGAAGTAAGTGTGTTAGTCCCTGATTCTCATGATTCAAATGTTCCTCTGATCAAAGCCGTCGGTCTCGGGGAACCTATAACACATGCATGAACTCGCCAATGATTCCCACCTCCCTCTAACATCTCCCAGGTCGGACGCCCCGCACTCGGTTATGTCTGTGTCTGAAGATTTACCCTTCGAGGAGCTTCCACCAGGATGGTTACAAGAAGAGTATGCAGAGTTTCCAATCGATCAAACACCAGCACATGAAGTCTCGAAGCTCCAAGAGGCAGCTCAGTTCTCAACTTCTGAAGTACCCTCCACAGTTACACCTCCTGACCCTGTCAAAAAAGTAACCTGGGCGACCATGACAACCCTCAGCACGTCCTCTTAGCAGCTTGGTTATGGGAGCATCCCGCATTACTTGATCAGGTAGTTTCTTTTATTCACTCTTTTAAGGATGTTTTTGCTTGGTTCTACAAGGATTTGGAAGGGATCCCACCAGAATTGAGTTTCCACACTATCCCTTTGGTTGAAGGGGCTAAGCCTGTCAGAGGCCGAGCTTATAAGCTCAACCCAAAGTATGCAGAGGCTGTTAAGTCAGAGCTCGAAAAAATGCAAGAGGCAGGGATCATTGTACCTGTGGAGCACTCTGAGTGGTTATCACCCATGGTGATAGCGCCTAAGAAGCAGTCCAATAAAATTCGTGTGTGCATAGATTACCGCGTGCTGATCCCAGATGGTTTTCCCACACCTTTCACTGAGCGTGTGCTCGAAGATGTAGCAGGGCATGTTTTGTACAGTTTCATGGATGGGTTTAGTGGATACAATCAGTTGGGCATCCATCCAGGTGATCAGCTGAAAACAGCCTTTGTGACTCCCTGGGGTATTTTTATCTACACTAGAATGTCTTTTGGGTTGAAAAACGCTCCACCTTCTTTCAATCGGGCGGTATATCTCATCTTTTGTCCTCTGCTTACGGATCATCTTCGCATCTTCATGGACGACTTTTCGACCTTCTCAGGTGCTCAATGTTCAACCCCAATGGAAAATCTAGAGGAACACCTCGCTCAGCTCTCTGCTGTCTTCCTCCAGTATAGAGAGACACGCCTAAAGCTAAATCCTAACAAATGTCATTTTTTGGTCACTGAGGGCACACTTCTAGGCCAGGTGGTGTCTGCTAAAGGTTTAGTACCTGACCTAGAGAAGATCGTGGCAATCTTAAAGTTACCACCTCCCATGAACCCAAAAGGGGTGCATAGCTTTCTAGGCCACACAGGTTATCATCGCAGGTTTATATGGATGTATGCACAGGTGGCTCAACCCCTAACACGCCTAACCAATGCTACTGTTCCCTTTCAATGGTCAAAGGCAGAGGCTGAAGCTTTTGCATACCTCAAAAAACGCCTCACTGAAGCGCCTATCCTAGTAGCTCCCAATTGGTCTCTCCCTTTTCATGTGCATACTGATGCCAGTCAACTGGCTGTGGGGGCTGTGCTGACTCAGCCTAGTAAGGAGTACAACCTAGATCGCCCTGTTCACTATGCAAGTCGTCTACTCACCAAGGCAGTATAGCACCATAGAAAGGGAAGGTTTGGCTATTGTGTATGCTCTGCAAAAATTTCGGCATTATTTATTAGGGGTCCACTTCACAGTTATTACATATCACCATGCCCTGCGCTATCTGCTCAACAAGCCGCAAGTTGCAGGTGAGTATGGCGATGGCTACTCTTATTTCAAGAATTTGATTTCGAAGTGGTACTCAGGCCCGGCAAACATCATGTCCTTGCCGACCACCTCTCTCGCATTCACACGGGTGAAGAAGCAATGGGGGTTGCTGACGACTTCCCAGATAGCAGTCTCTTTAATGTGGATACCACTCCGGAATGGTACGACGATGTTTTGCATCTGCTTTCTACTAGCGTGTACCCAGAGAACGCTTCTCCATTGCAGAAGAGACGACTGTTGTTGAAGTCTAGGCCGTTCACTCTGATTGGGGGCAAGCTATACAAGTCAGGACAGGATGGTGTTCTGAGGCGGTGTGTCTCCCCTCATGAAGTCGAGTATATTTTGGAAGATGCCCACAGTGGTCCCACTGGTGGCCATTACCCTGGTCATATTGCTGCCCAGAAGATTCTCTAGTGTGGCTTATGGTGGCCCTATATTTTTCGAGATGCAATTGCCTATGTAAAAGTATGTGATGTGTGTCAGCGCTGTGGTCCTAAACCAAGCAAGTAGTCAAACTGTCCTCTGCAGGTTTCTATGGCATGGCAGCCCTTTGTGGGTCCAATTACTCCCTCCGCCCAACCAGGCAATCGGAAGTATCTACTAGTGGCTACAGATTATGCAACAAAGTGGGCAGAGGTACTGGCTACAACGGATTGCACAGGCACTACTTTAGCCAAGTTTCTCTACGAAAATATTTTGTGTAGGTTTGGGTGTCCCTTGGAAATCACCAGTGATAGGGGTAGTCACTGAAACCGGCCTGTTTGATCCAAAAAGGGCGGTAGACTTTACTTTAAACCTTGATTTAGCTTTCACCCATTATTAGTCGTCTATTTTACCTGTACTTTCAAGACACAACAAAGGGGAGAGGGATACAGGCTGCTAGATTGCACCTGTATGAGTGGACAGACACCAGATTGGCCCCTAACTTAGGCGCCCCTTTCGGTATTTCTTTATTGTTCAAAAGAGGGAATAAACGCTGTGGTTCCTACAAGCTGCCCCGCACCAACTCGGCTGAATTTCCACTGTTCCAGCCCGATTTCGGCAGCATAACTGTACTAGAACCCTTCACGGTCAGTATTCCCACGCATTGACTGACTTTCCCGACGCATACGGGCACTTTGCAAAACCTGGCGAGAATCTGCAGCACGCTGGATTCTCTGTTTTCAGCCCTGAAAATGCGCCAGATCGCCTGTACAGCGGTCCCCTTGCGTCCCCGAACCTCCTGGGGGTATTAGGGTCCGTTTAGGGCCAAAACCCTAAACCTGCAAAAATACACAGCAGGCTGTAATTCGCTGTTTCGGGCTCCGTTTCGCGTGCCGGTCGCATCCCTAGCAAGTCCTCGAGCTCCCGCACCTGTAGGGCTACTTGCCCTTTGAATCGGACGAGATTTCTGGCGTGAAACCTCTCCGAATTCACCTGTACCTGCGGGGGGATTAGCCGCTAGCTAATCCAGTACCTGTGCAAGAGGCTCTTGCCTCGGCAATCGCGCATGAACCCACACAACTGTACATTGGTCAAATGAAGAGCCCACTAGAGGGGCATAACATACTGCCAAAGGGGAGAGAGAGGGCAGTGCGTAGCGTGCAGGGCATCACTCCTGGCACCGCACTGTGCATAAGAGGGAAAGCAAGCACTCCATAGCTCTTAACCTGTGACAGAAACTTGCAAAATGAGCCTCCCAGCTATAAATCACGTTTTTGCCTTCTCTATAAGTAGTAAACTGGCCTCATAGTGCCAAGTGTCACTCATTTATGCATTTTCCCGCTTTAGACCCTCGGGTCTAAAAATATCTCACCTGCAGCCTCTGTTGACTTGGCCACAGAGTAACAAAATGATCCCCATGTCAAACTGCACGTAATGACGCGAAGACATTTTCATGTCCCAAAATAGCAGTTCCCTAAATTTTAGGAGATGCTGCCATTGTATCTTTCTAGGTCATCCGACCCTCTTTGTACACTGCGGCCACATCCAGAACTGAAATGTAGCCTCTGTGGCAAAGGATTCCACTTTGGCTAGTCAATGACCCCACTTGGCTAACCATAGTCCTTGTCCAACCTTAGTGCTCTCTTGCCCTCAGGCCTGGACTCCCTCTAGACAGTTCCACACTAGCTATGCAATGCAGGGCAGTTAGATTTCCCGAGGGGTGTTTCCAAAAAGTGAAAGTAAATAGATAATAAGAAAGAAATCAACAAAAAGGATAGATAGTAGTCACACGCTGGTGACATACCCCCCTCTTGAAATCTCAAACGTCCTCGTTTGCATCTATGTCGTACATGCTTACTGTCAACACTGATGTATTCAACACCTGTCGACACATATACGACACATACATGCTCATTGTCAACCCTGGTGTATTCAACACCTCGTCGACTCATGTATTGCCTGCGTGTGAACCCTGTCCCAATGACATAGTGGTAGCTTCGCACTCTGCCATTGCTTTGAGTCACTAACTTTCCAATGACAAAATGGTAGCTGCACATTTTGCCATTGTCTTATAGTACACGTTGGATCCCATAACACTTTCGAGCATACCCAAACAGATAGTTTAAGAATGCAGTTACACATGTACTGTTCAATAGAAGCAATCACTGTATCCTTGACAAACTGACAAGAAATACTCACTTCTATAGCACTAACCAAACTTTTGGACATTCCATAAGAGCAATTGCCAAACTGACAATCTATACAGCTCTAACATTCATGTAACAGGTATTTCATTTGAGCTCACTTTAAATACCATGTACATCATTTGTTTCAGAAGCCATTGTCACATTGACAATCCATGTAGCTTTGAAACTCAAGGGGTCAAGGTAGGTTGCAAATCGAAGGCTTCAAGGTAAAGGGATAACACAGTTGGTGACTCTGCAAGTTCACCTTCTTCCATCCACTTAGCATCCATTGGTGGATAGTTTCTGAACTTTACCAAGTAACGCCTAGCAACCTTGCCTTTCACTTTCCTTTCTTTGTGTGCCAAAATCTGTTCAGGGACCAAGATCTCGTCAAGTTCCTCGACTTCCGGCTGATCTTCAGCTGGCATATCTTCTGGCACATCACCCACATAGGCTCTGAGAAGACTCACATGAAACGCATTGTGAATCTTCCAACTGTCAGGCAATTTCAGCCTATATGCAACATCACTGATTATGTCGCAGACTTGAAAAGGCCCATAGTAACGCATGCTGAGCTTTGGAAACAGTCTTTCCTTGCCCTTCATCTTCTTTAACCGTGCCTTTTCAAAGCGTAAAAGCACCCAATCACCAAGTGAATATACCACTTCACGACGGTGACGATCAGCTGCTTTCTTTTGCTTTGCCTGAGTCCTTTCTAAGGCCACTTTGACCTTCTTGTACATTTCATCCATGTCCTGAACATACTTATCTGCTTCAAATATCTTGTCCTTTGTATGGAGTATGGGAGGAACTTTCTTGCCACCTTCAACTATCTCAAAAGGTGCCTTGCCAGTTGATGAATGCACTATATTATTGTATGCATACTCCACCAATGGCAAATACTGCTCCCACTTTCCTTTATGCTCTGACACATAGCACTTCAGCAGATCTAGGACAGTAGAATTTGCCTCTTCTGACTGCCCATCTGTTTGAGGATGAAATGACGAAGAGAATTTGAGCGTGGTACCCATATTCTCAAACAAGCCTTTCCAGAACAAACTTGTCATGCGTGGATCACGGTCGCTAACAATCGACTGTGGCATGCCATGATACTTGAAAATATTGCTCATAAACAAGCGTGCCATCTGATCTGGCTTTATCTTCTTCCTGACAGGAATAAAATGAGCCTGTTTGCTGAATCTGCAAATAATGGTCCAAATACCATCGTTTCCTGTCTGCGTTTTCGGAAGATCAAAGATAAAATCCATAGCAATACTTTCCCATGGTTTATCTGGAATAGGTAGTGGTTGCAATAACCCTGGTGCCTTTTGCCTGTCAAACTTGACCTTTTGGCATATTAGGCATTCTCGCACAAAGGCATCCACATCCCTTCTCAATGTAGGCCAATAGAAGAATGTCTCTACCGCTTTAACTGTAGCATCGATACCACGATGCCCTGCATACGGTGGGACATGACTCTCTTCCATAACTTTGCGTCGCAATGGCTTTGTGACACACAATCTGCCATGCATCATCATGAACCCGTCTTTAAGAAGATAGTGTTCATGACGTTGTCCATCCATTAGTTGCTCGAAGACCCTTGCAAAATCTTCATCATTTGCATACTGTTCTCTCATATCATCAAGTTCATGATGATAAGGAATCGACACAGCTGAAATTTGTGGCTTCCTTGACAAGGCATCAGCCACAACGTTCTTCTTGCCTTCCACATGCACAATCTGAAAATGGAACATGGACAAGATATTTGCCCATCGCATATGCTTCTCAGATAACTTTGTCTGTGTCAAGAAGTATCGCAAGGTCTGATGGTCCGTTTGGACAACAAAGTCTGCACCTAGCAGGTAGTGTTTCCAACTTAAGAGCGCATGAATCACAGCCAGTAACTCTTTCTCATAGACCTGCATGGTCATCTCTGGCCCTTGCAAAATTCTGCTCTCATAGGCTACTACCCTGCCATCTTGCATTAGCACTGCACCAATGCTACTACCGCAGGCATCACACTGGACCACAAATGACTTCCTAAGATCTGGCAACACAATGACTGGATCTGAAGTCATCTTTTCCTTTAAGAGATTAAAAGCTGAAATCTCTTTCTGTGTCCATCTAAAGGTGACTGCCTTCTTTTGAAGAGCATGTAAAGGTGAAGCAATCTCAGCGAAATTTCGGATAAACCTTCTGTAATAGGAGCATAGTCCCAAAAAGCTTCGGACATCATGCACCGTCTTCAAATTTGGCCATGACTTGATCGCTTCAACTTTTGCAGGATCCATTCTGACACCATCCTTTGAGACAATGTGTCCCAGAAAGTGAATCTCTTCCAGAAAAAACTCACTTTTCTTTGCATTGATGAGCAACCTATGACTGCGTAGCTCTTTGAACACTATGGCCAAGTGATGCCTATGCTCCTCTTCATTCTTTGAGTAGACTATCATGTCATCAAAGAATGTACCAACAAACTGCTGGTGTGGACGGAAAATTCTGTCCATCATCCTATTAAACGTAGCAGGAGCATTTGTGAGACCAAAGGGCATCACTAAAAATTCGTAAAGGCCAAACGTTGTTCTAAAAGCAGTCTTGTGCACATCCTCTGATCTAATGCGGATCTGATGATACCCACTCTTTAGATCTATCCTGCTAAACATAGCTGCTCCTTCTAATTTGTCCATAATATCATCAATTCTAGGTATAGGGAACCTATTCTTGATGGTATTCTTGTTCAGTGCACGGTAGTCGATGCACATACGCCATGAGCCATCCTTTTTCTGCACCACCAACACTGGAGAACAGAATGGAGATGAACTGGGCTGAATCAGCCCCTTTTGTAACAGCTCCTGTACTTGGCCCATTATCTCTTTCTGCTGAGCCGCACTAACCCTGTACGGAGGCTTATTTGGTGGGCTACTGCCTGGCACCAAATCTATCGCATGGTCCTCGGGTCTCTCTGGCGGTAATTGAGACGGTAATGAATCGGAAAAACAGTCACTATACTGTTGTAAAAACATTGACCTTTCTTTATCTAGCACAGATAAATTTGATTCATCACAATCTGACACTTCACGTGCAAAAACCAAGTACGCAGAAAGATGCTTTTTCATTACAGAAGTAATAGCAGAAGCTGATACAGTAGGAATAGACTCCCCTTTAAGCTTTACATCCAGAATGTGAGTCTTTCCCCTGCTCTGTACAGTGATCTTTTTGTTGTAGGCATCCATGATTCCCTGTACACGAAACAACCAAGGAATACCTAACAACACATCACATCCGTCCAGTGGCATGATGTAAAATTCTTCAGCATCTACATAGGACTGGATATGTAGACGCAACTTTCCAATGATGGGTGTCACAGCCTCTGTATGGCCAGGACATGCCAAACCTGCCTCTGCTGTATACCCCATCTCTTCAGGTCTGATTCCCAACTTTGAAGCCAATTTTGGGAAAATAAAGTTGGCTTTGGCACCTGGATCAAAGAAGATAAGCACTGTTTGATCCCTGACCTTTCCCCATGCTCTGCAAAGCTCACTTGCATCCGAATTTGGCTTATCGCCCACCATATCTGGCACTAGACCAGCCATGGGCTTCTTTCCTTTCTTGTCTTCCTTGTCATCAGAATCAGCTGGCCTTTTCTTTGTAGGACAGTTGTAAGCAATGTGGCCAGGCTGCTCACATATAAAGCATTTGTTCTCTGTCCTCAGGACCTTCTTTTGCTCTTCTGACTTGCGAGGAAAACGTCTTTTCCATTTCTTTGCTGGTCCTTTTTCTGATTCAGCCGTAGCTTTGTCTTTCCCTGCGTTGGCCGACTCCTGAGTCCCTTTAGGAGCCTCATTGGGAACGTGCTTCTTGGCTGAATTTTTCTTGCCTGATCCTGCCTTGACGCCAGTGTTAAATTCACAATCTTCTCCCTTGAGCAAACCATTGCCAGTGTTTGCTACCTCGATGAGCTGCGTCAAAGTAGTGACTTTTGTCTTTGTACAGTACTTTCTCAATCCTTTAGGTAGGCCACAACAGTATTTTTCAATCTGTTCTGTCAATGGCACAAACCTATAGGAAGTTACTGGAAGTAGAGCTTTCCACAACTTCCGATTGTAATCATCTAGATTTCTGCAAGTGGCAGCATTTAGCTGGTGCCATTCTGTCATGACATTTGCTTCAAAGTCATCAGATAACCATGCTGCTGCAAAAATCTGCTTAAAGTAAATCCATGTGGACGGAGCTTGCCCTTGAAGCAATAAAGTTGTCCACCATTGTCCCGCATTCCCTGTCAAGAAAGTGGTTGCCTTGCGGACCTTTGAAGCCTCTGTAAAATTTCCCCCTGCATAGGCCTTGTCAAACTGCTGGAGGAATGAAAGAGCCTTCTTCCTGTCATCAAACCCTGTAAAGGTCGTGAATGACACTCCTTTGCCACCTTCTTTGTACGGAGTTGGCCTCTCCAGCGGCGTTAAATTGTCATATGGAAGTGACTGAAACATGGGAACACTATTAAGGTTCATCTGTGTTCCTTGGCCGCTATTAACTTGACCTGGAAATGCCATATTTGGCTGCTGATTTGTAATTCCAGCCATACCAAAATTTGCTTGTGGCATCCCAAATTGTCCCTGAGTGCTTTGAAACCCTGGTTGCATACCCATGACACTGTACATGGGGTTAGGCATCATCGTTTGAGCACCCCCGAACACTGTTCCTGGCGTGTAAAACTGATTGCCAGGTGCATGACCAGCCATGCTCTGAAATACCGATCCACCTCCAAAATAGCCAGGGTGTACTGAAGGTGGTGGGAAGACCTGTTGCATAGCCTGTAGGTTGCTTCCCTGCCCATTAGAACCAGCTATAGGCTGCTGAAAGGTGGCGGGCTGAATTGGTACAGCTTGAAAAACTGGCATCTCAGCCACCTGTTCTTGCACCTTAGGCATACGT
This sequence comes from Adiantum capillus-veneris, assembly GCF_014529385.1. Classification (NCBI taxonomy): domain Eukaryota; kingdom Viridiplantae; phylum Streptophyta; class Polypodiopsida; order Polypodiales; family Pteridaceae; genus Adiantum; species Adiantum capillus-veneris. The sequence goes on along the minus strand of NC_140953.1, from coordinate 28,012,790 downwards.
TGTGGAGACTGCATGTTCTCCGTCAAGTGTACAGGTGTTTCCATTGACTGTGCGGTATGAATCACCTGTGCTCGAGCCTTAACAGGCTTTTGAATATGATCCAGTGACCCAACTTGCTGAGACGGAACAGGAGGTTGCAGAAAGGCTAAAAACCTCGGGTTCTGCATTACTTGTGTGAACATAGCCACATCAGTAGACAACTGGGTCCTGAATATATCGTCATCTGTCTGTGGTGGTCTTGAGGACTCACCCACTTCATGTGTCTGTTGACCCTGTGAAGAGGAAACCTCTTCAGTCACATCATCTGGTCTGTCAGCCATAATTACAATTCCCTGTGTCTCGTCTATGATCCCCTGTGTCTTCAAGCCCAAAACTGACCAAGGCTCACTTCTATGGAAAAAAGTGATTTAATCCCGTCGATGGAACCATGAAACCGGCCTGTTTGATCCAAAAAGGGCGGTAGACTTTACTTTAAACCTTGATTTAGCTTTCACCCATTATTAGTCGTCTATTTTACCTGTACTTTCAAGACACACTAAAGGGGAGAGGGATACAGGCTGCTAGATTGCACCTGTATGAGTGGACAGACACCAGATTGGCCCCTAACTTAGGCGCCCCTTTCGGTATTTCTTTATTGTTCAAAAGAGGGAATAAACGCTGTGGTTCCTACAAGCTGCCCCGCACCAACTCGGCTGAATTTCCACTGTTCCAGCCCGATTTCGGCAGCATAACTGTACTAGAACCCTTCACGGTCAGTATTCCCACGCATTGACTGACTTTCCCGACGCATACGGGCACTTTGCAAAACCTGGCGAGAATCTGCAGCACGCTGGATTCTCTGTTTTCAGCCCTGAAAATGCGCCAGATCGCCTGTACAGCGGTCCCCTTGCGTCCCCGAACCTCCTGGGGGTATTAGGGTCCGTTTAGGGCCAAAACCCTAAACCTGCAAAAATACACAGCAGGCTGTAATTCGCTGTTTCGGGCTCCGTTTCGCGTGCCGGTCGCATCCCTAGCAAGTCCTCGAGCTCCCGCACCTGTAGGGCTACTTGCCCTTTGAATCGGACGAGATTTCTGGCGTGAAACCTCTCCGAATTCACCTGTACCTGCGGGGGGATTAGCCGCTAGCTAATCCAGTACCTGTGCAAGAGGCTCTTGCCTCGGCAATCGCGCATGAACCCACACAACTGTACATTGGTCAAATGAAGAGCCCACTAGAGGGGCATAACATACTGCCAAAGGGGAGAGAGAGGGCAGTGCGTAGCGTGCAGGGCATCACTCCTGGCACCGCACTGTGCATAAGAGGGAAAGCAAGCACTCCATAGCTCTTAACCTGTGACAGAAACTTGCAAAATGAGCCTCCCAGCTATAAATCACGTTTTTGCCTTCTCTATAAGTAGTAAACTGGCCTCATAGTGCCAAGTGTCACTCATTTATGCATTTTCCCGCTTTAGACCCTCGGGTCTAAAAATATCTCACCTGCAGCCTCTGTTGACTTGGCCACAGAGTAACAAAATGATCCCCATGTCAAACTGCACGTAATGACGCGAAGACATTTTCATGTCCCAAAATAGCAGTTCCCTAAATTTTAGGAGATGCTGCCATTGTATCTTTCTAGGTCATCCGACCCTCTTTGTACACTGCGGCCACATCCAGAACTGAAATGTAGCCTCTGTGGCAAAGGATTCCACTTTGGCTAGTCAATGACCCCACTTGGCTAACCATAGTCCTTGTCCAACCTTAGTGCTCTCTTGCCCTCAGGCCTGGACTCCCTCTAGACAGTTCCACACTAGCTATGCAATGCAGGGCAGTTAGATTTCCCGAGGGGTGTTTCCAAAAAGTGAAAGTAAATAGATAATAAGAAAGAAATCAACAAAAAGGATAGATAGTAGTCACACGCTGGTGACAGTCACTTTGTGAATGAAACGATTTCAACCTTGCTTGCTAACTACAAGATTTTTCACCGCAAATCTTGTTCATATTACCCTAGAGCAAACGGACAGGCTGAAAGCAATAATAAGGTTCTGATAGCACTTCTGAGGAAAGCATGTCATCTCCATCGTGCGACTTGGGCTCAAGCTATCCACGGCACCCTTTGGGCATACCGAACTTCTTTCAAAGCCACAACCAATCACACCCCATTTCAATTAGCTTTCGGTTTGGAAGCGATAGCGTCCTTTGAATTCAACTCAGGATCTCAGCGAGTGGATAGTCTACGTGCCAATGGAGATTTGGGATCGGCATCTTCTCTCGTCTTTACCTTCTGGATGAAAGCCAAAGTTTGGCTTCTCTGGCTCTAGAAGCAGAGCAGCTTCGTCGCAAAGCATGGCATGATCGCCATCTCCGAAAGCCGCAAATAACGCAAGGAGCACTGGTGCTACTTTATCAAGCAAAGTATCTGAAAAAAGCTAAAAAGCTGGTTCCAGCCTGGCAAGGGCCATTCAGGGTATAGGAAATTTTGCCACAAGGAGCAATCCAGTTAGTAACTTTGGACGGTGTTCCATTGCCTCTGGTAAATGGCTCCAGAATCAAGTGCTTTTACTCCTCTGAGTAAACAGTCTGCAACTATTCCGCCATCTGTAGGTTCTATATCCCATCTCTCTCCTCCCCACTATCTTTCCACCAGAACGGGTGTTCTGTTATTGTCTCAGTCTCTGCTATGTCTGTAGAAGTTTCCGCCTTTCCTCCTAAGGTATCCTTTCTCCACTCGGTCTCGGTAATTGGGTATTGTCTTGAATTTCTTACACTCCAAACACTCTTTCTCTAATTGTTTCTATCCTCATTGTTATTTGACGTTAAGTACTAAGGTCTTTCCAGTTAAGCTCCTAGTCTGGAGTCTCCAAGGGTCATGGTTTTGTTCAGTTTGAACAAGTGGAATCTGTCCAGATGGCGATTGAGAAAGTGAATGATATGTTAATCAATGACTTGACGAGGCTCAAAATTCAATAATGTCTATGTGAAGAATATTGCAGAGTCTATGTCAGATGAAGAATTTAGGAGCGTCTTTGAAACCTTTGGTCCCGTTAGCAGTGCGGTTATTATGAGGGATGTCGATGGCAAATCAAAGTGCTTCGGTTTTGTGAATTTTGAGAGCGCAGATGATGCTGCAAAGGCACTTCAAAGTCAAAGTCCTCTTGTGAATGCAATCCACCTCCCATGTATCATCCTGGAGCTCTAGGAATGGGCCAACAAATGTTTTATGCCAGCAAAGGTTTTATGGAAAGCCCCCTTTTCCCAATTCGCCCAGCTTTCTCCCCTTTATTTGTCCCAACCCTCCCCTCCCCTCTCCCCCAAACTCGTCCCCTCCTCTTCCTATTCGGCCCCTCCCAATTCGTCCCTCCCAATTAGTATCCCCTCCTCTTTCTCCCAAATTCGCCCCCCTCTGCCCTCTCCCAATTCGCCCCCTTCCCCTACCCAATTCGCTCGCCCCTATCGACCCCTCACCTCTCGCCCCTACCCTCTCTTCCTCGCCCCTACCCTCTCTCTCCCTCGCCCTTACCCAATCCCACCCCCTCACCTCTTGCACCTACACTCTCTTCCTCGCCCCTACCCAATCCCATCCCCTCACCTCTCGCCCCCATCCACCCCCTCGCCCCTACCCTCTCTCTCCCTCGCCCCTACCCTACCCTCTCTCCCCCTCGCCCCTACCCTCTCTCTCCCTTTGCCCCTACTCAACCTCTCGCCCCTACCCACCCCCTCGCCCCTACCCTCTCTCTCCCTCGACCATACCCAATCCCCCCACCTCTCGCACCTACTCACCTCCTCACCCCTCACCCCTCGCCCCTACCCTTACCTCACCCCTCGCTTGTCTCCTTTGGCTCGCCCCTAACTTGCCTCAACCCTCGCCGTACCCTTTGCTCACGACTACCCCTTGCCTCGCTCCTACCACTCTGTGCCTCGCCCCTACTAGGATCGCCCCAAGCTACCACCACTCGACCCTACCCTAAAAATAAAAACCGCCCCTATTGAATCTACTGCTCTCTACCTCAACCTCGTATACTAGTCTTGCTAGTGTCGGGTCTCGTGTCTGTTACACTCTTCCAACTGTACTCACTCTACTCACTATGGCAGGAGGTAGCAAGAAACAGACAGAAGGTGGTAGCAAGCAAAAAGAATTGTTGAGAAAAAAGAAAGTTGTGGCTGCAGAATCAGAGAGTGAGGAGATGTCAGCAAGCAGTAGCCACGGCTTGGATGACATAACTTCCAGCGACCCCAGTGATGAAAGCTACAAAGCAGACTCGCCGTCTTAGTCAGAAGCACACTCCGAGTCAAATGCTTCGAGTGATCAAGAGGACCATACAAAATCAGCTCAAAAGAAAGGTAAACAGTCAATCATGAGTCATATAATCAAGAGGCCTGCAACATCCAAAAATCGCACCGCGTTCTCTTTGGATTTTTATTTACAGCAGCCTCGACCATCTATGAGCGAGGTCTTTTCCAATGCTCAACTGCAGACTCTGGGTCTCACAGCATTGGCCGATGCTGATTTACCTACCACTCTTCCTGCAAAGATGATACATCAAATGTTAAAAGATTTTCCAAAACAGACTGAAAACAGGAAACAATAGACAACAATTGATCTCATAGAGACACAACAGCAACAGTAGACCACAACAAATGACTCAACTATCTCAAAGAACTGAAACAGACTCTGTCGTGGCAGCACACTCAGCTCCAGCCCAGGACTCTCAGGTACAATGGTGTGTCGAGGCTCAGATGTACAGGGATGGTGAATAAGTGCTCTGTGTATGGTATAATCACGGCTCGCTACTGCTGCTCGCTCCCCCCTTGCTGCCCCCCCCCCCCCCCCCCCCCCCCCCCCCCCCACCCGCTGCCCCTACACTGTCCGCCCACCCCCTTCAGCCCCTGCGCGTTGCCCCTCAGCCCACCCGCTGCCCCCCCCTATCTGCGCGCTGCCCCAAAGGCTGCCCGCAGCCCGTTGCCCTCCTCTCCCTTTGCCTTCCCCCCGCTCGCTGCTGCTTGTGCACCCGCACATTGCACGGCTGCCCTCTTCCCCCCCCTCCCCCCTCCCCTATCCTCTTCGCTCCCAAAGGCCCTCTGCACCTGGCTCGGCAGCACTTTCTCTTCGGAAAAAGTGCCTGGCTGACTTGTTTGCAGGTTTTTTCTTCACTGCCCGCTTCTTCGACTCAGCAGTAGACACAGATGGAGGCTCCATTTTCACCACAGAGGGACTCGCCTGAAGCCCCCTCGCCCGACCCCGCTGAGCCCACCATTCGACTTGCTCTTTCGCCGACAGAGCAAGCGAGCCTTGCCGCAGAGGGAGAACGCTTGCAGGCGACTTCTGTCATCTGCAAGGTTCTCGGCACTCGTCCTAGCAGAGGAGAGCTGCGAGACGTTCTCCAGGCCCGCCTCCTCGCAGAGGTGGGCAAGATCTTGAATGTCCAGATTCTCGGACGGGGGTACTACCAGATTGAGTTCGAGACTTCCGAGATGGCCTCCAAGGTCATAGCTATGAGTCCATTGGCCATCCGAGCATCATGCGCCCACTTTCGACAGTGGCGACATGGTTTTGACCCGACTTCGGATGTGCTAGTAGAGGAGGCGGACATCCCCATCTCAGTCTGCTTTCCGGGTTTACGGAGGGAGTACCTTCCACTTCTCTCCAGGATTGGCTCCGCCATCGGGACTGTCCTGGAGACACCTCGTACGGCAGCATCAGTAGCTGCCAAGGCGGCTGGCATCCCTTCAGTTCGAGTTTTGGTCAGAGATACCCACACGCTCCCGAAGGTCATCCTTTTGCCTCGGGTGAGTGGGGGTTGGTTTAGACAGAGTGTGGAGTACTCGGGTCTCCCGAACCAGTGCTTCATTTGCAGACGGATGGGCCACCTAGCGAAGGCCTGTCCACGGAGGAGACCACGACCCGCACCTCAGCCTCAGCCCCAGCCTGCCAAGGCTGGGCCGCAGCCACAGCCAGCGACATAGCGCACAGATTCAGCGCCACCCTCCGAGCCTGGGGCTCCAGCGGAGGAGGGGTGGCAGCAGGCCCGTGGCCGTCGACGCCAGGGGCCACAGCGACAGCCTGGAACTCAGAGTGGCCCTCAGGTGCCTACTCAGCAGCAGTGGGTTCCCACGGGGAACCGCTTTGGTCCTCTTGAGCAGGAGGAGCCCCCTACGCCAGCCTCCACCTCCGCTTCACCCTCGCCAGCCGCTTCGCCTTCTGATCTCCCCTCCTCCTCATCCCCTCCCCCGCCCTCTGCTCCCGTCCACTCCCCACCTCGCCCCCCCCATGTCTCTGTCGCCCCACCCCGTTTCTCTTCTCCCCCACCCCCCCCAGTCCCTTCTCCCCCTCCTCCTGCTTCAGTACCACAGTCGGCTCAGGAGATTGGTCCCTCGCCGGCGGCTAGGAGATCTCTTGGGAGCGCCTTTGCCACGAGTCGCCTAGCGAGAGAGGGTCAGCCCTTCATGTGGCCCCCTCTGCAGATTCAGACATCTTCTCTTGGAGCTATCCCTCGTGGTTTGACGAGCATTGACCTCCGACGCTGCTGGGATTTCTTCGATTACGGGTTCACTCGCTTTCTCGGCGATTCCGCAGCAGACCACGAGGCAGCCTGCTTCAGAGTCCACGCTTTGTTCCTCGCCGCTAGGGGGACAGAGGCCTTGGACTCGGCAGCTGGTTTCTCCTTCCCCCTCTGTGGTAGGACTGAGACAGAGTGGTCCCTCGACTCAGTGGTGGGATGGTTGCATACACAGGTTCTTGAGTTCTCTCACCACATGGGAGAACTTGGCGTTACAGACTTGCTGCAGACTTTGTGGCCACTGGCCAAGTTTGCGGTGACACCCCCAGACTCAGCAGGATGTAGACACATTGTGGTGTACTTTTTTGCTGATACGCAGTGTTTGCCTTGCTATGTATACATTTATGAGGACTCCTGGACAGAGGAGGTTGCTTTACGCACGGCTCGCTCTGCTTGGGCTTGGACCAGGCACTCACTGCAGTCTCGCCTATCTAGAGGACGCTTGGATGCGGATACTCCCCATCCAAGCCAGCCTCGAAGATAGCTCGTCTTGCTGCTGCGACAGCATCTGTTCTCTCTCGCTCCCCATGAGGATCGTCTCGTGGAACATGTAGGAACTAGGTGGGCCCCAGTTTCAGCGACAGCAGGGCCGATTGCGCCAGGAGCTTCAGCGTTGCCTTGTGGGAGGAGAGATTGATCTCCTTATGCTTCAGGAGCACCATTTGTCTGAGAGCCGCATTCGGCGATGTGGTCAGATTTTGCGTGGACGCTATGATACCTTTTGGTCAGCTGCTTTTGGACCTGGAGGCATCCAGGGAGGGGTATGTATGACTATTGTGGACTCATTGCAGTAGGCCATTGTGGGCAGAGGGATTATGGTGCCAGGCAGGGCTCAGTGGATTACTATGCAGGTTCAGGGTGGCCATGTGGGTTTCCTGAACATCTATGTGCCCAATGTGGCGAGTGCTCGTGCAGAGGTTTGGTCATAGATTGTTGAGTCTTTGCCACAGGCTGACCAGTGGTGTGTAGGAGGGGACTTCAACATGTTGGAGGACCCTTCTGATAGGATCGGAGGCAGCCATGCTATTGTGCATGGAGTCGAGTTAGCAGCTTGGGAGAGGTTGTGTATGACTTTGAGGGTCTCGGATACATGGAATCATTCTGGCTTTGTGAGGCCTCCAGAGAGTCTTGCCTTCTCTAGATCGGATCGCAGAGTGGGAGGAGTGAATCTATCGCGCATAGATCGCTTCTACACTAGTGACCACTTCAGTGACTTGGGGGGATCAGTGGGCATCCTGGCAGGGACATCCTTCTCGGACCATGCACCAGTGATCCTCACAGTGGCAGACAGGCAGAGGAGTGGGAGCACGATGCTTCGCATCCCAGAGCAGGTCTTGTTGGACTCAGCACTCAGAGAGAGGGTCGAGGCTCTATGGACAGAGGGCAAGGACAGCCAGGCTCCACCTGCAGACAGAGTGGCCTCAGGCCTAGCTCGGCTTAGCCACTTCTTTCTCCAGGAGTCTCTGGCTCGACGGGTTACAGCGAGAGAGGAGGAGCAGCGTCTCAGACGAGGCATTGCTTCACTACAGAGGATGCAGGAGCAGCATCCAGACAGTCCATGGTTGGAGGAGCAGTTACAGCAGGCTCGACAGGAGCTTGCTTGCATAGAGGAGAGGCGCCATGAGTTTACCTTTCACCGACAGGCATCTCAGTGGACTCAGGTGGGTGACAGAGTGACAGGTGCTTTTTTTGAGACAGTGGGACCTCGGTACTCGCATGCCAAGGTCAATCAGTTGAGGAGACCAGATGGGTCAGTTGTTTGTGAGCCAGAGGATATGCGTGCAGTTGCTACTGACTTTTACCGTGAGCTACTGTCGGCTGAGCCCGAGTCAGAGAGACAGGATGCATGCAGAGAGAAGGTTTGGGCACAGATGCCTTGTCTTGTGACTGAGGAGATGCGCCAGAGGCTAGAGATACCTCTTCAGCTTGAGGAGCTGCACACGGCTCTTAGGGCCCTCCCTCGTGGTAGCTGTCCAGGTGAGGATGGGCTGACTCCCAGCTTCTTCTTAGAGTACTGGGACCTGCTTGGCCCAGATCTTTGTATTGCCTTTCAGTACATTCTGCACACAGGAGTGATGCCGGATAGCATGAGTGAGGGCCTGATTTACCTCATTCCAAAGGAGGGTGGCTCCTTGGATGAGATTCGACAGTGGCGCCCCATCACCATTCTCAACTCAGCCTACAAAATTCTTGCCAAGGCTCTGAGTTCGAGGATTCAACCACTTTTGGAGAGCCTTATACATGGGACTCAGACAGGTTTTGTCAAGGAACGCAGTATCCTTGACAACATCTTCACTTTTTGGGAGGCTTCTGCCCTTGCACGGCTCCGTGGGGAGGACCTTGTGATTCTTCTTCTCGATTTTGTGAAGGCATACGACAGAGTTGACTGGGACTTTCTAGAGGGCACGCTACGCAGGATGGGCTTCTCAGATGCTTGGATCAGAGGGGTGTCAGCTTTGTACAGACAGGCTCACAGTCAGGTGCTGTTGGCAAGAGGTAGAGGTGAGCGCTTCATGCTCACACGTTCGGTCAGACAGGGCTGTCCTCTTGCCCCTTTTCTCTTTCTGTTCTATTCGGAGGCGATGAGCAGATTTTTGGTGTCACAGCAGGTTGGTTTGAGAGGCTTAGCACTCCCTATACGGGGAGATGAGCTTCTGGACGCTGAGTTTGCCGACGACTCAGCCTTGTACTTAGAGGGCCAGGAGGCCAATCTACACACATGTGAGCAGGCTTTGGAGACCTTCTGCTGTGCATCGGGCGCTTTGATCAACTGGAGAAAGACAGTGGCTTTCTCGGTTGGCAGTGCTCCTGTGCCAGATTGGATGCCAGGAGAGGGTTTCAGGTGGATTCCTCCACTGACTGCAGTTCGGTACTTGGGTTGTCAGGTTGGTCTGGACTTGTCCCCCGAGCAGCAGATTGCTCCTCTTCTCCTGTCCATCAGGAGAAAGCTGTTACATTGGAGCTCAGCACGACTTTCGCTGGCTGGTAGAGTAGTAGTTGCCAACCAGGTGTTGTTGGCGACTATGTGGTACATCACTTCTTGCTGGATCTTCTCGAGTTCTTGTATCAGCCAGGTAGAGAGGCTGATCAAGAACTTCCTTTGGTCAGGTCGTGATACTCAGATTGCCCGAGCCAAGGTGGCTTGGTCGGTCATCACACTTCCTTGTTCTCAGGGAGGGCTTGGATCATTGATCCTGCACAGCAGAGCAGAGCCCTTCTTGGGAAGTTTGTCGTCAGAGGACTTCTTCCAGGCGAGGAGCCTTGGAAGGAATTCTTGTTGCAGAGGCTTCGTGCCAGGGTGCCTCAGTAAGGAGGTCCTTGGCAACCTTCGACCAGATGGATCTTTTCAGAGCTGCGCCGAGTTGGTTTGAGCAGGAGACTGGAGGACAGATTCGCTGTGAGTTTGCTTCGATCTTGGGAGCTCTTACGGCGTGGCCTAGAGCAGAGACAGCCGACGTGCACGGAGGAGCGGCTACGGCAGCCCCTCGTCTGGAACCCCATGGTTAGCACTCAGAGAGGCCACTTGGTTGGGAGTCGGCCTCATGTTTCTTGGGGTCCCATGGCGGCAGGTCCAACGCGTTCTCTAGGTGACTGGCTAGAGTTCACAGGTTTGTCAGAGGAGGTGCAAGCTCTCCAGCTGCAGGGCATGAGAGGGGTGCAGAGCATGTGTCAGGACATCTCAGAGTCAGTTCCAGCTGAGTGGCTCACGCCTCTCGAGCCAGTAGCACCCCGGTGGATGGGAGCCTTCACACGATTGGAGGTTCTCATTTCAGTCAGGGCTTGCTTAGAGACTGTCCGAGCCCTGTTCTTCGAGCTTCAGGGTAGGGGACGATTACAGCGAGTTGCAGTAGAGGCCCCGCAGGTAGCAGAGTGCTGTTTCCAGAGGATCCGAGTTGTGGGCATCTGTGGGAGGACTTGCGTCATAGACCTTGACCCAGCAGCTCTTGAGACTGGACACTGGAGGATATGGGCTTGGGAGTGTTGTCCACTGGCACGAGTACAGTGGGATCCTAGTGAGTGGCTATGGAGGGACCCCTTCTCTTCTGCCAACCGCCCAGGAGTCCCCTTCTTGCAGTACACTGTTCAGCTTGGACGTCATATACTTGCAGCACAGAGAGAGGCCCGCCCCGTTGCAGCACGTCATTGGCAGGAGGAGGGCCTCACAGTCGAGTTCTTGGCAGCTTTTTGGCAGAGGCTGTGGGACTCCAGACAGCCGAGGCGAGTCACCTTGTTCCAGTGGCTGGTTGCACATAGAGCCACAGCAGTAGGGAGCTGGCTGGTGCATAGTGGTCTCTCGGCCGCATGTGCAGCCTGTGACCAGTTGGTGGAGAGTCAGCGTCATTGTCTTTGGGACTGTCCCTCGGCCCAGCAGGTGTGGCTACGTGTTCTTCGGCTGATGCCTGTCCTCTCCACGGCTCGACAGTACACTTGGGGGCAGCGGCTTGGTCCACCCTCACGGGCCCAGCACGTCAGTTTGAGCTATCTTCCACCAGCAGGATGATAGTGATACAGGGGGGGCGACCTACACTCCAGCCTGCTACAGAGATTACTCCACAGGAGTGGTGCAGTGAGAGAGAGGAGTGTTGGGAGCTCATCAGCGGCCTAGCTCTCTGGTTCATCTGGCGGGCCCGCTGTTTCCGCATCTCTGAGGCTCGTCCTGTGCCACCAGCAGAGACTGTTCGTGACTTTTGGCTAGAGCTGATCCATACTCTCAGAGGACAGCTTGAGGGACTACAGGGCAGCTCCGACCGCATGCGGGAGCTCCGCGAGGCTTTTCTTCGACTCTGGCGCCCTGGGCCTTTCTACACCATAGTCCAGGGGGTGCTCAGATGGCACTACTGTCCACCTGTGTGGCTCTTCCCTCCTCCCATCTCTTGATTTAGCCTCATTGTATATATGCTGTTTTTTCATTGGGAGAGTCTCCCCATCATGCTTGTTGTAGCCCTCTCTCGCAGAGGTGGATGTAGCCCTATGGGCAGTTTTCATTAACTAATAGAAGGATCTTTTTCTCGAAAAAAAAAAAAAGTGCTCTGTGTATAGACCCACTCTAGATGACTACGTCCAACCATATATGAACTAGTCGTCTAGAGTTATATAATCAAGAGGCTTGCAACATCCAAAAAATCTATACAAGGTGAAAACAACAATTCACGATGGTGACGATCAGCAGTACTTTTCTGCTTTGCTTAAGTCTTGTCCAAGGCAAGCTTGATCTTCTTATACATTTCATCTACGTTCTCTGCATATGAATCTGCCTCAAAAAATTTGTCCTTTGTGTGCAAAATGGGAGGAGCCTTTTTGCCACCCTCGACAATCTCAAAAGGTGCTTTCTCGGTTGACGAATGCACCGTATTGTTGTACACATACTCGAGCATGGGTAGATATTGTTCCCACTTACCTTTATTATATGACGGATAACATTTTAGTAGATCTAAGACAGTAGGATTAGCCTCTTTTGATTGCTTATCAATTTGTGGATAAAATGAGGATGAAAACTTGAGCATGATGCCCATGTTTTCAAATAAGCCTCTCCAAAATAGGCTCGTCATACGAGGATCACGATCACTGACAATAGACTGTGGCATACCATGGTACTTGAAAGCATTGTACATAAACAACCGTGCCATCTAGTGAGATTTTATCTTCTTCCTGACAGGAATAAATGGGCTTGCTTGTTGGACCTGCAAATAATGGTCCATATACCATCAATCCCTGATGGTGTTTTTGGCGAATCAAAGATAAAATCCATAGCAATGCTTTCCTATGGTTTATCTAGAATAGGAAGTGGTTGTAACAACCCTGGTGCCTTTTGCTTGTTAAACTTGACCTTTTGGCAAATCACTCATGCTCGCACAAAGGCATCTACATGTCTCCTCAAAGTAGGCCAATACGGTGGGACATGGCTTTTCACCATAACTTTATGTTGCAATGGCCTAGTGACACATAATTTGCCTGCATACGGTGGGACATGGCTTTTCACCATAACTTTATGTTGCAATGGCCTAGTGACACATAATTTGCCATGCATCATAAAACCATCCTTGAGGAGGTAGTGCTGTCACCGACTCGGGCACCTCAAGCTGGGAATCGGGCACGACACACGAGAGAATCACTTAAAATACTTCACAACTTTAAAATCACAGTTCAATTTGGTCGATACAGCCGAACGAAGTTCCGTGCCCCGAGAGATTGGCCCCAAAGACTCACCCCTTTGAGTATTTCTTTTATCTTAATGCTTGATCAAAGTAAAACTCCCGTGGGTCCTCGGCTCTCAAACTCTGCGTCCAGATGCCCTGAAGAGTGAGGCCTTTGGGCCCTTTTTATTCTTACAATGAATGCCAAAAGCAGATAAACTCAAAGCAATTGGTCCAAAAGCTTCTAACTCAAAAGCAAAGAGTCCCAAAAAGCAAAAAGCCTCCAGCGCAATTTGCGGAATTGCGTACAGCAGCCACGTCAGCTAGCGTGTTTCGCGGATGTCCGTATTGCCACGCCAGCTGCCTGTCAGAGAGTTTTACGGGCCTCCATACTATTTGCCACATCCTCATTTGTCATGTCCGGGCAATACTGCCACGTCATCTTCTGTCATGTTGGGGCAATACTGCCACGTCATCATTTTGCGACAAGTCCTTATAGGGTTGCCCATCTTGCAACTGTTCAAAGATCCTTGCAAAATCTTTATCAATAGCATACTGCTCCTTTATGTCATCAGCTTAGGATGATAAGGACTTGACAAAACTGAAATTTGTGGCTTCCTGGATAACGCATCAGCCACAACATTCTTCTTGCATTCCACATACAGAATTTCAAAGTGGAACATAGAGAGAATGTTTGCCCATCGCATATTCTTTTCAGATAACTTTGACTGTGTCAAGAATTATTGCAATGTCTGATAATCTGTCTGGACAACAAAATCAGCACCTAATAGGTAGTGCTTCCAGCTAGAAAGTGCATGAATCACAGTTAGTATCTCTTTCTCATAGGTTTGCATAGTCTTTTTTGGCCCTTGCAAGGTTCTGCTCTCATAAGCTACTACATGACCATCTTGCATTAACACTGCCCCAATACTATTGCCAGACGCATCACATTGGACCACAAATGACTTCTTGAGGTCAGGTAAGACAATTACTGGATCCAAAGTCATCTTTTCCTTTAAGAGATTAAAAGCTGAAATCTCTATTTATGTCTACTTGAAAGTGACCTTTTTCTTTTGCAAAGCATGTAGGGGTGAAGCAATCTCGGAAAAGTTCCTGATAAACCTTGTGTAGTAAGAGCATAAGCCCAAGAAGCTACGGACATCATGCACAGTCTTCAAATATGGCCATGTCCTCATTGCTTCAACCTTGGCAAGATCCATTCGGACACCGTACTTTGACACACTGTGGCCAAGAAAGTGGATCTCCTCCAAAAAGAATTCACTTTTGTTAGGATTGACAAGCAACCTGTGACAGCGTAGCTCTTGAAACACAATGGTCAGACGACGCATATGCTAGTCTTCATTCTTTGAATAGACTATTATGTCATCAAAGAATGTGCTGACGAACTTTTGATGTGGGTGGAAGATCCGATCCATCATCCTATCGAACGTAGCATGAGCATTTGTAAGACTGAACGGCATCACTAAGAACTCATACATACCAAATGTCGTCCTAACCCTAACCCACTAACCCTGTACGGAGGCCTATTTGGTGGGCTACAAGACCTGATACGATAGTTCCTTGGAACGGGCTTAATGGTTGGACACGCTTCCAGGATCTGTTTTGTGTATTCATGTTAAAGTGACTTCACCTGTGATTTATGCATTTGTGAATTGTATTGCATCTTTGGAGCATTAACTCTAGATATTTCAAATTTCAGTGCATCAAAAATTCCAGCTTGGATGAGATGACTAGACAGATGTTTACCCTATACGTCAAGAGTTCCAAAAGCATGAGAAGACTAGATAGATCATCAATCTAGTGCAACAAGAGCTCTGAAAAGGGTGAGATGGCTAGATAGATTAGATCTAAATATTCACGACTGGATTTTGTGTCAATGCATGTTGGAGAATATGTTGTATAGCAAGGATGGACAAAGGTACACTTGCAGAAAGTAGTGACTAGTCAAGAATTGGATTTATTTTTGCATGTGTACTTGGAGGGAGGGTATATTCTAACTTAGTAACGTGGCATGACCTTGTGGCCCGGCCTGAGCCCGCCGGAGCCCGAGCCTAAGCCTGAGCACGACCAAGAGCCAGTGTGGTGGCCAATGAAACGTGGTGGAAAACTTGTAATCCATGCGGGGTTGTTGGTGTGGCACTTTTGTGTGAAGTTGCCGTTAGGTGCAACTGAAGTGTTGATGGTGATAGCCTAGGTTGAGTGCCTAGTACGTACACATGGTTCTATTTACTTAATGAGAGAGATGTGCAATAGACAAAGAGAGAGAAGAGAGAAAGAAACTACGAGTGAAGGTTGGTTGAGAGAGAGAGAGAGAGAGAGAGAGAGAGAGAGAGAGAGAGAGAGAGTCATTATCGTCCACTAAGGTCACATATGACCCATGGGACCAAAGACGCATACAAAACCGTTTCTCCTCTCTAGAAGGGGAGGGTGGAAAGTGTCTTCTCTTCACATGGGAGAGGGCAGCGTCCACAACCTATGATGGAGAGGTCTTACCACTAGTCGTCTCCTAGACGGACTTAGTGGCAGTGTCTCAACTCCATATTTACAAGCAAAAGGAAACTACTAGTTATGTGATATCATTGGGGGCTACCTTGGTAGACCGAAAGTCCTCAACGATTGCACGTCCTCCACGATAGACTGCCCATTCCCCAGCTGCTCTGGCTTCACAAACTTTGGTAAGATCTTCTCTCGTACATTGGATTTGCAAAGGAGTTAAGTCCTCTGCAAACCAAAACTCGGTGTCCTTGAGATTCTTTGATTGGTACAACATAGTATCACGGGCTACTTTGGACTTGAATGTTATGACTCCATGAGAGCCACCATTTTTGGTGACGTGTGAGGCTATCGACTAAACCTGTGATGTGTCGAGCACTGTATCCCACTTGATTGTTGACATTAAACTAGCAAGCTGACGTAATGAAGCGTGGAAATTACCTACTGTGTACCACTCTTGATCCAGTCCTCCAATCCGTAGATCGAGGGATGCAACATCTTGACGTTTGAACTCGCGTATCTCCTTGTTGACATGAGTTTGGATCTAGGATGGAAGACTTGCGGTGATCTCTTGAACCTATGCTTGAACGCTATTTAAGGCCTCCGCCTCCATCCTTGCTTCAGCGGTAAAATGTTTCTGTACGAGGTTCGAGAGACGTGCTTCAGTTGTATCTAGGCGTTGTCGAAGGAGGAGGTTCTCCTCTTGTAATGCTTGGATTTGTGCTTGGAGGGCATCCCAATCCGAGGCTCATACACTGGGAGGTTTCTTTGGGGTACGCAATACAGATGCAAAAGACTTTCTCACAGCCGAGATGACAGGGCTGGAAAAGGGTGTACCTGGAGGTATAAGACTAGGAGAGGCTCTGTTCAGTGCTGAACTGAGGGATCCGGCTGCATTTTTTGTGTGTCAGCATGGGAACAGATGCCTGTTGAACCTTGATAGGCTTTTTGGCTGCCATTTTATGCAGCTAGCAGGTGTGGTTGTGCAGGTGAGCAGAGAGCGGGTACTGGGTTGAGCGAGGAGGCAGCAACAATAGCACCTGCCTCTGTGGCTGATGGCACCTGTTGTAGCACAGCTCGCAGGTCTGACTATGGCAAGCAGGCGGGCAGAGAGACGATGGAGCAGCTGGTGAGAGAGAAGCTTTGGCCTAGTTCAAGCCTCTCCCGAGGGAGACGACGAACGCCCACCCACACGTCCTCATCGCGTGAGAAGACCTGCAGGTCTAGGGTTTAGAGAGAGAGAGAGAGAGAGAGAGAGAGAGAGAGAGAGAGAGAGAGAGAGAGAGAGAGAGAGAGAGAGAGAGAGAGAGAGAGAGATTAACACCAGATGGGTCCCAAACCCCCCTCCAACACCCAGAGCTTTGGTGGGTTTGTTGCTACTGCATGACACATACAAGGCAATCTAGAGATTGATCAAGCCCACTACTAAGCCCTCTGAAGTACTACCACAAAAAACGCCAACCTTTGGTGCCAAGTAGAAGTTCACCAGCTCCCTGTGTTACAACAAGCTGTTGAGCAACAAGTAGCTGTGGAGGAGCTAGCAAGCATTTTGGCGAGGGTGAACATAAAGTTTCCGACTTTCAAAGGACTCTCCACAGACGATGCAAACAACCATGCTAGGAGATTTGTCTCCTTGTGCAAGGATCAGTGGCCTCAACACAGAAGACGCCTACCTCATGCTCTTCCCGTCAACCTTGGATGGCCTAGCAGATAAATGATACAGTCAATTTGTTGAGAACCACTTTACTACTTGGGAAACACACCAAGGCAACGGTTCTGTGAAGCTTTTAGACCAGGTGACTTCCAAGAGAAGGTTCTCGATGAGTTGGCAAACCTAGTGCTCTAGCCAAATGAGACTTTTGCACAACTCATGACAAGAACAAAGTCTCTGGTCGCTAAGCTTTCCCTGCAACCATGAAAATTCATGGTCAAAAAGTGGGTGGAGAAGGCTTTCCCCAAGACTTCTCAGCAAAAATTCTGAGAGAGTCTTCGACCTAAAGCCACTCCGGAGGAATTTGTCCCTGCTGCTACTAGGATAGAAGGGGCAAGGAAGCTATTCAACGACCCTCCTCAAGAAGAGTCTGTCTCGGTACTCTTCAAAAGTCCATCTGACCCCTTGACTTCTTCACATAGGGAACTAGAAGCACTAAAGTTACAATGAGCTCTTCAATTGGAGCGATTCTTCTCTCTTCAATGGGAGAAGCCTCCACATCAAGAGACTTTGGACCAGATCAAGCGGGAGCTAGAAGAGCTCAGGGCTTAGAAGGAGTCTAAGGTTGTGGTCTGGAGTAGCTCATGTGGCTTGCTCTCTAGGGCATCCTTCACACAAATGCCCCCTTCAGGCTTATTGCCACCTATGTGAAGAATCTGGACATACAAGGATTGCTATTGTTTTATAGTAGAGCCTTGCTCCTACTCTTCCACAAGGGTTAGCACCTGCATCTAACATGGTTTCCCCATATGGCCATCCAAACTACATGCCACCCTTGCTGAATACACCCTCCCTCCATGCAAGGTATGCATAGCAATTTTCTAATCATGCTAATGCTCCCTTAGCTCCTCAAAGCTTCTACACCTCACCCTCCACGTCCATGTAACAAGTGCAAAGACCCCCAAGTCGCCCGTCCAATCAACCCATTTTGTGCTATAGATGTAGGGAATATGGCCATTACCAAAGCAAATGTCCCCTGCCAGAAGGGTCTCCTCCTTGCCGTCATTGTCGTGAGGCTAAGGATCACTACAATAAGGATTATCCCAAGCAACGAACATCCATGTCTTCAAGCCTGAATCGGAACCAACTAGAGTTCATGTTTCTATAGATCAACTTGATAGTGGTGAGCACCATCCCCTAGACGTCACCTGCTACTACTCATGTGGTTCCCCCTTAGGACAAGCTGCAGTAGATGGAGGATCCCGTTGGAAACGAACATGTCTGAACTAGACAAAGAACGCCAAGATTTTCTGCGCCCCACACGCTCATTGTTTCTCTGAAGGCCTGCCAGGCGAGTTACCCCCATCTCGTCATAAGGACCATGCTATTGATTTGATTCCTAGAAGCACACCACCGAATCGACCACCTTACCATGTTAACCGAGCCCAAAATGACGAAATCATGAACCAAGCATGAACCAAGTGAAAGACCTTCTTGAAAAGGGTCTCATCCAGTTGAGTGCTTCATCCTACTGCTCTCCGGTTTTACTAGTACTAAAGAAAGACAGATCTTGGAGAATGTGCATTGATTATAGATCTCTCAATAAAATCACCATCAAGAACAGATTTCTGATTCCAAGGATCGATGACATTCTTGACCGATTTCAGGGATCCTTTTGTTTCAGCAGGATTGATTTGAAAAGCGGATATCGTCAGATCGGAATTGCTCCGGGGATGTCTACAAGACAGCCTTTCGGACAAGCTTTCGTTTAGACGAATTTTTGGTGATGCCTTTTGGACTTACCAATGCTCCATCGACTTTCAACCAAATGATGGACAGGATTTTCTGAGAGCATCGATCTTTTGTAGGCACTTTCTTTGATGATATTATAGTTTTCTCCAAGGATGAAACAGAACATCGACACCATCTGCTACAGGTCTTTCAGGCATTGCGTGATCACAAATTAGTTATCAATGCCAAAAAGAGCGAGTTTTTCTTGCCGGAGATACATTTTCTGGGACACATCGTTTCAGTAGCAGGAGTACAAATGAACCTGGCCAAGCTTGAGACTATCCGCGATAGGCCAGACTTGAAGAATATTCATAAAGTTAGAAGCTTCTTGGGCTTGTGTTCTTACTACCAGCGGCTCATTCGGAAGTTTGCAGAGGTAGCTCCCCTTTGCACATATTGACTTAGAAAGGAGTCCCTTTCTTGTGGGGACCAACAGAGGTGACTGCCTTTCAGACACTTAGGAAAAATTGACCAGTGTTGGCTTTGCCAGACTTGTAAAAGCCATTTGAAGTTTATTGTGATGCTTGTGGTCGAGCGGTCTTAATGC
Source organism: Adiantum capillus-veneris (assembly GCF_014529385.1). Classification (NCBI taxonomy): domain Eukaryota; kingdom Viridiplantae; phylum Streptophyta; class Polypodiopsida; order Polypodiales; family Pteridaceae; genus Adiantum; species Adiantum capillus-veneris. The sequence goes on along the minus strand of NC_140953.1, from coordinate 27,993,620 downwards.
AAGAAGGCCATGTGATTGCTTATGAAAGCAGAATGTTTTCAAGGCCAGAATCGGTAGCACAGATTTATGAGAAGGAGCTATTGGCAGTTATCCATGCTCTTACTCAGTGGCGACATTACCTACTCAAAGCCGATTTCACAGTCTTTACTGATCATCAGAGTTTACGCTACTTCTTGTCACAGAAGCAGCTTTCAAAAAAGCAGATGCGGTGGGCTAACATCTTGTCACATATTCACTTCCAGATTGTCCATGTTCGGGGACAAAAAAACTTACTGGCGGATGCATTGTCTCGGAAGCCCCTCGTCTTGGCTATTTCCGCGATCCGTCATAGAATCTTCAAGGATATGGTTGATCAATACGCCACTGATCCGGATTTTTCGGATGTTTTCACTTGGATACAAAATGGAGAGATAGTGCCAAGGTATTCTATACGGGATGGCTACTTGATGAAGGAAACAATGTTGTGTTACACAGCCGTTGAGGGAAAAGGTTTTGATTGAGTGCCATTGTCCACCTTTTACGGGTCACTGCGGCATTGACAACACCTTGAAACATGTGGAGCATTATTTCTTTTGGCCGAGACTCAAGAAGGATGTGGACGACTTTGTTGTTTGCAGTTGTTTAGTATGCCAGAAGGTGAAGGTCAAGTTTGACAGGCATAAGGCACAGGGATTAATACAGCCTTTACCCATTCCCACCCGCCCCAGGAAAGTATTGCAATGGATTTCATCTTTGATCTCCCAAAGACATAGAGTGGACACGATGGCATTTGGATTGTCATTGATAGATTCAGCAAGCAAGCTCACTTCATTCCAGTGAAGAAAACAGTCAAGCCGGACCAATTAGCGAGACTAGTCATTGCCTACATTTTTCGATTACATGGCATGGATGAGACAATAGTCTCCGACAGAGGTCCCCGGTTCACGATTCTGTTTTGAAGGGCTATTTGGGAGAACATTGGCACGCGCTTGCAGTTCTCCTCATCATTTCATCCACAGAAAGATGGGCAATTTGAGATTGCAAATTAAGTTGTTCTGAATTTATTGAAGTCTTACATCTCTAATCAGAAGACTCAATGGGAATTTTTTTTGCCTTTGGTGGAATTTTCCTACAACAACACGGTTCATTCTTCGACGCGGAAGGCGCCATTTGAGATAATTGAAGGTGCTTCGAAGGTTCCACCCTTTCTCAGCACTAAAGACAAGATTTCTGAAACCGACCAGTACACAAGGGACTTGGACACTACTTTTGTGAAGGTCCGGAAGGCTTTAGAGAAATCTCAAGAACGACATAAGAAGGCAGCAGATCGACATCGACGAAATCTGAAATTAAAGGAAGACGATTGGGTGCCCTTACGTTTTGAGAAGGCACACTTAAGGAAACGAAAGGGAAAGGACTGACTTTTTCCAAAGCTTAGCATGAGGTATTATGGCCTTTCCAGATTAAAGAAAAGATAAATGATCTCTCCTTTCGACTAGGTTGCCCGATACTTGGAAGATTCACAATGCATTCCATGTGAGTCTCTTGAAACATTTTAAAGGTGAGGTGCCAGTTGATGGGGAGCCTGATGAGCAACCCGAAGTGGAAGAGAGCGAGGAGATACTTGTTCCTGAAGAGATTTTGGCACACAAGGAAAGAAAGATGAAAGGTAGAGTGATTCGGCGGTTCTTGGTTAAATTCAAGAATTATGCGGCATTAGACGCGAAGTGGATGGAGGAGGGAGACCTAGCAGATACTCCTCAGATTTTGGAACTTTACCGTGAAGCATTTGGTTTAGCATAGTCTACTTTGATAGAACCCCGAACTCAACAAGGTTGAATTTGGTGCAGCAGGTTTGCAGAAGAGGGGAGTCACTCCGCTCCTTTGTCAACAGATTACCTCGATTGATTAAGGTCACTAATGTCCCCTTTGGGTTTTAGGGATATTGAGAGGCTGATAGTATTCTGCTGTATGCCTTTATGAAACAAAGTTCCCGAAATTGAATATGATTGATCTGTACTCTCTCATTTGACTTGTTTGAGTGCAGGAACTGAAAGACGAAATGACTGCAGCATTTCGGTCTCATAAATCTCTATAGACAGGATCACAATAAGGATTATTTAATCGGGCATCAGTGAGGTCCGGAATGGATCTAGATGCGATTACTGAATACGTTGCTGGCAATCATGGTCTGAGATTTGGAATGAATTTTTCTGTGATTTGTCATGTGATGTCTTGTGATGTGACTATCGTCCTTGTACAAGTACTAGATGTGTCATGTCTAGTACGATGGTACTTAGAGTCAGTGTCTATTGAGACAATTTATGGGCTCTGTCTCTTTTGCAGGCGTAATCGAGGGCGATTACAATTCTTTCAAGAGGGGGGTATGTCACAAACTGATGACGTGGCATGACCTTTAATAAGTTGTTTCCAACTTATGGACCTTTGCCGAGGGGCCTAAGGACACCTACTTTGTCTCATCTCAAGGGTTAAGTTCTCTTTGAGTTCAAGTATTTGAAGTGTTTGCAAATTTGTTCCGGTTGTGTTAGTGCTTGTTCAGCCGATCTTTACCAAGGGCATGTGCTGCCCTACCGTTACAAACGTCCTCTTTAGTTGAGCAGATCTCTGTTCTCAACAATCCTCACTCTTATCTCTAGGGGCGATACTTGTTTGGCAAGTGTTGAAGCATGCCGTATGGCTACGAGCTGGCACTTTGATAGTGGCGAGTGGCCACCTACAAGAATGTGGTTCCACTTCATGGTCCTTTGAAGTGCAGCTTTTAGATGACATCGAGTAGCTCTCTTTCCCCTAAATAGCCCTGCTCCTTGCGATTGATTTATGGAGGTTGCTGCAAGGAAGTTCTATGAAAGCTCCTTGTACCAAGTAAGCTGCTTCCATTTTATGGAATTGTAGCCTCTCCTGATAGCCTCTTACGGCCATGGAATCCTACAAAGGGAGTGCTTGGGACCCTTTCAATGACTTACCACGGCAGAATGGAGCATGCAGTTGTGCTTTAGCACTTAAACACTATTGTTTCATCAATGTGTTGCATGTCCTCGAGGAATCTTGCAGCTTGTTGAGGTAGCCAGTTGTCAAATCTTTCTGAGCACCAAATGTAGGTTTGAAGAGGGAGCCAGTTTCGAGTAAGGCGGTACATATGTCTTGAGTTTCTGAAGGTACAGGGCTTTTTCTCTTTAGTTGGTGATCTACAGCAAAGCATGACATGCATTGTGTGCATTATCTTGTCATGTTAACTTGAAGCTCCCAGTTCCGCCGCGGGGTGGTTGTCATATGTTTTGTAAGCTCGAGGCTTTGGCTATTGCATGGGGCACTAAAATGGTGGCTTTTGAGTGTCAAAAAAAAAGTCTGTATTTGCAATATGTCTGACTGTTAGGTGATGTTTTAGGGCAAAAAAGGAAGAGCTTATCTATTCACAGATGTGAGCAGGGTTGAATTGGGCCCTAAAGTGGACCGACCTTTACTGACGGGACTTCATATGGTTTCGGACATCAAGTGCTCTAATTGCCATGAGCTTCTTGGCTGGAAGTATGTGAAAGCTTATGAAGAGTCTCAAAAGTATAAAGAGGGAAAGTTCATTCTTGAAAAAGCAAAGATAATGAGAGAGAACTGGTGAGTAAAAATGTAACAAAGGGGTGCTTGTCTGTACAGATTCACAAACAAGTCAAAGGACACACATAGTTCTACATGTTTTCTCAAGGGCTTTCTCAAGACTTAAAAGTTATCTGTCAAGGCTTGAGGGATGAGATTTCTTCACAAAACTGTGGCACAATAATGATTCAATGTACATATCTCCTTGGAACGGAGACATTTTAACTTTTAAGAGTACAGATCGTGAATTTCTCAACAATTACATGTTATTGTGAAATCTTGCTTCACATAAAAACCATGTCTATCTCTAATTACGTATTTATATACCTGTTGGCAACAAGTTCAGAAAAACTCTGCAAACTATATAGAAATTTACTATCATAAGATGTTTCCGGTGTTATCTGGTATATTGTGGACCTTGAATCTGTGACTTTGTATCAGATACACCGCAGTGTAACTTTCTGGTCTCATAGGTCACTTTGGCCTTTTGAAGATGTTAATATAACATTTCATTTCATCTCTCTCTCTCTCTCTCTCTCTCTCCATCCAGAGTGCAAATGAGGATGGATTCTAGTAGTAGTAATATTTTTGTTCTAGTTCTTTTGTACCCAGACATGGTATCAGATTCCCTACTTTGTAACAGATTGGTCTCAAAGGTCATTTTGGCCTTTTGAAGACGTTAATAAAACATTTCATTTCTCTCTCTCTCTGCAAGAAGTTGCACTAATGCCTCCACTGTATAGTGGGGTTTCGCAGAGTCTCCTGCCGTCCATTCAGATCATTCGTTGCTGCTGTATGTACATTCTTTCATTGAATAATAATTATACGCAGTAATTTTTCCTGTTGTTAGTCAGAAATGAATGGAGCTTATGTTGCTACATGCAAAAGACGTCGTCCCAACAATTCTACATGGGATGGTCAAATAGAGCATAAGCGGTAACTGTGCATTACATGTTTAATTGTGTATGTGTTCTCTCAAATTTACTTATTTGATTCTTGCAAGATAGAAATCTCAATGGAGATGGAATCTAGAGATCCTACAGAATACTGTAGTGCATCAAACAATGTGTTGCATGCTCTATGGGCGTTGACGAGTTTCTTTACAACCCACTTGTAAAACCCCTGATTCTGCGCTCCACAAGCTCGTGTCACCCTCCTGATGGAAGCCAGTCTTCAACTTCTTCTGGAAGGGGCATTGTCGGTCATAGTTGAGCAAGTGCGAGCGCATAGGAATGCCACAAAGCTGTCCCTGCATCAATGGCTTCAGATTCCCATGGAAGAATTGCACAAGAGCATGAGATATTTTGGCACCACCGTTTGGGGGTTGATACGATTCACATGGGCATTGAAGAAATCATCAGGTGGCCTGTCACAGCAAGCAACTCCATTTTTCGAAGCTTTTTGTGAAAGATGTTTCAAGCTTTCTAAAGGAAGTGCGCTGAAACTCGTGTGGCACTCAATGGATAAACCTTTGACGGGATGGCATCCATCCCAAAGCGGCAGCAAGAGTGGAGAAGCATCAAGAGAGCATAGAGAGACACACACACACACACAGAGAGAGAGAGAGAGAGAGAGAGAGAGAGAGAGAGAACCTGCGATTTGCACCCTGCTGCCAACGAGGCTGCGCTTTGAATAGTGCTCTTCGCTCCTCTGCTTGCCTCGTCACTAATTGACACCTCCTTTTGGGAGGTGGGATCAATGGCTCACAATCACCGGTTGATTGTGACCGTTGGATTGCATAGGGAATGCAAAAGAATCTCTCTTTTCCGAACCCACTACCTTGGAAATGACTCAAACCGCTAAGCTATCGCGTGTCCATTGAAAGGTATGTGTGGTAAGTTTATAGATCACTGCGTCGTGATCGAGTTCACACCAAGTTCACATTTGAGTTCACACCAAATTTGGTGTGGTGTGCATACCCTCCCAAGCTCACACTTAGTTCACGTTGAGTTCGCACCAAATTTGGTGTGGTGCACATCCCTCCCGAGTTCACTCTTAGTTCACACCTAGTTCAAACGGCGATCGGATGGCCCATATTGCACCCGCCTTGCGACGCCTAATGTGGATCATTGATCCCAGTGACGAGGCTCTGCTTGAGTAGCAAAGTTCCACTTGGCACACGCTCTTGGGAATGCATAATAAAAATATCCTCTCTCTCTCTCTCTCTCTCTCTCTCTCTCTCTCTATTGAAGAAAGGTCTTGAGTTAAGGGCGCCAGAGGTACCTCGGTGCAGAGCGAAGTAGAGTACGAGGCGCGAATGCCCTCTACCGATTGCATCATCTCTCACCCTCATCAAAACACTTTTCTCTTTTCCCATTTCCAGAAGCTCTATGCACACTCTCACTTTTCCTTCTCTCTCCCTCCCCCTAGGGGCGGAGGGCGAGACCAATGAAACTACAGGATACTCTGTGTAATGGTCCGGTGCGTTCAGGGCCAAGCAACCCAGGGACGTCAGGCTTCTCGCCAACAACACCCTCAGCCATAGCCTTTAATCCTTTATTTCAAGGTGTCTCTCCGATTGGGAATCTTGTGCATGTTCTAGCTCTTGCATTTCTTTCAGTAAGATAGGGCATCCAAAGTCCCAAGGGAGGTTTTCTTCAAGCTCAACCCCCTTCATATGCTTCTTTGGCAAGCATGCCTCCTAGGAACCCTACTAATGGGGGATTTTCTGTTGTGGAGCAGTTGCAGCTGTCGGTAACAACTTAAATGTTACAGGAGCAAGTACATGGTCTCAGGCCTCAGGTCACGCTCAATGCAGGAATAGCTTCAGTAGACATAAGTCATGACATTTGGGCATTCTCCAAACAGCTGGGGGAAGGCTTGGGATTTCAACCAATAGACTCAACTCGTGTAGAAGATGGGGGTGCCGTGCGTATCAAGCAACTCCAGAAACAACAAAACCCTAGACCATCTTTATCTAGAAACAAAAGTAGCTTCAGCCCCCTTTATGAAGATATCTTCGATCCTTTCAGTTATGATTTTCAAGAACCAGAAGAAAATACCAAAGCTCAAGACAAAAGCTTTGTAGAAGGGGAGGAGGAGGAGACTGCACCTCAGGACCTTGCACCCATCAAGAACCAACCCAAAAGTCAATGCAGAATCTCCCCACCCCTCCAGATAATCCAATGAATGAAACAAGAGGATTATCTTCCTCATCCTCTGACTCAGAACACTTTTGTGTCCCTAATACTCAAGACAAAGGCAAACAAAAAATGGAGGACAACCTTTTTGAAACACAACTCCAAGCTCAAGACAATCTAGTCAAAGCTCAACTCAGTATAGATCCAAATAAATCAGTGGACATCCTCATGACACAAGTTGAAGAAGAGAGGTTGCCACTTCCATCCACCTTCTCAACCAAAAGGAAAAAAGAAGTTTCCAAGGATCCTAAAAGAGTTTCAGTGTCTCTAGCCAAAGCCTCTAAGAATAGCAAGAAATGAAGTGTCCCAATATCATAGCTTTGTCTTTTAAATGTAAAGGATTGACATATCCTATCAGGGCACAAGCCATTAGGAGCTGGGTCATGGACTCTAATGTCAAACCTGATTTTATATGTCTGCAGGAAATTAAAGTTTCTGGTGACATATTGTCTGCTAATTTACAGAGACTTGGTGGTGGGTGCAGGATACAAGTGGTATACCACCTCACACTCCTGAAAGAGGATGTGCAACATTGGGTATATACTAAAAAAAAATACCAATTTGGTGGTAAAGGTAGATTCCTTTGCAAAAGGGAATTGGGTTGCAGTATCCCTTGACAAACCATTTGAATACACTATGGTTTCTATATATGCTTCTAATTCAACAGGAGAAAGAGTTGCCATATGGGAAGAGATTTCTAGTCTTTCTAGTCCTTGTATTTGTGCAGGGGCTCCGTCTACCTCTATGAATACTGGTGTTATCAGGCTCATTCACAAAAAGTGTACTAAGGAGGACCTAGGGAATTGGAGGCCAATCTTCTGTCTGACTTCTGTTTACAAAGTTCTCTCCTTGTCTCTAGATAGAAGGTTGAGTCCCCTCATGCATGAGATAATCTTACCAGAGTGGAAGGGTTCATAAAGGGAAGGTTTATTCTTGATGCCATAATCACTTTGTGGGACATCATAGATTTTGTTCAGAATAGCAAGTAGGACTTGATTTTTTTCAAAATAGATTTTGACAAGGCATATGACAAGATGGAATGGGACTTCATTTTCTAATATCTGCATGACATTGATTTTGGCAGGATATTCATCAAATTTATTCAGATCCTATTTGTCAATGCCTATGCAAGTGTCTCTATCAATGGTGACCTTTCAAAGGCTTTTCCCTTGAAAAGATCCATTAGGCACGGTTGTCCAATAGCCCCCCTTTGTATGCCATCTGCTTTGACTCTCTAGGATGGTTGGTGCAAGATGCCCTAGAAAGAGGTCTGACAAAAGGCATTAAAATTCTTGGAGTAGCTAAGGATTTGGTGCTTCAACAATTTGCAGATGATACAAACTCTCTAACGTCCAATGATAGAGGTACAATTGAACATTTCTGGAGAGGATTTCCTGTTTCATCTACAGAACCCATTGAAGTTACATTTTTTGGGGTATGGCTAGCTTATGATTGGCAAATCACTCCATACATGTTGATGGTCACTTATGAACACTTGTGCTTTCAAGGAAAAAAGTTTTTAACTACCAAGGGATAGTAGATGAGATCATTCTCTCAATCTACTTACAATCACTATTGGTAGCAAGGTAAGCTATGACGATACTCATCTGCCTAGTAGTTTCAGGAATATTTCTTTGGAACTCACCAAGGATTTTGGGTTTTCAAGCTAAGACCAAGAGTTCTTGGACAAGATAAAACCAAAGGTTTCTTTTAGGTTGTGCATCGTGTTGCACATCTTTACTTGATGCAAGTGATCTAGTTGTACATGGCTACAACATAGCAGTCCCGGAGGAAAAGAGGTCATTGTACCTAGTACCTCCTCTGCTAATTTTTCCTTATCCGTGTTTAATTTTCCTATGAGGAAATTGAGGATCCACCTTTTAGTGGTCACCTCTATTAAGATATCATAGACCTACATGGTAGGGATCGTTTTAGGCATGTATACTCTTTTACAAGGTATCCAACATGGTCTAAGAACTCATGGAGTTTGGTGTAGGCAGTATGGAGCAAAGGTTTTGAGGGTCCCTCTCACTCCTGTCGCTAAGTGTTTTCAATTATCTCCACACACAAGTACTTCTTGTCCTTAACGGATGTCATATTTCTTAACATCAACATATGAGACATATTCCACATGTGGAGAATATGAGTCTCTCAGACTAACTGGGGTGCCTTTTCTTATGTTCTGGAAAAATCCGTTTGATAGACCGCTTCAAGCAGGCCATATCGGGAACAATTTTAGTGGCCAAAATTTGTTGGATACTTAGTAAGACTTATTAATGTAATTATTATCGTTAAACAACATTAACGGGTGGTTGTGTTGCCTTTTTAGGCTACAATTTTGCATACTTATTTTGTCTATAGCAAAGTTATCTAGTACTTGTTCCATATCGCCTATTATGAAAAGCTACGATTTAAGGAGGGAAGTACTTACTTCTTTTTACAAGATCTATTTGTACATTTACTTCCTCAGCATAAACCATTCAAATCATAGAAATGCAGGTTCAAATAAGTTTTTGCTAATGTATCCACACTAGGTGTTATGAACTCTAGTGTTTAGCAAGCACATATCTATAGCGGTATGCAAAGTTATGCATTTGATCACTTATGAAGTTATTTAGTCATAACAAATGCAGTATCTCTATGTAGCTCTATTACAAGTCTACCAATCACCGTATGAGATCATGACTCGATATGGGTAATTGTAGATAGGTTAACTAAACTTTGGGGTTAACCACGTCATTTCTTGACAATTTGTATAGGTTATACGGATTGTCTAGCAATATTATGAGTGATAGTGCTCCCAAGTTTAGAATTCACTTCAAGAGGGATCTATTTAAACAATGGGAAACACAATTCAATATCCCTTGTGTGGATCATCCTAGGATGGATGAGTACACTAAATGTGTTAATCCATTGCTAGAGGATATACTAAGAGCATACATTAATAAGAAGCAATCCACTTGAAAAAGCTATTTCCATATTTTGGAGTTTGCTTATATTCATGTACAACATGTTACGATGAGTTTTAGTCCTTGAGAAAAGTTAGCAGGCCAAGAACTTTATCCAAGACCTGTTCATTGCTCGTCAAAATGTTCGACAAGCATAAAACAAAATATAAGAAGTATGTTAATGAGAAACGTCGGTAACTTACTTTCTAGGGAAGTTCAGAAGAGGTATTCTTATATGTTTTAGAACCTTGAAAAGTCAAAAAGTTGGTTATCTATCTAGTTTCCTCTACAATATTGTGCCATTTTCAAATTACTCAAGCGAGTTAGCGATATGTTGTGCATACTTTTGTGCTCATCCAATTTTTCATGTGGATCATTAATTATACATTTACAAAGGGACAACAATCACTTTCTTTGATTTTTGTGAGCTTTCACGAGCGTTCGTAGGTCGACAAATATTCTGGGTGAGCTAGGATAGCTCAATATGCTCAGATTTTTTTATTTTGGCTCATTTTGGCCTCCGTTTCCACTACAGGCAGTACCGCGTAGGCTATTTCATCATTTTATGTAGAATTTTTGTTTGTGCCATTTTTTGTATAACGGGTCTCTTACAGTCTTCTACGGTGTGTGCTATATAGCACGCGTTGTTCCTGATTCGTTTCTCCTCTTTTTGGACAGTTTTCACATTAGGTGTAGGCATTTACCATGGCCGACAACAACACGGATGTGTTCAAGATGTTTGATGTTGAGAGCAGATTGGATGGGGATAATTATCCTCTGTGGGTTTATATGATGCAACATGTTCTTGTGTCAAAGGGAACATTATGTAGGGCATTGATGTATGCCCTGGTTCTGAAGATACATGCGATGTTGAGGATGTTGCAGGTCTTGCTGCAAGGATTGCTCCTTTTAGAGTTGTTTTGCCTACATGCTGAGCAAGGTTGTTGGGATGTAAAAGATGTGCAGGCTCATGCATTGATTGCTTTGTTTGTGAAGCGCACTATTACTCTCCACATTTATTCAACAAAATCTGCAAAACATGCTTGGGATATTCTAGCTGGTCTTTATCATTAGGAAGAAGATGGGGTGTAGGAGGGCCTCTTTATTTGCCATGAGCTTATGGAGGTGATTAAGATTTTGACGAATAGGTGTTCGCCATGTGTGCAAGAATGGTGGGTGTGTAAGAGATGTGTAAGAGTGGTCAAAGGATACACTTTTCACCCTAAAAAGAAGGTGGAAATTTTTATGATTTTCGGCCTTCCATAACTCCCACATATGATCTCTGATTTGAGTGGAGATCATAAATCTGCAATCTACACATCGAGCTCTTTCCATAGATATGCTACATGATATGGTTTTACCTGCTAGATTTTAAATTCCATTTTGGGGGGAAACTTTGAATTCAAATAAACTAGCCGTTTTACCTGTTTGAATTCAAAAGCTTTCCTTTGATTAATTTCTTAATACTAAAGGTTTGACTTCCTTAAACTACCAAATAAAGAGGCCCTCCTAGACCCCATTCTCTTCCTAATGGCAAGTCGCAATGAGGCTAAAATTGCATTGTCGTGTAAAGAGCTAGAATCGAAGATTATGCATGAGGAAGATGACATGGACACTTTCCTTGCTAGTTTCAAGGATATCAATGAGCAAATTATTTCTGCAGGTGAAGTCATTTCAGACAATTCCCTTGTGCAGACAGTTCTTGATGCCTTGCCCGATTCTTAACAGACTTTTGTTAGTACTTGGAGACTTATGACCCAAGGAAATCCTGAAGTTGTCAAGTTTGATGCATTATGGACATTGTTGTGCAAGAGTCACTTTCCAAAAAAAAAGAACATGACAGCGTGCAGTTGAGCAGGCTTTTATTGTTGCTCAAAGAAAAGGTGTAACAGTAATGCAGCCACTTCTCATGGTTCTTTTGTGAGTGGTAAATCACTTGTTCCTAATGCTTCTGCTGGCAACAATTTGTTTGGCAATTCTGGTGATAAGGGTAAAGCTATTATTGTAAAGCTAATGATCACTTGATCAAGCAGTGTCCTAAGTTGAAGGCCAAAGAGGCCAAGAAGAAAGATGCTAGCTCCACTACTAATGCTGGTTCCACTACAAATGCAGCTATTGTTGAGTCTTCTGTGAAAGGAGACTGTGATATTGATGTTGATGCAGAATGGGTTTTTAGTATAGAATGTGCCTATAATCCTACTGTCCATGATGCATGCATGCCACTTGCTGCAGATTCCCATGTTTGGTATTTTGACAGTGGTTCTACAAAGCACATTATCTCACATCGTGATTTATTCACCTCTCTTGAGTTTGACCCTCACGAGAATTCAGCTACTTGTGTCAACAATGTCTTTTATCCGATTTGACCAAACCCAGAGGAGATTGTCAAAACTTCTAGTGTCAAGTCGGCCATTCGCTCTATACCAAAAGATGTAATTTACAAGAAAACCAACCAGCCATGATGTAATATCCAGAGCAATATACAATAATTTTGTCTTCTGTCTTTTGTTTGTCACTTCATGTAATTTTTTTTTCTATTGCACATATTGGCCAACAAATCTTTTTCTTCAATGCATTCACACCTCCTCGACCATCCAAGCACCCATTTGACGTGGGACGCCCACCGGTGAATAATTTGTGAAATGGAGCCGTTTCGGGTGCATACGGAGGCCGTGGGATGACCAAAAGCCACGGCTATGACCAACGACGCGGAACGGGCCACAAAAAAGACATGTGCCCTGCGTGCCACATGACTTTTTTGCGGCCCGTTCCGCGTCGTTGGTCATAACCGTGGCTTTTGGTCATCCCACGGCCTCCGTACGCACCCGAAATGGCTCCGTTTCACAAATTATTCACCGGTGGGCGTCCCACGTCAGACGGGTGCTTGGATGGTCGAGGAGGTGAAATCTAACTACTTGATTAATTCAAATACTTCAACAATAGAAAGTAAACAATAAACTATTAGAGTTGCACCGAATGAGAGAAAATCGAGTCATTTATATTATATCGAAAGATTATAAATCTGATAAATAGAGATTACATGGGAAAACTAATTCTTATGGAGGCACCCTTCATTCCTCATATTGAGCACTAGAGCTAGATCTGTATTTTTTAATGTAACTCGCTTTGCATGCATCATACAAGATACACCATCTTGGAACAACTGCACCAGAATGTCCTCGACAGCATCCTGTAAAGCCAAAAGAGCCGCACGCTGGATACGTGTAACTGAATCTGAATATTCATCCATTATTTCTCTTACCACCCGAGAAAAAGCTGCCTTTGGTATTATTGGCTTTGTGCTCTTTTGATATTTGCGAATCTCACATAGAGCAATTGTTCCAGGCTTCCATCGCCTTTTCTTCTGCGCTGTTGGTGGTGGTGAAGGAGCCGCTTGTTTGGCCCATTGAGGAGGGTCATTTTTATACTTCTTCCTCCTCTCTTCTTGGGCTTGCTGCTCTTCAGGTGCGAGCTTGTCCTTTTTCATTTTCGCACATTGTTTTTCTCTCTGAGGAATTTTTGCTGGTGTGGAGCTCCTAGCCTTTGCTTGTTGGGCGGCCTGAGCCCTATCCTCTTCCGCTCTCTTCTCAGCCTCTGCTCATGCTTGTAAATTAGCCAAGTGGTATCTCTCAGCCTCGGCTCTCTTCCATTCTTCCTGCTCTCTCTGCCTTCTTTGTTCTTCATGAAATTTCTGTGCTTTTCTATCTGCTGTCTCTTTCTTTTCTAACTCTCTCATTCTCTTCCTCCTCTTGGCATCTCGTGCTATTGAAACAGGATCATCGGGTAATACCTTGATCACCCTTTGTTTGATTCGCGGAGGGAGTTTCCGCGATGTAGTTGCGCTTGCTTGAGCTTCAAGTGTTGCCGTTGCTTGATCTCCAGTTGCTGCGGTTGCTTGATCTTCAGTTGTTGCTGTCGTTGCATGAGCTCCAGGTCCTGTTTCCTATGTTGGTCTGTCATGAGCTGCAAATGCTCCGAGGTCCGGTAGAGGTGTGCGATTTTCATGCTGTAGTGGCTGGAGATCACCAAATATCTATCGCATGGTGTTTTGATCCTCTGTAGTTGAAGGTTGGAGAAGTGGTTGGGTGTTAGGAGCTAGTTCTTGTGGTTGAGGCTGTGGATTTGAAGCAGTGGATTCTGTACGAGGTGCTGGTTGCGGATTTGCAGTGTTGTCAGTGGCAGTTGTGTCATCATTGTGCGTGGTTGTGCGCTCTTGCGTATCGTCCATGTTGTGCAAGATATGAGTGCGTGTACGTTTGGGCTTGAGAGGATTTTCTAAAATGTGCAAACAAGAAATGAACTTTGAGTTATGAGTTTTGACTTATACAGTACTTAAACTTTTTAAAAATTTTAAAAACTCAATAAAATCACTAAAAATTAAAAAAGACTCCAAAATAGATGAAACTTGAACCATGGGACTAATAATTGTCGCCTTTACAAATCACTTTGCATGACAATGCATGTTTACAATAGAAATGGTTAGTGTCAAAAGGAAATTAAATTTCCACCCAACGCCTGCCATCACGCTGCCTTGTTTCCAACCAACATCGGAATCGATCTTTTGCACTCGAAGCATGATATGATTGTGATCGCCTCAAGCTAATCACTTTTTCTATTCTACATTTTAAACTTCTTTGTTCTCTTGTCTTATTTCTTTCTCTCCCTGCTAAAACTTTGTAGAACTAATTGAACATCTCGTGAAGGGCATTGCTCTTTTTTCTTCCACTTCCATGTCGTGTATTTTTAAAATACACTGCTTTTTCTTGATAGTGTGAGCGCTCCATCCCTTGGCTGCTCCAAATGCCTAATGAACCATAAGTGTCAAGGAAAAAAGCACTATGTGCAAAAAGAATGTGCTAAAAAAAAAAAAAACTTTAGTTTCGCATGCAGATGTGTGTTGATTGAAAATATCAAATGTGCAACACACCATGAAATGTGTTATGTGTCTCTCTCCCCAAGCATCCACCATGTGTGCTGTAAAACTATTGATCACAAACTTTATGATGGATATCTCATCATTGGTTAGCTTTGCCTTTTTGAGAAGACAAAAAATATCATCAGTAGACTGCCACACATGAGCACGCTTAATTCCTAGGGCTACTTCATTACCTTTGTAGGTGGTAATGTCACACACCTTTTTCCATAACTAAAACTCATTGGGACTTTGGGAGTCTGAATAGTTTGAAAGCAAATGTCTAGCTTTACTACCACCCATACAAACTTTATTAGGGCGATCTTGTGTACTTCCAGATGCCTTCTTGTCTTTTGATAGCTCAACTGCACCCCCATGTAGACCAACGCTGGATAGAATAGATTCCAGTTCTCGTATACACTCTTCTCTTCTTTCTGCAGGCTCCATATTCCAAGTGTAATTAATATGGAGCATAAGCAACTTGTCAAGAATTCGTAGACGGGCAAGAAGGATGCACACATGCACATTTATCAGTTGGTATTGAAAGAATAGGATCCCAATTTGGATCATCCATGTTTGGATTATGAGGTGCTTGCTGGTCACAACTGAGGATACCTTGAAACCATTGTTGTAGTGCTTTACCCACTGCTTGTGTACTGGGTACACCTTTTGCAGAGTTGACTGTAACTTTGCATCCCTTACCCTTACCACCTTTCAACTTGCTGGCCTTTGCACCCTTGCCATCAGTTCCCATTGAGACTTTACTGTGGCAACAATAAATGCATGGAAAGAGGGTCATTGCACCTAACATACACTTGAGTGTTTTCAAGTCTCCTGCCAAATGCCACTCAACTTGGAACGTTCCCAGACCTAAAACATGCAATCTTTGTTCTTCTTGCTGTTGTCGAATGACATCAATGATTGCTATGTGATTGAAATACCATTTGAGAGTCTCATGTGTCTCATGTGGGAGATGAAAAGCTGCCAGCCACCAAATATTTTTCTCTGACTGAACACCTAAACAAGTGTTTCCCTTCTCATTGGCATTTAGCTCCACATTAACACCCACCAAGGCCCTGCTCATCAATGTAACACTTACCCTTTCGAGCCGTTGACCTTTAACAACTTGGCACTCATCAAGTTTCATAATAATATCACTTTCGCATCACACTCTTCTTGTGTCAACCCATAAAATCTTATCATTGACTCTTGGAGCTTCAACAAGTCAACATAGACATTGTTGAACTCGTTGTAGCGGAATACTTTGTTGTCATCCAATGGCATGACATCCTTCACATACTGAAATCCACCCAACAAGCTTGCAACATCATTATTGGTGCACTTTTTTACAACAGTGACACTGTAAGGTGTTGGCAAAAACCGAAACAAACCTTTTGTCCTATGACCGAGTGTGACGCTTTTATACAAATCTTCATAGGCCTTGAAACTTATTCTTGCGCCGTCACACACCTCCATCATCTCTTGAGGCGACACAATTTTCTTTAGCTCACTGAAATACTTCTGCCGCAAAACATTAGCAGTGGCAGCATTGGATGGATCATCTAGTAGCTCAACCAACTCCTTTGGATTGATGATATGCTACAGCAGAGCATGTCCGGTTGTTTGAGCATCGGGATCAATTCCCATCATCATTCGAGCCAAGTTTCTACATATTGAATTACCATTACACAAACCTGTAGAACATATAGGAAATCAAAATCTTGCATCAGTATTCTTACCGAGTTTGACGGACACGTTTCTTTCGAGCTCCACCACTTGAGGATAGCAAGGACATCGCTTGTCTCTTGCGCTTATGAATGTGGTAGCCGAGGGGAATGTGTGTGAGATGATCAAATTGCCGACGCATATTGCGTGAAGTGTGTTGTAGTTGAACATAATCATCTAGTCGACGCTCCTGCTCTTTTTTTTGTTGCTGTACTTTTTCATTGAGATTTGCCATCTCATCATTCAGTTGCTTCATCTTCTTGTTGGCTTCCTCTCTAAATTGCTGTAGATCTTTTGCAGACTTCTCTTGTAGTGATGAATAGGCAGCCAAGAGATGTTTACTTGCTTCCGTTTCATTGACAAAAGCTGAATACAATCTCCAGCAGTAGCCAAACAGTCCGCCTCTTCCATCTCCAATAAAATGTAGAAGCTCAGTGACATTATGAAAGGGTAGTGGTGCATTAGTCGTTGGATCACCTGGATAAATGTGGCCATCAACCCATAAGTTGATTGCCTTGCACCCAATGCTTTGTAGCTGATCTGCAGCATTGGGATTCGATGTGCCAAGTCGCCCAGTAGCATACTCCTGCTCCAAATCAACATTTAATCGATATCGTTTTTGCCTATTAGTAATGTCTTACAGTGGAGGGAGATTGAATGACATGTTTGTTAGCTAATCAAGAAAAATAGCGAGAGAATGTGTAATGGTGACTGTTGCAAGCAGGAAAATCTGGCTATGGAGGGAAAAAGTGGAAGGTACTCAGAGATAGTAGAGAAGGATTATGTTGTGGAGGGAAGGAAGAGAGGGAGTGTAGCTCAATCTCTTTTGAATTCAAAATATTGATCATGAGGGATTTAGAGAGAGAAATGCAGCTGCACACAGAGGTAATGGAGTTCTCCATTGCTCTCACCTAAAGCTAAAATGGGAGGAGAGAGATCCTGAGAGAGAGAGAGAGAGAGAGAGAGAGAGAGGGAGGGAGTGGGGGAGAGAGAGAGAGATAGAGAAAGACATAAAGAAAGAGAGCGAGAGAGAGAGAGTAGATCTGTAGCCTTGGAGGATCTGCACTTTCCGTCAAATGTAGGCAGCATAGAATGTCCTCTTCATGATTAAGAGGTGGAAGTGACAAGAGAGAAAAGGGGGGGAAAGAGAAAGAGTTGGCTCACGTTGTAGAGAGAGAATATACAAAATCTGCTTTTTGGGCAGGGAGGGCTGAAAAGTGCTTCTTTTAATGAGAACTAAGTGAGACAGAGTGTTTTATATGTTAGAGAGAGAGAGGAGAAAGATGGGGAAAGATATTTTAAAATTCAGTTACCCACCTCTCTTTTGTGTTAAAGTAGCCTATTTTCAAAATACAAAATATACAAAGGGTATTTTAAAAAATCTCAGCATAGGCCTTTTTGCCCTCTCTTTTAGGCTTGGTCAAACTTGACTTAAGCTTTAAGCGTTTCCTTAAAATGCCAAATAAAGAGGCCCTCCTATACCCCATTCCCTTCCTAATGGTGGTAGGTACTTCTACTTTCCTCTTTGGTCCTTGCGCATCTCTCACTAAAAAGTAACATCTGAAAACTGCTAAGAGAGCTTTGTGATGCTGAGATAAGGATGATCGGGTTCGAACAATGCCTTACATGCCTTTATGGTATCAGATTTGGAGAGCTTTGAGTAAGACCTAGTACTAGGCTGCAAGGAGGGAAAGTTGGTCATCCCCATTGCATGTCCTAGACGCACAGCTGTTAAAGTGTGCTTTCTGACTTTTGGAAAAATTTGCAACATCTGATGAATCATGCCGACATGTATGTCATCAGGAAGGATAGCTTCAACTAGCGATTTGATGCCCAAGTTATCCAATTGGTCTTGTGAGAGAATATCTATAAGAGATGGTTTAGACTGCTGCATGTGAAAATTTAGTGAAAACTTTGTTTTGTGTTTTGTTTTTTCGGGCCTCGTAACCTCATGACTGATCATATGACTCATTACTTTTCTTTTTCCTTTTGGATCTTTCTCTTTATCACTTGAGCTACCGTTGTCGAAGGCGCTACCACTGTCCGAGCCTGAGCTAGAATCTGTCTCTGATGCGAGACCCTGTAACTTTTGTCAGATGGAGCACTAGACGTCATGTATGTGACCCCATGGTTGCTAGGTTCTGATTCCTCTTCAGTTTCGTAAATTTCCTCCTTGTGTGGTAGAGCCTTTTTCCTCTGCAACAATTTTTTGCCTCCTGCCATAGTCACTGATTGCTGACTGTACACACTGTAGTGGTGTCTTTTATAAAACCCAACAGTTTATAGCAAACTTATTGCAGAGTAGATTCTGTATGGCCCCAAGAGCATACATAGAAAATATCCCTAGCTCATACATTTCTCAGCACATCACTGTGTGTCTCATACTCAACTACAACTCTGTCCCAAATACAATTGCAACTCTGCAAACAACACTATCCATATCTGTGCTTCTAAGAAACTAGTAGGGTGAAAATATGAGAGAGGCCGAGGATTTAGTATCAACTAAGCAAGACAGCCAATTGATCATACGCCTGTTGGTAGTACGTTGCAGAGAGGTTGTTGCTTGAATAGGTCGAGGGATGAGTTGCTTGGATAGGTCGAGAGAGGAGACAGGCGGCGGACGATGTTGGGCAGTGGCAAGGGTAAATTTTCCAGGCGAGGGCAAGAGAGGGAGACGAAGACTTGATCGGGGGCGAGGTGTGAGGGTTAGATGGGGGGGGGGGGGGGGGCGAGGGGTCGGGTCGATATGGGAGGGCGAGGGCGAGGGGTGGATAGGGGGGGGCAAGGGTGGGTAGGGGTGAGGGGTCGATGGGGGGGGGGGGGGGGGGGGGGGGTGTAGAGAGGGGAGCGAGGGTTGGGTAGGGGGTATCCAGGGCTAGATAGGGGCACGGGCTAGATTAGGGGGGCAAGGGGGTGGGTAGGTTGGGTAGGGGCGAGGGTGTGTGGTTAGTGGCGAGGGTAGCAGAGGTAGGTGCGAGAGGGGGTTTAGAGGTAGGGGCGAGGGGGTTCTTTAGAGGGAGAATTAGTGAGTAGGGCCGAGGGAGAAATTAGATGGAATTGGTAGGGTGATTAGCAACAAATTAAGGAAGATAGATAGAAGATAAATGGTGCAAGCAAAGTAAGGAAGATAAATAGTGCACCAGAGAGAAAGGAGAGGATTTAAGTTATAGTGTGAAGGAGAAAAAGGAGCAAGGGAGATAACAGAAGTTGTAAAGTGCTGCCAACATCAAAATTTGCATAAAATTTTCATGCTCCTATAACTAGGATCTGGCAATTAGAAAGGCCAGAGCAACCCTTCACAACTACTAGCAGACTTGAATGTAAGTGTAAGAGAGAGGGGAAGAGCAATGAGCTAGCATTGCAACAGTGTAGCTACGAAAGAGGTCGCACCAGAAAGGCAAGGAACTAGATGTGTATGTGTGAGAGCTTACCACAAGAGAGAGGGGAAGGGAGATACAACAGATCAGGTTTGAACGTGTTAGGAATAATACCAAAATCAAAGATCTATCGACCAGAGCTGAAAGTGGGACCTTCAACAAATTCACGAGGAGAGAGAGGCAGTAGAAACAAACAGAGCAATAACATTGGATCGTAACAGGACTCCAAAAAGCCCAATGCCATCATTGAGAGGAGAATTTTAAAGATAATACCAATTACAAATTACAAGCGACTGACATGACGAAGACTTGCAAATAGGGGAAAGGGAAAGCCGGAGAGAGCTGAGGACGGTACAGTCATAAGGTTGTTGGTGGGATGGATAAAATTCCTAGATTTCTAAGAGTCGGGGAAGTGAGTGATAGCACTTAATTTTTGATCCATTTACCAGTGGCAAAGGAATGCCTTCCAGAGTGACTAACTAGACAGCCCCCTATGGAAAAATCTCTTGTACCATGAATGGCCCTTGCCAGGCTGGGATGATCTTCTTAGCTTTCTTTGGATACTTTGCTTGATAGAGTAGGACCAATGACCCCTGCGTTATTTTTGGCCTTCTGAGATGGCGATCATGCCACGCTTTGTGACGAAGTTGCTCGGCTTGGAGAGCATGTGAAGCTAACAACCTTATTTCTTCTAACACCGAGAGATGAAAGAGGTTTGCAGAAGCAATCCCCATTGTGACACGAACACTTCCCACCCTTGCTGAACCTGAGTTGAACTCATATGGTGCAATTCTTCTAGACTGAAAGCTATCTGGAAGGGGGTGTAGTTAGTGGTTGCCTTGAATGAGGTGAGATAAGCCCAAACTGTGCCAAGGATAGCCTGAGCCCAAGACGTTGGATGCAGGTGACATGCTTTCCTAAGAACGCGATTAGCACTTTGTTAGTGCTTTTGCTTGCCCATTTGCTCTAGGATAGAGAGAAAGATTTGCGATGAAAAATCTTGTAGTTCGTAGGAGAGTGGAGATCATGATGGTCATTGATAAAATGACTACCTCGATCACTGGTGACTTCCAGAGGGCACCCAAACCTGCAAAAAATATTTTCATACAAAAATTTTACGATAGTGGCGGCTGTACAGTCTATGGTAGCCACCACTTTAGTCCACTTTGTTGCATAATCCGTTGCTACCAGGAGATACTTACGATTGCCGGGTTGAGTAGATGGAGTAACCGAAACAACAAAGTCCAAGCCCCATCGCTCAAAGCGCAACCACACCATAGATACCTGCAGAGGGCGATTTGATTGCTTGCTAGGCTTGGGTGCACATCGTTGACAGACATCACAAATATTGACATAAGCAACAACATCTCTAAATATATAGGGCCACCATCAACCGGTCTGTAAGATTTTTTGCGTCGTGATGTGACCAGGGTAGTGGCCGCCTGTAGAACCACTGTGTGCATCCTCTAGAATGTGTTCTACTTCATGAGGGGAGATGCACCTGTGCAACACACCATCTGGCCCAGCTTTGTAGAGCTGTACTCCAATCAAAGACAAAGGTCTAGACTTTAGCAAGAGTCTTATTTTTTGCAAGGGAGAAGAATTCTCAGGATATAGGCGAGTAGAGAGCAAATGTAACACATCTCCATACCATTATGGGGTCATGTCGACCTTAAAGAGATGACTATCAGGAAAGTCATCATCAATCCCAGTATTGGGCTCACCTGTATGTATGCGAGAGAGATGGTCGGCCATGACGTGCCACTTGCCTGGACTAAGAACTACTTCAAAGTTGAATTCTTGGAATATTAGTAGCCACCTCCAGACTCTTCTTGCAACTTGGGGTTTATTCAGAAGATAGCGTAGCGCATGATGATCCGTGATGATAGTGAAGTGAACCCCTAACAAGTATTGACGAAACTTTTGTAAAGAATACACCATAGCCAAACCTTCCCTTTCTGTGGTGCTATAGTTGCGCTCTGCTTTGGTGAGCAAGCGACTTGCATAGTGAACAGGACGATCCAGGTTGTACTCCTTACTAGGCTGAGTCAACACAACACCCACAACCAATTGACTGGCATCAATATGCACATGAAAAGGGAGAGACCAATCTAGAGCTACTAAGATAGGTGCTTCAATGAGGAATTTTTTGAGGTATGCAAATGCTTCAGCCTTAGGTTTTGACCATTTGAAGGGTACAATAGCACTAGTGAGTTGGGTCAATGGTTGAGCCACTTGTGCATATATTCATATAAACTTGCGATGATAGCCTATGTGGCCTACAAAGCTCTGAACACCTTTGGGGTTGATGGGAGGTGGTAACTTCAAGATGGCCATGGTCTTCTTTGGGTCAAGTGGTAAACCTTTGGTAGACACCACATGGCCTAGAAGTGTGCCCTCAGTGACCAAAAAGTGACATTATTTAGGATTGAGCTTTAGCCATGCCTCTCTGCACCTGAGGAGGACAATAGAGAGCTGAGTGAGGTGCTCCTCTAGATTTTCCACTAGGGTTGAACATTGGGCACCTGAGAAGGTCAAAAAATCGTCCAGGAAGATGCGAAGATGATCCGTAAGTAAATGACAGAATATAAGATATACTTCTTGATTGAAGGAAGGTGGAGTGTTGTTCAACCCAAACGACATCCTAGTGTGGATAAAAATACGAACCCATCCATGAAACTGTACAATACATGCCCTGCTACATCTTCGAGCACACGCTCAGTGAAAGGTGTGGGGAAACCATCTAGGATAGTTACGTTGTTCAGAGCGCGGTAATCTACGCACACGCAGATTTTATTGGACTGCTTCTTAGGCGCTATCAGCATGGGTGATAACCACTCAGAGTGCTCCACAGGTACAATGATCCCTGCTTGTTGCATTTTTTCGAGCTCTGACTTGACAGCCTCTGCATACTTTGGACTGAGCTTGTAAGCTCGGTCTTTGACAGGCTTAGCCCCTTCCACCAGAGGGATAGTGTGGAGACCCAATTCTTGTGGAATCCTTTCCAAATCCTTGTAGGACCAAAGCAAAAACGTCCTTAAAAGAGTGTATAAAAGAAACTACCTAATCAAGTAATGTGGGATGCTCCCATAACCAAGCTGCTAAGAGGACGTGCTGAGGGTTGTTCGGGTCGCCCAGGTTGACTTTTTTGACCGGGTCTTGAGGTGTAACTGTGGAGGGTCCTTCGGAAGTTGAGAAGTGAGCTGCCTCTTGGAGCTTTGAGACATCATGGGTTGGTGTTTGATCGATTGGAAACTCTACATACTCCTCTTGTAACCATCCTGGTGGAAGCTCCTCAAGGGTAAATCTTTAGACACAGACATAGCAGAGTGCTTTTGAGGGGGCGGGACGTCCAACCTGGGAGATGTTAGAGGAAGGGGTAAATCATTGGCGAGTTCATACAGAGGAGATTTCTTCCCGCTTTGGTGTTGTGTTATAGGTTCACCAAGGCCGACGGCTTCCATTAGAGGAACACTTGAATCATGGGAATCAAGGACTAACACACTTACTGCTTTGGCTGGCACACTTTCTGCTGTAGGGCTTGGAACATTGGTGTCCGCCTAAGGAGCTCGGAGAGAGAGTGTTACAGCACATGTGGGTTTTGAATAGAGACCACATAGCATGGCATCGAGGTGGTAGCTTCCAACCACTGCAGAAGGTCCTTGTCAAACCCGTCAGGTGGGACGGGTTGCTCAGGGTCGGGGTTGGATTGTACTGACAATGAGCTGTGATGAACCACTGGATCCATACCTCCCTCGAGCCGAATTGGTTGCATGGGGGAGCCAGGAGTATGTATCCACATGGCGTCATTTCCCCAATCATGAAGTGTCTTTGCATGCCGCACCATGGTCTACCAATCAGTAAAGGAAATCCTCCCTCCACCTGAGGAAGACTGACCACCACAAAATCCAAGTTAAATGTGAAGTCTTGTACCATCAGAGGCACCTTCTCTACTATGCCCACAGGGTAGACTGTCCGCTGGTCTGCCAATGTAACAGTGAATGGAGCAGGGTTGGTAGGCTGCAAATGTAAGGCCAACATAGTCAATTTTGGCATCAGATTGATCCCAGATCCACCATCCACTATGACGCCTGAGAATTGATGCCCAAGAATAGACACAGTAAGATGAGGACTTTTGTAGTCGATGAGGGGAGCAGCTAGATATGAAATCTTGTAGGACTGCACAGGTAGGTTCCCGCCACTAGGCCCTACACCAGGGTACTGAGAGTGGATGATGGAAAGGGAGTCACTTCTAAAATTTGCATCAAGTCAAAGCATGTCGTACAGTGACACTTGCTGAAAGGTGTTTTTCAAGATATATTCTATTGTAGGCTTCTCTCTTTTGATTAGATCTTGCTCTGGTATCTTAATCTTCTGCAAGTCCTCTACTGCTTCCATGAAAGCACCATCAATATCTGACAGAAGAGAGGTAGACTGGCTCTTGGCACTACCTGATGGTTTGTCAGCTACTAACGGAGTTTGACTCATTTGTGTGACTAGAGATGAAAAAGTTGGACCGCCAGGGAGGTTGAGACCAAGAGCAGCTCTCTGTGCCCGTGTGAGCACACTAGCCGGCTCTTCCACTTGCCTCAACCCATCTCGAGAGCCAACGACAAGAGTGGAAGGCGGGGCCTGTGGAAGGTGCTTACTGTGATGAGGTTAAGCTTTGGGAATGTAAACTCCTGCTAGTTCTGGCTTATGCTTGCAGATGTGGATGCTCGTTGTTTTGGACAGTCCTTACTATAGTGATCCTTAGCTTCAAGGCAGTGTCAACAAGGAGGGGATCCTTTTGGCAACGAGCATTTGCTCTGATAATGTCCATACTATCCGACCTGTAGCACAAAATTGGCCTATTAGAGGGGCAAGGTGGTCTCGCCCCTTGGTGCATGGGATCGGATGCTGAGGTGTAGAAGCTTTGAGGAACTGAAGGAGTACTAGCATGATAAAAGCTGGGGGATGCAAAGTTGTTGTGCATACCTTGCATAGGAGGTGTTGTCAGTAGAGGTGGCATCGAGTTCTGATGGCTATAGGGTGACACCATGTTGGATGCAGGTGCTAGCCCTTGTTGGAGAGAAGGACCTAGACTTTGTTGTATTTTCCGTAATCCCTTGATATAGTAGCAATCCTTGTCTTTCATGCCTAGATTTCTCGCAGAAGTGGCAATAAGCCCAAAGGGGACAGTCCTGTGGAGGATGTCCCGGAGAGCGACACAAGCTGCACCATACCATAGCCTTAGTCTCCTGTTGAGACCGAAGCTCTTCTAGCTCTCTCTTGATTTGATCCAAAGCCTCAAGATGTGGTGGTTTCTCCTGGCAAAGAGAGATTGATTTCTCCTCTTGAAGAGCGCGTTGTAGTTTTAGGGCTTCAAGTTCTCTACGTAAAGAAGTCAATGGATCAACAGGACTTTCCGAAAACATAGAGGGGGTCTCTATGTGAGGGGAGTTGTTGAACAGCTTCCTAGCCCCCTCTATCATTGTAGCAGCTGCGATGAACTCCTCCAGAGTGGTGTCGGGTCGGAGACTCTCTCGGAGTTTTTGCTGAGAAGTTTTAGGAAGCGCCTTCTCCATCCCCTTCTTAACCATAAATTCACGGGGTTGCTGGGAAGCTTGGCAACCAGAGACTTGATTTTAGTCATAAGCTTTGCAAAGGTCTCCTCTGGCTGGAGCACCATGTTGGCCAACTCATCCAAAACCTTCTCCTGGTAGTCACTTGGCGTGAATGCTGCACATAACTGTTGTCTTAAGGCTGCCCAAGTTGCAAAATGGTTCTCTGCAAACTGGCTGTACCATTTGTGTGCTAAGCCATCCAAGGTAGATGGAAAGAGTACCAAATAAGCATCTTCTCTGTTAAGACCACGACCCCTACAAAGAGATACAAACCTCCTTGCCTGGTCGTCAACATCTTCTAAAGAAAGTCCTTTGAAGGTAGGGAACTTGATGTTTACTGCTACAGACGAGAGTGTAGAGAGCCCTGCAAAATACTCAAAATAGCACATATCAAGAGATAAATGAATAAATATACATACCTGCCGACCACTGACGGGAGCAAAGCGAACCCCAAACCCCGACGATCCCTAAAACACCAGGGACCGAATGGCGCGCCTCGAGCCTGTCATGGTAAAGCAAACAGGGGGCACCACCTAGCTTGAGCGGCTAGGACGCAAACAACACACCACCATAACAAAGTTTTCATCCAAGAGAGATGGATGCTTGGGAGTAATGATGAAGAGGAAAGGGAATGAGATCAAGTGAGAGAGAGAGAGAGAGAGAGAGAGAGAGAGGGAGGGGGTGTAGAGGCTTAGTACTTAGGCACCACAAAAGGATGGCGTATCCGCACATCCTTCACACATACACAAGCTCACTCCAAACACAAGACTAGGTGGCGATTTCGCACACCTCACATGGGCAAAACATTGCAAGAAAACATACTCACAAAACCTCAAGCTTTATTTAGAGAATAAGGAGATGAAATGGGGAGCATAGGGTAGGGGAATGAGAAGGGAGAGAGTGGTAGAGCACATGGCGGATAGGTGGGAGTTGATGGCGAAGACTCGCACGAGGGTTATGGCCATCATCCTTCATTTAGTTGCCCTTCATCTTCCATAGTCAAGGGTGTAGAGGTCATGCTCAAGACAAGCATGGTGATTGCGGTGATGGTGATGGTGTGGGTGTGTGTGTGTGCACTAGGCACAACCAGTGCATAGTGTGTTCTTTGGTGATGTTGTGTGTGTATTTAGTGTGATGGTGACCCCTCTTTATATAGGGGCGGGGGGGGAGGAATTCTAGAATTTAGAAATGAAGAAATCATTATCTACATAGGCCATGTGACTGTGGGCCCCACTTGTCTGGCTGTGTGTATATGTGCCAGAACAGCAGTCTCATGAGAGAGAGAGATGGGTTGATGAAAAAAAGTGAGAGGTGACATGGAGAATAAAGTAATTACAAGAGGGGAGAGAGGGGAGTGTGTTCAGAGGTGAATCTGTGTGCAGATGTGTGTGAACACAAGAAAAATCAGGTAACCACTGGGTGGGGATGGGTCTGTGGGCACCTTTTTTCAGTGAAACTGAGTGTGTGTGAGTGTGGGGAAGGTTATTTAGCTACAAGACAAGAGATATGGCGCCCTTTAGAGAGAGAGGGGGGTATTTGGGTCATGGGATATGATAGGAGAGAGAAAGAGGGGGTGGGGTATACTATTTTGGAAGATAGGGTAAGTTGCATGTGAGTTAGGGTGCATTATTGGTGAGTTATAATGCATTATTGGTGAGAGGTGGGGTAGCTTGAGGGGAGAGAGAAAGGAGAAGGGACAAGGGGAAGAGAGAGGGGGTTGACCTTTTGAGTGGAAGAGAGGAAAAGGGACACATGGCGGGGCAACAGTGAAGAAAAAAGGAGGCAAGGTGGGGATGGGCTACCCCGTAGGCATGAGGTGGCCTATTTTACCTTTCTTATATATTTACATAATCATACTTTATTTTTTCTTACTTTTTCCAATGCCTTTTATCACTCCCTCCCTAAGAGGGGGTTTTCATGGGGTGGGGACGAGAGAAGAGGGGTATGGGAGCTTGGCTTGTGAAAAGCCCCCATCATTAGCCTTCCCCTTTTGTCTAGAGGCATTCATGTCTCTAGCTCATCAGTTTAATCATTATCGTCGGAGGTGGCGGCTGATGGTGTGTTGTCATTATGGAATGTCAATTGGTGGAGCCTGGTCAAATTGAAGAAAATAAGGTTTAAGTCGCCAACCATTTACCCTGGTTTTATGAAGTTTTCCATCAGCCTCCATAAGCTGGTAGCTTCCATTGGTATACTTTGTCCTGACAATGAAAGGACCTTCCCATCGGAGTAGGAGTTTCCTATCCTTGCGCGTGTTGAAGCGATTGTCGTAGCGGAGCACCAACATTCCTTTCTTCAATTCTTTTTTCCGGAGATGCTCGTTAAAACTAAGCCGTCTATGCTCTGCTTGTGCTGCATAATAATTTATTGCTTCTTCTCTGTCCAACTGCAGTCTGTCCAAGTTGATGATGTGATCTCTCAAATGCATGTTGGGCTATTGAAGCTGGCTTGCCATTACTCTGAGACTTTGTAGTTGCACTTCAATGGGCAAGGTTGCTTCCTTACCAAATACTAGATGATACGGTGTGAATCCCAAGGATGTACGAAATGAAGTTCTGTAGGCCCATAAAGCTGGTAGTAGATACTTATCCCAGTCTCTAGGATGATTGTTTACCTGCTTGGTAATAATTTTAGAAACCATTCCATTTACCTTTTCAACTAGGCCATTACATTGAGGGTAATATGGTGAAGAGTGCCTCCTTGTAATGCCCAGTTTCTACATTAATTCTCCTACCAAGTCTGCTCTGAAACCTGGCCCTCTATCAGAGATGATCTCTAAAGGTGTGCCAAACCTACAACATATGTGCTCGTAGATAAAGTTAGCTACCTCTACCACTGTGATTCTAGTGGTGTCTGTAGCCTCTGCCCATCTAGTCATGTAGTCGACCCCCATGAAAATGTAGAATTTTCCTGAGTTGGCCCTAGGTAATGGCCCAATGGCATCGATACCCCATTTTTCAAATGGGCCATATGAGAGAATAGGTGTCTGTGGTTCAGGCATAAGTGACCTACTGCCGGCCTTTTGACACAACTTACACGTTTTGCACCAGTGGTGTACATCACGGTTGAGGCTAGGCCATATGAAGCCTGCCTGCAAGATTTTCCTACTTGTTATGTCTAGGGCAAAGTGACCACCACAAACCCCGTCGTGACAACTAGAAATTACTCCCGTGATTTTCTGAGAGAGAGGGACCTTCCTGAGTATTTGGTCCTTACCCTTACAATACAAACCGTCATTGATGAGTCGATACCTTGTGGCCTTCCGCATCAGCCATTGCTTCTGTCCCTTTGTTAAATCTGATGGGCATTCCCCTGTTTCCAAAAAATTCATGATGTCAGGCAAGGCATCACTTCCTTGAAATAGAGGGAGCTTTAGTTTTATTGCTCCAACCACCACTTCCTGTAGTCTTTCACTTGCTAGGGCATCTGCTTCTTGGTTTTGAGCCCTTGGGATATGGTGTATTTGAACTTCTTCAAACTTACCCAACAAGGTTTTTACACCACTTAAGTGAGTCCTTAAACTAGGATTCTTCCATGTCCATGCTCCATTTACTTGCCTTACCAGAAGTAGAGCATCCCCAAATACATTAAGGCGTTGTACACCTTGTGAGACGCACCATTGTAGACCCTTGGTTAGTGCTGCATACTCAGCTTCATTGTTAGAATGTGAATCTAACAATTGGCCCAACGAAAATACCTTTGTCCCTTTGTCATCAAAGACCATTGTGCCTGCAGCTGCTTTGTCGGACGCTCGCTTATAGGCTCCATCAAAGTAGAGAGAGTATGCTCCTTCTACCATCGGTGGTACTGGAGGTAATCGGACTTCTCCTTCCTTAGATTGCTTCTCCTTCCCTTCAAAGACTTGGTAGGTCATGAGTCCCCCCAAACTTGCCCTTGTCGTGCTTTCTACCTGTACCGTGTAGTCAAACTCTTGCAGACGAACTAGCCATTTAGTAATTCTAGCAGACACATCCATGTGTTGTACAACATAGGGAAATATTTCATCCGTGGTTAGAATCACAAATTGCTTAGGCAACAAATATGACCTAAACTTTGTAGTTGCAAATCTAAGAGCTAGGACTAAGTGTTCCACATGGGTGAAACATTTCTCTCCTGCTGTCATCATTCGACTAGAGAAGTAGATTGGCCTCATGAAAGATGTCGTCGTATCCTTTTGGAGTAGCACAGCCCCCAATGAGTCATCACCAACACTTGAGGTGACATAGAATTTTTCATCCCACTTAGGTGGTGAGATAGTTGGCAGAGTGGCTAAGACCTCCTTTACCTTGTTGTAGTGATGTTCGCTTTCCTCGTCCCAAGTGAAAGTTGATCTTTGAGTGAGTTGTTGCAGTGGTAGAACAAGTTGTGATAGTAGATGTATGAATCTACTTAAGTATCTCACCTTCTGTAGAAAAGAGACCAATTGACGTGCGGTCGGTTGTGAAGGTAGGGCTATGAGTGCGGACACCTTACTTGGGTCTGCGTTGATACCTCTTGCTGAAATTTCATGGCCTAGTAGAATGACTTTACTCTCCCCAATGTGACATTTATCCACATTAAGTTTCCCACCTAGGCTCTGCAACTTGGCCAAACCTTCAGTTACCTTTTCTAAATGTGAAATACGGGAGCTATATATACAAAAATCATCAATGAACACTCTTATGGATGTTCCAAAGAACGGTTGAAAAACATATGTGACATATCTTTGGAATGTGGCAGGTGCATTTGTGAGACCAAATGGCATAACCCTTTATGCAAAACAACCCCATGGAGTGATAAAAGTGGTTTTTAGCTGATCTTCCAAGGCTATGCGTATTTGAAAGTATCCTGAATAACCATCACAGACGGTATAGCATTAAAACCCGCTACTTCATTCAGAATTTCATCCAAGAAAGGGAGAGGAAAGTGGTCTCTCTTTGTAGCTGCATTTAGTGGTTTGTAGTCAACACAGACCCTCCACTTACCATTCTTTTTAGGCGTCACCACTACGGGTGACACCCATTCTGAGTTTTCTACAGGATAGATGAATCCCGCCTCCAGCAGTTTCCTTACCTCGGCCAAGAGTGACTTTTCTTGTATGACCCCCAGTCGTCGTAGCTTTTGCACAACTGGTTTTACCCCTTCCTTCAGCTTAATATGATGTTCCACCACTGTAATGCTTGTGATTCTTTCATAGTTGTCAATGAACAGGTTAGGAAATCCCATCAACATTTGCAAAAAACTATCTTTCTCCTCAAGTGTTAATTCCGTAGACAACATACCCTTCAACCTACTTCCTCCTAGGCCAGGTGATTTTCTCTCCTCTTCATTGGGTTTCCCTTTTGGTGATGGATCACTAGTTATGCTTACCCTTTGTGGATCCTTCATAATGATACCCATCACATCAATGGAACTGTCACTTTCGTCGGTGGATGTGGTCTCCTCCTCAGAACTGGAAGATTCGCTAGTGGTTTCATCTGCCGATGTTTCCAGATTCATTTGCTTCTGCTTGCCAATCCTCATGTCGTAGTAGATTGTCTCCCCTTTCTTACCGGTCATGCGTAGAAGGCCAGTACCCCAGTCCTGTTTTGCCTTCATGGCCATCAACCATGGCCTTCCCAAAATTAGTGGATAGCCCTCCCCCTTAGTAGGCATTACAAAAACATCTACCTCTACCTCAGTGTTGAAAGCTTTTATTTTCACGGCACTTACCACACCCACACACTTTACTTTTGCGTTGTTTGCCATCTTTGCCTTGCATGGAGAAGGCCTGTCAACCTCGAGCCCTAATCGAAGCATCATAGCTTCGCTCATTACACAGATTTGTGCACCTCCATCAATGTAGGTGTTTCCAACCCTCTTTCCTTTTATGTTTACGTCGACAATTGGAAGGATGTCATCCATGTTGCATCCCGAAATTGCTCCGGCTACCTTTGTTTTGGAGCGTCTTGTACTTACCATTTTAGACCATTGTGGCCTTACTTTTGGTGCAAGATGTAGCAGCTGTGGCCATGTAATCTTCGGTCCTTGCTCTGCCACATCCAATGTTAGATCATAGGGCTTAGAGCTTTCCCCTAGCTGGAAGTCGGTGATGTCCAATTTCTGTCGTGGCCTGGATGGCCTCTTGCTAGTTTCTCCTCTCATTCTTCTCTCATCATCTGATTGTGTAGCTTTCTCCCTCCTAGCTCTTTTCACAGTCATGGCTTCAAGTGGTTCTAAAAAGGTTACCTTCTCCTTACCCTTGTCCCTCTCCTTTGCTCTGGGTGGATCCACTACTACGGCTTTTCCTTTCTCTTCTAGCCTCATGATGTTTATAGGGCGATCAGGTGGTGGGGCTGGTGGAAGAGGCGGGATGGATGCTTGTAGTGGTGTCTGGGGTGGACGTAGAATTTGTGTTGGTGGGGGTGGTGCTCGGGGTGGGGGTGTTCTTTCTCTAGGGGGTGACAATTGGTTCCTCCTACCTCCTCTATTATAGTTTTGTCATGGTTTGGGACAGTAGTACATACCGTGACCGTCTTCTCCGCAGTTGTAGCAATGATACTCCCTGTTTTGTCGTCGTGCTCTTCCAGGGTCTTGATCGCTTTCTTGACTCCTCCCTTGCTGTATTAAGTGGACAGACAAATTCTGTAGTTGGTCAGTAATATGGGCCAACATATCTTGTTGGTCATCTCTTACCCCAAGAGCCGGTGGTGGTGGTATGGTGGTTGTCGTAGTTGCTGGTCGACACGATGTTCCTGCTTCTGTTGACTCGGTTTCTTTGGATTTCATTCGCAGCTTCTTGTCCTTAAGGCGAGCAATCTCAACGACTAACTCGTACGTAGCCGGGAATCTACCTTTCACCTTCTCCTTGAGAAGCGGCCATAAGCCATGCGTGAATCGATCTTTTTTTAGGAAATCGGGTGCGGCTTCCCCCCTTGCCAGTGACTCAACCCACCGTTCCCACAAATCCACAAATTTGGACTCATAGGTGGCATATTCTAAAAGACCCTCCTGCTTCAAGTCTCTCAACTTGTCCCACAACTTTTCTAAAGTGGTACCTCCCCCAAAGCGCCTCTTAAAAGAGGTTTTTAAGGGTTCCCAGTCATCCTTGGTTGCTTGTGGAAGTGCATTGTACCATGATCTAGCTTCTAGCTTCATGAGATGCTTAAAGATTCTAACCCAGGATTCATCTGTATCTTTGTTGCTCACTACACATGCTACTTCAAAGTCATCTAGGAAGTCTGTTACCAAATCCTCCCCCTTCTTTCCTTTAGATGTTGGAAATGCTACACTTGCCATGATTACTGAGAGAGAGCTAGGAAAACACACTGCTTAACTTGCAAAAGTTTTTTCTTTTTGACAAGGAGACGTGTATACCCTCTTATACTAGGACATAGATTAAAACTTCAAACGGTACATTGCCTTGTACCAAAGGTAAGACAAATGGTTGATCTGATGCCAGAACCTCAAAAAATCGCTCCCCACCCAGCATGGTGTCAATGACGTGCTGGTAGTGAGCCTTCAAATCCAGTATTACCTTGATTGAGTGTACACGTGTTGGTATGTGTGATTTGTCTTGAGGTAGGTTGTACTGATTCATGTGAAGCTTAGAGGTGCTTAGTCACTGTCCAAGCTTGTGGGAGAGGGTGGTGTTCTTTCCTGAAACAAACTCAGTAGATCCCTAGTTTCTCTAGTGAGAGTGTGAGACAATGATTCCGTTATCTGTGCTGCAGCATCAGGTGCGACTTGAAAACTGACTGTGATAATTACCTCGGTGACTTGAGTTACCCGATTCTCAAAGTAGAATAGTGTTGATTCTCTATTGTGTAGAGCTCCTTCCATTTTGTTGTTGTGGGTTGGTTGTAGGTTGCGGACATGGTTTCGACCTTCTTCTTGGCGCTTGGCCTATGTATATCCACTGGGTTTGGCGTGTTGGTTGACTCTCCCACTGCAAATCGATTACCGTTACGCCTGGCACTAGAGCTTCGATGGAGATGCGGAGTTCGTCTAGTTGTGCTTGGAGCTCTTCTTCTTCTGTCGTCCAATTAGCAAATCCTGCTAGCCATTCATCCATTCACAATAGTTTAGGGGTTTCAATATTGTAAATTGAAGGTTTTCATGAAAAGATCCTCAGTGGGGGCACCAAATGACGGGAGCAAAGCGAGCCCCGAACCCCGACGGCCTCTAAAACACCGGGGACCGAATGGCGCACCTCGAGCCTGTCATGGTAAAGCAAACAGGGGGCACCACCTAACTTCAGCGGCTAGGATGCAAACAACACACCACCATAGCAAAGTTTTCATCCAAGAGAGATGGATGCTTGGGAGTAATGATGAAGAGGAAAGGGAATGAGATCAAGTGAGAGAGAGAGAGAGAGAGAGAGAGAGAGAGAGAGAGAGAGAGAGTGAGGGAGGGGGTATAGCGGCTTAGTACTTAAGCACCACAAAAGGATGGCAAATCCGCACACCCTTCACACATACACAAGCTCACTCCAAACACAAGACTAGGTGGCGATTCCGCACACCTCACATGGGCAAAACATTGCAAGAAAACATACTCACAAAACCTCAAGCTTTATTTAGAAAATAAGGCGATGAAATGGGGAGCATAGGGTAGGGGAATGAGAAGGGAGAGAGTGGTAGAGCACATGGCGGATAGGTGGGAGTTGATGGCGAAGACTCGCACGAGGGTTATGGCCATCATCCTTCATTTAGTTTCCCTTCATCTTCCATAGCCAAGGGTGTAGAGGTCATGCTCAAGACAAGCATGGTGATTGCGGTGATGGTGATGGTGTGGGTGTGTGTGTGTGCACTAGGCACACACAGTGCATAGTGTGTTCTTTGGTGATGTTGTGTGTGTATTTAGTGTGATGGTGACTCCTCTTTATATAGGGGAGGAGGGGGGAGGAATTCTAGAATTTAGAAATGAAGAAATCATTATCTACATAGTCCATGTGACTGTGGGCCCCACTTGTCTGGCCATTAGGACTGCACAGGTAGGTTCCCGCCACTAGGCCCTACACCAGGGTACTGAGAGTGGATGATGGAAAGGGTGTCACTTCTAAAATTTGCATCAAGTTGAAGCATGTCGTACAGTGACACTTGCTGAAAGGTGTTTTTCAAGATATATTCTATTGTAGGCTTCTCTCTTTTGATTAGATCTTGCTCCGGTATCTTAATCTTCTGCAAGTCCTCTACTGCTTCCATGAAAGCACCATCAATATCTGACAGAAGAGAGGTAGGTTGGCTCTTGGCACTACCTGATGGTTTGTCAGCTCCTAAGGGAGTTTGACTCATTTGTGTGACTAGAGATGAAAAAGTTGGACCGCCAGGGAGGTTGAGACCAAGAGCAGCTCTCTGTGCCCGTGTGAGCACACTAGCCGGCTCTTCCACTTGCTTCAACCCATCTTGAGAGCCAACGACAAGAGTGGAAGGCGGGGCCTGTGGAAGGTGCTTACTGTGATGAGGTTAAGCTTTGGGAATGTAAACTCTTGCTGGTTCTGGCTTGTGCTTGCAGATGTGGATGATCGTTGTTTTGGACAGTCCTTACTATAGTGATCCTTAGCTTCAAGGCAGTGTCGACAAGGAGGGGACCCTTTTGGCAACGCACATTTGCTCTGATAATGTCCATACTATCCGACCTGTAGCACAAAATTGGCCTATTAGAGGGGCAAGGTGGTCTCGCCCCTTGGTGCATGGGATCGGATGCTGAGGTGTAGAAGCTTTGGGGAACTGAAGGAGTACTAGCATGATAAAAGCTGGGGGATGCAAAGTTGTTGTGCATACCTTGCATAGGAGGTGTTGTCAGTAGAGGTGGCATCGAGTTCTGATGGCTATAGGGTGACACCATGTTGGATGCAGGTGCTAGCCCTTGTTGGAGAGAAGGACCTAGACTTTGTTGTATTTTCCGTAATCCCTTGATATAGTAGCAATCCTTGTCTTTCATGCCCAGATTTCTCGCAGAAGTGGCAATAAGCCCAAAGGGGACAGTCCTGTGGAGGATGTCCCGGAGAGCAACACAAGCTGCACCATACCATAGCCTTAGTCTCCTGTTGAGACCGAAGCTCTTCTAGCTCTCTCTTGATTTGATCCAAAGCCTCAAGATGTGGTGGTTTCTCCTGGCAAAGAGAGATTGATTTCTCCTCTTGAAGAGCGCGTTATAGTTTTAGGGCTTCAAGTTCTCTACGTAAAGAAGTCAATGGATCAACAGGACTTTCCGAAAACACAGAGGGGGTCTCTATGTGAGGGGAGGTTTTGAACAGCTTCCTAGCCCCCTCTATCATCGTAGCAGCTGCAATGAACTCCTCCAGAGTGGTGTCGGGTCGGAGTCTCTCGGAGTTTTTGCTGAGAAGTTTTGGGAAGCGCCTTCTCCACCCACTTCTTAACCATAAATTCACGGGGTTGCTGGGAAGCTTGGCAACCAGAGACTTGATTTTAGTCATAAGATTTGCAAAAGTCTCCTCTGGCTGGAGCACCATGTTGGCCAACTCATCCAAAACCTTCTCCTGGTAGTCACTTGGCGTGAATGCTGCACATAACTGTTGTCTTAAGGCTGCCCAAGTTGCAAAATGGTTCTCTGCAAACTGGCTGTACCATTTGTGTGCTAAGCCATCCAAGGTAGATGGAAAGAGTACCAAATAAGCATCTTCTCTGTTAAGACCACGACCCCTACAAAGAGATACAAACCTCCTTGCCTGGTCGTCAACATCTTCTAAAGAAAGTCCTTTGAAGGTAGGGAACTTGATGTTTACTGCTACAGACGGGAGTGTAGAGAGCCCTGCAAAATACTCAAAATAGCACATATCAAGAGATAAATGAATAAATATACATACCTGCCGACCACTGACGGGAGCAAAGCGAACCCCGAACCCCGACGGTCTCTAAAACACCAGGGACCGAATGGCGCGCCTCGAGCCTGTCATGGTAAAGCAAACAGGGGGCACCACCTAGCTTGAGCGGCTAGGACGCAAACAACACACCACCATAACAAAGTTTTCATCCAAGAGAGATGGATGCTTGGGAGTAATGATGAAGAGGAAAGGGAATGAGATCAAGTGAGAGAGAGAGAGAGAGAGAGAGAGGGAGGGGGTGTAGAGGCTTAGTACTTAGGCACCACAAAAGGATGGCGTATCCGCACATCCTTCACACATACACAAGCTCACTCCAAACACAAGACTAGGTGGCGATTTCGCACACCTCACATGGGCAAAACATTGCAAGAAAACATACTCACAAAACCTCAAGCTTTATTTAGAGAATAAGGAGATGAAATGGGGAGCATAGGGTAGGGGAATGAGAAGGGAGAGAGTGGTAGAGCACATGGCGGATAGGTGGGAGTTGATGGCGAAGACTCGCACGAGGGTTATGGCCATCATCCTTCATTTAGTTGCCCTTCATCTTCCATAGTCAAGGGTGTAGAGGTCATGCTCAAGACAAGCATGGTGATTGCGGTGATGGTGATGGTGTGGGTGTGTGTGTGTGCACTAGGCACAACCAGTGCATAGTGTGTTCTTTGGTGATGTTGTGTGTGTATTTAGTGTGATGGTGACCCCTCTTTATATAGGGGCGGGGGGGGAGGAATTCTAGAATTTAGAAATGAAGAAATCATTATCTACACAGGCCATGTGACTGTGGGCCCCACTTGTCTGGCTGTGTGTATATGTGCCAGAACAGCAGTCTCATGAGAGAGAGAGATGGGTTGATGAAAAAAAGTGAGAGGTGACATGGAGAATAAAGTAATTACAAGAGGGGAGAGAGGGGAGTGTGTTCAGAGGTGAATCTGTGTGCAGATGTGTGTGAACACAAGAAAAATCAGGTAACCACTGGGTGGGGATGGGTCTGTGGGCACCTTTTTTCAGTGAAACTGAGTGTGTGTGAGTGTGGGGAAGGTTAGTTAGCTACAAGACAAGAGATATGGCGCCCTTTAGAGAGAGAGGGGGGTATTTGGGTCATGGGATATGATAGGAGAGAGAAAGAGGGGGTGGGGTATACTATTTTGGAAGATAGGGTAAGTTGCATGTGAGTTAGGGTGCATTATTGGTGAGTTATAATGCATTATTGGTGAGAGGTGGGGTAGCTTGAGGGGAGAGAGAAAGGAGAAAGGACAAGGGGAAGAGAGAGGGGGTTGACCTTTTGAGTGGAGGAGAGGAAAAGGGACACACGGCAGGACAACAGTGAAGAAAAAAGGAGGCAAGGTGGGGATGGGCTACCCCGCAGGCATGAGGTGGCCTGTTTTACCTTTCTTATATATTTACATAATCATACTTTATTTTTTCTTAGTTTTTCGAATGCCTTTTATCACTCCCTCCCTAAGAGGGGGTTTTCATGGGGTGGGGACGAGAGAAGAGGGGTATGGGAGCTTGGCTTGTGAAAAGCCCCCATCACCACATAGATGCATAATCGCGAGATACATGAAGAGAGAGAGACAGAGAGCGAGTGAGAGCAATAGGGGGCGTGCAGACGCACCCCCTAGAATGGAGTGCTACGTCGGCACGATGAGAGAGAAGGGAGGAGAGGTGAGAAGAATACACAGATACTGGGTGCAATCTCCCCCCGTGCAAGAGTGACCATTTCCCTCTTGCACGTATCTCATTTATAGATTTCTTGAATGGTAAAAAATGAGTATAAACTGGCCGGCCGGTCATAAATGGCCAAAGCTCATAAAAGAGCACTTGAATAATAAAATGTACAATGTATATATTTTCATTCGCATAAGCCTAGCTCGGTCCAGTCTTTTCCACCTGTCACAACTGCAATAAATAATGAGATATCAATTCCATAACATACCCCTCCGTTGGAAAGCAACTGTCCTCAGTTGCGAAGATAAAAATCTGCAAACAATACTTGTCAAAAACAATGAATAGAAATCTATAGCAAATAGTAAAAGGAAAATCCATAAAATTAGACAATATTGCTTATAATTGCCGTCATCCACATACTACCTATTCTAGTGTCCCATACCACTAGAATAAGCAATAAATGTCATACCCTGATAAATCAGGATATTATTGGTCACACTCATCATCATCATGATCAATTCTCATCAATCTCAAATCCAATTTCATAAATAGTGTCGTGACAACCCACAAAAAAAATCCGAGTTCAAATATCTGCCAACATATATCCATTTCAAATCCAAAATCCAAAATCCTCGGGTAACAAAATCATACCAGCTGCAGTGGTGGCCAGCCACTGCAGCATGATTTTGTGATCGGTGTTGCCTCAACCGACGAATCTACACCAAGAAGACGTGCTGCCTAGATCGGCAAATCTGCACTAATGCTGCCTATATCGGCGGATCTTCATTTATTATTGTGAATAGATCTGCAATTTGTTAATGTGCTGCCTAAATCAGCGGATCGGCACAGATAATTGGTGTTGCCTAAATCGGCGAATCTACACCAAGATGAGCATTTACACACTGCCTAAATTGGCAGATCTATGTGCATGTGACCAATGGACTAGGCAGGGCATAAAAACATAAAAAAAAAGTACTACCTGTTTCACACCACATTGGAGTAAGATTGAGTAACAAAGTACTGACAAATTGGTATTTAACGGAAAGCAACGCGACTCACGTGAGTAGCTGCATATCTCAATGTGAAATGATCGCAATAGAAATTTCGTTTAATACAAGTATTGGCACAATGTTAGAGAATGCAGGTAATTAGAAGAGCCATGCCTTCTTTCAAGAAATAAATGGTGATCAAGCTGATAAGTAAGCTAGATGTGTTGAATTTATGTAAATTTGTTGTTCTCTGTGGAATAGTATTAAGAAATATGTGTAGGACTATGAGTATTTGAGAGAGTGTTATCAGTGTATAATTACTTGTGTTTCTGAGAAGATTTTTTGAAACCCAAAATGAAAATGCGGAGAGAACTTTCCTGTTTGCTCTCTGTAAATCATTAGACTCTGGATGATGTACTGCATTTGAAATATGTACCAGTCTATGCGTGGGGAGAGAGATACAAGTAGGAGAGAACTGTAATTAGCAAAAGTCATTTACAATGATGAGCCTCGGATTAATAAAACAGTGAAATGGAATCAATATATTGTAGATTGTTTTTGTTTGAATAAATGGAGTAGTCCCCTTGATATCGCAAGTTGTTGTGTCTAAAGTGCTTAACATTGTAAAATTTATTATTGACTAGTGTTTAATTATGATATCATGAGCATACATCAGGTAAAGGCCATACTATAAATAGTAGATTGGTCCACGAATAAAGAAAACAACGCAAAATTGATTTGACCTTAGTTGCTCTTTCGGACATTGCCAATCAGACGTCAAAATATGTAAAAGAATATGCATCAAGAAAATGTTTGGGAAGACCAAAAACTTAAGCTTCTCTTCTAAACTTGTACTAGGTATGTAGAATGAGAGTCTCCAACTTATACAAATTACCTATAAGAGCAAACTAATACAGCCCTTATGGATCTAATACAATGTCTGTATAGAAAAATAAACTAAAATCAGAGTCATTGTCGTCAAGTCCCGTGGATGCCCGGCATTAGGCGTCGTCGCTAAAAGTATTGCATTAGTCATGGAAGAGTTTTGTGGATGTCCACTTCTACAAGTAGTCTCAGTTGGGTGGGGGGGGCATTGGTGTGGAGGTTTTAGATGCAGCAAAAAGGCGAGAAATAAAATGAAATAAAATGTTACATTTAACACCTTTGAATTACATTTTGAGTCAAAATTGATATAATTAGTGTGAATATAATCCAATGTTTGGGTACTAAAATAAAATGAAGTAAAGTGAAAGACTAAAATTAAAACCCTAAAAGCATCATTCTAAAAATTGCCAACATCATTGTCGATTTTTGTGGTTGCCCGACAGAAGGTGTTTATCTGAAAAAGCTTCCTCAATGTCTGCCGAAGAGCTTCCTCAATGTCCGTCATGATTAGGAATCATATTGAGAGGCCGACGACAGATAAAGAAATGAAATGAAATGTCGTCTTAAATGTCTTCAAAAGGCCAAAATTAAAGATATGCCAAATTGATACAATGCATGTAAATTTAACAATCTAATCCAATGCTTGGGTACAGATGAAAATGAAGTAAAGGAAATAAAAATTAAAGAAAAAGTGTCGTCAGCATCGTCAAATACCGCCTCTGTAAGTAGGCGCACTGGGAGGGGGGGAGGGAGAGAGAGAAAGAAATGAAATGAAATGTTATATTAACAGTCTTCAAAATGCTAAAATTTCCTATGAAAACAATCAGATACAATCCTTGGGGATCTACTTCCATGCCAGGGTACAAAATAAAGTAAAAGACTTGACGAATTAAAAGCCAGCATCATCAGCGGCAATGCCCAACAACGCGTTGTTGGAGAAAGTATTACAGTGATTGCTGAAAAACTTCATCAACGTCCGGCTCTGTAAGTAGTGGGGGGA
This sequence comes from Adiantum capillus-veneris, assembly GCF_014529385.1. Lineage (NCBI taxonomy): Eukaryota > Viridiplantae > Streptophyta > Polypodiopsida > Polypodiales > Pteridaceae > Adiantum > Adiantum capillus-veneris. Next base: position 27,952,975 of record NC_140953.1, on the reverse strand, counting down.
ATGCCATAGGTGTGTCTGCATCCAAAGCAGTAGACGAGGGGGGGAGGAGAGGGAGTAATGAAATGTTTTCCTATGGGACCTACCTCATACAATCCTTAGGGTTGTAATACTATGTTTGGGTATAAATTAAAATGAAGTAAAGTAAAAAGACTTCAAACAGATCATCCTTAGCGTCGTCAGAGCTGTAGCGGTGGTGTCGCAAAAAATAGTGCAACGGTCGCGAAAGAGCTTCGTCAATGTCGGAGGAGGTTGCAAAGGGAGGAGTTGGTTGGGCTTTGCCGGCACAATGGCGCTGCTCTCTGGCCTGGGGTTGAAAGGGAAAATGCAGGGTATACAGAGCCAAGCAAAGGGCTGGCCATGAGCAGAGCAAGAGGGAAAACGAGCACTAAGCGTTGGTGGAGTTACTGCATACATAGAAGGTGAGCACTGCAGGGGGTAAGTGAAAGTGGTTTGACACTGCAGTGCTGTAAGGGGTCCATGCAGTGGTTGGTACCCCTCTGCATGGCTGAGAGTGGCAGGCAAGGAAGCTCCTGTGCTGAATGGTGGGCGGATGAGGTGAGAGAGATTACAGAGCAAACAGTGCATGCACGCATGCTGGGAATCAAGGTGGTGGGTGAAAGTGAGTCGGAACTGGAGAGAAAAAGGCCGACGACTGTGTGTGTGTGTGTGTGTGTGTGTGTGTGTGAGAGAGAGAGAGAGAGAGAGAGAGAGAGAGAGAGAGAGAGAGAGAGAGAGAGAGAGAGTTTGCTGGCTGTTCACCACCATAGCATGCAGTGGCTTGGAACAACGTGGTTAACTGTAGGCTGCTTGTACATGAGGGCTGCGCAGCCTGTTGTAGTTGGCTGACAGACAGTCAAAATGACTGCATGGTAGTTGGTGAGGCGTGTAGTGGAGAGCAACCGGTTGCAAGCCTACTGCTTTTGCAAGTGGTTGAGAGCTGGGAGATAACGAGGGCTGCATTTCCAATGAGTGGTTTGGGCTCCACAAGGTGAGAGAGTGGTGGTGGGCACCACGAGATGGATTGGTTGCACCTCAGAACTATGGGTGCCACTGATTTGCTGGGTGGGTGACGCCATGCAGGCAACTAAGAGGGAGAGAAAGAGATATTTACGGCCACACGTAAGTGACGAGGGCATGCATGGTGAGCAATAGGCCGTCAGAGAAGGAGATCATTGGGTTCGTGGGGGTAGGAAGAAAGAGAGAGTGAGAGGTTGATTCAGACTGCAGAGAGAGATGGAGTTGCTCGTTAAGTGAGAGTAGAGGGGGAAAATGAGAAAGAGAGGGAGTTTGCTCGCGGTTCGCCATAGCATGAGAGAGAGAGAGAGAGAGAGAGAGAGAGAGAGAGAGAGAGAGAGAGAGAGAGAGAGAGAGAGAGAGAGAGAGAGAGAGAGAGAGAGAGAAATAGAGAGAGAGAGATTTTAGCGTTGTTGCAGGTGGGCCACTAGTTAGTGGCAGAGAGAGAGAATCTAAGAGAGGATGGGTGGTGGGGAAAGTATGAGTGCCCACCGGCACTAGAGTGTTGACATCAAACAGGTGCCGCTTTGGCCCCTGTTGGACAACAGAGCTGGTGGTCTATTTTCTGGGAGGGTGTTGTCTCCAGCTAGTGATCATGGCGACGAGCTGATTTCTCGGACGGTGGTGATGATGATGACCATTGCAATGGCAATGAAGAACACAGACTAGAGATAGGGTAATGAGATATCTGATTAAATAAAAAAGATTAGCCCTCCTTTGAGGCGGTTCCCGTGACGCTGTCACCTCCAATCGGTTCGCATTGTGCAGAACTAGTTTGGATAGTTCCGATGACATTCGAAAAATAAAATTTTATGATTCTTCTTCTTCCTATACACCCTTTACAACTCCTATACTTCTTAGTCGTATCTTTGCACTCTTAATAAGCTTCTCCCTTTTAGCGACTCTCTAACTAGTATGGCTATCCACGTATCTATTATCCAAATTGCAATTAAACTTTCACTTGTTAATTTTTTTCATCTACTTGATTATCGTTATTTCCAGCATGTATCCACTATAAGCACAATTTCTCTATTATATGCTTCAAAGAGTTACATCTAACGATAAATCGCTTCTCAAATCAATCAAGGAAAATGAATTAAGCATAAACAGTCCATGAAAGGGAGGAGACCTAACCTCAAGATTTCAAGAGAGTAAATAAATAAATAAAATCAACAATACTTAGCTTTGATTGCTCATTCACGAGATTCATTGTATCCATAATTATTGTGTAGATAAGCGCGTAGCCATGCTCTGATACCACTGCTACAGATGAGAGAGTAGAGAGCCCTGCAAAATACTCAAAATAGCACATAGCAAGAGATAAATGAATAAATATACATACCTACCGACCACATAGATGCATAATCGCGAGATACAAGAACAGAGAGAGACAGAGAGCGAGAGAGAGCAATAGGGCACGTGCAGATGCACCCCCTAGAATGGAGTGCTACGCCGGCACGGCGAGAGAGAAGGGAGGAGAGGTGAGAAGAATACACAGACTCTGGGTGCAATCTCCCCCCGTGCAAGAGTGACCATTTCCCTCTTGCACGTATTTCATTTACAGATTTCTTGAATGGTAAAAAATGAGTACAAACTGGCCGGCTTGTCATAAATGGCGAAAGCTCATAAAAGAGCACTTGAATAATAAAATGTACAATGTATATATTTTCATTCGCATAAGCCTAGCTCGGTCTAGTCTTTTCCACCTGTCACAGCTACAATAAATAATAAGATATCAATTCCATCACATTTACCTTGGCCAAAACACTAGCCAACGCCTCCATGGCCCCTTGCTCAGGAGCCCGTTGCTCAATAGCCTGCTGTAATAGAATAGGAGAGAGCTTTACTGGGGAAGGTGATTGGGAAGATGTGGAACCGGATGGAGGAATGGGTGATGTCGTATGTGGAGGTATGGGTGATGAGGTTGATGGACTTCTACTAGGTACCAAGGGTCGTCTTTTGTTGTAGTACTTCAGAGGACTTAGTAGTGCGCTTTGATGCTCGACTGACGGCCTTGTATGTGTCATGCAGTGACCACCAATCCAACCAAGCTTTGTGCAAGAAAACCTTTAACAGGTCTAAACTCTACTAGACTAGGCAAGTACTAGACCCAGGCTGGACCAGGGACGAGGAGGACTAGACCAGGGTGGAGGAGGTCTAGACCAGGGACGAGGGCTGGTTGACCAGGGCGAGGAGAGGACTAGGGCGAGAGAGGACCAGACCAGCAGACCACACAGTGGAAGGCAAGGTAGGTGAAGCTAGGTAAAAATCACTAGCTTCACTGTTTGTATTCTCAACAGAGAGAGAGACTTCAGTTGAGATCCCATCGTGGTCGCCAAACTGAGAGCACATGTAGCACGGATGGTGTGTCGTGCTCTCTACAATGGGTGCTCCTCAATGTAATGTGCATGAGAATCTCACTCTAGTCAAACTGAAAACAAAGAAACAAATAGACAACAACTGAGCTCACAAAGACACAACAATAGACCACAACATATGACTCAACTATCTCTAAGATCTAATACAGACTCTGGCGTGGCAACACACTCAGCTCCAACCCAGGACTCATAGGTACAATGGGGTGTCGAGGCTCAGATGTGAAAGGATGGTGAAGTAGTGCTGTGTGTATAGACTCGCTACTCTAGACGACGACGCTGGATCATATATCTAGAAGATGATCCGATGACCCAACAACTCCTACTCATATGTACAATCATAAAGAGCCACCAATGGCTCATAAATGTCAGCCATCTAAATCTATCCCCAACTGAGTGGTAACTAAGTGGTGATGACCTAGCCACAATTTCCACCAAACCATTGTTCGTATCCCCTGCCACATGTCACTGCCCAGCCAAGAGAGTCCGTCCAGTCCAGTGTGAACCAGCCTTGGCCAACTGTACTAATTGTGTGTCCTGTGAAAGTGACATTGTAGCCTGCTACACTATTTTCTTGCTATGTTCCTTACCTTCCTCATGGAATACATTTTGTACACCTATAAGTATCAACACCAAAAGGTACATTGGTATTTGATGATGTTAGTGATAGTTTGTTTACAAAGGAGATTCGTAGGAATTATCTTGATCCAACCAAACCTAGCAATGTTTATGTTGCTCATATGATGTAAATGATCCTATCCCAAGTAAGTCTCTAGGGGGGGCTAGTTACTTTGTGACATTCATATCAATCCAGCAAAAATATTAAAAGATTAAGGACTATTAATTGTGGGGAGTATCTCTCAAGAGAGATCGTTGAATTCGGTGCAAAGAGAGAAATTAAGCAGCAATTTACTATGACATACACACCAGCCCAAATGGAATTTCATAACGGATGAACCATACTATAAAAGAGTGTGTTCTTGCTATGCTTTCTATGGAAAACCTTACTTATCAATTTGCCCAGATGTAAGATTTATGCATATATTGGCAATCTTTTGTTTATTGAAAAAAAGTGTCATATTTTGGTGTTTCACCTCGACGAAACAACGGATCAAAATGTGATTTCTCTTTGAATCAGTTTACACAACATGAGACATTTGATAGGCGCAAGCATGTCTATGTCATCAATTTTTCAAGAAGTTTCTAATTAGGGTAAATCATAATGAATTAAAAAGAATTCTTAAAAGCATAAGATATCAAGTAAATCTAGCTTGGTCATTATTTTTTGGTGTGGTTTACGCGTTATAGTTCCGATGACGGGGGCATCGTAGTGAGTTTCGTTGTTTGCTCTTGTACATTTTTCTTTGTTGTTCTCACCCGTTTGGGTGCCACAATAATGAGAATCTCTATGAAAGTAGAGGCTTGGGGAGTATGTGGAGTATACCAACTTGAAGAGCACAAGATGAGGATTTCAACACACCAAACATATTCAAAATTGGACAAGACTAAAGGGTAGTGAGGCTACTTGAAGTGAGGTCAAAAACATGCAAGGTGCATGTTTAAGTTTACTCCCATGGGGGGTGCAAGAAGTGAGTGCTCATTGGGAGGGGGGCTACAACAAGGCATCTAGACTATATGCGTATTGAGGGGAGTGGATCTTTTTCTAGCTGCAAGGAGAAAAGTGTCCAAGAAGGGAAGGTGGGTCTAAGAGGTGTTTATGCACATGGAGTGTCCCACGTTGGCACCTATCCAAGGCAAGCATGTGCGTCTTCACATGGTGGAGGTACGGTAGGGTATGGATGGAGTGTGCCACCTTGGAACTTATGGAAAGCAAGCATGTGTACCTTCACATGTGTACATCTTCACATGGTAGAGGTACGATGGGGTATGGGTGCACATGGAGCATGCCACCTTGGCACCTGTGGAAGGCAAGCATGTGTTCCTTCACATGTGTCTTCACATGGTAGAGGTATGGTGGGGTAGGGGTAGGGCATGGTTAGGATAAAAAAGGGGTGGGTAGAATAGAATAGGGTATGGCTATGCCACATAGGATGGGATCCACATGGATAGAATAAGAAAGGGGGTGTTTAGGATAGAATAGGGCATGGCTATGCCACATAGGATGGGATTCACATGGATCCACATAGGCGCCATGTAGGTACCACATGGGCATCCATGCCATGCAAGTGTCTATGCATAAGGGCACATTCTTGCACAGGTGAAGAGGATAATTACCTTATGCAACAAGGGTAAATGCGATCTTTTACCAAAAACTTACACTAGCAGTAGGATGTGTGATGTAGGCAAAACATTTCAAGATGTCAGGCGGCCAACACTCGTGGTGGGGCCCACACACTGGCTGCCCAATTGGCGCCCGTTGGTGGCTTTTTCTATAAAAACGTTTGAGATGATTTGGGGGTCACAAAGGTAATTTTTGGAACAAAAATGGAGGTTTCAAGTACTTACTATTTTTGGTCAAAGCATTCACTTTTATGAACTTTTGACTCTCCGCTATGGCCATAAGGAATGCTCATTACCAATTCTTAAATTTCTATTCTTGTATTTTCTCTATTTAAGAATATATTTTTGAAGTCAAAATTGAAATATCTATAACGTATATGTTAAATTTTTACAAATTGAGCAAAAATAGAACCCTTTCTATCGAGGAAATATGTACATTGATAAGACCTTGATAAGACTTAGTGTACAAGTGGGTATGTTACACCTCCAATCAAATCCATTTTTGATCGTGAGATTTAGGTAGTTGTCCAAATCTTGGAGACTTGTCACTCATAGATTTATAACTCTTCATATAAACCATTTAAATATCAAACCTAACCTTGAAAGACCATGTTTCTCATGGTTTGTTGCACAAATATTAAACGCTTGTTTTTAATTTTACATGTGAATCTTGGGGTTGTTATGGTCAAGTAGTGTGTGGTACTCACTCTCTCCCACTTGACGAGAGCATAAGGTGCAAAGTCCATGACACTCCTTGCCAGTGCCCCAACGTCCTGTCTCTTAGCGTAGAGAATGGGAGCTAAGACGAATGGAGGCAATGGTGCGGATCGCACTCAACGGGATGGGCTCAAGGATGTAGGGATGGGTTCGGTTACCTCGTTCGGAGAAGAAGAGAGATTTGTAGTTTGGGGCAACGTGTGTGGTGTAATGGCTGAAGCGAGAACCTCCGGATTTCTCCCAAGCCGTGATACATTGGCGTTGTAAGAAGGCCTCATTAACTGGGAGTCGATCGACGCATCCTTGACCAAGTGACATGCATCCCATCTTCCAAACCATTTCTTGATGTCAAGCATCCACCCCGAACTTAGTATTTTGCTCTTGCATGTCTTTTGAACCTTTTGACTTGCTTCATATGCGATTCTAGGAAGTCGATGCAAAGGGCTACGTTGTGTCTTACGCATGTACTCCACAACCCTTTGCATGCCCAAGACCTCAATGGGAAGCGATCCGGACTCAAGAAGTAAGAGCATGTAGGGTGTTTGTGTCTTGACTTGGAGAAAGTTGGTGAGAAAACGCTTTTGGACATTCTCAAACTCTTTCCAAGTAGACTTCCCGATGCTTCCACCCCACACCTCCACTCCATAAAGAAGCACTGGTGTCACCAATGTGTCAAAGAGTACTTTTTGAGAGCCCAACACTTGATCTCTCCAGCATTGCATATGTTCTCAAATGCATAATAAGCCCTCTTTCCGGCTTCCAAGTGACTCATTGCACAATCCTTCCATTTATGTTTGGATGGAACCTCAAGGCCAAGGTACTTGAAGTGATCTACCACTTCAAGTTGCTCATTGTTGTATACAATGCATGGATTTTCGTCATTGAGGGTCTTCACAAGCATAACCTTGGTTTTGGATCCATTCACGATCAGCCCGCTATGTAGGCAAAAGCGTTCGAAGACACTCATAAGCTTTTGTGCATCTTCTAAGGTATGTGCCAAGAGCACTACATCATCGGCATAAAGCAAAAGCATGATCACCGCATGTCCGATCTTAACCTCTTCTATGCCTTCTTGCTGCATGAAATCAAGAACCATGCATTCCAATTCATCAATGAGTAGCCCAAAGAGGGTTGGGGAAAGTGGGCATCCTTGTTTGACACCAATGGTGCTTGCAAAAAATTCTGAAATTCTATCTCCCATACGTAATCGACATATCACTTTTTGATAGATGCGAAAGATTGCATGCATAAATTCTCTCGGCACTTGAAGGCTTTGCATACGTCTCCAAAGATTTCCTCGTGGTACCATGTCAAAAGCTTTCTTGAAATCCACAAAGCAACAATACAACTTTTTTCCTTTCAATAGAGACGCTTCCATAAGAACTCGAAGAGTGACAAGGTGATCAATAGTGCTATGATGCTTTCGAAAATCTGCTTGGCCAAGCGCACGTTTGCCATTCTTTTCAGCCCATTCACTTATCTTCATCTCCATGATACATCCAAATAACTTTACCATCAAAGAACCAACCATTATAGTGCGGTAGTTGTTCACATTGTTTACATCTCCTCCTTTGTGCAAAGGTTTGATCTAATTTGCACTTCAATCATGAGGCATGCCATACTGAAGTGCAAGGTTAAACATATCGCATATCCAATATTGTGTTTTCTTGCTTGTCCATTTAATCATTTCAGCCTTGACACCTTGAAGGTCACCTGCCTTGTGAGTAGCAAGTTTCTCAAGCGCACGACATACATCTTCAATGGTAAAGAAGGGAGACATAAATGGAAGGGAGCTACAACACTCCATCTTATCAACATTGGGTTGCTGATAGAGGTTCTTGCAATGCATATACATATCCTCAAGAGTCAAGTCACCAAAGCTCTCAACGCACTTGCCTTTTAGATTTTGCCAAAACTTGCCACATGCATGTGCTTTCTCTTGCGCTAAAAGAAGTTGTTTTTTGACTTCCCACCTTCTCCTCTTCTTTTGAACAAGTGCTTTGTATGTGTGTGAACATTCCAAGTAAACTTCCTTGTCTTTGATTGCATCCAATCTTAGCAAGTGTTTTCGGGCTTGACTACATTCCATGTCAAACCATTTCTTCTTGGTGCTACCCTTCTTAGACCTTTTGCAAGACATGTGTTTCACCGAAAAGTATTCCTTCGCACAAGAGAAAAATACTTCTTTGAAAACTTTCCACTTGCATTCTAATGTTGGGCCCTCTTGATGCTCTATCATGCTTAACATTTGGTCCACCATATCAGCATATGTAAGTGCTTGTTTGAAGTCTAGACGTAGGTACAAATGATTCACATCATGATTGGAGGCTACATGGTCGGGCCGTTTACCACACTTGAGGTCAATACATAACATCCTATGATCCGATTCCGGATTCCATTCACCAAGTGTAAAGCTTTGTATGCATTTCTAGAGTGGCTTCCGAGAACAACATATAGTCAATCACGCTATCACCATTGTGCTTTCTACATGTAAAGCCATTGGTGCCTCGCCATAGAGATACACCATTTGCAATGAGCATTCCGGTACTATTGCACATATGTAGAAGTGACTTTCCATAGTGATCTAGTTCTTTTGCATCATTAGAACTTCGATTATACATGTATGAGTCATCCATTCTTCTTGAGACATGCGGCATGTCGACTTGTTGTGTGTCGTGTTGTAACATATTTGTGCGAGCATTCATGTCTCCAAAAACAATGACTTCACCTTGATCCTTGTAATGATCAATGTCTTCCTCTAGTTCAACAAAGGGCTGATCTCTATCCATATTCAAGCGAGCATAAAAGTTGGAGTCATAGTGAGGAATGTAGCAATCAAACACAAACATGACTTGACCATTTGGTGGGCTGATTTTCAGCCATAAGTAGCGTTTATACTTATCTTCTTTGACAATGGAAACATATTTCAAACCCTTTTTGGTCATACATGCTATGCCTCCTTGGCCTCTTCATGCTTTGCATTTTTGGCCCACATCAACGAATGCACATCGTATTTGTCATATCCAAGAATTCGTTGCCCATGATGCTCCCATGTTTCAACAAGAAGTATCACATTGGAGTCATTGGTAAGCTCATCAATGCCAATTCCCGCATTCCATGGATCCCCGTTACAATTCCAAAAGCTTATTCGCAAGCATGAGTTGGTCTCATAGATCATGTGTCCCTATTTGTTGGGTGGACTTGCATCCTCCTCAAGTGGCTTTTCTTCTTGAGATGATACCTCAACCTTTTTGCTTCTTTCCTCATATGCGGGAATTGGCATTGTGTGTGTGTGTGTGTGTGTGTGTGTGTGTGTGTGTGTGTGTGTGTGTGAGAGAGAGAGAGAGAGAGAGAGAGAGAGAGAGAGAGAGAGAGAGAGAGAGAGATCATTAGAGCTTCATTAAAATATAGGTTTCATAAACACCATACAAAAATTCACAAGGAGAATTGCACATAATCAACATCTCACAAACTCATGTGTGCATGGTAACTCAAACCTCTTGGCCATTAATACACCAAAACAAATAACCATAGCCAATACTATGCCATAGTAGAACTATGTGTGCGTAGAGGTGCATACACAAGGATGTACATATGAGAACGTGAGTGCTAGAGCTTGGATGTGTGTGCGCCAAAGCTTGATTGTGTGTCCCAGTTTACAAAAGAGAAGGCCTTCTTTTATAGACCAATAGAGTGATTAGGGAGAGATTATGAGCAAGAGGGATAATTACAAAGTAACCTCAACTAGGGGCATTCCCCCAATCAAAGAGCTCTGTGTACCTTGCTTATTGACCAATTTCCTCCTAATCGCCTTCATCATGGCAAGCTTTGTCTCCATGCCACCTTCCATAGCTTGAGTCCAAGAGCTTTCTTATAATATTTGAGAGAATCTTGATAAAAGAAGAAAAATTCCATTAATAATGGAGAGAAACCTATAAGAAATTGTGTGTGGAGTTGGATAATCATGATTTCTTTCCATGTGGACAGATAGGCTCCACCATTTTGGCCATATCTCCCAAATGGTAGCTCCAAAAATTATTAAAAAAATAGGGACAGAAAGATCACCTGAAAGCCTATAACTTTGCTCTGTTGAAAAATAGAGAAAAATCCCACAAACATATGTGTCCGTCTTTTCCCTTCCAAAAGTCTTCCAGGTGGTCCCCTCTTGACTTCATGTGCAACCCTTTTGTCCACAAGTGAATTATGATTGAAGTTGATAATATTTTGTTGACTCCAACTCCATAATGCATAAGATTCTTCTCTATTTCCCTATCGACTCTTATTCTTCACCTGTAGTGACCATTGGGTAGTGATCGCCAGGTAAAATCAGCATCCAGTGAATTTTTTCCATTCTCATAGGGTTTGTTCCTACCTCTCCTTATTTTCAAGATCCAAATGTGTCAAAACCATAGCTATGTACAAAATATATACATAGATTTTTTGTGATTTTCATGCATCATTTCCTTCCTCCTCTTAACTATGCCTTGACGCCTTTCCATCAAGTACATACCAAGAGAGAGGTAGTACAAAATTTGAAAAGCGTCCCTCAACATATAATATCCTAGGCAACAAGATGTGTATGAGCGTCCAACTCTAAATCCCAAACCAAATCCATGCTTAAACATGAGATTTTGGATGATTGTCCAAATCTCAAAAGGTTGTCACTCATAGATTTAATCCTCTGACTTCTCTAGACAAGGACGATACTTGTACAAGCATGAAAGTTTAGAATCAAACCACATTTGGAAAAGTGTCCAAAGCTTAATCACAAACTAGATCCATGCTTGAACATTTGGATGATTATCCAAACCTCATACAATTGCCACTCTTAGATTATGACTCCTAACACCTCTTAACAAAAATAGAATCTTACAACATGATAAGACTTTCATAAACATCTAGATCTTAAATCCAAACTAGAAATACAAAAAAAACATCAATTATTATTGTTGACATCTTAACCTTCCCTATACAGATATTATACTAGGGGTTGATATTTCTATGGGTTTTCAAACCTAATAGACTTCTCATGCACATAATACCTCTAGAAAATACGATACTAGGGGTTGAGATTTGGATGGTTGTCCAAATCTAATAGACTTCTCACTCACATATTTAGAACTTTTAATACCTCTAGCAAATACACAAAACCTAAATAATCATTGGCCAAGTCTCAACCACAAGCCTGATCCATTTTTGAATATGAGATTTGGACGGTTGTCCAAACCTCATAAATTTATTACTCTTAAGACCTCTAGCATATACGGAGTCTCAGAGGATTATGAGATTTGGAAAACCATTCAAATCGCAAATCCCAACTAGATTTATGACTCTTAACACTAACAATTACAGAGTCATAGAGTATGATGAGATTTAGAGAACCATTAATAAAAAAAATTTACATCTTAACATCCCTAATTCATTTACAACCCTTCTAGGAATGAGATGTGGGTAAGTATCCAAATCTCTATCCCAAACCAGATCCATTCTTGTATATGAGATTTGGATAATTTTCCAAACCTTAGATACTTGTCACTCATAGATTTAGAACTCTCAACATCTCTAGAGGATGATGAGCTTTGGAAAACCATGCAAATTTCAATCTCAAACTAGAATTACAGAATGGATCAAATTTCAAACTCAAGCCTCAACTTAAATGTCCTCATCTCCAAAGGTATGTATGCATCATGCATTTATGTGGTTTCTTGATAGCTTCTTTCCATCAGCAGGTGCCTGGGTTATCAATAAAGCCTCCCTGTAAGTGATGTGGTGCAAACATGAGGTGGCACTCATGTATAGGGAGGTGCCAAATCCTATGTGATTAGCCCAAAAAGGGAAGTATGTCAAACCCTATGGGATTTTGGGCTTAAAAACTATATCATCACCTCACCTTTCACTTGCACACGCCTATTACACGCCAAATTGCAAGTATGAGCCAAAATAATCAATTATAACTTGGAAAATTGCCAAAAAACGCAAAGAAGTCCTTGCAAGACAAATTATGAGTTATGAGCCACATTTTTTGACCCAAATCACCTCATATCTCATACATAGGGTCTACACCATGCCCAGAACCAAGTTGCACAAAAAAATGTTCATTTTGATGAAAAGTTAATAATCGCGATTATTTACTTTTTTGCCAAGATGGGAAAAATTTGCAACTTTGCTATCATGGGACCAAAGTACATGATGTCCTAAGCCCACTAGCCAAGTTTGAGCAAATTTGGAGCTCAAAATCTCAAAATTCCTTTACATCTACTATTTCCGAGACCTAAAGCCTAAATCTGGCACCAATCCTGTGCACCCAAATGAGCCCATAATTCACTCAGAGTATCTATTTGATATATACTTCAAGCCTATAATACCAAATTTACAAAAAGTTCACAAAATTACTCAGCTGTATATAATCGCGATTATTTACTTTTGTTGCATTTTTTTGTTTGGTCTTCATGATTTTGATCTTTACATGTTTTTATGCATCTATGCATGCTACAAAATTGATTTGAAGCAAATTGGACTCAATTTGTCACCAATTCAGACTGAAGGACATTTCAGAGAAGAATCTGCCAAATTTGCTAACCTTGACACTCTATTCACCTAACAGAAGCCATGCAAGCTGTTGACAAGGCCAAGAAGAGGATCTTGCAAAAGGAGAAGCTGCAAGAGTTATCACCATACCAACTGGACCCCACTTCAGTAAAAACTACCAAAGCAACCTATCTTTTTAAAGATTAGTTGGAGGAGAACAACACTACAATGTTCATAGGTAGATTCAAAAGTGAAGAAGGACATCAGGTAGAGCTGCAACTTCTACCAAGAGAGGTCTATGATGTCGCAGCAAAGCCCGAGACAAAAGAGGCTAACAGAAGGCTGGGGCTTAGAGAGCTCTACAAACAAGAGCCATGTGGAGTGGATTTCCAAAAAACTTATGAGCTCTTGTCCACAATCAAGGAAAATGGAACAGCCCAGATCTCTGACCAGCAAGGTAACGAGGTAAGAGTGGTCATTAAGCTCTCAAGTTGCCGACAGAAGGAATGACCAAGAGGTCAAGAGACAGAAAAACAATAGAAAATTTCACCAAGGAAACTGTTGTTGCCACATTTGTTGATCTCATCCAGAAACAGTGATGGGGGCTTTTCACAAGCCAAGCTCCCATACCCCTCTTCTCTCGTCCCCACCCCATGAAAACCCCCTCTTATGGAGGGAGTGATAAAAGGCATTGGAAAAAGTAAGAAAAAAATAAAGTATGATTATGTAAATATATAAGAAATGTAAACTAGGCCACCTCATGCCTGCGGGGTAGCCCATCCCCACCTTGCCTCCTTTTTCTTCACTGTTGCCCCGCCGGGTTTCCCTTTTCCTCTCCTCCACTGAAAAGGTCAACGCCCTCTCTCTTCCCCTTGTCCTTTCTCCTTTCTCTCTCCCTTGAAGCTACCCCACCCCCTGTCCTTACCAATAATGCACCCTAACTCACATGCCACCTCTCCTATCTTCCAAAACAGTATACCCCACCCCCCCTTTTCTCTCTCCTACACTCTCCCATGATCCAAATACCCCCCTCTCTCTCTAAAATTCGAAATCTCTCTTGTCTTGTAGCTAGATGGCCTCCCCCACACTCACACACACTCAGTTTCACTGAAAAAGGTGCCCACAGACCCATCCCCACCCAGTGGTTACCTGATTTTCTTGTCTTCACACACATCTGCACACAGATTCACCTCTGAACACACTCCCCTCTCTCCCCTCTTGTAGTTACTTTATTCTCCATGTCACCTCTCTTTTTTCCATTTACCCATCTCTCTCTCTTAGTCTCTCTCTCATGAGACTGCTGTTCTGGCACATATACACACAGCCAGACAAGTGGGGCCCACAGTCACATGGCTTGTGTAGATAATGATTTCTTCATTTCTAAATTCTAGAATTTCTCCCCCCTCCTACCCTATATAAAGAGGGTTCACCATCACACTACACACACACAACATCACCAAAGAACACACTATGCACTGTGTGTGCCTAGTGCACACACACACACCCACACCATCACCATCACCGCAATCACCATGCTTGTCTTGAGCATGACCTCTACACCCTTGGCTATGGAATATGAAGGGCAACTAAATGAAGGATGATGGCCATAACCCTCGTGCGAGTCTTCGCCATCAACTCCCACCTATCCGCCATGTGCTCTACCACGCTCTCCCTTCTCATTCCCCTACCCTATGCTCCCCATTTCATCGCCTTATTCTCTAAATAAAGCTTGAGGTTTTGTGAGTATGTTTTCTTGCAATGTTTTGCCCATGTGAGGTGTGCGGAATCGCCACCTAGTCTTGTGTTTGGAGTGAGCTTGTGTATGTGTGAAGGGTGTGCGGATTCGCCATCCTTTTGTGGTGCCTAAGTACTAAGCCGCTACACCCCCCTCCCTCACTCTCTCTCACTCTCTCTCTCTCTCTCACTTGATCTCATTCCCTTTTCTCTTCATCATTACTCCCAAGCATCCATCTCTCTTGGATGAAAACTTTGTTATGGTGGTGTGTTGTTTGCGTCCTAGCCGCTGAAGCTAGGTGGTGCCCCCTGTTTGCTTTACCATTGAGGCGGTCTGGGGCGAGCAACAAAAAGAGTGGCCTCCAAGCACTCTTCTAGGCTCCCATGCTGCTCAATTGGGTTGGGGTTGGAAAAAAACAACAACACACACACAAACCCGCAACCTAACCCTACACAAATTTGGGGCACCACCTAGTTTTGGATGCGAACTAGGACGCGTAGAGAGAGAGAGAGAGAGAGAGAGAGAGAGAGAGAGAGAGAGAGAGAGAGAGAGAGAGAGAGAGAGAGAGAGAGAGAGAGTGCTCGGGCTGCTTTGAAACGTATCGGCAATGATCAAGCAAATACAACTATATATTTAAGAAAGAGAGAGAAAGGGGGAGGGGGTGCTTGTTGCAATAATACCTTCTTACAAATCTGTCATGACAAATCAAAGTGAGATTAGTATTTGTTCAACATAGCTTGCGTAAATTTCACCACAACACATCACAAGAAAAGCCACCCCAATCACTGTCTTAAGGCCAGGGGAGTCCTCTCCACCCTGTCGCCTTCTTACAGTATGTGGGATTTATGGCTAGATTGATGACAACACCATGAGACAAGCTATCAAGAACTTAACAAAAAACACCAAGACACTTACGCATCATTGTTGTCCATTACTTCAAGTTGGAAAGGAGACAAAGTATCCAAGCTTAGTCCAAATCCACCCTCCTTGATTCAGCAAATTTTGGGCTTACACTAGTAGGAGAAATGATAGATTTCCTACTCTCAATTGAATGATCACTCTCTCTCTTACAATGGCATAGAGTTCCCTTGCTAATCCCCTCTTACAACACATGCACATGCATAAGACAATGAGCTTCCACTCAAGAGCTCCTTCTAGAGAGGTTGAGCTTGGCTTCTCAAGCTATAGCATAGTGCTCTTGCTTATGGCTCCCCCCTTTTGTGCTAGCTACACCCTCCTTTTATAGCAATTTTGAAGGCTAGGGTTACTCCTCTAACCACGGTTGGGTTAGATTTTCAGCAATTTATCTAATTTCTTTTGCTTGGAATTATCAAGAAGTTGGTGGGGAAAGAGAGAGGAGAGAAATGGAGGTGATAGGACTTTTCATAGTGGGTTAGTGTTAGTAGAGTTAGTATTAATTTACAAATGGAATTGGATATTTACAATGGGAGTATCCATGTAGGATACAAATAAGGAAGAAAAAATCTTAAGAGGTAAGAAAAGGTGGATTTCTTACAAGGTTGATGCTCCAAGTGTCTTGAGTAGGGCCAATTTTGACGCTTGTTGACGGTCCACTAGCTTTGACGGTACATTTTTTCTCCACTCTTGACCTTCCTTGAGAGACAAGGTAATTGAAGCTGAGTAATCAACCACCATGATGCTGTCTTTTAAGAGAAGAGGCTAAATTTTGTGGTTTTTTTGATAGATATGGGTAATTTGGAGGAGGAAAAATGAGACTAGGTGGTCAATTTTGGAATGGAATTGTGTGTGGGAGGTATGAGTTCACCATGGTTTCTCTTATTCTTCAAAGGTTGAGGAGAAGGTGAGTAGGGTGCAGAGAGGAGTGGTGAGAGAGGTGGGGATGATGAGTGGAGAAGTGTGTGTGAAAGAGGAAAATGATAAAGTGGAAGAGAGAGTGTGGCTGCATAACATGGAAAAACTGGGGTCCACTAATAAAATCATAGCTCACAGCTCGTAGCTGAAAAAAATATGAAAAAATTTGAGGCAAAAGTTCAGTCCACGAGCTACAACTTTTGTTTGTGTCACCTTTTCAAATTCGGAGAGCAAGTGAACTTTAAAAATTCAGCAAAACCGATCGTTTTTTTCCACTGCACAAGGTCCTTGTGGGGTCCTTCTTTGGATGATTCTTTTGAATACCTCCAAGAGTGAGCCCTCCATAGTGCATGTATGCATGCCACCTACCCTTGACCTTATTTGTTAGGTCTATAATTGAAGATATTGTTGAGAGCATGATATAAGTGAATAGTACAACTAAGAAAATCAAATATTGAGGGGTCTAAAAAATATATGTACATGTCAATAATATAGGTGGAAAAAATGTAAAGGGGTCAAAATAAATCTCTCTCATCATAAGTCTATCGTAAAAAAATGAATATTTTTGATGGTCTAATTTATGAGAGTAATAGAGAATAGATGTAGGAAGGAAAAAAATAAAATCACAATAGTGAAAAAATATACACATAAATAGAACTAGTTTTTTTGGATTTTTGTTGGGGTGGAGTTACACCAAATATAAGAGAAGCTTACATGAAAATATTTCTATATGGAATAAAGAGTATGAAAAATGGTAAGAAAAATTGTGGTAATGGTGAGTCAATGTACATAGCATAAATAACACATCCTACGTAGAAATATTTAAATAAATACCAAAATAATTACAAAAAATCTTTTTATTTAGGCCCTATATACAATGCAATATTTATACACAAATGGGCCATAATATACTTATATTTCTTATTGTTTTATTTTTTTGGCTCAACTAGCCCAATGACTAGCTAATTGAGGGTTTTTTTAAGAAGATATGGGAAAAGTCCCGTGACTCACGCACGCCTATGTACAGTGAAATGGTAGGGATAGCCACAGTGTTTGGGTGATTTTGGTAGGGTGAGGTAACTCACTGTGGGAATTACAAAGAGCCGAAAAAACGGCTATCATTAGCCCTCCCCCTGGATGATGGTATATTCATGTACCATCATAGAGAATCTTTTCCAAAGAGAGTGCTTCAGAGTCTTTGACAAGATCTTCATTGTTTGGCCCCTTGGAATTTTGGTTTGTGTTACACTCATGCTTCATGGAACAATACTTACATGAGATAGTTGCCTTTTGCTCTGGTAGATCCTTTGGTAGAAGGCGCCTTGTCCATGGTCACTCTGTGATGTGACTCCTTCTTTCTCTTTACCTTTTCCTTGGCCACGCTTAATGCCATTGGCTTCCATGTCAACCTCATTTGAATTTGTCACCTCTACCACATGCACATTTGGATCTGGCAAAGGTGGAACTCCTTCTACCCCTTGTGGAGGTGGTCTTGGTCCATTTGGCCTTTGTAGAAGCCTTGGTTGTTGACCAGCTCCTTCTCCTGCATTCATCACTGGGTAATTCAAGTTAGGTCTCCCTGGCTCTTCACGGGGCCAAGGGCCAAGGACAATTATACATCCCATGTCCAGACTCTCCGCAATTCCAACATTGCAAGACTCTCCTAGTTCGTGGCTCTCTCTCTTCTGACTTCTTTGCTTGTCCCTTTGGACCTACAGCTTGTGCAAGGTGAATTGACAGGCTGCTTAAAGATTCATTTAACTTCTCAATCACTTCAGCCGTTACCTCAGGAAGCTCCCTCGATGTTGATGCTTGTGACTTACCTTTGGGTCTAAGACCTTCTATTGGAACCTCTCCCCTTAAGCACTTGAGTTTCCTATATTTCTATGCAGCCCTAGTTTCAGCTGCATCAAAGGTAGCAGGTGCACCCGCCTCAACTTTTACCCTAAGGTCAGGAAAGAGTCCGGCTATGAACCTCTCCTTCTTTAGAAATTCAACACCATCACCAGGGTTAGCAACATTTCGTATCTATAGAGCCCAAAGACATAGAAACTCTTGCTTGTACAAGTAGTAGTCATCTAAGTCTTTTTGCTTATGAGAAACAATGTCTTGCCATAGTTTTTGAGTGTTTTGGGGATCAAAGAAGTATCTCTTAAAACGATTCAAAACTTCTGTGTAATTCCCCTTAACTTCCTCAGGCAAAGAGTCAAACCAAGTACTAGCATCTTTCCTAAGGACCACCTCAAACATTTCTATACGTTCTTGATCGGTTACTATCCTCTTGATACGGCAAGACATCTTGAAATTCGCTAAAAATAATTCTGCATCCTCTCCAGGCTCTCCAAAGAAAAGAGGATACCCAGACATTTGGCATTGGCTTTCCATTGAATTGATTTCAAAGTGACACCCGTTTTGTTCTTCTTTCTTAAAAAGATTTACACAATAATGTTTTCTAGCTTGCAATCTATTCTACAACAAAATAAAGATATTCACATCAAACGACCTATGATAATCAATAAGAGGTAGGATGACAGGGTTTGGTGATGCGAGAATTTCTCCTACTCTTTGGGCACCAAACATGAACACCATACGTTGTTGAAAATGGATTTTCCTACTAATTGCAATGTTTATTCTAATGTGTGGCGTGAAATGGAAGGGGAAAACCTCTATTCTTGGGCCATTATCCATGGTCTATGCATGACCTAATGCTTAAAACAAAACAAAAATATAGACGTCCAAACTAAGGTCGTACCTAATGAGAGGCAAAATAAAAGGATTTACTGAAGCGTTTATCTCGGCCAACCTAAGAGGACCTAAAATTCTACGAATGACACGTTGAAATTGCAACTTAGTACTAACAATTATGTGTACCTTTTGCCTTGCAATGGGAATGAAGAGATCATACAAATTTTCGTGATTCATGCAAACTACTTGACTATGCTAAAGGTTGATTCTACACAAAAATACACAAGCCGTTCCTCAGTGGGGGCACCAATTTGAGGCGGTCTGGGGCGGGCAATAAGAAAAATGGCCTCCAAGCACTCTTCTAGGCTCCCATGCTGCTCAATTGGGTTGGGGTTGGAAAAAAACAACAACACACACACAAACCCGCAACCTAACCCTACACAAATTTGGGGCACCACCTAGTTTTGGATGCGAACTAGGACGCGTAGAGAGAGAGAGAGAGAGAGAGAGAGAGAGAGAGAGAGAGAGAGAGAGAGAGAGAGAGAGAGAGTGCTCGGGCTGCTTTGAAACGTATCGGCAATGATCAAGCAAATACAACTATATATTTAAGAAAGAGAGAGAAAGGGGGAGGGGGTGCTTGTTGCAATAATACCTTCTTACAAATCTGTCATGACAAATCAAAGTGAGATTAGTATTTGTTCAACATAGCTTGCGTAAATTTCACCACAACACATCACAAGAAAAGCCACCCCAATCACTGTCTTAAGGCCAGGGGAGTCCTCTCCACCCTGTCGCCTTCTTACAGTATGTGGGATTTATGGCTAGATTGATGACAACACCATGAGACAAGCTATCAAGAACTTAACAAAAAACACCAAGACACTTACGCATCATTGTTGTCCATTACTTCACGTTGGAAAGGAGACAAAGTATCCAAGCTTAGTCCAAATCCACCCTCCTTGATTCAGCAAATTTTGGGCTTACACTAGTAGGAGAAATGATAGATTTCCTACTCTCAATTGAATGATCACTCTCTCTCTTACAATGGCATAGAGTTCCCTTGCTAATCCCCTCTTACAACACATGCACATGCATAAGACAATGAGCTTCCACTCAAGAGCTCCTTCTAGAGAGGTTGAGCTTGGCTTCTCAAGCTATAGCATAGTGCTCTTGCTTATGGCTCCCCCTTTTGTGCTAGCTACACCCTCCTTTTATAGCAATTTTGAAGGCTAGGGTTACTCCTCTAACCACGGTTGGGTTAGATTTTCAGCAATTTATCTAATTTCTTTTGCTTGGAATTATCAAGAAGTTGGTGGGGAAAGAGAGAGGAGAGAAATGGAGGTGATAGGACTTTTCATAGTGGGTTAGTGTTAGTAGAGTTAGTATTAATTTACAAATGGAATTGGATATTTACAATGGGAGTATCCATGTAGGATACAAATAAGGAAGAAAAAATCTTAAGAGGTAAGAAAAGGTGGATTTCTTACAAGGTTGATGCTCCAAGTGTCTTGAGTCGGGCCAATTTTGACGCTTGTTGACGGTCCACTAGCTTTGACGGTACAATTTTTCTCCACTCTTGACCTTCCTTGAGAGACAAAGTAATTGAAGCTGAGTAATCAACCACCATGATGCTGTCTTTTAAGAGAAGAGGCTGAATTTTGTGGTTTTTTTGATAGATATGGGTAATTTGGAGGAGGAAAAATGAGACTAGGTGGTCAATTTTGGAATGGAATTGTGTGTGGGAGGTATGAGTTCACCATGGTTTCTCTTAGTCTTCAAAGGTTGAGGAGAAGGTGAGTAGGGTGCAGAGAGGAGTGGTGAGAGAGGTGGGGATGATGAGTGGAGAAGTGTGTGTGAAAGAGGAAAATGATAAAGTGGAAGAGAGAGTGTGGCTGCATAACATGGGAAAACTGGGGTCCACTAATAAAATCATAGCTCACAGCTCGTAGCTCAAAAAAATATGAAAAAATTTGAGGCAAAAGTTCAGCCCACGAGCTACAACATTTGTTTGTGTCACCTTTTCAAATTCGGAGAGCAAGTGAACTTTAAAAATTCAGCAAAACCGATCGTTTTTTTCCACTGCACAAGGTCCTTGTGGGGTCCTTCTTTGGATGATTCTTTTGAATACCTCCAAGAGTGAGCCCTCCATAGTGCATGTATGCATGCCACCTACCCTTGACCTTATTTGGTAGGTCTATAATTGAAGATATTGTTGAGAGCATGATATAAGTGAATAGTACAACTAAGAAAATCAAATATTGAGGGGTCTAAAAAATATATGTACATGTCAATAATATAGGTGGAAAAAATATAAAGGGGTCAAAATAAATCTCTCTCATCATAAGTCTATCGTAAAAAAATGAATATTTTTGATGGTCTAATTTATGAGAGTAATAGAGAATAGATGTAGGAAGGAAAAAAATAAAATTACAATAGTGAAAAAATATACACATAAATAAAACTAGTTTTTTTGGATTTTTGTTGGGGTGGAGTTACACCAAATATAAGAGAAGCTTACATGAAAATATTTCTATATGGAATAAAGAGTATGAAAAATGGTAAGAAAAATTGTGGTAATGGTGAGTCAATGTACATAGCATAAATAACACATCCTACGTAGAAATATTTAAATAAATACCAAAATAATTACAAAAAATCGTTTTATTTAGGCCCTATATACAATGCAATATTTACACACAAATGGGCCATAATATACTTATATTTCTTATTGTTTTATTTTTTTGGCTCAACTAGCCCAATGACTAGCTAATTGAGGGTTTTTTTAAGAAGATATGGGAAAAGTCCCGTGACTCATGCACGCCTATGTACAGTGAAATGGTAGGGATAGCCACAGTGTTTGGGTGATTTTGGTAGGGTGAGGTAACTCACTGTGGCAATTACAAAGAGCCGAAAAAACGACTATCACCATGACAGGCTCGAGGCGCGCCATTCGGTCCTCGGTGTTTTAGAGGCCGTCGGGGTTCGGGGTTCGCTTTGCTCCCGTGATTTGGTGCCCCCACTAAGGATCTTTTCATGAAACCCTTCAGTTTACAAGACTGAAACCCCTAAACTATTGTGAATGGATGAATGGCTAGCAGGATTTGCTAATTGGACGACACAAGAAGAAGAGCTCCAAGCACAACTAGACGAACTCCGCATCTCCATCGAAGCTCGAGTGCCAGGCGTAACGGTAATCGATTTGCAGTGGGAGAGTCAACCAACACGCCAAACCCAGTGGATATACATAGGCCAAGTGCCAAGAAGAAGAAGGAGAAGGTCGAAACCATGTTCGCAACCTACAACCAACCCACAACAACAAAATGGAAGGAGCTCTACAAAATAGAGAATCAACACTATTCTACTTTGAGAATCGGGTAACTCAAGTCACCGAGGTATTTATCACAGTCAGTTTTCAAGTCGCACCTGATGCTGCAGCACAGATAACGGAATCATTGGCTCACACTCTCACTAGAGAAACTAGGGATCTACTGAGTTTGTTTCAGGAAAGAACACCACCCTCTCCCACAAGCTTGGACAGTGACTAAGCACCTCTAAGCTTCACATGAATCAGTACAACCTACCTCAAGACAGATCACACATACCAACACGTGTACGCTCAATCAAGGTAATACTGGATTTGAAGGCTCACTACCAGCACGTCATTGACACCATGCTGGGTGGGGAGAGATTTTTTGAGGTTCTGGCATCAGATCAACCATTTGTCCTACCTTTGGTACAAGGCAATGTACCGTTTGAAGTTTTAATCTATGTCCTAGTATAAGAGGGTATACACGCCTCCTTGTAACGAAGAAAAAAACTTTTGCAAGTTATGCAGTGTGTCTTTCTAACTCTCTCTCAGTAATCATGGCAAGTGTAGCATTTCCAAAATTTAAAGGAAAGAAGGGGGAGGATTTGGTAACAGACTTCCTAGATGACTTTGAAGTAGCATGTGTAGTGAGCAACAAAGATACGGATGAATCCCGGGTTAGAATATTTAAGCATCTCATGAAGCTAGAAGCTAGATCATGGTACAATGCACTTCCACAAGCAACCAAGGATGACTGGGAACCCTTAAAAACCGTTTTTAAGAGGCGCTTTGGGGGAGGTACCACTTCAGAAAAGTTGTGGGACAAGTTGAGAGACTTGGAGCAGGAGGGTCTTTTAGAATATGCCACCTATGAGTCCAAATTGTGGATTTGTGGGAACGGTGGGTTGAGTCACTGGCAAGGGGGGAAGATGCACCTAATTTCCTAAAAAAAGATCGGTTCACGCATGGCTTATGGCTGCTTCTCAAGGAGAAGTTGAAAGGTAGATTCCCGGCTACGTACGAGTTAGCTGTTGAGATTGCTCACCTTAAGGACAAGAAGCTGCGAATGAAAGCCAAAGAAACCGAGTCAACAAAAACAACAACATCACGTCGACCAGCAACTACAACAACCACCATTCCACCACCACCACCGGCTCTTGGGGTAAGAGATGACCAACAAGATATGTTGGCCCATATTACTGACCAACTGCAGAATTTGGCTGTCCACTTAATACAGCAAGGGAGGAGTCAAGAAAGAGATCAAGACCCTGGAAGAGCACGACAACAAAACAGGGAGTATCATTGCTACAACTGCGGAGAAGATGGTCACGGTATGTACTGCTGTCCCAAACCACGACAAAACTATAATAGAGGAGGTAGGAGGAACCAATTGTCACCCCCTAGAGAAAGAACACCCCCACCCCGAGCACCACCCCCACCAACACAAATTCTACGTCCACCCCAGACACCACTACAAGCATCCATCCCACCTCTTCCACCAGCCCCACCACTTGATCGCCCTGTAAACATCATAAGGCTAGAAGAGAAAGGAAAAGCCGTAGTAGTGGATCCACCCAGAGCAAAGGAGAGGGACAAGGGTAAGGAGAAGGTAACCTTTTTAGAACCACTTGAAGCCATGACTGTGAAAAGAGCTAGGAGGGAGAAAGCTACACAATCAGATGATGAGAGAAGCATGAGAGAAGAAACTAGCAAGAGGCCATCCAGGCCACGACGGAAATTGGACATCACCGACTTCCAGCTAGGGGAAAGCTCTAAGCCCTATGATCTAACATTGGATGTGGCAGAGCAAGGACCGAAGATTACATGGCCACAGCTGCTACATCTTGCACCAAAAGTAAGGCGACAATGGTCTAAAATGGTAAGTACAAGACGCTCCAAAACAAAGGTAGCCGGAGCAATTTCGGGATGCAACATGGATGACATCCTTCCAATTGTCGACATAAACATAAAAGGAAAGAGGGTTGGAAACACCTACATTGATGGAGGTGCACAAATCTGTGTAATGAGCGAAGCTATGATGCTTTGATTAGGGCTCGAGGTTGACAGGCCTTCTCCATGCAAGGCAAAGATGGCAAACAACGCAAAAGTAAAGTGTGTGGGTGTGGTAAGTGCTGTGAAAATCAAAGATTTCAACACTGAGGTAGAGGTAGATGTTTTTGTAATGCCTACTAAGGGGGAGGGCTATCCACTAATTTTGGGAAGGCCATGGTTGATGGCCATGAACGCAAAACAGGACTGGGGTACTGGCCTTCTACGCATGACCGGTAAGAAAGGGGAGACAATCTACTACGACATGAGGATTGGCAAGCAGAAGAAAATGAATCTGGAAACATCGGCAGATGAAACCACTAGCGAATCTTCCAGTTCTAAGGAGGAGACCACATCCACCGACGAAAGTGACAGTTCCATTGATGTGATGGGTATCATTATGAAGGATCCACAAAGGGTAAGCACAACTGGTGATCCATCACCAAAAGGGCAACCCAATGAAGAGGAGAGCAAATCACCTGGCCTAGGAGGAAGTAGGTTGAAGGGTATGTTGTCTACGGAATTAACACTTGAGGAGAAAGATAGTTTTTTGCAAATGTTGATGGCATTTCCTAACCTGTTCATTGACAACTATGAAAGAATCACAGGCATTACAGTGGTGGAACATCATATTAAGCTGAAGGAAGGGGTAAAACCAGTTGTGCAAAAGCTACGACGACTGGGGGTCATACAAGAAAAGGCACTCTTGGCCGAGGTAACGAAACTGCTGGAGGCGGGATTCATCTATCTTGTAGAAAACTCAGAATGGGTGTCACCCGTAGTGGTGACGCCTAAAAAGAATGGTAAGTGGAGGGTCTGTGTTGACTACAAACCACTAAATGCAGCTACAAAGAGAGACCACTTTTCTCTCCCTTTAGAAAACTCAGAATGGGTGTCACCCGTAGTGGTGACGCCTAAAAAGAATGGTAAGTGGAGGGTCTGTGTTGACTACAAACCACTAAATGCAGCTACAAAGAGAGACCACTTTCCTCTCCCTTTCTTGGATGAAATTCTGAATGAAGTAGCGGGTTTTGAATGCTATACCGTCTGTGATGGTTATTCTGGATACTTTCAAATACGCATAGCCTTGGAAGATCAGCTAAAAACCACTTTTATCACGCCATGGGGTTGTTTTGCATATAGGGTTATGCCATTTGGTCTCACAAATGCACCTGCCACATTCCAAAGATATGTCACATATGTTTTTCAACCGTTCTTTGGAACATCCATAAGAGTGTTCATTGATGATTTTTGTATATATAGCTCCCGTATTTCACATTTAGAAAAGGTAACTGAAGGTTTGGCCAGGTTGCAGAGCCTAGGCGGGCAATTAAATGTGGATAAATGTCACATTGGGGAGAGTAAAGTCATTCTACTAGGCCATGAAATTTCAGCAAGAGGTATCAACGCCGACCCAAGTAAGGTGTCCGCACTCATAGCTTTACCTTCACCAACGACCGCACGTCAACTGGTCTCTCTTCTACAGAAGGTGAGGTACTTAAGTAGATTCATACATCTACTATCACAACTTGTTCTACCACTGCAACAACTCACTCAAAGATCAACTTTCACTTGGGACGAGGAAAGCGAACATCACTACAACAAGGTAAAGGAGGTCTTAGCCACTCTGCCAACTATCTCACCACCTAAGTGGGATGAAAAATTCTATGTCACCTCAAGTGTTGGTGATGACTCATTGGGGGCTGTGCTACTCCAAAAGGATACGACGACATCTTTCATGAGGCCAATCTACTTCTCTAGTCAAATGATGACAGCAGGAGAGAAAGGTTTCACCCATGTGGAACACTTAGTCCTAGCTCTTAGATTTGCAACTACAAAGTTTAGGTCATATTTGCTGCCTAAGCAATTTGTGATTCTAACCATGGATGAAATATTTCCCTATGTTGTACAACACATGGATGTGTCTGCTAGAATTACTAAATGGCTAGTTCGTCTGCAAGAGTTTGACTACACGGTATAGGTAGAAAGCACGACAAGGGCAAGTTTGGGGGGACTCATGACCTACCAAGTCTTTGAAGGGAAGGAGAAGCAATCTAAGGAAGGAGAAGTACGAGTACCTCCAGTACCACCGATGGTAGAAGGAGCATACTCTCTCTACTTTGATGGAGCCTACAAGCGAGCATCCAACAAAGCAGCTGCAGGCATAGTGGTCTTTGATGACAAAGGGACAAAGGTATTTTCGTTGGGCCAATTGTTAGATTCACATTCTAACAATGAAGCTGAGTATGCAGCACTAACCAAGGGTCTACAATGGTGCGTCTCACAAGGTGTACAACGCCTTAATGTATTTGGGGATGCTCTACTTCCGGTAAGGCAAGTAAATGGAGCATGGACATGCAAGAATCCTAGTTTAAGGACTCAATTAAGTGGTGTAAAAACCTTGTTGGGTAAGTTTGAAGAAGTTCAAATACACCATATCCCAAGGGCTCAAAACCAAGAAGCAGATGCCCTAGCAAGTGAAAGACTACAGGAAGTGGTGGTTGGAGCAATAAAACTAAAGCTCCCTCTATTTCAAGGCAGTGATGCCTTGCCTGACATCATGCATTTTTTGGAAACAGGGGAATGCCCATCAGATTTAACAAAGGGACAGAAGAAATGGTTGACACGGAAGGCCACAAGGTATCGACTCATCAATGATGGTTTGTACTGTAAGGGTAAGGACCAAATACTCAGGAAGGTCCCTCTCTCTCACGAAATCACGCGAGTAATTGCTAGCTATCAGGACGGGGTTTGTGGTGGTCACTTTTCCCTAGACATAACAAGTAGGAAAATCTTGCAGGCAGGCTTCATATGGCCTAGCCTCAACCGTGATGTACACCATTGGTGCAAAACGTGTAAGTTGTGTCAAAAGGCCGGCACTAGGTCACTTATGCCTGAACCACAGACACCTATTCTCTCATATGGCCCATTTGAAAAATGGGGTATCGATGCCATAGGGCCATTACCTAGGGCCAACTCAGGAAAATTCTACATTATCATGGGGGTCGACTACATGACTAGATGGGCAGAGGCTACAACCACCACTAGAATCACAGCGGTAGAGGTAGCTAAATTTATCTATGGGCACATATGCTGTAGGTTTGGCACACCTTTAGAGATCATCTCTGATAGAGGGCCAGGTTTCAAAGCAGACTTGGTAGGAGAATTAATGAAGAAACTGGGCATTACAAGGAGGCACTCTTCACCATATTACCCTCAATGTAATGGCCTAGTTGAAAAGGTAAATGGAATGGTTTCTAAAATTATTACCAAGCACGTAAACAATCATCCCGGAGACTAGGATAAGTATCTACTACCAGCTTTATGGGCCTACAGAATTTCATTTCGTACATCCTTGGGATTCACACCGTATCATCTAGTATTTGGTAAGGAAGCAATCTTGCCCATTGAAGTGCAACTACAAAGTCTCAGAGTAATGGCAAGCCAACTTCAACAACCCAACATGCATTTGAGAGATCACATCATCAACTTGGAAAGACTGCAGCTGGACAGAGAAGAAGCAGTAAATTATTATGCAGCACAAGCAGAGCATAGACGGCTTAGCTTTAATGAGCATCTCCGGAAAAAAGAATTGAAGAAAGGAATGTTGGTGCTCCGCTACGACAATCGCTTCGACACGCGCAAGGATAAGAAACTCCTGCTCCGATGGGAAGGCCCTTTCATCATCAAGAAAAAGTATGCCAATGGAAGCTACCAGCTTATGGAGGCTGATGGAAAAATTCATAAAACCAGGGTAAATGGTTGGCGACTTAAACCTTATTTCTTCGATTTGATCAGGCTCCACCAATTGACATTCCAGATGAGGACACACCATCAGCTGCCACCTCTGACGATAATGATCAAACAGATGAGCTAGAGACATGAATGCCTCTAGCCAAAAGGGGAGGGCTAATGATGGGGGCTTTTCACAAGCCAAGCTCCCATACCCCTCTTCTCTTGTCCCCACCCCATGAAAACCCCCTCTTATGGAGGGAGTGATAAAAGGCATTGGAAAAAGTAAGAAAAAAATAAATGTAAAATAGGCCACCTCATGCCTGCGGGGTAGCCCATCCCCACCTTGCCTCCTTTTTCTTCACTGTTGCCCCGCCGGGTGTCCCTTTTCCTCTCCTCCACTCAAAAGGTCAACCCCCTCTCTCTTCCCGTTGTCCTTTCTCCTTTCTCTCTCCCTTGAAGCTACCCCACCCCCTGTCCTTACCAATAATGCACCCTAACTCACATGCCACCTCTCCTATCTTCCAAAACAGTATACCCCACCCCCCCTTTTCTCTCTCCTACACTCTCCCATGATCCAAATACCCCCCTCTCTCTCTAAAATTCGAAATCTCTCTTGTCTTGTAGCCAGATGGCCTCCCCCACACTCACACACACTCAGTTTCACTGAAAAAGGTGCCCACAGACCCATCCCCACCCAGTGGTTACCTGATTTTCTTGTCTTCACACACATCTGCACACAGATTCACCTCTGAACACACTCCCCTCTCTCCCCTCTTGTAGTTACTTTATTTTCCATGTCACCTCTCTTTTTTCCATTCACCCATCTCTCTCTCTTAGTCTCTCTCTCAGGAGACTGCTGTTCTGGCACATATACACACAGCCAGACAAGTGGGGCCCACAGTCACATGGCCTGTGTAGATAATGATTTCTTCATTTCTAAATTCTAGAATTTCTCCCCCCTCCTACCCTATATAAAGAGGGTTCACCATCACACTAAACACACACACAACATCACCAAAGAACACACTACATCACCAAAGAACACACTATGCACTGTGTGTGCCTAGTGCACACACACACACCCACACCATCACCATCACCATCACCGCAATCACCATGCTTGTCTTGAGCATGACCTCTACACCCTTGACTATGGAAGATGAAGGGCAACTAAATGAAGGATGATGGCCATAACCCTCGTGCGAGTCTTCGCCATCAACTCCCACCTATCCGCCATGTGCTCTACCACGCTCTCCCTTCTCATTCCCCTACCCTATGCTCCCCATTTCATCTCCTTATTCTTTAAATAAAGCTTGAGGTTTTGTGAGTATGTTTTCTTGCAATGTTTTGCCCATGTGAGGTGTGCGGAATCGCCACCTAGTCTTGTGTTTGGAGTGAGCTTGTGTATGTGTGAAGGGTGTGCGGATTCGCCATCCTTTTGTGGTGCCTAAGTACTAAGCCGCTACACCCCCCTCCCTCACTCTCTCTCTCTCTCTCTCTCTCACTTGATCTCATTCCCTTTTCTCTTCATCATTACTCCCAAGCATTCATCTCTCTTGGATGAAAACTTTGTTATGGTGGTGTGTTGTTTGCGTCCTAGCCGCTGAAGCTAGGTGGTGCCCCCTGTTTGCTTTACCATGACAGGCTCGAGGCGCGCCATTCGGTCTCCGGTGTTTTAGAGGCCGTCGGGGTTCGGGGTTCGCTTTGCTCCCGTCAACAGGTGGAAGAACCTGCAAGATTATATCATCAACACTTCCACTTCCTCTTAAAGAGAGTGTCAAGATACACGACACCCAATCATGCGGTTGTGTTCACATTTACACAAGTACTAAAGTCGACAACCACGCAACCAATCGACCACGTGTAGTACGTGTTGTCCACACTGAAGGGGATAAAGAAAGATGCTAAGATAACATATCTGGGAGCACCAGAGGTACTCACAAGGATTGCCTACCATGCTATTGGCATGGTAGACAACTTGCCACCTGCCCTAGACCAGAATACATGGATCATGTCCGCACAACCATCCCCTTGAGCCACAAGATCTACCAAGAGAACTTACAAATCTGATGAAGAATCTGTCGAGAGCTCTTCAAAACAGCATAGCAGTGAAAACTTCAACAATGAGGAAAGAAGAGCATGCATCAAGGAAATGAAAAGAAAAGCAGTGGAAGCACATCAAGAGGAGCCACAACAGAAGCAGGCAAGAGTTGAGAGAGAGAAGCACTTTTATGAACAAAGCTGCCAGGCTCAAGCCCACAAAGGGAAGTAAGTCCAATTATGTGCTAAAATATTCAAACTTCCATGAGGCAAAGCCTTTGTGAACAGACTAGTAGGGATATGCATAGGTACATGGAATAAGTGTTGCTAACCTTTAATCAAGAGAGTCTCTCCTTGACATGATGATAAACATGGAACACTAGGTTGCTTGCAATTTCCAAAGTTCTATTAGTGAATATATTGGTGACCCAACACCCAAGGTAGTCATAAGGATTTTGGTCCAAACACTTCCAATTCTAGTTTTGAAGCATGCCTTGTATCTTGCCTCACAACTAGAGGTAGCCATTATAGTCTACTTCTTAATAATCCATTGATATGAATGAGCTATGAAGAAAAAACCATTAATAAACATTATTGTGCTATAGCAACCAACCTAATTTGAGTCTAATAAAGCTTGTAAATATAGGGACAATGATCCCCCCCGGGATAAACCTACCCAAGAAGATGAATAGTGCCACTCAAGTATTGAAAGATCTACTTGAGACAATCAAGTGAGCTTTTTAATCAAGAATATGTCTTTAATTTGATCTAGTACATAGAATGTTATGAACAAAAATAACAATGATTTAACGTGCATCATATGCACATTTAACACAAAATGCTCTTAGTTGGAATATAATAAAAGCCAAGTGTAGTAAAAAAAGCACTCATACCAAGCACGTGGAACTTGCTTTAAACCATATAAATCATGTTTTCTAGTCCTCTTCAAAGAAAACCACAAGGTTTCACTACATACACTTCCTCATGCCAACCACCATTCAAAAAATTTGTCTTTATGCCCAAAAAATGTAGATTCTAACCACTATCAGTTGTCAATGCACAAACTCTATGAATGGTTATCATAGGCCAATCCACAAATGCTAGGAATAATTGTCATACAACAAATGGGAGAAAAGGGCTCATCAAATCAATGCCCTTCTCTTGAGCATATTCTTTGCCATGAGCTAGATTTATAACAATCAAAACTATCAAGAGTTACTTTTCACCCTGAAAACCCACTTAGTATGAATGTAGAGTCATATAATCTAATAGTTAAATGGAGGGCTATAGGTTATTTATCATGTGGGCAAGAGGTAAAGGAAATCATCTGCATACCTTTAAGGTGGGAGACTACAAGTCCCTTATTATATTGTAGCATGGGCTCGACCAAAGAAATATCCAGAAGAAGAAGAAGTAGAGGGCGATTTTATCCCATTCTAAATGTTATGGCATTGTATTTTCCATAGCATGTGTGTGTGTCTGTATATATATATATATATATATATACATACATACATACATACATACATACATATACATACATACATACATACATATATATATATATATATATATATATATATATATATATATATATATGTATGTATGTATGTATGTATATATATATATATATATATATATGTATGTGTATGTATATATATATATATGTGTGTGTGTGTGTATGTATATATATATATATATATATGTATGTGTATGTATATATATATGTATATATATATATATATATATATATATATATATATATATATATACAGACACACACACATGCTATGGAAAATACAATGCCATAACATTTAGAATGGGATAAAATCGCCCTCTACTTCTTCTTCTTGTGGCCATTTCTTTGGTCGAGCCCATGCTACAATATAATAAGGGACTTGTAGTCTCCCACCTTAAAGGTATGCATATGATTTCCTTTACCTCTTGCCCACATGATAAATAACCTATAGCCCTCCATTTAACTATTAGATTATATGACTCTACATTCATACTAAGTGGGTTTTCAGGGTGAAAAGTAACTCTTGATAGTTTTGATTGTTATAAATCTAGCTCATGGCAAAGAATATGCTCAAGAGAAGGGCATTGATTTGATGAGCCCTTTTCTCCCATTTGTTGTATGACAATTATTCCTAGCATTTGTGGATTGGCCTATGATAACCATTCATAGAGTTTGTGCATTGACAACTGATAGTGGTTGGAATCTACATTATTTGGACATAAAGACAAATTTTTTGAATGGTGGTTGGCATGAGGAAGTGTATGTAGTGAAACCTTGTGGTTTTCTTTGAAGAGGACTAGAAAACATGATTTATATGGTTTAAAGTAAGTTCCACGTGCTTGGTATGAGTGCTTTTTTTACTACACTTGGCTTTTATTATATTCCAACTAAGAGCATTTTGTGTTAAATGTGCATATGATGCACGTTAAATCATTGTTATTTTTGTTCATAACATTCTATGTACTAGATCAAATTAAAGACATATTCTTGATTAAAAAGCTGACTTGATTGTCTCAAGTAGATCTTTCAATACTTGAGTGGCACTATTCATCTTCTTGGGTAGTTTTATCCCGGGGGGATCATTGTCCCTATATTTACAAACTTTATTAGACTCAAATTAGGTGGCAGTATATATATATATATATATATATATATATATATATATATATATATATATATATATATATATATATATATATATATATATATATATATATAGAGAGAGAGAGAGAGAGAGAGAGAGAGAGAGAGAGAGAGAGATTTATACGGCTCAAAGGTAACACTTGAGATCTTGAGGTAGCCCGATTGGGTTGACCAATTATTGAAACAGATTGCAGCACCGTGGTCCACATCTCTAACAAGAAGAGTTTCTTATCAAAGACAAAGTGAAAAGTGATGAGCCTCAAACTTGCTAATTTTTAGCATGTACACTTGCTCATAGCATTCATTAGCACTTAAATTTTACTAATTTTTGACATGTTGCCTAGTAATTGAATTCCCTTTAACAACACAACCAATGTACAGGTTTCCATCCTTTTGTCTCCTAATTAGAAGACCGTTCTCTCAGGAAAGAGCAATATAGCATATGTCTCTTTCTCTCTCTAAAGTATTTTGATTCACACATTCAAGACACACCTATACACTTTACAAAAAGAAAACCTCTGTCTCTCTCTCTCTCTCTCTCTCTCTCTCTCTCTCTCTCTCTCTCTCTCAAGTGTGGTAGATTGGATGCACTTTGCCTCTTGAATAATAGGTCTTGAGTTCAACTTTCCTCATTGTATAGATCTTTAAGGTCTCTTGGGATAGTTTCCTACGATTTACAACAATCTTCTTTTTAGGTGTGTGTGTGTGTGTGTGTGCTAATAAAAAGAGGAAAATGGTATAACCTTTCTATCACCCAAGTGTGGAAGATTGGTTATGACATTTCCCTCTTGAATAATAGGTCTTGAGTTCAACTCTCCTTGTTGTATAGATCTTTAAGGTCTCTTGGGATAGTTTCCTACGATGTTAAAACAATCTTCCTCTCGAGTGTGTGTGTGTGCGCGCGCTAATAAAAAGAGGAAAAATGGTATAACCTTTCTATCACCCAAGTGTGGTAGATTGGTTATGCCGTTTCCCTTGGTCTTGAGTTCAACTCTCCTCGTTGTACAGATCTTTAAGGTCTCTTGGGATAGTTTCCTATGATGTTAAAACAGTCTTCTTCTTGGGTGTGTAAGTGCTATTAAAAAGAGGAAAATGGTATAACATTTCTATCACCCAATTTTGTTAGATTGGTTATGCCATTTCTTTCTTGAATAATAGGTCTTGAGTTTAACTCTCCTCATCGTATAGATCTTTAAGGCCTCTTGGAATAGTCCTATGCCGTTAAAACAATATTCCTCTCAGGTGTGTGTGTGTGTGTGTGTGTGCGCGCGCGCGTGCTAATAAAAAGAGGAAAATGGTATAACCTTTCTATCACCCAAGTGTGGTAGATTGGTTATGCTATTTCCCTCGGTCTTGAGTTCAACTCTCCTCGTTGTACAGATCTTTAAGGTCTCTTGGGATAGTTTCCTATGATGTTAAAACAGTCTTCTTCTCGGGTGTGTGTGCTAATAAAAAGAGGGAAATGGTATAACATTTGTATCACCCAATTTTGTTAGATTGGTTATGCCATTTCTTTCTTGAATAATAGGTCTTGAGCTCAACTCTCCTTGTCGTATAGATCTTCAAGGTCTCTTGGAATAGTTTCCTACGTCGTTAAAACAATCTTCATTTGGGTGTGTAGATGTTTTAACATAATTAATAAGACATACTTGAACTTTTACATTCAAAAGACAACTGGCTCCAGAATAAAGGAAATGATAAGTAAAAAAATAACTCAATCTTAGAACTATCTTTGTACAATATTTGTAAGAATGAAGCCTCATTCCAAGATACAGATAACATAAGTACTTACCTTGCAGTAGGTGTATGTGTAAACTTGTATTGGACAACTGCTAAAAGCCAAGAAAAATTTTCAAGATAAGATACAGTCCTTACCTACATCCATCCAAACGAGACAACAAATATGTTAGCCTTGGATGTGTTTCTCAGGTATCAATGGACTATGCCAGTTGTTATCCATGTCCATCTTACAATTTTTTAAAACCTTTACAAGCTTAGTCCAAAGTATTTATATGCTCAAAAAATGTTTTATTACCCCAAAGTTAATATAAAAATAATATAAGTATTTTGATTGGAAGGCCCTAACCCCTTCTAATCCAAGTCTTATCCCCCGCATCAAACAATTTATTGAGTTTTTTTCCTGAACTAATGAGCTTTTATTATATGAATCCATAAAAGAAGCCTAAAAAAATTCCATCAATAGTTTAAACTTGTTTATGTTTATTCAAAAAATACAATTTATGTTTATATGGAATCCAATCTCTTAGCAAACCAAGTGGTATCGAGCCAGTTCCGAACTAAAAAACCAAGAAACTACACCCGCCCATGTGAATGCAACAAATGTATTGCATTATCTCATCCAAACTAACAAGTTAATGAACCAATACATCATCGGTATGCAAGTGGGGAAAACTCCCCCACAAACCTTAGCAAAAAATATCCAACATCAGTGCACAGTATGTAGAAAGAACCCTTTTGCATTCACTTAGCCAACCCACACCACGGGCCTTACCAGGCTTTATGTGACAGCGATCAATATACCATGCTTAAGCGAGAGTACCAAGTAAAGCCTTAAAAAAAAAAAAACCACAAACTACACTTCCCATGTGAATGCAAATCATGTATTGCATTATCTCATCCAAACAACCAAGTAATGAACAAGTACAACATCGGTAAGCAATCGGGGGAAACTCCTCTACAGACCATAGCAAAAAAACATCCAACATCAGTGCACAGAAGGTCTAAAAACCCATTATACTCACTTAGCCAACCCAAACGGTAGGCCTTACCAGGCAGGGCCCTGCAAAGTGGGTACCCATTGAAATGAAAGGACCAAGAACAAAGCATCCTACACAAAGAGAAGCAGAAGATCCAAAGGACCTGCTAGAAAGAATGTATTAAGAGGCAGATACATTGAAGCTGAAAGAGGCTCAAGAAGAAGAAAAGAAAGCTAGAGAAGTGGCGAAGCAGCAAAAAAAATAGAAGAAGAATCACACCAAGGTGAAGCCCATCACGAAGAAGGTGGGATGTCCCCAGACCATCCTCACCATTTGTAGAACACCATGATCACCCCATGTGAAGCCCACCACCATCACCAACAGATAGAACCACACAAGCTGAGCCCACAAAAGAAATAGAGCCTGAACAGGCAGCCACTACACAGGAGCAAGCCAAAGCACAAGAACTAGAGCTAAAAAGGGCAGCAAGTCCCGCACCAAAGGAGACCACAAAGTTTAAGCAAAAACAGGATTCATAAGAAACCCCTTCTACCTCCACACAACACGAAACGGCCGAGGCATCCACGAAGCCTCAAGATGATAAAGTAGAAGAGGGCCAACCACAGCCTCAAGGGCAAGAACAACCAGACGCCAAGAGATACACAAGAGACTACGGAGACGTCTAGGCAACTCAGAAGAAATGAAGATTGGCAATCCAATGATGAGGTAATCCTGCAAGTCAATGAATATGCGAAGCAAATGGAGGATATGACGGAAAGACTCCGATCAACAGAACTTAGCCGCATCACAAAGGCTAAAGAACTGGAGATGGTGATTGACGCTCTCCAAGGATAATTAGAAGACAAATTAAATGTCATCACCGATCTACAAAAACAAGTGCAAGAATTGAAAGCTGAAGCTGAACAGCACCAGCTAGCACGAGACAAACAACAAAAGGAAATGGAGGAGTTAGGTGAACTTCTTATGACGTTGACAGATGCTTGCAAAGCCAAAGAGGAACAATTGACAGAGGTAACTAACAAATTTCTAACTACAACCTTGTCAGTTCAGAAGATTCAAGTGCATCTAGATGTCGCGAACGCCTCCTTGCAATATTCAGAGCATAGGAAAATGATCAAGTAACTTTTTTGCGACAAATACGAGAAAATCCCGCAGTAGCCTCGATCAAAGGAAAAGACGAAGTATACAAAACATTAGAGAAAAAGAACAAAGACCTCGAGCTAGAGCTAAAGCTGGAGCAGTCTGAACGCAGAGACCTAGCATTAATACGGGTGCAATGAGAAGAAGAGTTGCTAAAGGAAATAGTCGAGCTAAAAAGAGTCAACCAGCTGTTGCTGAGAGATGGATGGCAAGAAACACAAGAAGAAGCAGGAACTTCAGAACAACCACATATAGATATCCCCTTAATCTCTTTCATTGAGATGGAAACACAGCCATCATAAGGGCTAGTGGGCCAAGAAGATTTCCAAGTACAATTAATCAAAGCAGATGAAGTGCCCATGGTCCAGCTATCAAAAGCTGAGGAGGATGCACTCAAGGAAAAAGATTACACAAGAGACAGATGAGCACTAGAAAGCAACGATGGATTGGGAGTTGAGAATTCTTCACTTTGTCAATGTTACTAAACTCACTCCCAATCAAATCAATGCACAATGGCATTAGCAATCCCTTCCATATACTTTGATAAAGGTGGAGTTGCTCCAGGTCAAAGAAAGACTTTACAAAGACATGCAAGTAGAAGAAGCAGATGAAGACCACCCTAAGTGGCGGAAGAGCTGGCTGAACAAGAATCTAAAATACTTGATTCTGTTCACAAGAGCACCTGCGGCACTTCAAAAGGATCCCACCTTTTGTCCTGTACCAAGAGTAAGGACCTGGCAAGCACTTGAGGCAATAACAAAGAATCGGCCAGCCTGGCTGAATTATCCAAGATTGCCAGTTCTAGAAAAGGGATCACTGACAGAAGAATACATGGTGAAATCCCTAACGGGCGCCATGTCATTCTTTAAATGTCATCACCAATCTACAAAAACAAGTGTAGGAATTGAAAGATAAAGCTAAACAACACCAGCTAGCACGAGACAAACAACAAAAGGAGATGGAGGAGTTAGGTGAACTTCATATGAAGTTGACAGATGCTTGCAAAGTCAAAGAGGAACAACTGACAGAGGTTACTAACAAATTTCTAACTACAACCCTGTCAGTTTAGAAGATTCAAGTGCAGCTAGATGTTGCGAATGCCCTTGCAATATTCAGAACATAGGATAAATGATCAGGAAACTTTTTTGCGATAAATACGAGAAAAACCCGCAATAGCCTCGATCAAAGGAAAAGAAGAAGTATACAAAGCATTAGAGAAAAAGAACAAAGACCTCGAGCTAGTGCTAAAGCTGGAGCAGTCTGAACACAGAGACCTGACATTAATACGGGTGCAACGAGAAGAAGAGTTGCTAAAGGAAATAGTCGAGCTAAAAAGAGTCAACCAGCTGCTGTTGAGCGATAGACGGCAAGAAACACAAGAAGAAGCAGGAACTTCATAACAACCACATATAGATAACCCCTTAATCTCTTTCATTGAGATGGAAACACAGCCATCAAAAGGCTAGGTGGTGAAGAAGATTTCCAAGTACAATTAATCGAAGCAAATGAAGTGCCAATGGTCCAGCTGTCAAAAGCTGAGGAAGATGCACTCAAGGAAAAGATTACACAAGAGACAGATGAGCACTAGAAAGCAACGATGTATTGGGAGTTGAGAATTCTTCACTCTGTTAATGTTACTCAACTCACTCCCAATCAAATCAATGCACAATGGCATTAGTAATCCCTGCCATATACTTTGATAAAGGTGGAGTTACTCCAAGTCAAAGAAATACTTTACAAAGACATGCAAGTAGAAGGAGCAGATGAAGACCACCCTAAGTGGCGGAAGAGCTGGCTGAACAAGAATCTAAAATACCTGATTCTGTTCACAAGAGCACGTGCGGCACTTCAAAAGGATCCCACCTTTTGTCCTGTACCAAGAGTAAGGACCTGGCAAGCACATGAGGCAATAACAAAGAATCGGCCAACCTGGCTGAATTATCCAAGATTGCCAGCTCTAGAAAAGGGATCACTGACAGAAGAATACATGGTGAAACCCCTAACGGGTGCCATGTCATTCTTCAAATGTCATCACCAATCTATCATGTGTGATGCTTCATAAAATCTACCGAATGTTGCTCACCTGCATTGAAGTCTTTCATGAGCCGGAGCAAGCAGGAGCCCCGTGGATGTCTTTCCTCGAGGGCAATAAAGGTTTATGCTACAATCTAAGTGATCAACCTTCCAAAGAAGTACTCAATGGCTTCTACGATCCATGCATGTTCTTACCTTCTCATAATATGTTGGCGTTTGAGGAAGCATTCTACATAGGGTTCTTCACTTGGCGATCGAAGATTTTTGGGCCAGTGATCAGAAACCTAACTTTGAGATTTATAGGCTACTCCATAGTTGAGCTTAAAAACAGAGTCATTATGTAGTTTTTGTAGGTGCCAGATAAAGAGGGAAAGATCAGATACGAAAAGGCTCTACATGCACTTAAAGACTGTCTCGCCAGCCGTCAACCCGAAGACTATTTTAGCCCATAAAGCTGTATCAAGGGATGACACATGCGAGGAGGGGGGGAATGTTAGCAACAAGCTAATTCGGATACCATTTTTTGGAGCTCCCATTCTAAAAACACTTATTATTTTGATAAATTGGGAATTTTGTAACTCCTATTTTCCGGATAAACCCTGTAGAGTTGCTGAGCCGAGGCTACAAGCTTCTAGATTATATCAACTTGTCATTACCCATCTTTCGTTAAAGCTCCCAGATTATTAGTTTTGACCACCAAAAACCTTGGCTAAGGTATAAGAGACAATTTTTATAAGTTATTATTAAATTTTGGATAATGAAATACACAGCGTGACCTAACGGTGCACTCTTGCACACTTCTCTTCTAATGGTGCTTCCTACTCCCTCCTCTGTTGTCACATTGCAGTTGCATCTGTTGCATTGCAACCGCACGTAAGAGCTCTACGCATTGACGTAAGCATTTCACGATATTTCGTAGCTTTTTGAGTCACTGACCCGTGGCCTAATTTCATCATAAGTAGGAATTTACACTTCAAAATAAAAAACTAAGCATAGGCGGGGTATTGGGGCATCATTGCCAAGCATTTAGGTGCATTCTGGGTTTAAAACGACTAGGTCAAAAATCCACTGCTATTAATAATCGTGATTTTTTCACTTGACCTAAAGTGAGATTTGAGACCATAAGCATGTGTGCTTAGGTCTTATAAACTTGTCCTAGAAGTTTCGTTATGTTTAAATGTCATTTGATGCTGTAACGGATGTGATTTGTTGGCTGATGAGCGATTGGCTTTTGATGATTTTAGTCACTTGAGTGTAGCTCGAGTTAGATGAGAGTTGTTTGTTGTTTTTCGAGACATTGACAACCTCTTGTAGCCTCTATGCACTAGTCGAGTCAGCTTCTTCCCATGGATTGACAATTTAATCGTGGTTCTCACTAGATCTACAATAAGGTAGGAGCGAGGTGAGACACTCATCCCACAATGATTCTCAGGGTTGTGTTTTACACTCATGCGGGCTGTCATTCTAAATGTTTGTGGTCTTGAAAGAAAATATATAAACATAAATAGGATTAGTTACAGTAGATTGGGCCTGCAAACCTTTAACTGGCAAAGTCAAAGACTATAATAGCCGTGAGAAGAAGACTAGGAAAATAGTCTATGAAGGACCAACTGACACCAATCAACGGAACAAGGGATTATAGACTGTGGGTCCATCCTAGAACTAAGTTTTAAAACTAGTTTCCAAAGCCAGCGTCCCGGTTTCTTCATAAAAATGAAAAAGCCTTATGTTTAGGATGTGTGTGTAGTTGTTTGAACACAATTGAACTTTTACATTCAAAAGATAGCTGGTTCCAGAATAAAGGAAATGATAAGTACAACTCAATCTTAGCATTATCTTTGTATAATGTTTGTAAGAATGAAGCCTCATTCCAGTATACAGATAACTAAAGTACTTGCCTTGCAGTAGGTGTATGTGTAATCTTGTATTGGACAACTTCTAAAAGCCAAAAAGACTTTCCAAGATAAGATAGAGTCCTTACTTACATCCATCCAAACAAGAAAACAGATATGTTAGCCTTGGATGTGTTTTTCACGAATTAATGGACTATACCAGTTGTTATCCATGTCCATCTTACAACTTTTTTTTTTAACCTTTAAAAGCTTAGTCCAAAGTATTTATGTGCTCATTTTTTTTTATTATGCCAAACTTAATATAAAAATAATATTATTATTTTGATTAGAAGGCCATAACCCCTTCTAATCCAAGTGTGTTATCCCCCGCATCAAACAATTTATTGAGTTTTTTTTCCAAATTAATGAGGTTCCATTATATGAAGCCATAAAAGAAGCCTAAAAAATTTCGTCAATAGTTCAAACTTGTTTATGTTTATTTAGAATAGATACAATTTATATTTATGGAATCCAATCTCTTAGCAAACCAAGTGGTATTGAGCCAGTTCCGAACTAAAAAAAGAAGAAACTACATCCGTCCATGTGAATGCAGCAAATGTATTGCATTATCTCATCCAAACTACCAAGTTAATGAACCACTACAGCATCAGTATGCAAGCAGGGCAAACTCCCCCACAAACCTTAGAAACAAATATCCAACATCAATGTGCAGTAGGTAGAAAGAACCCTTTATATTCACTTAGTCAACCCACACGGTGGGCCTTACCAGGCTTTATGTGACAGTGATGAATATACCATGCAAAAGCACCAGTACCAAGTAAAGTTTTTTTTAAAAAAAACCAGAAACTACACGCGCCCATGTGAATGCAAATCATGTATTGCATTATGTCATCCAACCAACCAAGTAATGAACAAGTACAACATCGGTAAGCACAGATTGTAGAAAAAAAACATCCAACATCAGTGCGCAGTAGGTCAAAAAACCCATTATACTCACTTAGCCAACCCAAACGATGGGCCTTACCAAGCTTATGCGATAGTGATCAATGTACCATGCTTAAGCGACAGTACCAAGTCAATCGCAAAGCTTTTTTATGAACAATGAGCACCATCAGTTTGTCAGGTTTTTGACGATAGATTACTGCCTTGCCAAGCAAAGCGGCAGCAACCCCAAATTGTTTCCAAAAATCAGTGAACAATTAACGTAGTGCAACAAAGAATCTGAGTTTAAGAGGCAACAACTAATATGCCATACCCCAATTTCTAGAGAACACCTATAATCAAAACCATAGGACTGTATTATGCCAAGCTTACTGAAAAATAGAAACCCAGTAGTGGGGTCAAAGCTTTGCCAACAAAAACCATCAACCATAAACCATGTACTTATCAACCAACCAACTCTAAACCAGTATTGCTATGCTGAGTAAAAACCACACAATGTGCCATACCATCAAATTGATAGCGCAAGCACATTCCAGTTATATTTCCCTAAACAATAGATTTGCAGTAAAAAATATGATAACAAGCAGAGTAGCCAGCCTGTGTTGTTTGTGTTGCAAGCTCCATATTTCGGTGCAGTATAGAAAAACACAGTCCCTTACGATTTATGCAAGCAAAAACACATACAAAGCTAAGTGAGGGGCAAAGATGCACCCTCACCTCTTAAATAGAAGGAGGATGAAGGCCGCCACCACTGTGTAGCGTGTAGAGAGTAATGAGTGGAACGATCCTGTCCTGGGGATTTGAGACATCGAGGCCGCCTGTGATGCGGTATACCAAGGCAAAAAACCACCAAAGCGCCTTCACGATCAGGTTTAAAAAAGGCAGTAAACCACTTTATTAGGTTTTTAGTATCACTTATGATTTATAAGGGCCATATCCCATGGTGGATATCCCTATATAGTAAAACTAGGAAGCGTGTTTAGTAGAATCGTGGATGTCAATGATGCTAGAGAATCTTATAGACAAGTAATACAGTGTGTGTGCGTGCGTTAATAAAAAGAGGAAATGGTATAACCTTTCTATCGTCCAAGTGTGGTAGATTGGTTATGCCATTTTCCTCGGTCTTGAATTCAACTCTCCTCGTTGTACAAATCTTTAAGGTCTCTTGGGATAGTTTCCTATGACGTTAAAAAAATCTTCTTCTTGGGTGTGTGTGTGCTAATAAAAAG
Organism: Adiantum capillus-veneris; assembly: GCF_014529385.1. Classification (NCBI taxonomy): domain Eukaryota; kingdom Viridiplantae; phylum Streptophyta; class Polypodiopsida; order Polypodiales; family Pteridaceae; genus Adiantum; species Adiantum capillus-veneris. The sequence continues at coordinate 27,910,118 of NC_140953.1, read as the reverse complement.
AGGAAAATGGTATAGCATTTCTATCACCCAAGTGTGTTGAAGTGATTACGCCATTTCTTTCTTGAATAACAGGTCTTGAGTTCAACTCTCCTTGTCGGATAGATCTTTAAGGTCTCTTGGAATAGTTTCCTACGTCGTTAAAATAGTCTTTCTCTCGGGGGTGTGTGTGTGTGCACGCCCGCTAATAAAAAGAGGAAAATGGTATAATCTTTCTATCACCCAAGTGTGGTAGATTGGTTATGCCATTTTCCTCTTGAATAATAGGTAATGAGTTCAACTCTCCTCTTCGTATAGATATAGTTTCCTACGACGTTAAAGCAACCTTCTTCTCAAATGTGTGTATGTGTGTGTGTGCACTAATAAAAAGTGGAAAATGGTATAGCCTTTCTATCACCGAAGTGTGGTAGATTGGTTATGTCATTTCCCTCTTGAATATCTTGAGTTCATCTCTCCTCATAGCATAGATCTTTAAGGTCTCTTGGGATATTTTCCTATGACGTTAAAATACTCTTCTTCTTCTTCTTCTTCGATTTCCTCTCTCTCTCTCTCTCTCTCTCTCTCTCTCTCTCTCTCAAAACCATATTTGCATTATGCTATAGATAGTGTGGCATCTTTCAATCAAAACATCATTATTAGCACTTGCTCTTTGACTAATGCATCTTGGATGATGGAGACATCTTCCATGTTTTTGCTCTCATAACTTGCCACAAAATAGACAAGGACACCCAAATAAAATAAAGCATTCAGACGCTGAAGGATTTCAAAATAAACAAAATGATGTGGTCCATGTCCTTAAAGGATACAAATATAACTAATAAAACAATAAATTTGATCTCAAGAGCATTTCACAGGTGACTAAGTAGCCAATAAATTTGATCTCAAGAGCATTTCACAGGTTACACTTTCCACTTGTGAACACCCCCCCCCACCCCCCCCCAAAAAAAATAACAAAAAAAAAACAATAAAATGTAATACAATTTAAATGTAAACATGTTTGCAGATATAGGATTTTTTAATATAATTTAAATATATTATATGAAATAATGTACATCAAATGCAAATATAGGATATAGAGAAGATAAATATCGGTAACATAAATATGATTAAATGTAGAAGTTTAGCATGGCTTAAGTGGAAAATATGAAATTAAATCAAACAAAACATAAATAGATAGCTATAGAGAAATTTTTAATTTACACCTTACAAGCTAGGAACAATTTCTCACCCCAAGTTTAGTGTATGTAAATTAAGTTAACAAAAAAGATGGGCAAACTGATTGTAAAAGAGTTAGTGAAATTAAGGGTAAAATATAGATAGATAGAGAATATATACAATAAATAAACTCAACATATAGATAGGGGGAAAAAAAGAGATTCTGTGTGTGAGAGAGAGAGAAATAGAGGGGAGAGAATAGAGCCATCAATTGCCCCAAAAAAAAGTAATTCCCCCTCCTCGCTCCCGCTCTCTCTCTCCCCGCCCCCACATTGGAGGTATCATAACTCTCGGAGGCGGAGGGAGTCTCACATGAGGGAAGAATATGAGTTAATAACTAAATTAAAAACCAGGAAAGGCAAGAAGCTAAAATATTTATTGACTAATGAGGGTTAGGCTTTATGAGGCTTTTGCTTCCCATCCGAAGGACATTAAAAAAAGTGAATGCATACCTCATAGAGATATCTTTTTAGGAAGCAGGATGGCACACTCGAGGCTAGGGCATGCAAGGATACCAGATGGAAGTTTACATAAACTTGTGCCTGTGACCTTGAACAAAAGCTCTTCTCCGCTTGCAAGAAGGATAAATCTCTTCTCTTTGCCATAACCACGATAAATGTCATTCCTTTAGAATATCCTTTCTTATTGGATGCATCATGGTCACGATAAGTACTCACAATGACTCATGGTAGATACTCGTAATTCCTTCTAGTGGATTCATCATGCTCATGGATATATGTATCGTCTCATAGAGCATACAGGTTCACATGGGGGGTTCGATATGGGCCACTACAAGTCCTCCAACAACAAGCCTACCCTTGGGCTTTAGACTATTGGAAGGAATAATTGTGCAGAGATGGAGAGCACAAGTGAGAATGTGAGAACTTAGTACACAGAAATATAGCGGAGCATAGGCAAAGTAGTTGTGCCACTCCTTATTTTCTATTATCCATAGGGTATAGAAGAATATGTTAGTGATGGATTTTAGTAATGGGACGGGTAGCCCACCATGTTTAACTGCTCGACCATATTGGCCTTTATGCCAAAAACCTCCCACTTAGAAGCCAATGTGGCCCTAAATGTCCAAAAAAAAGTTATACATACAAAACATATACAAGCATGAAGCAGGTCAGTGGCTTCACCCTACACCCATCAAGTCAATGCAATGTGCAAACCACTTTGATGCTAGGCTCTTCGTAAATTATGGCATGTATGGTTGTTATGGTTAGATAGCCAAGATACTGTCAAAACTCTATCGGATTTTTCTTGCAAGTTTATTTGTTTATGTGCATGGTTTACAGTCCCATTTAATTGCATTTAGCACTTAGTGTTTGCTTTGCCATAGTGTTTTGGTATTGCATTGTGAGAGTGTTTGCTCACCGTATTATGTCATTTGACATATATGTGGTAATCTCTTCAGAAGGGAGATTGTTGATGATAGATTCATTGGTTACCGTATAGTGCTCTTCGATTAAAGCGGGGTTTTTTTTGTCATAATTTGTGTAGTTTTTCTCACTTGTTTTGTTACATTGATCGCCATACTATTTGGCAGTTTTCTTGGACAGCTTATGCTAGCTTATGTTGTATTTTGACAATACTTGGTGTGTGAGTTAGCTTAGCTTTGGCTATTCAATTGATCAATTTGTTCTTATCGCCATGGATTTGGTATGTACATTATTGTTAGAGTTTATGCTTTTCCATACAAAGTTTGTGAGAGATACCCCTTCCCGGGGGTCTATGCACAAAATAGACAATTTACACTTTTATACAATTTTCAATATACATCAGAGTTGCGGAAGCATTTGCATAGGGGAGGAGTTCTCAGCACCCGACCAAGCATGGAATTTAGGCCATGAGCCGGACTGCATCCAGAGATACCTAGCGACTAGTGCTACCCCTGAATGGGTGTTATGAATGAAAGCGTACTCAAGAAAAATATAACATTGTGGAGGGTGAATATATATGTACACCGCGTTGTGGGAAGAGAGAGAGAGAGAGAGAGAGAGAGAGAGAGAGAGAGAGAGAGAGAGAGAGAGAGAGAGAGAGAGAGAGAGAGAGAGAGAGAGAGAGAGAGAGAGAGAATATAGTGGAGGGTGAAATAGAGTGCATAGAGACATGAAAAGATGACAACATAGAATCTTTAAATGCCCATCTAAATGGAACAAGCAACCATGTATTAATGCAATGACAAAATCTGGGTATACCATAGCATCAAAAATTTTTTTATAACAAAACAACTAGTAGAGCACCGGACCCTATGTAGGGATCAACCTGTCAACCCATCCACTTCCACCCTACTATGGACAGAGAGAATTTCACTTCACTAGGAGTGAGCCAGAACACCTTTAACTTACCTGAGCCAGACATAAGCTGAGGCCACTTCGTCTTCCTCCATGAATCCAAACTCTAAAAGGATCCCAAATACCAATAGGTGGTAGCGTATCAACACCAACTATACCAGTGTAGGCGCCACATCTCTTTGATACCCAGCACTTAGGCAAAGCCAAGGCAAGATCCTCGACGCGTTAGCCGTGTATGTCATTCAACCTCCGACGCACTAACCACGTAGATGAGCCTAACAAAAAGAATAAGAACTAGGCAACACCCCTGATCCAGCAAAGCCCTAGGTCAGCGACCCTTTAGTCTAAGGCTAAGCGATGTAGGTGATCCTAGTCTTGTAGCGACGCTACCATAAGAAACATAACACATGAGTCTAATCACAATAGCACTTCCCAGATGCACAAAAAATTCTTTTCCAAACAATTAGACTGTACAGGGTCTCTACCCTTACACGTCTTCCATAAACCATCTTGATCACTTCATGATCCAATCCAAAAAATCATAAACCATAATCCAATCACATCAAATGGTTGAGCACTCCACCCTACTTGGGTGAGGCACGACCAATCTTGCATAACTACTTTAGAACATAACATGGCTGCAAAAATTTTGGTAGCATTCCAACGGCATAACCCAATCTTTAAAAAAAACTATAAGCCACACTGGCTTCAACCATAGTCCATGAGGGAATCTCAGCCCTTAACCATAAATCAGAATCACATTGAACCAACTCCCACACTTGGAGTTTGACCCATCTCTTGCAATCAATTGGAGTCTACACACATGTGACCCTTAAAATGTGATTCTTTCATGCATAAAAGGAGTCTGACCAGCAACTAATCATGATATAAAAATCCAATTTTGACAATATCCAATCATGCAAAGTTGGTGCATCACATCTGCACTTCACCACTCTAGCACATAGAGCTAGTTTTAACCTAGAAAGGTGGAAAGCAGTCATAACCATGCATATGAGACATCCACATCAACCCATGAGTTCCCATACATCATATGATAGCATTCCAACACCATAATGGCATGATGCAAAACAACTCCGAACTTTAGGTCAACTATAAACCATAACTTCGCACATACGCAAAAAACACTTTTTTGACATTTTCGAGAGCATGCAAAACATGAAAATGAAAGTCTTTGACCTCAAACCAATGCATCAAGTTTAGCTCCATAATAAATTTTATCACTCCATCACGTCACTTTGACTATATGGTACTCACACTACAAACGATAACCCCAAAAGAAAGTCACTTTATTCATATGTGCCTATGCGGTTCGGGATGTTGATTCATATACTTTCACACAAGTTCATGACCATCTAATAATTGAAATCCACTCACCAAAACAAACCATAAAACATATCAAAATGGCTCGGTTAACTCACGACGTCATATGGTATCCCGCACTCCTACGCGTATAGGTAAGATCGATAATAGAGTGATTAATAACTCGCATTCCTGAAGTGATAACGGAGACCTAAATTCATTTATCATCAAGTTTCATCAAGATTTTCAGTTGGTTAAGTGGGCTTGCCTATCCAGGGAATCTATATAGTGGTTCTCCAAGGAGCCTGGAGTAAAAATATTTGGTTGTGTAGTGAGCAACAAACCGTTTTTTGACCATATCTTTTAGCTCGTGCGTGTTTTTCACATGACACCAAACAGAGAAAATGTTCTAAATGATGTGTTTTACCTCTGATTTAAAGGCTTGGAGCTGGTTCATAACGGTTTGTGATTTATGACCAAAATAGTGTTCCTACCGTCTTTATGACGTGAAACAAAAAGCACTTTTTTTGCACGCACGTGATCATAAACGCATTATGTGCAAAAATTAGTGTGTTAAATATGATGAAATAATCATGGGGCAACTTTGTATGTACTTGGTTAATCCATACATGCACTCGTATGCGAAAAAACAATCACCGAGAGGGTGACTACGCAGAAAAACGACATAGAGAGAGAGAGAGAGAGAGAGAGAGAGAGAGAGAGAGAGAGAGAGAGAGAGAGAGAGATGATGACTATGGAGTTTATGGTTTCTCACCGTGCTTTAGAATCGATCAAGGGTTGTCAAAAGGCTTCTTGTTTTTCCACAAGAGAGTGGTAATGAGAGTTACGTAGAGGTATCCGCGACAGAAGCTTCCGGAGAGGCGTACACCGTGAAAAGAGAGAGAAGATAATAAGCTAGTAGAGAGAGAGTATCCTTCTTCTTCTTCTTCTTCTTCTCGAGAGAAGAGCTTATAAAGATAGTGATGAAGAGCTTGCACCACTCCGTATAATAGATAGATAATTTTGACGTCAAGGCAAGAGAGCTTTCACGTCTGAGAGTGTATCTATCTGTGTTCAAAGTGAAGGAAGAGAGGTCTTTATATAGGCTCCCAAGACCAAAAGCACAAGTCAAGAATAGAGTGATCAAAGAGACAAGTTCGCGCACGTTCGCGGCTTTTTTTAAAAAACTTTTATTTACTTTTTTTTCTTACGGACAGGGATTTCGACGCACAATTTAGAGACTCTAAGAAGAAGCTTGGCTTCCAAGAAAAGAGCTCTAAACTAAGCTCCTCCTCTCTTTTCTAAAAAGACTCTTTCTTCCTGAAAACAAGCCTTTGCTTTTGGGTGGTCAATTCTCCCACTTACCATTCAATTTTTACATCAAATTGACCATCTGAGCAGTATCAGACCAACTAACGGACCGTAGCTAGACTATGCCACACCGTAATATCCCGACATAATTATGACTTTCCAATACTGTCAATCAAGAATCTTAAATCAAAATTCGGCGAAATAGATATTGAAAGTTATTTTCTTATTTTTAGAAGAGACCCAAAAATTGGGGATCTTACGGTTTGATGGTTCAAACTTCGAGCATTGGAAAGCAGGTATGCATGATGCATTGACTCAGTTGGGCCAAGTGTTGCTACTACAGGGCATGGACGTTAGGCCAGATTCTATGACTCACGATGAGTAGGAGGACTTGGATGAGCTTGCACGCTTGACAATCATGTTACACCTTGGTGAGTCTATCTATCGCATTGGTTTGGATGCATATACATCTAGAGATTTATAGAAAAGATTGTGCAATGATTTTGGCCTAAATGAGTCTAGAGGTATGCCAGAATCAAAGGATGATCTTGTAGACATAGAGATGTTGTGTATTGGCATTGTGGTCAGACATGGCATGTACATAGGCATTGTTTTTGGCGGAGGAGACAACGCAGGAGACAACACAGAAGAGGTGATATCACTTTAGGTGATGTGAGAGAAGATGTAGTGTATGTGGCTACGCATGACAGAGATGGTGAATTTTCTTTCATGTTTACTCCTAACTTTATTATGTCCGTTTTTTACGACACATTACCTTTGCATTGGATACTAGATTTGAGTGCTAAATTTCATGTCACACTGAGTCGTGAGTGGTTCAGTAGATATGATAGTGGTGTGCTTGGATGTGTGTGTCTAGTTGATGGTTCATTGCATAACATAGTTGGTGCAAGAGATGGTAGACTATTGTTACCAACTGGTGCATCATACGTGTTGTGAGATGTACACCATGTACCAAGTTTGACGCAGAGCTTTATCTCTGTGAGTCAGTTATGACACAGTGGATGTCAGGTAGTGCTGGACGAGCATAGTTTCAAATTGCATAGTGGACAACTACTCATAGCGAGAGATGCTAGTGTTGGTACCATTCATGCGATGCGAGTACGTCGGGTGCAAGATGGCACAATCTTTGTGAATACGCAGCCATGCAAAGAGTCGAGGCATGTCTATTTTCCAATTATGCTTCATGATGCTCTAGTTTGTGAGTATGTTGAGCCAGTTGTGCTGATAGTTGTGCAGCAAGGCATGTCATTCGTGCATGCGATGATGGATATGGATGGCTTGAGTGTTGAGGATTTTCTCGTGATTCTGTCATTCATGGATATGCTTAAACCAAAGGCTAATGCATGTGAGTTAGAACTAGGCATTTCTCTTGCCTCCTAGGGTTTAAGACATGTAGGTGCTCTTGGTGGCATGTGATATATGATGGACACGAGGATGGATTCCAAGGACGGAGTTCAAATTTTAGATTGATTTCCATGAGCAGAGTTTTGAACCAGATTTCGCTAAGATGGTCAGATTGGCCGAGATTGCTAGGATTGCATAAGATTTTCTAGTCCCATGTACGAGATACTGATCTCGGGACCCGAGATTGCATTTTCAATAGGTACATTTGTAGTGGGAGCAGTTAGCCGTGCAATGAATGTCGTTAGCCTTGAGCATAGGGGTACTTTGCAGCGTATGATGAGATACATGTGTGATGTGTGCGGCTTTGGTGAGAAGTATGTGATCGATCGCTCTATTCAGTGAGCCAGTGGACGTTGACTAAGGTCATAATTGTGATGGCCTTGTACAAGTTTTGTACGATTTTCTTTTGTTTTCTCCCTCATGGTCACATTGGCCTTTATGTGGGAGGTTGTTGAGGTAAAGCCCCATGTGGGCGGCTAGACGAGACGCACGCCCACTATACTTATTCATTATGTACATAATAGAATAAGGGGGTTCTCATGTTGATAGTTAGTTTTATCCCCTGCAAACACAAGTCTCCTCTTCTCCTCTCTTCTCCATTGTTGCACACACACTCACACATGCTCCCGCTCGTGCACTTCACATTGGATGTGCTTAAAGGTTTCTCATGGCACTACTCCCGACTATACTCCATATATTCACACACCTATGCCCCAAGTTTGGTGGTTAGTGTCTAGCTATCCTAAGAGCAATACCAAGACATTGTAGAGCCTCCAGAGGCACTACTAAGAGGCTTTTGAAAAAAAAATGAATAGTGCTCCATAACCTCAAAAAGGCCTTCTATTTGTAGTATCAAAGAAGGCCTTACATGATTGAGTTTGTTTGTTTAAGTTGTTCTGTTTTTTACCAAAATGGCAAGGTTTCATTACATATACTTCCTCAAATAATGTCTGGTAGATGTACATTCCATCCAAAGTGAGGTCCCAATGCACATAGAAAATGAATAGTAGTCATATGACGAATATGAGCAAAAGACTCTTCATAGTCAATGCCTTTTTGATGTGTATAACCTTTTGCAAATAAGTCTAGCCTTGTAATCTCACTATCCAATTTACGTTTCAACTTGCAAACCCACTTTGTACCAATGACCTTTTTGGTAGGAGCAAATCACATAACATGCATGTCTCATTTTCTAGAAGTGCATCATATTCTGATTGCATTGGAGCCATCAATTTTTTTGAATTTTGTGCTTCATCAAAAGGAAGAGCTTCCTCTTCATCACATAAACCAGAAATAGCCAAAGCGTAACAATCTGATGCATATGATGAACGGCAAGAACTTGAAGAAGTATGACTAGACATAGATTCATATCAAATTTACTATCATGCAAAGTATATGCACCAACCATTTTGGCATACCCCTAGCATCTTTATTCTTTACCCTTTCCACATCGTGTACATTTGCATAAGTAATAGGCTGATCTATAACATTTTTTGAAAGCCCCATATGCTATACATTTGAACCATTGGATTTACATTCAAGTTTCCACCATCAAAAAGAGGCAACAAAGTGTCATGAATGTCATATGCGCGTACATTATTGACTTTGATACATGATAAGAAAATTTGAATAGAATATTCCACAAATAAAACTTCTTATGAAACCAAGATACGTTTTGTTAGTGGAGTATAACCTATAACCTTTGCTTTCATAACTATAACCAACAAAAATGAATTTGGCAGCCTTATTATCATCCAATTATCTATGTTGCTTTTGTGGCACCAAAGCATAAGCTAAGAAATCGGACATGTGCAAGTGATCAATACACCCATGCATGCCAAGAGTAATCATCAATGGAAGTATCACTATGCACAAGTTGTACCATGTATGTAGCCCTTACTGAACCTTCCTATGGAAACTTTGAATGCTACATCTTACCCGACATAGAGCCTTCACAAACATGCTTAGAAGGTGCTTCAAGAGGTAGAAAAAAAGCAGCCATATCAGATTTTTCCAAACGCAGCAAGTTGGCAAATTCAGATGTCCAAAATGTGCATGCCAAAGTTTTGCATCTGTAAAAGCCTTTGAATCCACAATAACATTTGCAAAATTTTACCCACAATTGTCATACAACGTGAACTTATACATCCCATGGCACAAAATGCTAGATGCAAAAACTTTATCCTCACCAAAATTGAGATCATAAACTATACATATGTCATCCACAAATTTGACAACAAGACTAAGTCTTGCAAGTGCAAATACAGACAAAAGGCTCTTTTTGATCCCTGGTACATAAAGTGCATCAACAGGTATGAAAGAACAGTCATTTACAATAGTTAGCACAATCCATCCAAGTCCCTTGAGACTAGATAAGAGGCATTGTTGGCACAAGTGACAGTATTCCCGTTAGGATAGCTTCAAGAGAAGTAAACAAGTCATGATGCCAAGTAATGTGCTTTGTAGCACCACTATTGAAGTACCAAACATGTGACTCTGTAGCAACTAACATGCATGCATCATGGATAGAAGGGTCATAAGTACACTCTACACTAAATGCATATTGGGGGAGCGAATCACACTACCTATAAAGTGCAGACAGCACAATCTAGAGCAACATAATGTTAATCACGGACACAGATAACACAATAGACACACAGAGGAAATCTCTTTATCTTGTTAGGTTGAGACCATCCTACACATACAACACTCTGGAAGACCAACTAAACCACAACCTAGAGTCTCATTGATCTCAACTATACCACCTACCCATCAAACCATGCCAAAATCGTACGAAACTTAAGGAAAACCATCCCCTCACTAGGATACACCTGTCCCTAAGCCTCTACACTCAAAACCCTAGCTCTAAACCCATCTATGAAAAACGCGTATAAAGATAGAGACAAATTTAGAAAGTGCCCCAAACTAAAATCCATAAGTACCTATGCGTAGATTATGTCGCCACAATTCTAATGACTACTTGCACGCAGAAAATAGACATCGTTTCATATAGTTACAGCCGCAAATAGCTCGTAGATGTGCAAGCGCGTTGGCTCTATTCCGCGAGGAATGCTTGGTGTTGTTGCGTAGCTCTTGTCGAGGCTAGTGCAATGGTGCAGTTGGATCTAGAATGTGATGAACGAGCGGGGAGTAGCACCAGGATGAAGCTCATGATCTCTCTCTTCCTCTCTCACACATAGTCGACGGTAGCGCTAAACTTTTATTATGATTAAGTTGTTTTACAAAAATGACATAGGTACCTTATATACTAACGTCACCTTAGGTTAAATTTAAAATAGAGTTTGAGGGATCAAATGGATTTGTATGTGCAATCTAGAAGTGCCATTGCACCCCGGCTTCTGCAACTAAACTACCTACTTATTACTATTGATGTTTCTAACCATAATCCGTAGCATTTCCTAACTCTCAGAGAATAAGGATTTGGTATGGAAATTGAGTTATGTCATGTTGTTGATCCGCCGGTCAACACTCCCCCCTCCACGTTCATTATGTCCCTAACATGACCTGGTTGTAGATGTCAGTGCGGTGTTTGTTGTCGTTTTGCTGTTGTGAAGAAAGTATAGCTTGTAGCCTTTGCACGAGCTCGTCCTATTCGTCCAATCCGATGTACATAGTCTTTACATGATTCAGGAAAATCATAATTGATGACAAGATTTATGTCTTTCACATCCATGCTCCGAGCTACAACATCTGTTTTTGTCATTATAGGTCTATTGCCAGAACTAAATTAAGAAAGAACCCAACCTCGTTCAACTTGACTCTTATCATCATAAATAGAGAAAGCTCCATCCATCACTTGCTCTAGAAAATCTGTTAATAAATTGTGATTCTCACAAATAAATTCTACAATCTTCAATTTCTTTAGGCCAAGTTGTACTTCAATACAAAGTCTGTCTGTCAGGCCAAAGCTGGGAGATAATCTTTCTGATTTGAGGTTCAAAACCCATGTCTAGCATTTAATCTGCCTTATCAAGGACAAGATATATTCGTTTGTCTACCACTTGTGTTTGCTCTTCTTTGTTGGTGACTCCTTTGTTCCTGCATCAAGGTTATCAAAGTCACATTTGCCATTGTTAGCTTTAGTTTGCTGTGTAAATCATTATACTACTTCTAATTGATACATGACTTAATTAAAGCCCGACAAACCCCAATTAATTCGCCAAGTTAGTAACTTGCATCAAAAAGGCTTTATTTGACATCATTCGCGATAGATGACCATCTATGAGCTATCATAGTCCATTTGTCCCCAAAATTCATATACACGATGTACAAGGTATATAGATGGCTATCATGGCTTTAGATTTAAAAAAAATGTATCTTTGGCTAGGGGTTAGACTTATTTTTTTTTGAAACCCTTAGCATGTACTCTCTATGCATAGCCTCCTTGAAAGTTTTGGCTTGATTTGGACTTGTATTTGGCACTTTTTGGATTTCAATCTTGAAAATGATTGATGGGAATCTTTGGCACCTTTTGGCTAGCAAACACATTTAGAACCAATGATGATGACCAAAATTTGGCTCCTGCAGACATCTATCACAATAGATGATTGAATTGTCATTTTTGCCCCTTTTTTTCTTGTCAGTATGGTTAGTCCCTTTTGTTTGTTAGGCTTCGTTAAGTCATATACAAGATAGAGGATTACAATATAAAGGTCTACTTCCTGTATACGGCCTTGTCGTCACATGAAGTGTCCCATCAGCAACTTTACACTTGATGGATGCTTGCATTTAACGGATCACCAACTTTCTTTGTCCTTGAAGGCTATCCCGGAGTGTTATGACCATTCTCAAACATATTTGGCCTCATGTTGTTGTTGAAGGCTGATCAGCATTTTATTCTTACCTATAACATTCTAGCCTTGTGCAGATGACTTTTGAGGCATACTTCGTGAAGTTTCATCATTTTCTTATACCTTCTTCTCTTTATACTGCTCAGGAATCTCTTCAATATTTTCTTCATCTAGATTATGGATTTTTTTCTGTTTTTCTCAAGAAAATCTCAAAAAATGACTAAATAAAACCAAAAATCAACTCAACTCAAAAAAGAAAAATCATTCTAATAAAATTCTAAACGCTATGTACACTGTACACATGTCCCTAGGGGCTCATATATGGCTTTTGTCCCTGTACTCCTCTTGTAATGCTATTATGAGGACATATACTCTGAATTTTGTCAAAAAAATTCACAATAGAACGCAAAAATTCAATACAACTCACAAAACATTGCCTTCTAATATTCATCATACTAGGTCCGCATTTAGAATACCTCCCCCCTCCTATTTGGAGTCCTCCTTGACGACAGAGTATCATCAAGGGTATGTGTTGTGCTTGGGCAACCAAAAAATGTGCCTATGTAGATCTTGTTGTTGGGGTGGTAAAGCCCAATGTCCCGCGTCTCAGTGTTGGGCGGCCGGAGACTAACCGGGAACTAACACTAACCATTCATTCTACATAAAACAATAAGGACTCATAGCCCTAACACTATTGTGTTTGGAGTCCACCCAAACCTGTGTCTCCTCTCTTCTCCATTGCTGTACACACACACACACACGCTCTCACACGTGCACTTCAACTGGTATCAGAGCTCAGGGATTGGGGGCACCATTCGAGCTCAACGGGGAGGCAAGCAGAGAAGCAACAAAAATTGCAGCATGTTTTTATAGCTCTGTTTAAGCCTACCAAAACGTCTTCATTCAAGCCGATTCCCGCGATTCTTGGCCGGTTTTTTGTCCTCTTCAACTTTGCAGAAGAAGTTTTCATCAATTTTGAGATACTTCACTCAGACTACCTGTACATTGTGAAGTAGAAGCTGTAGATTTTTATAGCTTTGTTTTGACCTGTAAAAACAGCTTATTTCATGTCCATTCCCACAATCCCCAACCGCTAAAGATGCCATGGAACTTGACCAGATGGATGTCAGGACGGCATTCTTGCATGGTGATCTTCAAGAAGAAGTTTATATGTAGCAGCCAGAAGGTTTTGTTGAGAAGGGCAATGAAGACTTACTGTGTCAGTTAGAAAAGACTCTTTACGGTCTAAAATAGTCATCAAGGGAGTGGTATCATAAATTCTACTCGTTCATGCTCTCTCAAGGCTACAAACGTAGCGATATGGACCATTGCCTCTACACTAAGCGAGCTAAAGATGGTAGTTTGCTAATTTTGGTCCTTTATCTCGGGGGGTTCACTATTTGTAAAACTACCATATCACGTGTGTTCAAGACATGTTTGTAAAACCCCTTTCTATGAATTTTGTTAAGAATATAATGTATCGTTTTCTTTTAAAATCTGCAAGTTCTTTTAAAATATGAAAAATAATACCCTTATGTATATATATTTTTTCAAGAACTTTAAATACCCTTCTGTTGAACTAACGTGATAGGTTACATTTTTATTAGGTGATCTCCCCGGGTCCTTTATGTGGATGATATGTTAATTGCTAGGAAATGCAGGAATGAGATTTCATCCTTGAAGTCCGAGTTACATGCAAACTTTGAAATGAAAGACATGGGTGAAGCAAGCCATATCCTTGGCATGCGATTGAACGAGACAGATGCAAGAAATTGGTCTATTTGTCTCAATCTGAGTATATTGCTAAAGTGCTCAAGCGTTTCAATATGGAGAAGGGGAAGGCATTGAGTACTCCATTGCCTCCACGTGTAAAACTTTCTAAAAATGATTTCCCTAAGTCTAAAGAGGAAAAGGCTGAAATGGCACAAGTTCCTTATTCATCTGCAGTTGGGAGTTTGATGTATGCTATGATTGCTACACATCCTGATATTGCTTTTGCAGTGGGAGTTGTTAGCAGATATATGTCAAATCCATGCAAGAAACATTGGGAGGTAGTGAAAGGGGTTATGCAATATTTGAATGGTACAAAAGACATGTGCATTTTCTTTGGAAGAAAGGAAGCATGTGTAATGGGTTACACCGATGTTGATTATGCAGGAGACTTGGACAAGAGAAGGTCCACTTCAGGCTATGTTTTTGAATTCACTGGAGGTGAATTTTCATGGCAATCACGTTTGCAAGATTGTGTTACCTTGTCTACTACAGAGGCTGAATATTTTGCAGCTTCAAAAGCTTGCAAGGAAGCTATATGGCTTGGTCGGCTAGTGGGAGACTTGGGAATCAATGTTGAGATGCCCGTGTTACATTGTGATAGCCAAAGTGCTATACAATTGGCAAAGAATCCCGTGTTTCATGCAAAGACAAATCATGTGGATGTGAAGTATCACTTCATTCGTGAGGTACTTGAGGACAAGCAATTGCAGCTTGCCAAGATTTAGACCACTGAAAAATCCTGCTTATCTTCTAACAAAGGGATTACCTTCAAAGCGGTTTGCACATTGTCGGGCACTCATGGGCATTGGGTAGATGATCATGGTCATTGTCTACCTATATTGTATGTATATATACATTTTCACCCCAGCTTAAAGGCACATTGTCCTTTAAGTGGGAGGTTGTTGGGGTGGTAAAGCCCAATGCGCCGCGCCTGAGTGTTGGGCGGCCGGAGACTAACCGGGAACTAGCACCGACCATTCATTCTACATAAAAGAATAAGGACTCATAACCCTAACACTATTGTGTTTGGAGTCCACCCAAACTTGTGTCTCCTCTCTTCTCCATTACTGCACACTCACACATGCTCTCGCACGTGCACTTCACTTGTAATGTAGCCCTATTATGCATACACAGTCAATGCATGGAAAATATTTATGATGTGGAAGATGTGGGTATAAGCAATTTTCTTATTGGCATTTGCTGACGAGGCTTCCTATATCAATGTGCTGCTCCTTGAAGCTCCTATGTTGTTTGCTTGATTGAAGGTTGTATAGCTTTTTCAAAAGCTTACTTATTTGTTTGATGCTGCTTTGGAATCCAGTTTAGCCTTGTGGTTGGTTTCCATATTTGTCATTGTTCCTCGGAGTGGGTTCTCTTCTAACTATAACTGTAGGAGGAATTGAAAGAATTCAAGCGACAGTGCACTGACATTAGGTTTATTGGTTCCCTTTGGGACCCACTTCTTTGGCTGTTTTGTTGATGCTTCTCGTTTGGGAACCCATACTTTTCCTTGCTTCGTTTTTGTTTGAAGAGACTTTTTTGGGATCCACCTTGTCTTTGTGTGAGTCAGCAACGGTCTTTGCTTCAGTCTTTGTACACTTGGTTGAGGACTGGATTCAGACTTTGGTAGTTGTTACTCTAGTTGTTTCAGAATCCAAATGAATTCTTGACCTCTTTGTGCTTGAATCAACATCTTTGGAACACAAATCTGAGTTGCGAAATCTTGCGATGTGATTTTCTTATATGTTTTTGCAGGCTTTGACTGTTTTTCTTTTGGTGTTGGATCTTGTGATTTGTCATGAGAGATCTTTGTCTTCTTGATCCATACCTGCTTTTGGCCAATCTGGCTCTTTGGTATCCAGATTTTTTGAACTTTTTGGTTCTGACTTGCTGTTCTTTTCTTTTGGCCATCCTTGGTTGTTGCTAAAGCTGCTAGTGATCGTGATGATCTGAGTTGTTGGTAGGGGATGTCACAAGAATCATCATTGTTGTTACTATCCTCAACAAGGTTACATTCTAGCACTTACCCTCTATGGTTTGGCTGGTTATGGAAAGTTGTTGTTTGTTTTCTCTTGGGTTGTTGTTTTTGGGATGACTTGGGTATCCACTTGATTAGAGCGTTGGTAGCTTGTTGACCTGGCTGTGCTCTTTTTGGCTGAGTATTTTCTTCATGTATGGGAGCCACAAATGAGGATGCTTGTTGCTGTTGCGTTTCCACTGAGGATTTTGGAATCCACTTTTGATGCACTTTATTCTTGTAGCAGTGTCATTGGTTCCTTGTTTTTTGATCTGGAAAATCATAAAACCACGCATTAGTTAAAGTTTTGTTTATGTCACCTGCTATGTCGTCCTAGTTTTTGTTGTTTGCATCTTCTTGAATCTCCAAGTTTTCTACAGAGTTGTAGAACTCGTCTTCTTCTTCATCTTTTTTTTCTTGGATCACACTCACTGCTGCAAAGTAAGAAACAACATCATAGCCATTTTCATCACAAAACTCGTTGCTGGATCATCTTGAATAGAGCACACATCGAGAGTAACCAATTTGTGTTCCCATTCAAGTGACTCTAATTCTTCCTCAAGAAAGGGTTCTCGGATGTAATCTGTATCTTCAATTTCCCTTTCTAGGGTGTCTTCCTCTCGCTTTAAGCTTCTGCATTGTGAAGCTCCACACATCCACAGTTCTTTAGGATTACCCAACCATGCTAGAAGTTTTGATCCTGCTACAATAGCGGAATCAAACTCTGCAACCATTGTTCTCGTCACATCCTTGTAGCAATGGTCTTTCAAGTTTATCTTTGTCGTGGTTTCCATATGTCTCAAGTAGATATGGTCAACCCCAATCTTGGACCATTTTCAGCTATCTCATGAATGGTCTTCGTAGAATGAGGTCATAGTTGTTCTTCTTGCCAAAGTCAACAATAGAAAAGATTTGCTCATATTCAATTCCACAAGAAGTAACAACTACTTTTTCTAGCAGTTCTATGGGCCTTTCCATGTGTTCGTCTCTACAAGCTGCAATTTCATCCTTGTAGCCCTCACTACTACTTGTTTTCCCCATGTTTTCCTGACCTCTTTTGTTGCAATGGAAACGCCGGCTCCACTGTCAAGGATTGACATGGTTTTAACACCTTGAAATTCCACAGGAAGAGTGGTGTTCTCATCTTTTTCCTCATAGTACTTGCCTAGCTTGTTTAAAGGCATTGGCCGAGTGTTTAGTTGAGTCATTTCTAGCTCTTTTATCCCTTCCTTGATTTGAGTCATTGGTTTTTTAACACCAAATTTCTCTAGGAATTTTCCCAAATCAGCCCACATGTTTGGTCTTATTCTGAGCAACTCAGCTAATATTATCGTGCGAGTGACTAGGGTAGATAGAATATCTATCAGCCCTTTCAAATTGATGACCTTGTTGGGAGACAGTCTCTATGATAGGATTGAAACAACCTCTGACTTGGCCTCGTACTCTCCCATATAGGATGGTAGTGTTCTTAGAAAATGGGGTTGACTGTCCATAGGTTGTACATATCCTTTGTCTCCCCAATACGATTCCACTTCTAGACTCATTTGAGATCGAGTCTCAAATTCCCTATTGGTGGAAGAGACACTCGTCTTCCATCACCCGTCTGGTTTACTCATGTACTTATCTCACTTGCTTCTTTGGCCTCTCTGACTTGTTTCCACAATTCATCAAGACCATTTTTTTCTTTACAGCTGTCAGGTATAGCTATGTGCAATCCCTCAAAAGAGTTATCCGTGGTATTCAACACTATCCTTGGTTTTGATGTTGGGTCCTTGAGCTTTTGTCCATGCTCGTGACTTGAATCTAGCTCTTTTTGTTCCCTGTTTGCTGGGATTACTTGTGTAGGTGGGACAGGGATCACACCCTCAAGTTTTTCAACTTGTGGTTCTAGTAAAGCTTGGGCTGTTTAAATCATTTTCTTGCACATTTCAAGCTTGTCCTTTTCTAGTTCTGTGTATGGATATGTCATCCACCTCTATTCTTGGGTTTGGTTGTTTTTGAGCCATGTTTCATAGGCTTTCAGGAGGGCGTCTAAATGCTCAATAAACTTATCGACCAATGCTGATCCTCTCGAACTAGCAGTTCTTGGCTCAATTTCCCTTAATGGTTCTTTTGGAGGTTGAGTCACCTCCATAAGAGAAGGTGCAACCCTTTCCTCATGTTGTCTTATCGTCTCTTTAGCTTGGGTTAGCTCCTCAACTGTGGATTTTTTCTCTCATTCCCTACGTGCTTTCATCCTAGCCTTTCTAGCTTTCTAGCTATTTTGTTTGCTCTTGTTTTTTGACTAGGTGCATCGGTCTTTGGTTCACCCGTCTCTAGACTCACCTCAGTTTCTATTTTCTTTGTCTCTAGATTCTTGTCAGCTTCCTTTTGAGCTTGCGCTCTCGTAACTACTTGAACTGGCACAACATTTTCATTTTCCGAGATACTGTGTAGCTGAACAATCCCTCAGACATTTTTTGTCGTGATCTTTCTGGTTCGGTCTGGGTTTTTGGGAAAATTGTGGATCAAGTGAATGACACCAGAATGAAGACAATAGGCATTCACTTGAGTGATCTCCATTTGAGGACATTGTCTGACCAAGTGGTTGTCATGGCCTTTGTGAAAATCTATCTTTGGTTGAGGAGATTCTTCTTCCAATTCCTCTTGGTTGTAAACAGGCTTTGACCTTGCTAAGACTCTATTAGCAATGAACCGCAATGTCCTTTTTTCCATCTTGTATCTTCTTTCTTCAGGTCGAAACGCAAGAGGTGGAGGTTGTACCGGCCTCACCATTGCATGTGTTTCTCTCATCTTCTATCGCTTCAAAAAAAAGTACCCGCTTTGATTGTTATAATCCATTGTAGTTGGTACTAGCACTTGTTTGCTAGATGCTTCCATCATCTGTGTATATCTCATGTCTACAGGCATTCTAGCACCTGACTGTAGAGGTTGTTGTCCTAAGACAAGCTGTGGCCTTGCAACTCCTACTGGTCGTGGCGCATTCCTCATAACGTATCTAGGTGAAGTAGGTTCTACTAGAATAGGTTGTACATACATGTCCCTAGTATATTCCATGCCATAGTAACACTCTTATCTCGTTTGTTTTGCCCATTTTCGCTCAATTTTCCACCATAGAGGTTCTTGGAGGTTAGATTTAACTAGAGGAGCAAGTCTCTGAGCTAATCCTTCTATAAGCTTCATTTTCTCACTAGATACCTCTGTCTTAATGTGGGTTGGATTCTTGGTGAATCACTCCTCTGAGAAGATGTGCCACTCTCACTCTCAGTACCATATCTTCTCAAGGTTCTGCCCTGATTTGGATAGGAGTAAAGGGGTGGTGATGGTACATATGGTCCTATTGTGACCATAACTCCACCTCTATAAAAGTCATGTTCTATGGTTGCATCTGGGTAGAGCCATGGTCCATTAGGTAGATTCACTTGAGGAGGCATGTCTGCCATCTCTGTGATCATTTTATCTCTCTTTATCGCTTTAGAAGGGAATCTAGGTGGCTCCCTTTTTGGAATTCTCATAGGAATTCTCATGCTTGGTAGAGATATCTGTGGTCCTTCATTCACCAAATCTCCACCTCTATAAAATTCATGTTCTATGGTTGCATCTGGTTACAGCCATGGTGGTAATGTAGCTAGGCTTGTGCCAAAATGTGGATAGATTGGCATTTCAGCACTTCTAACTAGACTTGCCATACCTCTGGTCATATCTACCAAAGGATTGGTAGATTGGATTTCCATCCTGATGATCTTAGCTTTCTTAATGTTAGGCCGACTCTCTACTTTGATAGTCCTTAGTAATCCCACCTTGGCTTAGTGAAACTTATCCTTTTTGTCCTTGATTAGGTCTCTGAGAAGTCAAGAATTTGTGACTCTTTTGGCCTCTAAAAACTAGTTCAGGGTACCCTAAAAGTTTGGATTTAGGAAACCTTGAAAAATTCAGCTCTAAAACCAAGCTTTTCTCCTGGCTATACCTGACTCAATTTGGAGTTGTCTATCAAAAGTTAGGCAGTTTTAGTGAACCGCACTTGAAACAACACTCAAAACAGTTTCCGGATCAAGGATTTTTGCTTGTATCTTGACCAAACGTGACCCAAATTTGTTGAAACTTGGTCACTAAGCTTACTTTATGCTGGCAAACACTTTTGTGAGCTCACTGTAACTTTTGACCTCTAATTTGGCACTTGAGACATCGTACGCGTATAAAGTCTTTGTGTCAAAATGAAGTGACTTTTTTTCCAGTGATTCCTTATCACTCAAGCAACTCTCAACAACTTTTAGAATTCAATTTGGGTATTTTTTGGACAAGTTATGATCAATACAAGCATGAATCTGTTCAGATCTGTCTTTTGGTCTTTATAAGCTCAAATGAGCTCCAAACTCAATGAAATTTTGGCTAGGGACTTCTTCTAGGCTCTAGACACTAGGGTATACTTAGATGTCTATTTTGACCAAGATCTGTCATGTGAGACATCATACACGTATGATGTCTACTCGTTCAGAATTCATTTGGATTTCTACCCAAGGTACTCCTTGATGCATACAACAAGAATATGTGATCACAACAAATTTTGGATGTCAAAATTGCTCAAAATCACCTCTTTTTCACATTTACAGTCTTGTATCTGCAAAATTCTCTTTAAGTGCAAAAGTATGTGTCCAAATGAGTTGAAATTGTGCAAGTAAGCTTAAAACATCATTTCCCAACCTCCTGTGTGGTCAAAAGAGAATTTTGACTTTCAGATCTTGTCATGAGACATTATACGCGTATGATGTCTATGTGCTCAGATTTTGACAAAACTTGGTATATGGAGCTTGTCTTGTGGTGCTTAACACCCTGGTGTGCTCAGTTTATGATTTTAACCTTTAAAAGTGTCCATTAGACATCATATGCATATGATGTCTAACTGGTCAAAATGAAGTGAATTTCACTCCATAAGTTCCTCCCAACACTGGCAACTCACAACAAGTTTCAAAACTGAATTTTGGCACTTTTTGTGCAAGTTATGGTCAATACAACCATTCACTTTGTTAAGTATGGAGCCTAATTTACCCTTGTAATTTTCTGTGGTAAAAGGGCACATTTGTAAGGCCCCCATTATGAGGAGAATCCATCGTGCCTGAAGGAAAATCACTCGCCGGAAACCAAAATTTTCACGGCCAACAATCAGGGGCAACTTTTTTTTTCCCTTGCCGGAATATTCCTTTTCGCCGAAATATTATGGCCGAACGGCGGCCGAAAAGTGGTCGGAAAACAACCGTCAGTTGGCCGGTGGCCGGTAGTCAATGGCCGGTGGCCGATGGTCGGAAGTCAATGGCCGGTGGCCGGTGGCCGAATTCAAAAGCGGACTTGTCTTCTCAAGGGCGGCCACACATGGGCGGCTACACATGGCTGCCTCTCATGAGAGAGGGCAGCCCTTTTGGCCTATAAACGGAGGCCATTTCTACATACATTTCACAGTGTGAAGTTGATGCAACAAGGTGAGTGTGAGGTGGTGAGAGTGAAGCAAGGCGGGAGCTCCATTAAGGGTATAATCCCTTTGTAAACTACTTCTTGTTTTGAAGTACTAAATCCATTAAGTGGCTGCTTTCTCGTGGACGTAGCCCACATTGGGTGAACCACGTATATCGTGTGTACTCTCTCTCTCTCTCTCTCTCTACTCTATAATCTCGTGTATGTAAATCTGTCTCTCTCCATTAAGTAATCTACTCAATTATCTATTTAGCTACGTCTTATTTCCTAACACACTTTGCCTAGATTCATCTTTGGTCTTAGCAAGCCCAAAAATGCTTCAAATTTGATGGAATTTGGCCTATATGCTTCCTAAATGCTGTACATTACAAGGGTACACTCAGTTCCAAATTTTGACCTCAAATCTGGCCTCTAAGACATCATACACATATGAAGTCTTTTGCTCACCAGAGGTGCTCCTTAGTGTGTACAACAAGAATATGTGATCACAACAAATTTTGAATGTCAAAATTGCTCAAAATCACTACTTTTTGCAAGGAAATCCCCTAAAATAGTAAAATTCTCCCAATTTTAAATCTAAAAGCCCAAATGACATGAGATTTGGTGTATGTGCTCAACACAGCTTGTAGAAAATGGGTATAATGTCAAAAGTGCAAAATTCCTGCCAGAATCACCCTTGAGACATCATACACGTGTGATGTCTGCTGATGAATTTTTTGACAGAATTCATTGACAGGCATCCCCAAGCCTCTAGCATTGGTTTTCAAGCACTTCACCAATTTTCCTACAAAAATGTGCTCAGAATCTCAAGTTTCTCTTTTTCCCGTTTTCGACACTCCATCTTTTGTCTTTTGGGTGTCCAGAGTTGGTCAAAACTCTAGTTTCAATGTATACTTGAGGTAAAACCCCGCTTCTGAACACACTGGTACAGTCAAATTTTTCAAATTTGGTCTCCAGATGCCTCTTGAGACATTATACAACGCGTATAATGTCCATGTTTACAAAATTTTAGATTTTTTTTCACAGAACCCTTGCACATGGCCTATTATATGCTCAACATCAATTAGTCATGCAAAAATGTCAACAAAAAGCTGTTTATTACATTTTCACTCTCAAAAGCAGACTTTTCAATGATTTTAAATGCAAACAAGCATTTCAACAAATAAATGAATGATGAATAGCTCTAGATCAAAATCAGATTACTTACCTAAAGCTACTCCTACAAATCATATGGGGTTTTGCATCTATGAGTAGAAAAACGCTTCAATGCCACACACGGACAAGCAAACGCTTTTATCACTTCATAAATCACTCGACCACCAACAACTACTATAATCTACAAATCCTAACTAAATATACCTAGTCGCAGACCCTCGGCAAGACACACGCTTCCTGGCTATCCACTTGATCATGGAATAACCTCTTCCGGATCCACTTAAGAAAAATGCTTTCTTTAGCCAAAATTAAAGCAAGCAACCATCACACAAGTATTAGTAGGAATACCTACCTAAATCCTGGTGTTCCTGGCAACGACGCCAATGTTGGGGGAGCAAATCACACCACCTATAAAGTGCATACAACACAATCTAGATCAACATAATGTCAATTGAGGACACAAATGACACAATAGGCACATGAAGGAAATCTCTTTAGCTTGTAAGGCTGAGGCCATCCTACACATACAACACTCTGGAAGGCCAACTAAACCACAACCTAGAGTCACACTGCTCTCAACTACACCACCTACCCACATACACACAAACAGAAGGAAACCCATCAAACCATGCTAAAATCGTATGAAACTTAAGGAACACCATCCCCTCACTAGGATACACCTATCCCTAAGCCTCTACACTCAAAACCCTAGCTCTAAACCCATAGACGAAAAACACGTATACAGAGCCGAATTTTGAAAGTGTCCCAAAACTAAAATCTATGAGTACCTATGCGTAGCTTATGTTGCCACAATTCTAATGACTTCTTGCACGCAAAATACAGACATTATTTGATACACTTACAACCACAAATAGCTCGTAGATGCCCGAGCGTGTTCGCTCCATTCCCTGAGAAATGCTTGGCGTTGTCCCATAGCTCTTACCGAGGCTAGCGCAATGGTGCAGTTGGATCTACAATGTGATGAATGAGGGGGGAGTAGCACGAGGATGAAGCTCACGCTCTCTCTCTTCCTCTCTCTCACACACAGTCGACGGTAGTGCTAAACTTTTATTATGATGATTAAGTTGTTTTACAAAAATGACCTAGGTACCTTATATACTAAGGTCACCTTAGGTTAAACCTAAAATAGAGTTTGAGGGGTCAAATGGGTTTGTATGTACAATCTGGAAGTGCCATTGCACCCCGGATTCTGCAACTAACTACCTACTTATTACAATTGATGTTTCTAACCATAATTCGTAGCATTTCATAACTCTCAAAAAATAAGGCTTTGGTATGGAAATTGAGTTATGTCGTGCTGTTGACCCGCCGGTCAACAATGCCTATTCTACATCTACATGAATATCACAATCTCCATTTACAGAAGAGTTTGCAATAGTTGCACTAGTAGCAGATCTAGCCTCTTTTTTTCTGGCTTCTTTGGCCTTCAACCTTGGGCATTGCTTGATGAAATGATCATTAGTCTTTCAATAATGGCACCACATCTTCTTCTTGCCTTTTTCACCAGAATTCCCATACAAGTTGCTACCAGCAAAAGCACTAGACACAAGTGACCTGCAACTCATAGAAGAACCTCAAGAAGTGGTTGCATTACTGTTACCACTTCCTCTTTGAGTAGACACAAAATCTTCATCAACTACACACTGTTTAATCCTGTTCTTTCTTGAAAGTGACTACTCTAATAGAAATGTGCACAACGCATCAAATTACTTGATAGTTGGAGGATTTCCTTGGCTTATAAGTCTCCAAGTACTAGCAAGAGTCTGGTAAGAGCCTGGAAATGCATCAAGAATAGTCTATACAAGTGAGCTGTCAGAAATAACTTCACCTACATAAATGAGTTTCTCATTGATATAATTGATACCGGTAAGAAAAGTGTCGAAGTCATCTTCCTCTTGCATAATTTTTGACTCCAACTCTTTACGCAACTATGCAATTTTTTGTCTCGCTGCGACTTGCATAAAGACTAGCATAGTATCCCAAGCCTTTTTTTCTCAAATTTTTCAAGTGAATGTGAGGAGTAATAGTGAGCTTTAGAGATAATGCAATCAATGCTTGAGCCTATGCATTTCGTACATCCCAATGAGATTGTTTAGTTGTAGGCACAAAAACTATAGTAAAAACATATGTGCTAGAACCTGTAACATCTTCAATAGAGCATGTATCCAAGGAAGGCAGAAGTACATCAATGTCCTACATAACATTCCAGATTCCCTTTGACACAAAAACATGCATCATCATGGCAACCTTGGGTAGTTATTCCCATCCAGTTTTTCCTCAACAGTAAAGATCTTGAAAACATCTGTGTTGTTACCAGTCACGGCGATTAATTGCACCTGATGTGAAAAGTGACCCAAAAGAGGAAAAACAAAATAGGACACAAGGTATACAACACAACCAAAGAGGACCATAAGAGACATGTTCTGCAAAAAATTACATTGACAAAGATTTTAGAAAAAAGGACAAAATTGCTTGTGCAGTATTGCCAATAGTGGAAATGGAGGTTAAAATGAACCTGAATGAAAAACTTGAGCGTACCAGGCTCTAGGAGCTTGCCCAAAGTATTAGTCGACATGTTGTCTCTCACAAAAGCTTGCATAACTTTGAGAATATGAGTGTTGAGGGATACGAGACACTATACATTGGCCATTTATTGCATGACTCGCCATAAATCCATTGAACACTTTAGAGACATACTCCACCTTGAGCAAAAGAGAGTGTGTTCATAGTAAACCTAGATATGCTCTATCAAACATAAGCAAAGTTTTCATGAATCACGTAAACACTCTAGATTTTGCATTAGTTAGATATACACATGCATGCATGGAGATAAAACTCACGAAATAAAAATGGATCCCAAAAGATGATATCTGCATCAAACCACAAATATCACTGTGAACAAACTGCAATTTTCAAGTAGCCCACCTAGAAAGCCATATTTGGCCCAAGATGTAGCCTTCATATATGTGTTTCAATGGTGCATTAGGAGATTTCGGAGGTCTTTTGCAGGGCCTTTTGGAAGAGAGAAGAAAATAAGCTCCTCCAATGAGAGAAGAGCTTACGTTACGTAGAAAAATAGATTGATATTAACAAAAATATAAAAGGTGTCCCTCTCCTCATTTAATAATCTAGTGGTCCTTGAAGACGATCACTCTCTTTCATTTAATGCGAGCACCTTTTTCAGAAGGTAGATGCGGTGCATTTGATATGGCTTACGTCATCACTAGAACTCAAAAAGTCACAAAACTATCAAGTGGTGGAAGATTTTGAAACTTTTGATACTATCAATGCATCCGGAACGCCCAAATATCCTAGAAATGAATGTCCAATTGCCTCGCTCTGACATCCAAAGAGGCAAAAAATGTCAAAAACCCCTAAAAGAACATTTTACTAACGGCACGCGAGGGGCATTCCAAAATTTTGGAATGCTTCCTCGCGCGCCGTTAGTAAAAAGCCCACTTTTTCCTCTTTTTAGGGAGCTTTTTGAGAGAGAAATGCCAAAAAGCCTCTAAAAAGGGGCTTTCTTGAAAGATAAGTGTCCAAAAATCACTAAAAGGAGCTTTGTACTAACGGCGCAGAGGGGGGCATTCTAGAATTTTAGAATGCCTCTTCGCGTGCCTTAAGTAAAAAGCCCATTTTTTGGGGTTTTTTGAATTTTTTTGCTTCTCCGGATGTCAGAATGAGACAAGTAGACATTCGTTTTTAGGGTATTTTGACGTTGCGAACGTATTGGTGGTGTCAAAAGCCTCAAAATCTATCACTATTTGACAATTTGTGACTTTTCAACTTTCAGTGATGACGTAAGCTGCATTGAATGCGTCGCACCTGCCTCTTGAAAAAGACGCTCGCATTAAATAAAAAAGTGACCGTTTTCAAGGACGATTAGGAATATAAATCTAGTTTTTAAAGTGTCTAGTTTTCCTTTTGGACGTACTCACAAGGTGCAAGTGCATGTTAAAAAAATTTTCTAGAGAAAGAAATATAATTTCTTACAAGGCCTTCCAAATGACCTCCGAAATTTTCTAATGGCCTTCGTGCCTCAAGAGGGGAAATGAAGTATCCACATTGATTTGTTTTCAAACACAGTGAGCTCACATTATTCCAATGACCAAAACTTGCATGAAAAATCTTTGCATTTGAAATAACTTCAAAATAAAAACTGTAGAAAATGATCCTTCATGCATTTTTTAATAAGTGTTGAGCTTATGCAACCCACAATACAAAGTGTTAGATGCCACAATGGTAACTTCACGACAAGATACTTTTTGTAAATGCAAATATAGAAAAGATATTCTTCTTTATCTTGGGTACATAGAAGCACCAGCTAGTGTAAAAGAACTACCACGTACAATAATTAGCACAGTTCTACCAACAACCTTAACTAGTTAAGAAGCATCTTTGGCATGTGTTATAGTATTCTTGGTAGGTATAGTCTCAAAACAAGTGAACAAGTTCCAATGAAAAAAAATTATTCTTGGTCGCACCACTATCAAAATACCACACATGATCCACAACTCTACATGCATGCATCATGAGCAAATTGATGGGTCATATTGACATTTTGTAGTAAGAGCATATTTTTCATCCTCTACAACATTTGTTGAATCATCATTTGAAGAAACATTTTCAATGGGTTTATTTGTCTCTTTCTTGTGAGCCTCTTTAGGCTTAAGCTTACAAAACTGCTTAGTGAGGTGATCATTTTCTATACAGTAATGGCATTTTCACTTCTTCCTACCTTTACCACATAGCTTCTTAGATCTATTGTTGTTTGAAGAAGAAGCAACTCCTACAAGTTTTTTGCTCAAAGGAGTATTAGTGGTGGAAACATTAGTACTCTTGTTTTGAGCAACCACAAAAGTGTCTTCAGCAACAAGCTTTTATTTAAAGAAGCAACAAGCTTTTATTTAAAGAAGTAGAGAACTTCAAACCCACATCATCGCCCTCTTTAACCATATACTCTTGATCTTCATAACTAACTCTATATAACATATCAGCAACTGAGTTACCTTTACCTGCAATGTGACAAAATACAATATTAAGAGATTTTGAAAAGAAATCTAGCAAAGTATAGCAATATCTAGTGTAGAGCAACTTGTTCTCATCCCAACAAGAGGTAGATAATATTCTATCTCCACCATCATTGTAGCTCCAATGAAGTACTCTTTATCACATCTTAAGGTAATTACAACACCCCAAAGCTCCCCTTTAACTATAAATACTTCTTTTGCCATCAAGTATTTCATTAATATGAACGTGAACATGGGAATATATTTGTTGAGTACTCATGTTTCAAAAGACGTGACCATGTTATATATTCACGTGACTTTTCTCTTAACCTATAGAAATCATCCAAATTGGTAAGCCCATTGGGCATTATAAAGAAAAGGGTTAAGAGATCCAACCTTTTTGAATAGGAAAATCCCTAAGGAGCATATCCTTGTGCCGGGTACAATTAACTCTCCGTGTGAACTGAACTAAGGTTACTGAGTCACACATCCTAATATAGGGTTGGACGTGATTCTTAATATGGTACCACATCCTAAAAGATTAAAAGCAAAACCCTACGACAAAGGTACGATACCTACCAATGTCTTTTGTTTGCTAAACAAATTGAGTCTCCTTAGGGTCAGGCTTATTGCAACAAAGCCACTGGTCTATAAAGGGGTTGACGTTGGTTTTAGAAGATGAGCATGTACTAAAAATGATTCATTAGTCAAGAGTTAAGTTGGACATCCTATACTAGCATACTGGGCATTAAAAGGTCCTTGAAGTCTTTCATTCACACCATCATAGGCTTTGTCTGATGTACGTTGTTTCTCACTACACAATATGAGAGCTACAATCTGTTGGAGAGGGGGAATGGGGGAACACACCTGGCACAAAACACAAGGGCCTCTCTGTGGCTGAGGGTATCCACATCACCCCTATCCTCTCGAAAAATGCCTTCAAAGAAACAATTTACACTAGTAGACCACCGCTTGCTCAATTTTCACTGCTCACACACTCTACAAATCTACCACACAACACACACCTACTGCCACGACCTGTCTCCACCCTTACACACAATCACAGCCACTCAATTTCACTCTCTTACACAAAACACCGTCAGTTCGGGGGGGAAGGGGGGGGGGGGGGGGGGGGGGGGGGGGGGAGGGCACACACATCCACACAGTCGGCACCGAAGGGAAACATGAAAGCATGAGAAAGAGAAGGGGGGAAGGGGAAACAAGAGCAAGAGGGGTCAACAGTGGCTTGATTCAATTCAAAAGGCATGTACACTGGCTTGCACTGCTATCACTATGGCAATTTTCAAGGAAAAGTTACAAAGGGGTTGATCTATCTGAGTACTCCGCTTTGCAGGCTTCAAACGGCACCAAAAAAGCCTCCAATTTGACTAAAATTTGATCTTTATAGGGGGGGGACGTTTAATTTTGGAATTGACACTTTAATTGGTCCATCTGGCACCTTGATTTGGCATTTTTGGAAGGAGGAAACCGCTTTACTCCCTTTGCTCTCTTCCTCTCTCTTTTGCACTTGTGGAGGGGGGGGGGGGGGGGGGGGGGCATTAGCGAAGTCGCTATTGCCCCTTGGTACTTTTTATTTTTTATACTTTTCCTTTATTTTTTACCCCTTTGGGGATACCATTCACTGCTCTTTTGTCCTAGCTTTGACCCTTGGCCACCTTTTGTCCGGCTCTTTTGATCTACCCTTTACCAGCCTCCTCCTTCTCTATTTTACTCTCTTTACTTGGCCCGGCCTCACCTTTGCTCTTGCCTTGGCCTTTGCTCGACTGGCCCTTTTGCTCTTTGCTTGGTCCACTTGGACGCCCTCTCTCTCTCTCTCTCTCTCTCTCTCTCTCTCTCTCTCTCTCTCTCTCTCTCTCTCTCTCTCTATGCCCACTGCCTGCGGCACAGCCCTCCTTGTCTCTTGCTGCCTCGGCCCTCTCTTTACCTCTATGGGATGTGCCCCTTTCATTCAAGGGGGAGGCAATAGCGAGGTTGCTATTGCCCCTCCCTTATTGACTCAAAAACTCGGCGCCCAACTGGGCCGTGGGACCCTTCTCTCCGGGTGAAGACATTGGAGAGGGGGAATGGGGAACACACCCGACACACACACAACTATCCCTATATAGCTCAGGATATTCACATCACCACTGTCCTCTCGAAAACATCTTTAAAAAAAACGACTCACACTAGCAGGGCCTCGCCTGCACTTCGCCCAACGCACACAACCTGCATAGTTGCTAGAGGGCGATCACGCCGATCTTACCTTCTTCTCGCACTTCCACACTTTGACACCTCTCTCTCTTTCTCTCTCTCACACACAGGGGGTCTGGGGGGGCGTACACGCTCACACACACCGGCACCACACACCTTGGGGACGAGCAAAAAAGAAAGGGGGAAAGGGGGGAAAGACGAAGCCAAAAAACTGATAATGATAGCTTTCCTTCAAATGAAAAACACCATGTACAAGATCTGCACTGTCTGCTCTAGTCTGCACCAACAATCCGTACCGAGGGGCATACACCTCCCTCGAAGCTGGACTTTGTCGGCACACGACTCGATAGAAAATCCATCGCTGTCTTCACTTGCATAGTAGCTCCTCCTTGTGAAAACCCTCGATGGATCCCTCTTCTTCCAAGTCTTCGTGTTCTCGAGTCCCTTCACGGACCACCCATGTCGGCTCCGACCACTCTGCACATGAAGCTTCCTCTTGGTAGCCTTCTTTGCCCTTTCCTCTACCCAGTGTTCGCTCTTCCGAACTACTTCTCGATGATCCTTCTCCCTTGGGTGTCAACTTTGATCACACGGTGCATGAAGCATCTCCTTCTTCCCCAAACTCAAAGCCAAACTCAAAATCCAACCTCCTTCGAAAAAACGATGCCTTACTTCCTTTTCTTTTCTTCCTCCTTTTGTTTTTTTCAAGGCCATGAAGAGAGCTTCTTTTTTAGGGAATGGAGCCTTGGGGTTTTCCTTTTTCTTACTCAAACTCAAGCTTCCCTTTTTTTTAAAGTTAGCCTTGAACTTATTTTCCTCACTTGAGTCCAGCCACCCTTTTCTTTCCTTTTCAATTCACAACCAAAAAGTCTTTGTTTCCCACATGGTCGGTGCTCACTGCTCACAACATAACCAGGGCTTGCCATCCGAATTTTTTGACTATGTTGCATGGGAGACCCATTTGCTGGCCCCAAAATCCTCGCGCTTCTCCGACATTCCGTACCATAGCCTCCAAAAACATGTCTAAAGATGGGGAAAACCACCCGATCCTTTTTCGCCATCACCGCCAACTTGAACTGGGCCCATCTCGATGTCCATAACTCCGATCAGCGAGCCGCCAATTTCGGTGGACTCCCCACATCGCATGCAAATTTTTAGAACCCTAGCGAGCTCAAAAAAACTTCTGTGTGCGCGCTTACCAACGTGGCCCGGTGAGCACGTACCCCACCCCCTGCAAATATTCCACAGGCCATAACTTGCCCATTTGAGCTTCGACTGGCAAACCAAAAAAACCGGCATGATCGACAGCTCGAGCTTTACACGTGTATGCAATGATCCCATTTTTTGCCACTGCCTATACCTGCCCTGCCCGTCGGGGATTTGCAAAGCACTCAATCTTCGGACAATCATAACTTTCACACCGCGACTCTGTTTGGCGAGCTGTCTAGACGAGCTTCTAGAGCATCTTGAATACCACATTTCGAGACACATTCCCTGCATTTTGAACACCTTGACTTGCCATCATCATTATCTCACTTTGGAGGCCCCCCTGGCCTAGAAAACCACTTTAAGCATACATTTCCGCTGCCACTCTCCTGCTGAGGTCTCCTACACTAGCTTTAGCCCTCTACCATGCACTTGTCAGCATACATAGCACTGCACTGTACACTTCCCAACACGGACCAACTTTGGTTGCACCATCATTGCCCACCCCCTTGTTGAACATTTATGTTCAACCACAAACAGGCTTATTGCACTAACCAAACTGCCACACCAAAACAAACTCTCTGCACATCACAAAACCACCTAACATATGTACAAAACGTGGCATCTGCTACCCGCTGCCTTTGTTCATGCGGGTTGCCCAATCCCCTGCTTTACCTGCCTTCATCCGCCTGGGTCAAACACCTTACATTGGTCTCTTCCACCCACCTGTAACACTCTTGCATAGTGCCACACCAAGGCACATAGCCAACCACATAGCCAAACTGCCAACAATAAACTTCTATTATTCCATGCACCCCATAGCATACTTCTTGCTTGCCAACAAAGCACCTCCAAGAACACCAAATAGAGCACCATCGTGCTCACCATCCAAAGACATACCTGCACCATCGCTTGCACTGAATAGACCTAACATACTTGACCCACCCTCCCAACCATGTAAAGCTAGATCCTCATCCAGCAAATCCTGTACCTGCTCAACAGTCCATTGCACAGCCGCTTTTATCAGCATACCTTTCAACCACCATTCACAAATCCCTTTAGAAATCTTGGACACAATCTGGGAATCCGTATCACCTGCCCATAGAGTGCACTTGCTGCATAGGAAGCACCTCTTTCTTTGGCTCCACACCCGCCTTCACACTTGCCATGTACTCAATTCCAACATCATCAAGATCTCCCTCATCAATTGGCCCTTCAAGGTCGATAAGCACCACTTGCTTGTCGGCTTCCATCACCTGCTCTTCAAGCATCTCCTCTACTGCTGCATCATGCTCCATCAAGGAAGAGAGAAACTCACTCTCTATCGCATTATCCTCGTCCTCTCCCATAGGCAAGGTTCCTCCATCCTTCTTGGCAAAACTCTGCACATATTGCACTACCATGGCATACTCCACTGCCACTTTCATCAGCATGGCCATTAACATGGCACCGCACATCACCTTCACCTGTATATTATCACCCATAGGCTCGGGCTCCTCCACTTGGTCTCCATTGAACATAATGGTTTGCATTGATCCTTGCTCTTCACATGCATTCACCGCATCTCCACTCACTTGCAAGAGATCAAACTCATCATACCTTGACTGAGAGGACTCGGTCTCCCAACTCGTGTCAGCGTCCATAAAGCTATTATCACTCGACCCAGTCTCTTCCTCTGTCTCAAGCGCAAGAATCTCCCCTAGCTTCATTGCTTCAATGTCATCTACAAACTGCACTCTTTGACCTTTACCACCACTCGATGCAACTTGAACCGCCATACCTTGACTTGGCAGCACATCCTTTGCCTGATCGGGAACCACCTGCATATCTTCCACAATTGGAGCCGCTCTAGCTGGTATCCTCGGCATAGGAACCACCCTATCTCTCTGCAACCACAGAATCCTCGGTTCCTCTCGCACATGCACTTCTCTTTGCACTACTTGTGGCTCGGCTACCCCTGCATCACACTATCCTGGCATCACAACACCTTCCAAGCCTTGCCTAGCTTCACGCTTCTTGAGAATCTTCTTTGTTCTCCCTTTTGCTAGAGACACCGCTTCTTCGTATGACACCGGGCCATCAATCTCCACCTTATCACGCACTTCCTCATGCAGGCAATCCATGAATTTTCTCAACTTTAAAAACCCAACATTCTCAGCAGCAGTTACCTTTATCAGCTTTCTCCAAAGGCCCTCAAACTCCCATAGGAACGCTTGAAAATCCACTTCCAAGCTTTGCTTCAAATTGCCCAGCCTTCCCTTTACTTCATCCAATTGCGCATCTTCTATATACTTGCTTCGAAAAGCCGCTTCCAATGCTTCATGATCCACCTTTTTCTCATCAGGCAGGCCATCGAACCATAGCCTCGCTTTACCACGAACTAGGAGAGGAAACATCTGTACCGCACCTTCTCACCTCGACAAACCGCTTTCCAGCACGAACAACCCATATTCTTGGAGCCAGGTTCCTGCATCTTCGACCCCAGTGAAAATGGGAAATCCTGTCCAAGCCATTATTTCTCTAGCAGCACCTGCTCTTCAAAGGCTGCACCTTTGGCATCACCAAAATCATCGCTTTGTCTTCAAACAGGAGCATCAATGTGCTGCTCCGTGGGGACACCAGAAGATGGAGAGGCGGAATGGGGAACACACTCGACACACACGTAAGTGCCCCTATATAGCTCAGGATATTCACAGCACCCCTGTCCTCTCGAAAACGCCTTAAAAAAAACGACTCACACTAGCAGGGCCTCGTCTGCATTTCTCCCAACGCACACAACCTGCATAGTTGCTAGAGAGCGATCACGCCGATCTTGCCTGCTTCTCGCACTTCCACAATTTGACACCTCGCTCTCTTTCTCTCTCACACACACAGGGGGTCCGGTGAGGCGCACACGCTCACACACACCGGCACCGCACACCTTGGGGACGAGCAAAGAAGAAAGGGGGAAAGGGGGAAAAGACGAAGCCAAAAAACTGATAATGATAGCTTTCCTTCAAATGAAAAACACCCTGTACAAGATCCGCACTGTCTGCTCTAGGCTGCTCTGCTCTAGGCTGCACCAACAATCCGTACTGAGGGGCATACACCTCCCTCGAAGCTGGACTCTGTCGGCACACGACTTGATAGAAAATCCACCGGTGTCTTCACTTGCATAGTAGCTCCTCCTTGTGCAAACCCTCGATGGCTCCCTTTTCTTGCAAGTCCTCGTGCTCTCAGGTCGCTTCACGGATCACCCATGTCGGCTCCGACCACTTTGCGCATGAAGCTTCCTCTTGGTAGCCTTCATTGGCCCTTTCCTTTGCCGAGTGTTCGCTCTTCCGAGCCGCTTCCCGACGATCCTTCTCCCTTGGGTGTCGACTTCGATCACACTGCGCACGAAACATCTCCTTCTTCCCCAAACTCAAAGCCAAACCCAAAATCCAACCTACTTCGAAAAAACGCTGCCTTCCTCCCTTTTCTTTTCTTCCTGCGCATGAAACATCTCCTTCTTCCCCAAACTCAAAGCCAAACCCAAAATCCAACCTACTTCGAAAAAACGCTGCCTTCCTCCCTTTTCTTTTCTTCTTCCTTTTGTGACTTCGATCACACTGCGCACGAAACATCTCCTTCTTCCCAAACTCAAAGCCAAACCCAAAATCCAAGCTACTTCGAAAAAACGGTGCCTTCCTCCCTTATCTTTTCTTCCTCCTTTTTTTTTTTTTTCAAGGCCATGAAGAAAGCTTCTGTTTTAGGCAATGGCGCCTTGGGGTTTTCCTTTTTCTTACTCAAACTCAAGCTTCCCTTTTTTTCTTACTCAAACTCAAGCTTCCCTTTTTTTAAAAGTTAGCCTTGAAATTATTTTCCTTCTTACTCACTTGAGTCCATCCACCCTTTTCTTTCCTTTTCAATTCACAACCAAAGAGTCCTTGTTTCTCACATGGTCGGTGCTCACTGCTCACAACACAACCAGGGCTTGTCGTCTGAATTTTCTGACTATGTTGCATGGGAGATCCATTTGCCAGCCCCAAAATCCTCGTGCTTCCCCAGCATTACGTACCATGGCCTCCGAAAACATGTCCAAAGACGGAGAAAACCATTTGATCATTTTTCGCCATCATCGCATGCCAACTTGAACTGAGCCCATCTCGATGTCCATAACTCCGATCAGCGAGCTGTCAATTTAGATGGACTCCCCACATCGCATGAAATTTTTCAGAACCCTAGCGAGCTCAAAAAAACTTCTGTGTGCACGCTTACCAACGTGGCTCGATGAGCACGTACCCCACCCCCCACAAATATTCCATAGGCCATAACTTGCCCGTTTTGAGCTCCGAATGGCAAACCAAAAAAACCGGCATGATCGACAGCTCAAGCTTTACACGTGTATCCACTGATCCCATTTTTCGCCACCTGTCTGTACCTGCCTTGCCCGTCGGGGATCTGCAAAGCACTCAATCTTCGGACAATCGTAACTTTCACACCGGGACTTTGTTTGGCGAGCTGTCTGGACGAGCTTCTAGAACATCTTGAATACCACATTTCGGGACACATTCCCTCCATTTTGAACACCTTGACTTTCCATCATCATTATCTCACTTTGGAAACCCCCCTGGCCTAAAAAACCACTTTAAGCATACATTTCCGCTGCCACTCTCCTGCTGAGGTCTCCCACACTAGCTTTAGCCCTCTACCATGCACCTGTCAGCATACATAGCACAACACTGTACACTTCCCAACACGGACGAACTTTGGTTGCACCAACGTCATCAGTGGGCCACATCACCTCCACTAGCGGGCGGGCGCCACCGGGCTAAGCCACCATTGTGTTGCCTACTAGGTAAAAGAGTCACCTTCTCCGCCCCGTGCCGCCAGGAATGCGCTCACGCAGCGTCGCCTGCCTCTGACTCCATAGCCACCACCATGAGCTCACGGGGTGAGGGAGCTCCCCTCTCTCTCCCCCTTTGTGTCCATATGGTGGCTCATGGCCCAGGTTAAGTAGCCCTCACCTATTGCGTCAAGTAGCGCATGTGGGACAATGCGCTCCATGTGGCAGCCTCATGGCCCATAGCCTCAAGCCCATTTGAAAAAATTGAAGAAACCTCATAAAAAATCCATTTTTTTCCTCCTTGTCTGTCTTGCCTGCCAATTGGCACTCAGTGATCCAATTGCTGAGCCGTAAAACTATGCCAAGTTTCCATTTTGTCGGTCCCGGACCGTGCAAACTTCGTCATCTTCCGACTCACCTAAGCTCACTATCCAAGGCCACAAAAAACAAAAAAACAATATGCAAACTTTTCACTGCCAAATGCCCCCAACTTGATCCTGTCGTATCTTGCTGACCGAGTACCCGATTGACACGTCGTCGATTTGTGCTAGCTCCACATGATGCACACTATTATCGAGAACCTTGGCAAGACCAAAAAGATGCCAGATGGCACGTTCTCCGATGCGGGCAAGTGGGCTCAGACCCGACCCCCGAAAACGTTTCAACTGACCTTAACTTGCTAGCCAGAGCTCCGATTCGCAATCCAAGAAGACTGGCATGCTACACAAATCGAGCTCTACACATCCATCAACTGACACCTGCCTGGGCGAGGTGTCCCCAACTGCCCTACCCGTCAGGGATGTGCTACATACTCTACCTTTAAACTTCAGTATCTTGCACACCGGGGCTCCGTTTGACGAGCGTCTGGACCGACTTCTAGAACACATTGAACACTACATTTCAGGACACTGATATAACATTTTGGACACCTTCATCTACTACCCCAACTGAGCCCTCTTTGAGCCTTGTTGGGCTAAAAAGTCATTTTGGCCATACTTTTCCACTTCCCTTTGGCTGCCCAGGTCTTTGTCACATGCCCTAGCCTTCTGCACTGCACCTGTCCGCCGCCTTTGCTTGGCATATACCATCTCCTAGTTTAGACCAACTTTGGTTGTACCATCATTTCCTAGCCCCCTCATCGAACATTTATGTTTGACCAAAAGCATATGTACGAAACTTTGAAACTGGCACACCAAAATGACGATTAAAACACTCGCAAAACCATAACTGTATGTACAAGATATGTACAAAAGCTTCATCTTTTTTCTCTCGCACACCGCATGTTTTAGGTGGGTTGCCCACCTCCCTTGACTACAATCTGATGCACCTCAGGCACTGAATCCCTCTCGATATACAGCTTGAGCCTCACACCATTTACCCTGTTCCTAAGAAGCTTGCCATTTGCTTTTACCAGCTGATAGGTCCCATTTGGAAAGGCCTTCTGCAATTTATATGGACCTGTCCACGTCTTCTTGAACTTTTTCTGGAATGTGAAATCCAGGTAGCTTTCATACTTCATGACCAGGTCTCCTTCTTCTATCTTCTTGTTTGGTAGGTTCTGATTAAACTTGGCAACCCGCTTCTCTCTCTGCTTCACATAGTAGTCTGCCGCTGCCTCTCTATCCATTTGCAAAGCCTCTAAACTGGCTATCCGATCTTGTAGAACTCCTTGTTGGGTGGCATTGACATGCCACATACCCTTCAAAGCGCCTAACTGTGCATGCACTGGAAACAAAGCTTCCTTACCATAGACTAACTCGAATGGAGTGAAATTTGTAGCTACTTTATAGGACGTTCTATACGCACATAGACACTTCTCTAGATTTGTCTCCCACTCAGCTTCCTGCTTATACATGTACTTCATTAACATCTTGATGATTTGCTCATTAGCACTCTTGACTATACCATTGCATTGGGGGTGATAGGGTGAGGAAAATTGATGGTGAATCTTTAGTTTTTCCACTAATGTACTCATGAGCTTGCTTCTAAACCCCTGACCCCTATCAGAAACTAGCACCCATGGAACACCAAAACGGCAACAGATGTTATCAAACACAAATTGAGCCACCACATTAGCATTTACTTCTTTCACTGCTTAGGCCTCGACCCATCTTGTAAGGTAGTCAATGGCTACCACTACGTACTTCTTACTGCTCGTAGACTTTGGGAGAGGACATATAGCATCCATACCCCACTTCTCGAAAGAACTTTGTGCGATGATGGTGCCCTGTGACTCCGTTACCAGCCGTCTTTCACTTATAGTTTGACACTCGTGGCACGTCTTACACGAGTAATGTACATCCTTCACTATGGAAGGCCACCAAAAGCATGCTTTAAGCACTCAAAATAGAACCTGGTCTTTGCCCTGGTGTCCGATCTCTTCGCGGCATTGTTCGAGCACCATTCCTATCTCTTCTTTGTACAACACCCTTCGAAGCACTCCGTCACGTCCATAGTTCATGAGACCCTCACCTACCAGTGTGAACTTGCGGGCCTTTTGCACTACTCTTCTCTTTTGCAACTTGGACCGACCCTCTGAACATTGTCCCGTACTAAAAAACCCTTCAATCTGCTTTAGAGTCTCCCTACCTGCATAAGTGGCGGGGGCCACATATAGACCTGCAACGTGCACCAACACTTTGCTACTTGCTAACTGATCCGCCTCTTGCCAGTTTTGCTCTCTCCTCACTTGCTTGAATTGGACCTCTTCAAAATACTTCAGCATCTTCTTGATGGAAAAGAACAATGCTTCAAAGAATCGCGCTTTACCTGCCATTGGCCTAACAATTGCTTGATGACTAGCAATTCATCTCCCTTCACCACCAACCTTGAAATGTCGAACTCTATACACTGCTTTAAACCCAAATGTAGAGTGAGATACTCCGTCTCATTATTGGTATGGACATCCTCCAGATCATACATCTTCTTGATGGAAAAGAACAATGCTTCAAAGAATCACGCTTTACCTGCCATTGGCCTAACAGTTGCTTGATGACTAGCAAATCATCTCCCTTCACCACCAACCTTGAAATGTCTAACTCTATACACTGCTTTAAACCCAAACGTAGAGTGAGATACTCCGTCTCATTATTGGTATGGACATCCACCAGATCATACACCTTTGAAAATATAGCTTTGCTGTGTGGGTCGTGTATCACCACACCTCCTCCTGCTTTCTATACTACCCTTCGATACGCTCCGTCAAACCACATTGTAAAATCATCCTTCAAATGCGGCTCCTCCTTAGGTTCATCTCGCACCACCCTTGGATAGGCCGGCAATTCGACGGCCTTGCTGACAAGGATGTATACCAAGTGAGACCCACTTGTGTGATCTACCTTGAACTCGAATTCGAACACTTGCAGCTCCAACATCCACTTCATAATCCTCCTTCCTGGCTTCAAATGTGACACTACCTCCGGCAATAGATTATTAGCTGTCAACACAAAAAAATTTCACACAATCAAATGCATCTTGAATTTCCTGCAAGCAAAGACCAGGGCCATCACCCATTGCTCTGCCTCGATGTAGGTAGCCTCTCTTGGGCTAATCACCCTGCTCTCGAAGTATATCGGCTTGTAGATTCTCCCTATCTTTTGTAGTAGAACCACTCCAATAGCAACCGTGCCCACTGTCATAGACACATAAAAGTTGTCCTCTTCATTGGGAGGACATACTACTGGCAATTGACACAAAATCTCCTTGACCCTATCAAAAGCCTCCCGAGCTTCTTCATCCCACTCATAACCATGCACTTGCAGAGCCCTCTTTTGAAGAGGATGCACATATTACGACAACATCCAAAAGAAATGTGATAGATACTACAGCTTATGAAAAAACAAAGCCAAAACTTGAGCATCTGATGGTGGCTCCATCAACACCAACACCTTCCCAACAGCTGCACTCGAGGTTGTGCTAGCTTGCACTTCT
The DNA here is from genome assembly GCF_014529385.1 of Adiantum capillus-veneris. Taxonomy (NCBI): domain Eukaryota; kingdom Viridiplantae; phylum Streptophyta; class Polypodiopsida; order Polypodiales; family Pteridaceae; genus Adiantum; species Adiantum capillus-veneris. The sequence goes on along the minus strand of NC_140953.1, from coordinate 27,870,144 downwards.
TGGGGTTTAGCTGACCTCCTTCTTCATCAAGCCTTTGAAAGCATAACTATAGCTTCAATAGGTGCTCCAATCTTGAACTGTAGCAGCCTATATCATCCATAAAGACCCTGATAAATCGGCCCAAGTATGGACCAAATACCCCGTTCATCCAATCTTGGAAGGTGGCATATGCATTCACCAATCCGAACGGCATCCGAAACAACCCCATGGAGATAAGAATGTGGTCTTCAACTGGTCTTCAATTGCAATCCCTATCTGAAAGTACCCCAAAAAGCCGTCCATAATCGAGTATCTCTCATGTCCAGCCACCTGGTTTAGGATTTTGTCTTGAAACGGCAATGGATAGTGATTCCTCTTGGTCGCAGCATTCAGTGGCTTGTAGTCGACACACACTCTCCATTTCCCATTCTTCTTAGGGGTTATGACCACTGGACAGACCCACTCCGACTCTTTCATAGGGAATATGATGCCTGCATCCAGTAGCTTATTGATCTCCTGCCAAAGGGCCTCCTTTTGAATTTCCCCTAATCTTCTCAGCTTCTGTGCTTTGGGCTTATGCCCCTCCTTAGAACAATCTTGTGATCTACCCCCTTTGCACCTCGCAAATGCTTGTACTCCGTCGCAAATAGATTTGGATAGGACTCGCACAGTTGAACATAACCTTCCTTTTCACCTTTGGTTAAATATTCACTCATCATGCTCAAAACCTCCTCTATGCTTAAACCATGAGCTTCATGCTGCATACCTGCTTCTTTAGGTGGGGAGTCATCTATGGTGACTCAGAATAGGTCTGCATCTATCTCTCATCTATCTTCAGCATGTCATCCTTGCTCTCCTCTTCCTCTGTGCTAGTGTAGCCTTCATCATAGCCCGTATCTGTCTCGTACTCGTAGCTCGTCGTATCGCCCTCATCTTTAACTGCCATAGGGCGAGAACTGTTGTCCTTGGTCTTCAAATCAAGCACAATCTACCTTCCTCTCTCTTTATCAAGCAAGGTGAACACTTTGCTCTCCCAATCTTGCTTAGCAAATATCGCCAAAAGCCATGGCCTACCCAAAATGATTGGATAAGCATTATCCCCTGCTTTCATCACAAAAAAGTCTATCAGACACTCTATGCCCATCTCCTTGACCTTCACATCATGAGCCACTCCTAGACATCTGGCTTTAGTATGGTTGGCCATCCTCATGCGCACATTCGACTTGACTATTGCCTTGACCCCTGTCTCTTTCATGGCTGCTTCCGTCATAACACAAACCTGCGCTCCGCTGTGTATGTAGGCTTGTACCTACATCCTCTTTTCTATAATCGCATCCACTAGTGGAAGAACATCAGTGGGTCTACCTACCCTCAAAGCCATGTTTTACACTGCTTGCACATTTCCCTTAGCTCTTGGAAGCCTGGTGCTGACACTTGTGGACCACTGTCTCCTCAATTTTGGATTTAAAGCTAACAACCGACAAAAAGTAATGTTTGCCTTTTGATTTTGAACATCACTCACTAGATTGTACTCGGGATAGCCACGCCCTAGCTGGAAATCCGCTTGTTTGATTTTGTGACATCTTCTTCTTTTGCTAGGCTCAGGATACTCTCTACCTTCGTACACCTTCTCTTTGCCTTTACGAGCTCTGGTTTCCCGCTGTGTCTCTGTCTCCCTCTCAGCTCTTGCTCTCTTATTGGCCAAAACTTCAACATCCTGCTTATCCACCTCGATAATGTCCGCTCTTGGGACCTCACCTCCGTTTGGCGGAGCTGGCTACATAGGATTCTCCACCACTTGCTCTCTTGGACCATTAAATTGTCCTTGACCTCGACCTCTACTAAAAAGCGGGTAGATACCTCCTCTCTCTCTCTCTCGCTCTCTCTCTCTCTCTCTCTCTCTCTCTCTCTCTCTCTCTCTCTCTGGTTGAGGACAATCAGGTGCATAGTGCCCCTCTTCTCTGCAATTGTAACACCTACCTGGCAGTGGCCTTGCCTTGCCCCTTGCTCCTCTTGGCTGTCCTCTATCCATCACACTGAGCCGCAACTCCTGCATTTGCTCGGACAAATCTTGCACCGTGCACACCCAATTTTGTGGCACAACAGCTACACCTCGATTTCCATGCTTTTCCTCGTGTATAGCCTCTCTCAGACTCTACGGTTGAACATGGGCCATCGTCTCATAGCCTGACACACCCTGCTCTATCTTCTTCTTTATCTTTCTGCTCTTTGATCGGGCAATCACTACCGCACCATTAATTCTCTAGCCTCTCAGAATCGACTTTTTCTCTCACCTTGGGGTGCATACATGCCATGAACTTATCTAGCTTGAAGTAGTCTCCATTAGCCAGTTGCATGGCTGTCGTTAGTTTTGCCCAACACTCTTCAAAATGACCCAAAAACAGATTGACTTCTTCACTTACATCTTGCTTAAGCGCCTTCAACTTTGCATCCATCTCGATCGGGTACGCCTCCTTGCAAAAGTCGTGAAGAAACCTTGCTCGTAGGGCTGGCCATGCTTGCTTCGGCTCACCTTCCAACGCTTCGTACCATGCTTTAGATTTACCGTGTATCACCAAAGGAAAAGTTTGCATTTTGCTATCCTCATTCGGCATACGCAATGATAGCATATATAGCTCGAAATTCGACATTCACTCATCAGGGCTCTCTTCGCCTATGAAAATCAGTCCATAGCTTCTAGTTGCCATGACTTCCAATGCCAAAAACCACTTTTTTCCTATTAATTGGGAGCAATCAACATGCTCCTCCGTGGGGGCACCAGAAGCTGGAGAGGGGGAATGAGGGAACACACCCGTCACAAACACAAGGGCCTCTCTATAGCTCAGGGTATCCACAACACCCCTATCCTCTTGAAAAACACCTTCAAAGAAAAAATTGACACTAGCAGACCATTGCCTACTCAATTTTCAGTGCTCACACACTCTATAAATCTACCACACAATCCACACCTATTGCCACGACCTATCTCCACCCTTACACACACTCACAGCCACTCAATCTCACTCTCTCACACAAAACACCGTCGGTCCGCGGGGGGGGCACACACATCCACACAGTCGGCACCGAGGGGAAACATGAAAGCATGAGAAAGAGAAGGGGGGAAGGGGAAACAATAGCAAGAGGGGGCAACGGTGGCTTGATTCACTTCAAAGGCATGTACACTGGCTTGCACTGCCGTCACTATGTCCATTTTCAAGGAAAAGTTACAAAGGGGTTGATCTATCTGAGTACTCCGCTTTGCACGCTTCAAATGTCACCAAAAAAGCCTATAATTTAACTAAAATTTTATCTTTATATGGGGGCCTTCAATTTTGGAATTTACACTTTAATTGGTCCATCTGGCACCTTGATTTGGCATTTTGGAAGGGGGAAACCTCTTTACTCCATCTGCTCTCTTCCTCTCTCTTTTGCACTTGGGGGGAGGGGGCATTAGCGAGGTCTCTATTGCCCCTTGGTACTTTTTATTTTTTATACTTTTCCTTCATTTTTTACCCCTTTGGGGCTACCATTCACTTCTCTTTTGTCCTAGCTTTGACCCTTGGCCACCTTTTGTCCGGCTCTTTTGACCTACCCTTTACTAGCCTCCTCCTTCTCTATTTTCCTCTCTTCACTTGGCCTGGCCTCACCTTTGCTCTTGACTTGGCCTTTGCTCGACTGGCCCTTTTTCTCTTTGCTTGGTCCACTTGGCTGCCGTCTCTCTCTCTCTCTCTCTCTCTCTCTCTCTCTCTCTCTCTCTCTCTCTCTCTCTCTCTCTCTCTCTCTCTCTCTCTCTCTCTCTCTCTCTCTATGCCCACTGCCTGCGGGACAACTCTCCTTGGATCTTGTTGCATTGGCCCTCTCTTTACCTCTGTGGGATGCGCCCCTTTCACGCAAGGGGGAGGCAATAGCGAGGTCACTATTGCCCCTCCCTTATTGTCTCAAAAAATCGGCGCCCAACTGGGCCGTGGGACCCTTCTCTCCGAGTGGCCATGTCATCAGTGGACCACATCACCTCCCACCAGCGGGCACCACCGCGCTAATCTTGTAAAGAATGAGGATGCAAGAGAGCTACACAAGACAAGCACAAAGCACACAGAGATGGAAAGCTTCTTCTTCTTCTTCACAGAAAAGAGAGTACAAAATGACTAAGTGCTAAAGCTGAAAAGTAGCACATATGTACATGCGGTCACTAAGTGTGAACTCGCTAGAAGCGTACTAGGCTGGCACTATAAGTGTAGTCCAGCTGTAGAATCATTGGCAGAGATCCTCCGTGTCCGTCACCTAACGCGCTGTGAGCGGGATGAAAACACACACAGCGCCTCTATAACGACCCGACACACACTCTTGGGAGGATACACACACACACACTATGGGGCACCACTCGGCTTACACAACACACCTGGCCGAGACAGGGAACACACCTCTGGAGTGAGAGGAGAGAGACTATCCACTTGCCCACTCCACACAGACACACACACACACACACAGACAAAAAAACTCAGCTCAAAAGAGGAGAACTTTTGATGTTTAGATACAAATGAGCTTGGGCCAACACCAATGGGGCAAACAGCTCACACAATATGGGTAAAAGATACCAGATACAATCACAAATTGGAGAAGAAGCTTCACTCATCGGAGAAGATTACACAGAAAAATAGCAGAAAAAGAGTGAGGAATTTGGCAAAATGGACAGCGCCATCGCGTCCGGAACGGCCCAAAACCCCAGTCTACAATGTCAAAGTGCTCAAATCCGACCTCGGATGAGCAGTTTACGACCAAAACAGGCTCCAAAATGAGCAAAAACACAGCTGCGGCTGTTCCTCCTCTCTTCTCCACGTTTTTTTTGGTTTTCTCTCTGTTTTTTCAGTTCCCACACTTAGGTTTATTAGTTGGGCACCCTTGGCCTTTTAGATGACCTCAAACGGACTCCGAACAGGCCAAAAACTGACCTCGCAGTGCATAGTTGTCACCTTTTTGCATCATTCGCACGCCTGGCACTCAGCTTTTTTCCAATAATGCGTCCCGCCACCACGTGAAGTGGCCCCAAAAAGTGGTCCTAATGATGACCTTTCTGCATAAGTATCACAAGAAAACACCCACGTCGTGTCTGTACTTCTCCGCGTGCAAGTATTGACCCTGTTCGCCCTCCTGACGCCACTAGATGCCATCTGACGCACCTGCTTACCTCATGTCGTCGGCCCGCGGATAGCTTCCTCGAGAAGTTTTACGCGCTATAAACTCCTCGTTATTGTAGAAAAAACATACTGGTACTGGTATCGGTGAAAATCTATGCACTATGTACATGTTGTCCTACCTGTACACATGTGGGCCCCACGTAACCACCTGGCTCTGGAGAATGGGCAATACTTTATGTGATGCACCATGCATGGGTATGTACATATGCGCAATCCCTTGCTCCAAAAAACTCCTGACATAATTTGCCCACCCCCTAGCCTGCTAGAGCATTCATGCTCAGCAGCAGCACTAGTAGATGCTCATTCCACCTGGATCAAAAGGCCAAAGGCATATTGATTGATTCACAAGAAGCATCATAACACCACACCTACATTTGTCAACAATCAACCAAAATGCACCATAGGCATATCCAACTAACACATCCGCCCTGTCTGGAGTTCCAAAAGCAAAAATATTGCATGCCACATTCAACCCAACCGATAGAGACAACTCAAGTGACTCATCACCTGGCATCTTGGCTTCACCAGCCATAGCAACAACCTGCAAATCATGCACCCAAGTAGCTAAAAGCATTGTGTGAAGGTAAAGTTGTTGATATCCAAAGCACAAAAGTATCCCCGCAGAACACATATCCCTAGCATAGGCATCCACATAGCTGAGATTGGACTCATATATGCCAAACCCCTTCTCATCATCATAAGAATACTCATCATCACACATAATTTTATCCACATCATAATCATGGCTAGCACCACTATCCATAGCTTCTAGCATGGGTTCATCAGTCTCCAAGAATATAGATCCCTGCTCTAAACCACAATCATGCTCACAAATCGGTTCAATCACTGCACATACATCAAAATATGGCTTCAAAACAGGCTCCATATCCAACAAATCCACAAAATGGCTCTCAACCTTGACCTCTTCCCTAATTTCCAAGGAACTAGTATCGAAAGATACGTGCTCATCATCAATAACCTCAACCTCACACTCACACCCAGAATCACAAGGTACACAAGTAGCCAATGCATCCTCTTCAAGACTTTTCAATCCTGTATCCAAAGCATTACTCACCTCTTTAGGCTCTTCCAAAAACCTATCAACCTGCGAGACCTCTTTACGCTTCACAATAGACCTTGGGAAGAAACGAGAAACATCATAGGATAGGCTAATTTTCACCTGCTTAGGCTTAACTTCATCTTCCATGTCAAATCTATCTTGCACATGCATACCTGTACTGATACCATGTTTCTCAAGACGCTTAAACTTCCATTCCTTGTGCTTTGCAATGCATACCGCATCTTCAAAAGACTCGGGCCTCTTCAACTCAACCTCGAACCGCAACCAAGGTGACAAACCATCAACAAAATAACTTTTCTTCAATGAACAAGGGGGGGTCTCATCCTTAAGAGCAACACACCAACGCGTCCATAAATATGTAAAACCTTGTACATAGGCATCAACACCTTGACAAGAACCTTGCTTAAGAGCATTGAGCTCATTCCATACTGCATTTGCATCTTCAAAAACCTGGAAACGCTCTAAAAAATCTTCTATAAACTTGTCAAGACTCAAACCATAAGAAGAAGCCACTGCTTCTTTAGCTTCCAAATCCATGAGCCAAACACGGGCCTCATCTTTCAAAAGTAATCCAAATAGCCTCAAAATTTTGTCCTCATCACACATATTGTTGCTTATGCATGCCACCTCGACTTGCTCCAGAAAGTCTTCCGCATCTTCACCACTTCTTCCATGAAATTCCGAATAAGAGAAAGCCATGGCTACCCAAGTTACAATGCTTTAAGAATCCCTTTGAACACACGTGCAAGAACCCAAAACTTTTCACTTCCCAATCCCCAGAAACTTCAATGGAGCTCAGCTTTAGATGAGAACAAACACATGCACATCAAATGAGTTTTCATAGTTGATCATCGGAATTACAACAGGCAAAGGACATTCCAGGATCTCTCTCAATCTTCTTGGCCCAAACATAAAGACTATGCGCTGCTGGAAAAAGATCTTCCTGGACACATGAACATTAATCTGAATTCTTTGAGTTAAATGAAAAGGAGTGAACTGAGGGCCATTTTGATCATCCATTAAAGCCAACCATGAAGCTCCCAAGAAAGCACAGCTGTCTTATCCTCTGATTTTGCCAAAATTTCAGCAGCATAAGAGCATAAATGGCTCAAAATACCAAAAAACCAGCCATCATAACTTGGGAAAATTTCGACAGAGTTTCCCCAGAAGTAGAGCAGTAGGAACCCAAAATATAGACTGTCTATGTATGCATAAACTGTCAACAATAGAACCCGAGCATCAAGTAGGACTCACTAGTACATAGCCTATGGCGAGGTCACAAAAAGGGTGCTCCAGCTACCTGTATCACCGAAAGGATCTCCACATTTGAGAATCCCCCAGCTCAATAAAAACCTCTCGCTATCGACCCTCACACGAAGGCTAATGCAAATCGCATATAGTCAAGTCTCAGAAATGACTATCTTCCAGACCAAGTCTCAGAAATGGCTGGGACTGCCAAATACAACCAAGTATGGCTCCACAAATGCGTACAATGGTAGTTTCCACAAGTAACGTACAATCCAACAAACAATGCGCTCAAATAGGCGCCAAGTGATGCATTCCCACAACAACTGCAAGTGACATCAGTGCTAGTATATCACTGTACTCCAGCTACCTATACCTGTGTGAATCACTTGTACCTGTACCTGTCCCTGTAACCTGTAACCTGTAACCTGTAACCTGTAACCTGTAATCTGTAACCTGCAACCTGTAATCCCGAATCTCTAAGCTTGAAGCTCGAAGCAGAAGGTACTCGAAGAAGATCCTCAGTGGGGGCACCAAAAGAATGTGAGCGGGATGAAAACACACACAGCGCCTCTATAACGACCCGACACACACTCTTGGGAGGATACACACACACACTCACTATGGGGCACCACTCGGCTTACACAACACACCTGGCCGAGACAGGGAACACACCTCTGGAGTGAGAGGAGAGAGACTATCCACTTGCCCACTCCACACAGACACACACACACACACACAGACACAAAAACTCAGCTCAAAAGAGGAGAACTTCTGATGTTTAGATACAAATGAGCTTGGGCCAACACCAATGGGGCAAACAGCTCACACAATATGGGTAAAAGATACCAGATACAATCACAAATTGGAGAAGAAGCTTCGCTCACCGGAGAAGATTACACAGAAAAACAGCAGAAAAAGAGTGAGGAATTTGGCAAAATGGACAGCGCCATCGCGTCCGGAATGGCCCAAAACCCCAGTCTACAATGTCAAAGTGCTCAAATCCGACCTCGGATGAGCAGTTTACGGCCAAAACAGGCTCCAAAATGAGCAAAAACACAGCTGCGGCTGTTCCTCCTCTCTTCTCCACGTTTTTTTTGGTTTTCTCTCTGTTTTTTCAGTTCCCACACTTAGATTTATTAGTTGGGCACCCTTGGCCTTTTAGATGACCTCAAACGGACCCCGAACTGGCCAAAAACTGACCTCGCAGTGCATAGTTGTCACCTTTTTGCATCATTCGCACGCCTGGCACTCAGCTTTTTTCCAATAATGCGTCCCGCCACCACGTGAAGTGGCCCCAAAAAGTGGTCCTAATGATGACCTTTCTGCATAAGTATCACAAGAAAACACCCACGTCGTGTCTGTACTTCTCCGCGTGCAAGTATTGACCCTGTTCGCCCTCCTGACGCCACTAGATGCCATCTGACGCACCTGCTTACCTCATGTCGTCGGCCCGCGGATAGCTTCCTTGAGAAGTTTTACGCGCTATAAACTCCTCGTTATTGTAGAAAAAACATACTGGTACTGGTATCGGTGAAAATCGATGCACTATGTACATGTTGTCCTACCTGTACACATGTGGGCCCCACGTAACCACCTGGCTCTGGAGAATGGGCAATACTTTATGTGATGCACCATGCATGGGTATGTACATATGCACAATCCCTTGCTCCAAAAAACTCATGACAGCGCCAGTGAGTAAATGCCGTAAGCGGCCAAGACCCGTAGTGGATGCCAGCTCAAGGTGTAGAGCTCGACATCTCAACACTCCCCCTCGAGCTCTGCATGTCGCAGAGTCCAAGCATAAGCTTCTCAGCTCCGAGGGCCTTGGTAAAGATATCCGCTATCTGCTCCTCTGTGCTGACGTAGACCAAGTCGATGTCGCCCGCCAACACTCGCTCTCGAACGTAGTGGTAATGGACCTCTATGTGTTTGGTCCTCGCATGGAACACTGGGTTCCTAGCCAACTGCATGCTGCTGAGGTTGTCACAATGGATGAAAATCTACTGGTCCACCTGCACTCCCAAGTCCTCAAGTAATGTGCGTAGCCAAGCTACCTCGCACGCCGCAACTGCTGCACCTATGTACTCGGCCTCTGTGCTCGATAAAGCAACCGTAGGCTGCTTTTTGCTGCTCCAAGTAACAGCAGCACTCCCAAAAGAGAACATGAAGCCACTCGTAGATCTCGTATCAACAATGCTACCTGCCCAATCTGCATCTGTATACCCATACAATGCTAATGGTGCATCTACTACATAGAACAATGCGTAGTCAAGAGTACCTTGCACATACCTAAGTGTGCGTCGTACTCCATCCAAATGTGGCTTCCTCGGAAGTTGCATGAACTGACTCTCCAAGCCTACTGTGTAGCTCAAGTCTGGCCTCGTGATAGTCAAGTAGATTAGACTACCCACAATCTTCCTGTACATGTTGACATCCTCAACAACATCACCCTTCTCTGCACTCAGCTTTGCATTCACATCCAAGGGAATAGAAATTGGCTTACAATCAGCCATACCATATTTTGACAACATGTCCAAAGCATACTGTCTCTGTGATAGCCATACACCCTCTGGAGTCCTAATCACCTCAATGCCAAGAAAGTAGCGCAACTCGCCTAAATCTTTCATTTCAAACTCCTGTTTGAGAAGACCCTTCACATGGTCAATCTCCATAGCATTGTCACCAACAATAATAAGGTCATCTACATATATGGTAATGACCACAATCCCCACATCACTCTCACGTACATAGAGTGAATGATCAGCATGAGCTCTCCTAAAACCAATACTGACAAGATACTTGGCAATCCTGTCATACCATGCTCTAGAGCCCTGCTTCAAACCATACAAAGCTTTGAGAAGTCTGCATACATAATCTGGGTAACCTGGATCGACATAACCAGGTGGCTGATCCATATACACTTCCTCTTGCAACTCACCATTCAAGAAGGCATTCTTTACATCCATTTGATGCATAATCCATCCTCTAGATGCAGCCACTGCTATGACAGCTCTCATTGTCGTCATCTTTGCCACTGGAGCAAAGGTCTCCTCATAGTCTATGCCATACGTCTGTGCATAACCCTTTGCGACCAGCCTTGCCTTGTGACGCTCAATGTTACCATCAGCCTTATGCTTGGTTTTATACACCCATTTGCAGCCAATAGATTTCTTGCCACTTGGCAATGGCACCAACTCCCATGTGTCATTTGCTTCCAATGCAGCCATCTCTTCATTCATTGCATCATCCCAATGCACATTTCCAACTGCATCCTCAAAACATGTGGGCTCCACATCCTGTATCACCTTAGCCATGTAGGCTTGGTGATGTGCTAGATACCCATCATAAGTCAATTTCTGAACTGGATTTCTGACTCTATTAGATCTGCGCGGTCCTGGGTCACTCCTTTGCCCTCTAGCACTTCTCGTACTTTCCTTACACCAGGTGTCCTGACAGCCGGAATTCCAAATTCCTCATCAAGACTTTGTTCAGAACCATCTGAATCCATGTCTACATGTGAAAAACCTGATGATGCATCAAGCATAAAGGGAGGTTCATCAACCTTTTCCTTTCCTTTTCGTGATACATTCCCTGTACCTGTTGGTGGAGTAACCTGTGTACGTAGTCTACCATTCCATGGTTTCTCAACAGAGCCACGAGAAGAGGACTCTTGTGGTCCACTCAAAACCTGTGACTGTGGCCTCACATTTTGTACAACCACATCATCTTTTACATCAGCCCCAATAGTGCCATGTGCATTACTGTACCAGCTGCTCATCTCATCAAAGACTACATCTCTGCTCACTCGTAATTCTCGTGTAGTAGGATTGTAGCACCTGTACCCCTTTTGTTCAAGGGAATATCCCACAAGAATACATTTCTCTGCTTTAGGATCCAATTTCCTACGCAACTCATCTGGTACATGCACGTAAGCTATGCAGCCAAACACTTTCAAGTGTGCCAAATCAGGCTTTGTACCTGTAAACTTTTCCTCAGGTGTTACATCATGCACCGCAGCTGTAGGTGTCCTGTTCATAATGTACACAGCTGTATTTACAGCTTCAGCCCAGAAATGATGAGGCATGTTCTTCTCATTCATCAATGCACGTGCAACCTCTGCAATGTGCCTGTTTTTCCTTTCTACGACCCCATTCTGCTGTGGAGTATATCTGCATGTAAACTGCCTGTGTATACCATGCATTCGCAGAAAATCTAAAAAATCATTGGAGAAGTACTCTCCCGCTCCATCTGACCTCAATGTCTTGATTTGCATATCTGTCTCCTTCTCAATCATGACTTTGAAGTCTTGAAAGTGACCAAACACTTCACTTTTGTTACGCATGAAGTAGACCCATACTTTCCTTGTATGGTCATCAATGAAAGAGACATAATACCTGCAACCATGTATACTTGCAGTATCGGTTGGACCCCAAACATCTGTGTGCACCACCTCAAGTGGCTTTTTACATACATTGTGCTCATGTGGAAATGAGCCCTTTGACTGTTTTCCAAACTGGCATGCTGCACACACTTTATGCATACCATCCACCTTGAATTTGGGCAAACCTTTTACAATCTGTTTTGATTGCATGCTGCGCAATCTCTGCTCATTGACATGGCCAATGCGTTTGTGCCAAACGTCAACATCAGCCACAACACCTGTGCCCTGTGCAAATAATGCAGCTTTTACCTCAGGCATGTCTACATTCAGCGTAAACATTCTGCCCACACATTTGCCCTCTGTGATCAGCTTACAGCCATTCTGGAAATCTTCTACATAACAGCCATTTGGATTGAAGCGAACCTGCAAACCCTGCTCAACCATTTGTCCAACAGAAACAAGATTCTTTGTAATGTTTGGGACATGAAGTACATCTGCTAAGTACTTTGATTTCCCACTCTTCGTATTTAGAGGTATGTCCCCTACATGAGCAATGGGGTGAGCTGTGTCATCTCTTGTCTGCACATAGCCTGACACATCTGGTTTGCGCATATCTCTAAATCACTCTCCACGAGACGTCATGTGATTAGAGGCACCTGAATCCACATACCAAACATCATCTTGGGTGGAATTCTCTGCAGTCATTGTATTCATTACATGCTGCATAACAAACATGCGCTCGTTTTTGCTGTCATCTGCATCTCTGCTAGTAGATGCATAGTTGCCCTGTTCTCTCTTTCTACTTGCTTTTCCCTTTGGACAGTCACGTGACATGTGACCTCTTTCACCACAAGTCCAACATTCTCTACTATCTAGAGTATGTTGCTGCCTGCTTGATCCTGCACCACGACCTCTTTGACTCCCCCTGCCTTGAGACTGGTTTCCCCTGCCACCTGTATTGTTTTGATTTGATTGACCTTCCAGAAATTGGCCCCTGCAACCCCTTGGGCCTCGACCACGACCTCTACCTCTACCTCTGTTGGAGTTAGAATAGAAGGCCTGTTCAGAATTATTTCTGCCATGAGAAGAAGATGTGTCAAGGTTCTTCTCCTTAAGAATAAGCATAGAAATCAAATCTTGGAACACGGGGATGTCGTCTCTTGTATTCATGGAAGACCTAAAATGTACATACTCATCTCCTAGACCATCCAAGCATGCACGGACAATGTCATCGTCTTCCACTGAGACTTTAATAGATCCAAGAGCCTCAATGATACTCTTGATCTTCAAAGCATAATCATTGATGGAGAGGTTGTTCCTCTTAACCTGATTTAGCTCCGACTTTAGTTGAAGCTTCCTAGCCTTGGTGTTCACCTCGAACACTCTGCCTAAGTTTTTCCATGCAATGGCGGGGGTTTCAGCATCCTGTAGATAGCCCATCATGCCATCTGTGATGCTCATAGAAAGCCAATACATCACTTTGCTCTGGCCTTGTTGCCAGTCCCTCAAAGCTTTCCTTTGTTCTGCTGTAGCATTTGCCTCGGGAATCTCTGGTTCCTTTTCATTGTCTCCTTCTACATAGTCCCAATAACCTTTTCCTTTTAGGAAATTTGTTATTCTGAACTTCCATGCAGGGTAGTTATTTTTCTCAAGCTTCTCAGTAACAATCTGACTGAAACTGTCAGACATCTTGAAGCACTAAGACAAAATAGCTGCAATCTGCAAAAACCTGCAAATCTACTGAACCTGCTATCGTGGTTCCTGTAACGCTTTCTACACTCAACGAGTGTCCACAATCAAGCGTATATACAACCACTGTACTTGTACAGTAAATCTCTGTATACTGCACTTTGGAGACCTGTTCAGAAACTTGTGCGTGGATTGCGAACAAAGGGATTGTGATGCTCTTGCTCTCTTAGCCTCTCTTGCCTGCACCAGGCTCTGATACCATGTAAAGAATGAGGATGCAAGAGAGCTACACAAGACAAGCACAAAGCACACAGAGATGGAAAGCTTCTTCTTCTTCTTCACAGAAAAGAGAGTACAAAATGACTAAGTGCTAAAGCTGAAAAGTAGCACATATGTACATGCGGTCACTAAGTGTGAACTCGCTAGAAGCGTACTAGGCTGGCACTATAAGTGTAGTCCAGCTGTAGAATCACTGGCAGAGATCCTCCGTGTCGGTCACCTAACGCGCCAGTGAGTAAATGCCGTAAGCGGCCAAGACCCGTAGTGGATGCCAGCTCAAGGTGTAGAGCTCGACATCTCAACAAATCTGCCACCGTGTTGCCTACTAGGCAAAAGAGTCTCCTTCCCCGCCCCACGCCGCGAGGCACGCGCTCATGCAACGCCACCCGCCTCTGACTGCATAGCCACCGCCATGACGTCACGGGGTGAGCGAGCTCCCCTCTCTCTCCCCCTTTGTGTCCATATGGTGGCTCACGGCCCAGGTTAAGTAGCTCGCACCTGTTGCGTCAAGAAGCGCATGTGGGATAATGCGCTCCACGTGGTAACCTCATGGCCGATGGCCTGAAGCCCATTTGAAAAATTTGAAGAAACCCCATAAAAAATGCGTTTTTTTCCTCCTTGTCTGTCTTGCCTGCCAATTGGTGTTACCATATACATGTGGTAGTGATGTGTGTGAACACACTAGGACTGCCGGGGCATTTTTTCCCTCTTTAGGAGGTTTTTTCCCCGGTGCATTGTATATACGCCCATCACTCTAGGGCTAAATATCTTTCCATTGCACACTAAGTAACACACTCTCTATTGTGTGCCTTGAGATTCCTTCGTCTTCTCCAAGCTATGTGTGTTTCTCTGCAACCCTAATTCCAACAATTGGTATCAGAGCAGGTCACGTCCTCCCGGGCTTAGTCGCCAGCTGCTTCAGCACACGCCTGCTCACTTTCTCCGATTTCAGTGAGCTTTGGCAAGCGTTCGCAGGCCGACAAATATTTTGGGGAAGATCGAAGAGCTCGGTCTGCTCAGAATTTTGATTGGGGCTCATTTCGGCCTCCGTTACCACTACAGGCAGTACTGCACAGGCTATTTCGTCATTTTGTGCAGATTTCTATCAGTGTCGTTTTCTGCATAACAGGTGCCTTATAGTCTTCTACGGTTTGTGCTATATAGCACAAGTTGTTCCCGCTCCATTTCTCCTATTTTTGGGCAGTTTTCACATCAGGTGCAACATTTACCATGGCTGACAACAACAACACAGATGTGTTCAAGATGTTTGCTGCTGAGGACAGGTTGGATGGGGACAACTACCCTATGAGGGCTTATATGATGCAACATGTTCTTGTGTCAAAAGGTGTCTGGAACATTGTGCAGGGCATTGATGTACGTCCTGGTTCTGAAGATGTAGGCGATGTTGAGGATGTTGCAGGTCTTGCTGCAAGGATTGTAGCTGTTAGAGTTGTTTTGCCTACGACAGAACAAGCTCGTTGGGATGTTAAGGATGCGCAGGATCATGTATTGATTGTGTTGTCTGTGAAGCGCACCATTATTCCTCACATCCGTTCAGCAAAATCTGCAAAACAGGCTTGGGATATTCTAGCAGGTCTTTATGCAAGCCGCAATGAGGCTAAAATTGCTTTGCTGCGTAAAGAGCTAGAGTCGAAGATTATGCATGAGGAAGATGATATGGACACTTTCCTTGCTAGTGTCAAGGATATCAATGAGCAACTCATTTCTGCAGGTGAAGTCATTTCGGACAGTTCCCTTGTGCAGACTGTTCTTGATGCCTTACTAGATTCCTACCAGACTTTTGCTAGTACTTGGAGACTGATGACCCAAGGAAATCCTGAAGTTGTCAAGTTTGATGCATTATGCACATTGCTGTTGCAAGAGTCACTTTCTAGAAAAAACAGGACTAGGCAGCGTGCAGTTGAACAGGCTTTTATTGCTTCTCAAAGAAAGGGTGGTAACAGTAATGCAGCCACTTCTTATGGTTCTGCTGCGAGTGGCAAAAATTCTGTTCCTAATGCTTCTGGTGGCAGCACTTCGTCTGGCAATTCTGGTGATAAGGGCAAAAAGAAGATGCGTTGCCATTATTGTAAAGCCAATGATCACTTGATCAAGTCGTGTCCTAAGTTGAAGGCCAAAGAGGCTAAGAAGAAAGAGGGTGGTTCCACTGCAAATGCTGGTTCCACTACAAATGCAGCCATTGTTGAGTCTTCTGTGAAAGGAGATTGTGATGCTGATGTTGATGCAGAATGGGCTTTTAGCGCAGAGTGCACTTACAATCCTGCTGTCCATGATGCATGCTTGTCAGTTGCTACGGATTCACATGTGTGGTATTTCGACAGTGGTGCTACAAAGCACATTACCTCACATCGTGAATTGTTTACCTCTGTCGAGTCTGTCCCTCATGGGAATTCAGTCACTTGTGCCAACAACGCCTCTTATCCAGTTCAGGGAGTTGGAAAGATTGTACTCACTGCTGTTAATGGCAGTTCCTTCACACTTGTTGATGCACTTTATGTACCTGGGATCAAGAAGAATCTCTTGTGTGTATCCGCACTTGCTAGACTTGGACTTGTAGTCAAATTTGTGGATGACAGATATACAGTTCATGATCTCAGTTTTGGTGATGAAATTGTTGCATCTGGGCTTTTGTGGCGTGGGCTGTATAAGCTCACTTTGTATGACAAGTGTGGACAAAATTTTACAAATGCTGTTGCAGATTCAAGGGCTATTTCAGATGCAAAATTTTGGCATGCACGTTTTGGTCATCTGAATTTTGCCAGTTTGCTGCGTTTGCAGAAATCTGATATGGTTGCTTCTTTGCTGCCTCTTGAAGCACCTATCAAACATGTTTGTGAAGGCTGTATTTTGGGTAAGATGCAGCGTTCTAAGTTTCCAAAGGATAGTTTAGTTCGGGCCACATGCAGGTTGCAGCTTGTGCATAGTGATGTTTGTGGGCCCATGCAAACTCCGTCCTTGGGCAATTACCTGTACTTCGTGACTTTGATTGATGATTACTCCAGGCATGCATGGGTATTTCTGCTTAAATCGAATTCCGAAGTTTTTATGTGCTTCAAACAATTTCTGGCTATGGCTGAAAATGTCTCGAAATGTACCATGGGCACCCTCCGTTCCGATCGAGGGGGGGAGTATATGTCTCATGAATTTAATGCATTTCTGGCTAGTCGTGGGATAAAACACCAATGTACAATGCCTTATACACCTCAGCAAAATGGTGTTGATGAGAGGAAAAACAGGTCATTGACGGAAATGGCACGATGTATGGTCAAAAGTCAAGCTTTGCCGCATTCTTTTTGGCTTGAGGCCATCATGTGGGCCACTTATGTACTTAAGAGGTGTCCTACGAAAGCTTTGCAGTCTATTACTCCATATGAAGCATGGCATGATAGAAAACCTTCTATTGAGCACATGCGTGTTTTTGGCTGTTTGGCATATGCTTTGGTGCCACAAGTGCAGCGCAGAAAATTGGATGATAAGGCTGTCAAATGTATTTTTGTTGGTTATAGTGCTGAAAGCAAAGGTTACAGGTTGTATCATCCGCAAACAAAACGTATTCTGGTTTCACGGGATGTAGTGTTTGTGGAAGACTCAGTTCAGCCCTTGCTGTCATGTACTAGAGACAGTAATGTAAGCTCACAGGACATTTATGACACTTTGTTGCCTCTTTTCAGTGGTGGAAATACGAATGTAAGTTCCAACGAGGCAAATGTACATCCTATGGGGGTTTCTAAAAATGTTTTAGAACAGCCTATTACTGATGCAGATGTACATGATGTACTTGATGAGGAAAGGGCTGAAAATGAGCAGGCTAGAGGTATGCCAAAATGGCTGGTGCACACTTTGCGTGACAGTAAATTGGATGCACCTTTGTCTAGTTGTACTCGTTCAGGCTCTTGCCATGCATCTTATGCATCAGATTGTTATGCTTTGGCTGTGTCTAGTTTACATGATGTTGAGGAACCTCTGTCTTTTGATGAAGCACAGAATTCAGAAAATTGGATTGCTGCCATGAAATCAGAATATGATGCACTTATAGAGAATGACACATGGACTTTATGTGATTTGCCTCCTGGCAAAAAGGCCATTGGTACGAAGTGGGTTTACAAGTTGAAACGCAAGCCGGATGGTGAGATCGATCGCCATAAGGCTCGACTTGTTGCAAAGGGTTATGCACAACAAAAAGGCATAGATTATGAAGAGACTTTTTCTCCCACTTGTCGTATGACTACTGTGCGTTTTCTATGTGCATTGGCAGCTCATTTTGGTTGGGATGTACATCAATCAGACATTGTTACTGCTTTCTTGAATGGTGACATATTTGAGGAAGTTTATGTAATGCAGCCTCGCGGTTTTGTCATAAAAGGACAAGAGGAGAAAGTGTGCAAATGTAAGAAGGCTTTGTATGGGTTGAAGCAATCTCCTCGTGCTTGGTATGAGAAAGCTGACACTCATTTGGTTAAACGAGGCTTTCGTAACAGTCCAACAGAATGCACATTGTATGTAAAGCGTGAGGATGATGTATTTCTCATTGTGGTTCTTTATGTTGATGATTTTCTGATCACTGGATCAAATGAGAGACATATTGCTGAATTTAAGGCTGATTTGAATGCTACTTTCAAGATGAAAGATTTGGGGCTGTTGCATCATTACTTGGGTATACAGTTTAAGCAGTGTGATGGTGGTATTGCCTTGTGTCAGAAAAGTTACATAGAGACATTGCTATGTATGTTTGGACTTGAGGATTGCAAACCTATTGCCACTCCCATGGAAACAGGTTTAAAGTTGAGTCTACATGATGCTGGCGATCCTGCTGATGTCACTCTTTACCAAACTGCTGTTGGCTGCCTCATTTATGTATGCAACACGAGGCCAGATATTCAGTTTGCAGTCTCGCAGGTCAGCAGATTTATGCATAGCCCAGGGTCTAAGAATTGGCAGGCTGTCAAGAGGATTTTCCGCTACCTTAGTGGCACTTTACATCTTGGCTTGTTTTATCCCAAGGGGGGATCATTGCCGCCAGACTTACATGCTTTTTCGGACTCAGATTGGGCTGGTTGTTTTGACACGCGAGTGTCCACAAGTGGTTTTTGTTTCATGCTTGGCAGTTCATGTATATCTTGGTTGAGCAAGAAGCAACCTACTGTGGCCACTTCGAGTTGTGAGGCTGAGTACAAGGCAGTCTTCACTGCTACGGTTGAGTGTGTATGGCTCAGACGCCTTATGGTTGACTTGGGTGTTGGACAGGACACTGCCAACACTATCTACACTGACAGTCAGAGCGCATTGGTAGTTGCGAGGAACCCAATTTTTCATGCTCGCACAAAGCACATTGAGGTGCATTAGCACTATGTCAGGGAGAGGCTCTCAACAGGAGAGATCAGCTTGGCTTATGTGCCAACACAGGACAACCTTGCAGATCTTTTCACAAAGGCATTGTCTCGTGAGAAGCTTGAAGCTTTCCGCAAAGGTTTGGGCTTACTCCCCTTTGTGGACTGATCATGTCCTCAGGGCATGGCACTTCCCTTTACTCATGTGCCAGCTCTCGTTCACCGCATCACTCCAGGGGGGATTTGTTACCATATACATGTGGTAGTGATGTGTGTGAACACGCTAGGACCGCCGGGGCATTTTTTCCCTCTTTAGGAGGTTTTTTCCCCCGTGCATTGTATATACGCCCATCACTCTAGGGCTAACTATCTTTCCATTGCACACTAAGTAACACACTCTCTATTGTGTTCCTTGAGCTTCCTTCGCCTTCTCCAAGCTGTGTGTGTTTCTCTGCAACCCTAATTCCAACAATTGGCACTCAATGATCCAATCACTGAGCCGTAAAACTATGTCAAGTTCCCATTTTATCGGTCCGAGACCGTGCAAACTTCGTCATCTTCTGACTTACCTGAGCTCGCTATCCAAGGCCACAAAAACAGAAAAACTATCTGCAAACTTTTCATCGCGCCAAATGCCCCCAACTTGATTCTACCATATCTTGCTGACCGAGTACCCGATTGGCGCGTCGTCAATTTGTGCTAGCTCCACATGATGCACACTAATATCGAGAACCTTGGTGATACCAAAAGGATGCCAAATGGCACATTCTACGATGGAGGCAAGTGGGCTCAGACATGGTCCCCGAAAAAATTTCAATTGACCTTAACTTGCTAACAAGAGCTCCGATTCACAATCCGAGAAGACCGGCATTCTCCACAACTCAAGATCAACACATCCATCCACTAACACTTGCCTGGGCCACCTGTCCCCAGTTTCCCTGCCCGTCGGGGATCTGCTACACACTCTACCTTTAAACTTCAGTATCTTGCACACCGGGGCTCCGTTTGACGAGCCATCTGGACCGGCTTCTAGAGCACACTAAACACTACATTTGAAAACACTGATAGAGAATTTTAGAAACCTTCATCTAGTACCCCAACTGAGCCCTCTTTGAGGCTACTTGGACTAAAAAGCCGCTTTAGCCATAGTTTTCCGCTACCCTTTGGCTGCCCAGGTCCTTGGCACCTGCCCTAGCCTTCTGCACTGCACCTATCTGCCACCTTCGCTTGGCATAGACCATCTCCTAGTTTAGACCAACTTTGGCTGCACCACCGTGACTGGGTGAAAGAAGTTCTTATATATTTAGTCAAATGTGTCAGGGGGTTACAATCTTTGATTGGGTTAAATTAGTCCTCAAGTGTGTAATTGCATTGAATATTTCATAGATTTTGTATAATTTTATTATACTAGTTGTGTGAATTTTATTAAATTGGTTGATTTGTGATGCTGTCTTGCATTACCATTGATGCATCAAACTATATTCTTAGATACCGCGGCATAGAGAGTTTTTATTGTTTTATGAATAATGTTGAATAGAAAGTGCATCTCTCTATTGTGAATTTTTCTTTGCTACAAATGATTGAAATCATACGTATTTTAGTTTGTGTATTGCATGTAATCAAAATTGTTACCATGCACCGGAGTTGATTATTTTTTTGTCTTATGTTTTATATAAATTGTGTATATGTAAAATTGACATTTTCTCTTACAAAAATGTGGGTATATTTTAATATTGTGTTTGCTGCAAGTGAAAACAATCGGGCATATAATTAAATTTATTACCACTAGATAAAGGCAATGTGATTTTTACATACTTATTTTTGCACAGTGTGAAAATTTGATTGCTCTTCTAATGAAATCCTAGTTTTTAATATATATCAAAAAGTTAAAAACTACTTTTGCATGGAGCTGAATATATAGTTCTTATGCCTTTAGCCTTTAATTATAATCGCTGGAAGAGAATGTCGTCACAAGTAATACGTAGGAAAGAACTGTGTTAGTCATGGTTGAGACAAATCATTGGAAACATGTATGGAAGAATATCGGTGAGTAGGTCCAAGATTTTTACCCCTTCATATCACATGATATGAACTAATCTCGAGGAAAAATGTTACGTCAAAGTCAAAGAGCATGTTTCCAAAAACATTCTTAGAAATATATCGCTCTCGTGATGCACTATTGTCATTGATGGTCATCTAATGTTCAAAGAAGGCCATTGATCATTGTTATGTTAGTGTGTCCAAGAGGCGAGATGTTCATAAAAGTTATTGATAGCTCTAGTGCTATTAAGAGCGGTCCTTATATTTCTGGTGTGTTGACCACTGTAATCCAAGAAATAGGTGTTAAACATGTCATTCAAGTAGTCATATACAATGCAAAGAATTGTAACAAATGTTAGTAATATAATAAAAATATTCTTTTCACACATTTATGCCAATGGTTGGTACAATAGTGAAAAAACCACATGGTTTGCCAAAATAATTGACTTTGCTAGTCAATTTGTAAAGTTTATCTTGAAATGACAAAGAGTGCTTATATAGGATACGTATGTCAATCACGCTGAAATTTCCTACTTACAAAGAATTTTGCATGCGCTATTACACATTGGAGTCTCTCCTATGTAATAAGTGCTATGTAATCTCAATGAGTGAAAGAGAAAGTTGCAAGTTTGCCAAAATCCATAAACATACGTGCTTGGTGGAAGAGTGTAATGGATGCATACCACGCAATGCTACACGTTATGTTTGCAATTTGCAACCTTGATCAGAAAGCACCAAATCTAGGGAAAATGGATGACTTGATGGACAATCCAAAGAAGTTTAGAAAATCCTGAGAAGTTAAAAGAGTCTATAGTGAAAAAGAAGTTGCGAGTACCATTCTTTCCAGACAACAAAAAGTCTTGTTTAAGTACTTTCATGCCAGGTCCACTCCATAATATTGTGGCTTACATGCTCGATCACAAGTATTGGAGTTTAGACTTAATTTAATGGGCAAAAAAGACACTTTACACATCAAATCTCTTAGAGAGTCTCCATTGTAACATGGAAGAAAATTTATCCATGGGGCCTCTGTGGTGAAACCAACGCAAATGAAAATTGATGGATGGGATGTTTATATGCATATCTTGCTCTATCTGGAAACTATCAAAACTTTTCTTTTGCCCCTCCCTTGTAGCATTTACTGACGTAGGCTAAGGTTCTTTGGAAAGAAGGAAATGCTCTTGATAATATATAATTTACAAACACCAAAAGACCTTGGGCACATTCACACACCTTCCACCAAACCTTCATGGGGGATGCCAATTAGATGCACACTATAGAATATTGGGACCTTACTCAATGTTGTGCGTGAGACACAAAGGCTACAAGTACACAAATTATGCACAAGAAAACTCTACAAAAACTACAACAAAAAGGGGAACTTCGACGTAGGTTTCGACGCACCCCGTCGAAAAAATCGTCGATATATGTGTCCCTACAAAAACGTCGCTATATGCGTCGATTTACGTGTCAAAAGGTAATATTATCGATGCATATTTCGACGAGCTTAGCGACGCATATAGCGACGACCATAACATAAATTTTTTTTCTTGGGCAGAGGACAGGCAGCCTGGCCTGTGCCCAGTGAAAATATGGACACAGCCACAGCCAGACTGCCTGTCCTCTGCCCAAGAAAGCGAGCAGCACCAAAATGAACCGTGATCCCGCAGAAATTTCGACAGAGTTCCCTTCGTTTTTACATAAACTTTTTAAAAAAAAAACCATATCATGTATACGCCTCCTACATGCTATCCATGTAGGATCTCACATGAGATATTAGGCCAATGAAAGAAATGAAATGAACTTTGTGCAAAACCATAACCATACCAACTTAAAACCATAACCATAACGAACTTAATTTGTGCAAAACCATAACCAAATTAAAACCATAATCGGCCATAACCACTTTGATCAAAACCATAATGCAGATAACCATAAACATAAACAAAACAATAACCATAAGTATAGCCAGAAAGTTAAACATAACCATAACCATGTCTATACAAGAATATGAGAAATAACCATGTCTATACAGAAACAATGACAATAACCATAACCATAAAGAAAACAATAACTATCTGAACATGTCTATACAAAAAAGAGACACAAAAGCGTGTCTGTGTCTCACAAAGCATATATATGAAATCCACTGATGACTAGGTGTCACAACCTGCACATAGGACAAGTCACAAAATTAGTATTGATATTACTTCACATATACTTATTTAATTAAATCAACTCACACATATTAACGTCTCACATCAAGCGATCAGCGAAACTCTAAGGCCTCCCAGTCTACAGGCTCTCCTGAAGCATCAAGATCATTCAATACTTCATAGATACCTCTACGATATCCATCTATCTACTCTTGGCGTGTCGGGGCTTGATGCATTGCAAGATTCTGCGTTTATACAAAAATTAAAGTAATAAGAATACATAACTCATCACGTTTAAAAGAAACGCCATAGCTAGGATTGGATTGGAAACTCATAAACTCATAGCGAAAGGTGTTGAAGCCTCCGCTGCCAAGATGAGATGTCCCCCTGGTCATCTATTGTATCTGCGCAGCCTGACGCTGCTGTCTGAACCGCGTGTCCGCTGTTTACTCATTCTCCGTGATTTGCTACCACGTCTCATGTGGGATGCCCGAAGGCTTCAACGGGCCGGTCCTGAAAGCCTGCCGAGCTGCATCTCGTCGATGTTTCACGGTGTCCCGTGCAACACCCTTGATCTAGCTCCTCGGAACAACCTTTGAACCCGGAGTAGGCTGGTCCTCTCTCATGATGGTCTCTACTATATTGTTACCATATACATGTGGTAGTGATGTGTGTGAACACACTAGGACCGCCGAGGCATTTTTTCCCTCTTTAGGAGGTTTTTCCCCCTGTGCATTGTATATACGCCCATCACTCTAGGGCTATCTATCTTTCCATTGCACAGTAAGAAACACACTCTCTATTGTGTGCCTTGAGCTTCCTTTGTCTTCTCCAAGCTGTGTGCGTTTCTCTGCCACCCTAATTCCAACAATTGGTATCAGAGCAGGTCACGTCCTCCCGGGCTTAGTCACCAGCCGCTCCAGTACACACCTGCTCACTTTCTCCGATTTTAGTGAGCTTTGGCGAGCATTCGCAGGTCAAAAAATATTTTGGGCAAGCTCAAAGAGATTGGTCTTCTTAGAATTTTGATTTGGTCTCATTTCGGCCTCCGTTTCCACTACAGGCAGTACTACACAGGCTATTTCGTCATTTTGTGCAGAATTTCTGTCAATGCTGTTTTCTGCATAACAGGTGCCTTATAGTCTTCTACGGTTTGTGCTATATAGCACAGGTTGTTCCCGCTCCGTTCCTCCTATTCTCGGGCAGTTTTCCCATCAGGACCATGGCTGACAACAACAACACAAATGTGTTCAATTTGCTGCTAAGGACAGGTTGGATGGGGACAACTACCCTATGTGGGCTTATATGATGCAAAATGTTCTTGTGTCAAAGGGTGTCTGGAACATTGTGCAGGGCATTGATGTACGTCCTGGTTCTGAAGATGTAGGCGATGTTGAGGATGTTGCAGGTCTTGCTGCAAGGATTGCAGCTGTTAGAGATGTTTTGCCTACGGCAGAACAAGCTCGTTGGGATGTTAAGGATGCGCAGGCTCATGCATTGATTGCGTTGTCTGTGAAGCGCACCATTGTTCCTCACATCTGCTCAGCAAAATATGCAAAACAGGCTTGGGATATTCTAGCAGGTCTTTATGCAAGCCGCAATGAGGCTAAGATTGCTTTGCTGCGTAAAGAGCTGGAGTCGAAGATTATGCATGAGGAAGATGATATGGACACTTTCCTTGCTAGTGTCAAGGATATCAATGAGCAACTCATTTCTGCAGGTGAAGTCATTTCGGACAGTTCCCTTGTGCAGACTGTTCTTGATGCCTTACTAGATTCCTACCAGACTTTTGCTAGTACTTGGAGACTGATGACCCAAGGAAATCCTGAAGTTGTCAAGTTTGATGCATTATGCACATTGCTGTTGCAAGAGTCACTTTCTAGAAAAAACAGGACTAGGCAGCGTGCAGTTGAACAGGCTTTTATTGATTCTCAAAGAAAGGGTGGTAACAGTAATGCAGCCACTTCTTATGGTTCTGCTGCGAGTGGCAAAAATTCTGTTCCTAATGCTTCTGGTGGCAACACTTCGTCTGGCAATTCTGGTGATAAGGGCAAAAAGAAGATGCGTTGCCATTATTGTAAAGCCAATGATCACTTGATCAAGTCGTGTCCTAAGTTGAAGGCCAAAGAGGCTAAGAAGAAAGAGGGTGGTTCCACTGCAAATGCTGGTTCCACTACAAATGCAGCCATTGTTGAGTCTTCTGTGAAAGGAGATTGTGATGCTGATGTTGATGCAGAATGGGCTTTTAGCGCAGAGTGCACTTACAATCCTGTTGTCCATGATACATGCTTGTCAGTTGCTACGGATTCACATGTGTGGTATTTCGACAGTGGTGCTACAAAGCACATTACCTCACATCGTGAATTGTTTACCTCTCTCGAGTCTGTCCCTCATGGGAATTCAGTCACTTGTGCCAACAACGCCTCTTATCCAGTTCAGGGAGTTGGAAAGATTGTACTCACTGCTGTTAATGGCAGTTCCTTCACACTTGTTGATGCACTTTATGTACCTGGGATCAAGAAGAATCTCTTGTGTGTATCCGCACTTGCTAGACTTGGACTTGTAGTCAAATTTGTGGATGACAGATATACAGTTCATGATCTCAGTTTTGGTGATGAAATTGTTGCATCTGGGCTTTTGTGGCGTGGGCTGTATAAGCTCACTTTGTATGACAAGTGTGGACAAAATTTTACAAATGCTGTTGCAGATTCAAGGGCTATTTCAGATGAAAAATTTTGGCATGCACGTTTTGGTCATCTGAATTTTGCCAGTTTGCTGCGTTTGCAGAAATCTGATATGGTTGCTTCTTTGCTGCCTCTTGAAGCACCTATCAAACATGTTTGTGAAGGCTGTATTTTGGGTAAGATGCAGCGTTCTAAGTTTCCAAAGGATAGTTTAGTTCGGGCCACATGCAGGTTGCAGCTTGTGCATAGTGATGTTTGTGGGCCCATGCAAACTCCGTCCTTGGGCAATTACCTGTACTTCGTGACTTTGATTGATGATTACTCCAGGCATGCATGGGTATTTCTGCTTAAATCGAATTCCGAAGTTTTTATGTGCTTCAAACAATTTCTGGCTATGGCTGAAAATGTCTCGAAATGTACCATGGGCACCCTCCGTTCCGATCGAGGGGGGGAGTATATGTCTCATGAATTTAATGCATTTCTGGCTAGTCGTGGGATAAAACACCAATGTACAATGCCTTATACACCTCAGCAAAATGGTGTTGATGAGAGGAAAAACAGGTCATTGACGGAAATGGCACGATGTATGGTCAAAAGTCAAGCTTTGCCGCATTCTTTTTGGCTTGAGGCCATTATGTGTGCCACTTATGTACTTAATAGGTATCCTACGAAATCTTTGCAGTCTATTACTCCATATGAAGCATGGCATGATAGAAAACCTTCTATTGAGCACATGCGTGTTTTTGGCTGTTTGGCATATGCTTTGGTGCCACAAGTGCAGCGCAGAAAATTGGATGATAAGGCTGTCAAATGTATTTTTGTTGGTTATAGTGCTGAAAGCAAAGATTATAGGTTGTATCATCCCCAAACAAAACGTATTCTGATTATAGGTATGCCAAAATGGCTGGTTCACACTTTGCGTGACAGTAAATTGGATGCACCTTTGTCTAGTCGTACTCGTTCAGGCTCTCGCCATGCATCTTATGCATCAGATTGTTATGCTTTGGCTGTGTCTAGCTTACATGGTGTTGAGGAGCCTATGACTTTTGATGAAGCACAAAATTCAGAAAATTGGATGGCTGCCATGCAATCAGAATATGATGCACTTATAGAAAATGACACATGGACTTTATGTGATTTGCCTCCTGGCAAAAAGGCCATTGGTACGAAGTGGGTTTACAAGTTGAAACGCAAGCCGGATGGTGAGATCGATCGCCATAAGGCTCGACTTGTTGCAAAGGGTTATGCACAGCAAAAAGGCATAGATTATGAAGAGACTTTTGGTCCCACGTGTCGTATGACTACTGTGCGTTTTCTATGTGCATTGGCAGCTCATTTTGGTTGGGATGTACATCAATCAGACATTGTTACTGCTTTCTTGAATGGTGACATATTTGAGGAAGTTTATGTAACGCAGTCTCGCGGTTTTGTCATAAAAGGACAAGAGGAAAAAGTGTGCAAATGTAACAAGGCTTTGCATGGGTTGAAGCAATCTCCTCGTGCTTGGTATAAGAAAGCTGACACTCATTTGGTCAAACTAGGTTTTCGTAACAGTCCAACACAAACCACATTGTATATAAAGCATGAGGGTGATGTACTTCTCGTTGTGGTTCTTTATGTTGATGATTTGCTGATCATTGGACCAAATGAGAGACATATTGCTGAATTTAAGGCTGATTTGAATGCTACTTTCAAGATGAAAGATTTGGGGCTGTTGCATCATTATTTGGGTATACAGTTTAAGCAGCGTGATGGTGGTATTGCCTTGTGTCAGAAAAGTTACATAGAGACATTGCTATGTAAGTTTGGACTTGAGGATTGCGAACCTATTGCCACTCCCATGGAAACAAGTTTGAAGTTGAGTCTACATGATGCTGGTGATCCTGCTGATGTCACTCTTTACCAAACTGCTGTTGGCTGCCTCATTTATGTATGCAACACAAGGCCGGATATTCAGTTTGCAGTCTCATAGGTCAGCAGATTTATGCATAGCCCAGGGTCTAAGCATTGGCAGGCTGTCAAGAGGATTTTCCGCTACCTTAGTGGCACTTTACATCTTGGCTTGTTTTATCCCAAGGGGGGATCATTGCCGCCAGACTTACATGCTTTTTCGGACTTAGATTGGGCTGGTTGTTTTGACACGCGAGTGTCCACAAGTGGTTTTTGTTTTATGCTTGGCAGTTCATGTATATCATGGTTGAGCAAGAAGCAACCTACTGTGGCCACTTCGAGTTGTGAGGCTGAGTACAGGGTAGTCTTCACAGCTACGGTTGAGTGTGTATGGCTCAAACGTCTTATGGCTGATTTGGGTGTTGGACAGGACACTGCCAACACTATCTACACTGACAGACAGAGTGAATTGGCAGTTGCGAGGAACCCAATTTTTCATGCTCGCACAAAGCACATTGAGGTGCATTACCACTATGTCAGGGAGAGGCTCTCAGCAGGAGAGATCAGTTTGGCTTATGTGCCAACACAGGACAACCTTGCAGATCTTTTCACAAAGGCATTGTCTCGTGAGAAGCTTGAAGCTTTCCGCAAAGCTTTGGGCTTACTCCCCTTTGTGGACTAATCCTGTCCTCAGGGCATGGCACTTCCCTTTACTCATGTGCCAGCTCTCGTTCACCACATCACTCTAGGGGGGATTTGTTACCATATACATGTGGTAGTGATGTGTGTGAACACACTAGGACCGCCGGGGCATTTTTTCCCTCTTTAGGAGGTTTTTTCCCCCGTGCATTGTATATACGCCCATCACTCTAGGGCTATCTATCTTTCCATTGCCTACTAAGAAACACACTCTCTATTGTGTGCCTTGAGCTTCCTTTGTCTTCTCCAAGCTGTGTGCGTTTCTCTGCAACCCTAATTCCAATATATATAACTGACTTTGTCCTCATCCTTGTCAGGCCAAGGCGTCAGAATGCTGGTCGAAAACTGTAGCTCCGCGAGTTGGCGAATCCGCTGTCTCATCTCAGTCCGGACTCTATCCATGTCAACAGAACTATATATTAATGCATATATTAAAGCATGAATCAGGCCAAGGCAAAGTGCTTGCAAATAGGGAGAATTTTGTAAATCAAGAATCATTACGAGAAGCTTCTCCGTATCCTGGCCAATCATGCATAGTCCACATAAGAAGTCCATGGATCCTTGCATGCTGTTGTCCTACTGGTTCAACCGCATCTGCTATGTCGATCCCATGCCATAACTCCTGGAGCTTTGTCAACTAGTGGAGCTAGATAAACATCCATGTTTTTTGCCTTGAACTTACCAGGTACAATCAAGCTTAATATCAAATGACCCTTCTTGATGGCAATCCACAGCGGGAGGTTGTAATTGATAAGGCACATAGGCCAAGAGCTCCATGACGAGCTTCTCAAGACAAATGGATTGACTCCATCCATTGCCATGCCCAAACGCAAATTGCGTGCTTCACTCTTAAAATGTGGCAAGGTATCTTCAATGTGCCTCCAAGCCTTTGAATCAGCGGGCACCCTAAATGTTGCATCAGTGGATCTATTTGTAGAATGCCACCGCAACAACTTTGCAATGGAACCACAACGAAACATGCTTTTTATCATAGGAAAATAGGGAAATTCCGCAACACTTTAGCTAGCACTGACTCGCCAACTGCATCTTGTTTGTAGCGCATTGCTCCGCACTTAGGACGCGACAGACAATCTACGAATTCATTGCAAAAAAGAATACAATCATTTGGACATGCATGAATCTTGTTGTAGTCCAAGACAACTGAGGTCAATAGTTGCTTTGCGTCTGGCCTGGAGGGGGGCATTTCATTGCCAGCCGAGAGAAGTTGCTCCCGCAACAACCTGTTTAAGCCACATTAAATTAAAAATCTCTCCAAGCACGTCACCGTTGCAATTGGAAAATCTCTTTTGTAAATTACGTACCTAAACAAAGCAGTGACGCTTGCATCTGACCACCCGTACACTAATTGAAGATTCAAAAATGCCAGACAAGTACGAAGCACATATATTTTTGCGCCTTCACAGATTGGTTGACATGCCAACTTCCTCAACATGTCTTCAGGAGATAGGCACACGGCTTCTAGTGCTGTTTCGTTAGCGTTCTCCTCGCTTATCTGGAAGAAGGCATCCAACATCTCCTCCATGCCGTCTTCTTCTGTCTGTAAGCCCTTTTCTACTTCCATCCTTGGCTCTATATTGGTCGGACCTTCACGCATAATCCTTTCTCTCTCTCTCTCTCTCTCTCTTTCTCTCTCTCTCTCTCTCTCTCTCTCATATGTAGGTGCTATGTCACGAAAACCAATGCCCGTTCCGTAGGAGTCGTATCGTAGATTTTGTACGGTTTCTCTAGCAAAATCTCCGTACTTGTGCACATGCTCATTACATATCCTACGCTTGCGCAGAATTTGATACATGCAGAGCGCGCACGAGCATGCAATCTTTTCCTCCATGTTAGTTGATAACGTTGCCATCTGCAATGATTATGAATGTTGTTTTAATATATATACTCCTCATAATGTAAACTACCTCGCATTCTCTAGTCTTGCCCAATCGCCGTACACCTCGGTCCAGAGGTGTACCGAGATCAGGACCACCGGGTCAAAATCTCGTCTTTATTGGTCAAATCCTATATGGGTAGACACATACGTACACTCCCAGGTGTACATGGAAATGCATGTAGCGGGCAAAACCCCTTTGCCTCTTTTAGTTCCATAGTTTCTTCTAGAGAGAGAGAGAGAGAGAGAGAGATAAAGAGAGTTTTTGTCCTTTTCACACAATTGGTCAGCCAACCTAACTCTTTCTCTCTCTCTCTCTCTCTCTCTCTCTCTTTCTCTATCTACTATCTATCATTGTCTCTCTACCTCTGTAGCTATCTCTAGTTAATTATCTCTCTCTCTCTCTATATATATCACTCCATATCTCTCTATTTATCTCTTTCTGTCTATGTACCCTATCTCTCGTTCTTTCTCTCTCAATCTCGCTCTCCCTTTCTCTCTCTCTCTCTCTCTCTCTCTCTCGCTCTCGCTCTCGCTCTCTCTCTTTCTCTCTCTATTTCCATATCTCTCTCTCTCTCTCTCTCTCTCTCTCTCTCTCTCTCTCTCTCTCAAAAAACGCAGTCGTTTTTTGACATAGTAGACAACAGCCCACTCTTTTGATCATAACTTCTTCATCCGAACTCCGATTTGGGTGATCTATAGCCTCAATCGAAGAGCAAGAAGTCCTCTACGCATTGATGTAAAGACATAAATTTTCAGAGTTATGGAAGGCATTTCTGTAGCAACATTTCCGAAGTGAATAGGTTCAACAAAATTGATTCTCATCTCCTATTTTACATACAATGTCTTCCGGCACTTGAAAGGGTTCTTCTTCTTCAACAAGGTCCACAACCATTGTGGAAAATGATCCAAAATCTCCTAAGTGTGGAGATAGCAACACAACCACCCAACCAACGACATCGGAAACCATGATCATGGCGTACTTGGTATCATTGCAAGAGACCGTAAACAAACAAGGCGAAGACTTACGAGCACTTGCAATGGAGAATGGCACACTAAGGGTACTTGTGGTTGAGAATGAGAATCTCAAGAGGACACTTGAGATGCAAACAACACGTTTGATGCAACTTGAAGAGGAAGTCAAGGAATGTAAACGCTCTCTTGTGGACTTGAATGCTTTGAAGGAGCAGATGAGCAAAGTAGAGCATGACCATGTATTGAAAGAGGAGAAATTTGACACTATGAGCCGGGATGTATGCGACATGAAAAATGTATGCACAAACAAGTCTTGGGCTGATGTATGTGGTAGCAATGTGTTTTCTAATTCCTCACTCATGCAAGCTAAGGTTCAAACAAAGAATGTTGAGAATGTGGATGTGGAGGAGTTGAAGGAACGGGAGCGACGTTCCAAGAATATTGTTATTCGTGGAATTCCCGAAGAGAAGTTAGAGACACCTCCTTCTCTTGCCATTGTTATTGAAGATTTCTTCAAAACCCACTTTGGCATGTCCGGAGTTATGGTCTATTGAGCACATAGAGTGGGGAAGCAAGGAGCTCCTCGCTCGGGAGAACGGCCAATTGTATGCACCATGCCGGATGAGACCAAGCGAAAGATTATCCTTGATAATAGTTGGATCTATTTGAGGGATACAAAATGTTTTGTATGTGAAGATCGCACTATTAAGCAACAAAATATGCGTCGCAAGGCATATGAGGAAAAGAATAATAAAAACAAGGAGATCTCTCATGAAGAAAATGTGCCCAAGGAGGAGGCAAGTATCTCAAGCAAATAGGGATGCGTGACCTATGAGACCGAGTTACAATTGAAAATATGCTTTTGGAATTGTAATGGATACCCATGGAATGCGGGGGTTGGCATTGATGAACTAACAAGCAAAGCCGATGTTGTACTTCTTGTTGAAACTTGGGAGCATGATACACAAAGGATTAACGGCTTGGAGGATTACAATGTACATTCATTGATGTGGTCAAAGAATCTCAAGCAACGAAGAGGACAAGGAGGGTTAGCATGTATGGTTAAGAAAGGATTGGAAGATTTTGTATCAATTGTGAAAGATGACAAGTACAAACGTTATGTATGGCTGAAAATTATGACACCAAAAAGAGTACCCATTTTTATAGCCGGTTGCTACATTCCTCATCATGATTCTCCCTTTTATGCTTGCATGGATAGAGATCAACCATTTTCTAATTTGGAAGAGGACATTGCTTATTTCAAAGGTGAAGGTGATGTTATTGTATTTGGGGATATGAATGCTCGCACAAAAACATTGCAACATGATACTCAACAATTTGATATGCCATACATTTCAAGGGAGTTGGAGGAAGTTCACTTGTATGATCGTACTTCAATGGATGAGAAAGAGCCGGATCACTATGGAAAGTTACTTTTACACATGTGTAATAGCACGGGTATGCTCATTGCCAATGGTGTATCTTTGTGGAGTGGAACCAATGGATTTACATGTAGGAGACATAATGGGGATAGTGTGATTGACTATATGCTACTCTCTGAAGCCATCATGTATCGCATAAAGAGTTTTATGTTTGGTCAATGGACCCCAAAATCCGACCATCGCACCTTATGTATTGAACTTTCATGTGGAGAAGCAACTAAGCATGATAATCTCAGCCAAAGGAAAGAGAAGTTATCACTATGTATGGATTTCAAACGGGCACCAATGTACATTGAAATGGTTGAGCAAAAATTATGGATGACAAAGCTTCAATGTGATGCACCATTGGAAACTAAATGGGAAGCTTTCAAGAAAGCTATTTGTTCTTGTGCGGAAGAATGCTTTGCAATAAAGCATCTCCATGGTATCAACAAAGATAGATCACGCAAAAGGTGGTTTGATAAAGAATGTCAAGATGCTCGAAAGTCCTTGATAAAACTTGATGCAACTATGGACAAAGACAACTATCAAAGTCATTTGCATACATACAAGGCATTGATTCAAAAGAAGAGAAGAAGATGGGAAGTAAAGCAACAAGAATTTCAAGTCCAAGAAAAGGCACATGCATGTGGAAGATTTTGGAGAAACTTGAGAGGCAAGCGGGTTGAGAATTTTGGTAACTTGAGTCTAGTGGATATGTACACACATTGTAGGCAATTATATGAGCAAGCAAATACTGAAAAAATGCCATTTTATGGTTCACTCCCATGTATGCCGTCTTTTTTTACTATTGAGGATGTATGCGGTGGGCTTGAAAAGTTGGCCACTCGCAAAGCGGGAGATCTTCAAGGTATCAAGCCGGAGATGATCAAATGGACAGGAGATTTTACCCATGAGTGGATGTGTGATATGTTCAACCTTGCATTTCAACATGGTATGCCTTATGATTGGAGTACTAATTGGGTTAAGCCTTTGCATAAAGGAGGGGATGTAAAGAATGTAAGCAACTACCGGACTATAATGATTGGGTCTCTTATGGCAAAGTTGTTTGGGTGCATAATGGAGATGAAATTGAGTGATTGGGCTGAAGAGAATGAAAAGCGTGCAAAGGGACAAGCGGGTTTTCGTCCATGCCATAGCACCATTGATCATCTTGTCACTCTTCGTGTTCTCATGGAGGAAAGTCGGTTGAAAGGCAAGCAATTGTATTGTTGTTTTGTGGACTTTAAGAAAGCCTTTGATATGATTCCACGTAACAATTTGTGGAGAAGGATGGAAGAACTCCAAGTGCCAAGTGAGTTTATGATTGCGGTTGCTCGAATCTATGAGAAGGTGATTTGTCAATTGTGCATGGGAAGAGAAATTTCAGAAATTTTTGTAAGCACTATTGGGATTAAACAAGGATGTCCATTGTCACCAAATCTCTTTGGTCTATGCATCGATCAATTGGAACAAATGGTACTTGAGTTTATGCAAGAAGAAGGCATTGAAGAGGTCACTATTTGCAATGCGGTAATCATGCTTTTGTTGTATGCGGATGATGTAGTGCTTCTAGCACACACTTTAGAAGATGCACAAAAGCTTATGGTTGTCCTTGAGAACTTTTGCTTGCATAGTGGGCTGATTGTAAATGAATCCAAAACAAAGGTTATGCTTGTGAAAACCAACCATAAGGAGAAGCCATGCATTGTGTACAACAACGAGACACTTGAAGTTGTTGAGAGCTTTAAGTACCTTGGCCTTGAGGTTCCATCCAATCACAAGTGGCATGAATGTGCTATGCGTCGTTTGGAAGCGGGAAAGAGAGCATATTATGCATTTGAGAACATGTGTAATGCGGGAAACATCAAGTGTTGGGTTCTCAAGAAGTATCTTTTTGATGCATTGGTGACACCGGTTCTTCTTTATGGAGTTGAAGTGTGGGGCGGGATCATCTCAAAGTCTACTTGGAAAGAGTTTGAGAATGTCCAAAAGCGTTTTCTTACAAACTTTCTCCAAGTTAAGACACAAACACCATATATGCTCCTACTTCTTGAGTCGGGATCTCTTCCAATTGAGGTTATGGGCATGGAAAGGGTTGTGGAGTACATGATAAAGATGCGTCAAAACCCCTCACATCGACTTCCTACAATTGCGTGGGAAGCAAGAAAAAAAGTTCAAAAGACGCATAAAAGCAAGATCTTGAGCACGGGATGGATGCAAGACATAAAGAAGTGGGTTGGGAGATGGGATGCATTACACTTGCTACATGATGCTTCAATTGACTCTCAAGTGAATGAAGCTTTTCTACAACGCCAATGTATTACGGCTTGGGAGAAATCCGGTGGGTCACGCTTCATACATTACACCACCTATATTGCCCCCAACTACAAAACCATGTTCTTCGCTGAGAGAGGAAACCGTACTCACACTTACATGCTTGAGCCGATTCCCTTGTCCACGATACGCACTATCGCAGCAATTCGGCTTAGCTCCCATTTCCTTCGATGCGAGATAGGGCGTTGGGGCAATGGAGAAGAGTCAAATCGATTGTGCAAATTATGCTCACTGCAAGTTCGAGAGTCTGAGTACCACACACTACTAGAGTGCTCAGCTTTTGATCACATCCGAACTTGCTTCTCTCACATTTTCAGCCATAACTTAGACCTACACACTTTCCTCTCCCAGCCAAAGTGTGGGCTCTCCATTGCGACTCTCATCACTACAATTTTGGAGCATCGAGAGTCACTCATCATCCATACACATACTACATCACATGTAACTTTGGTCCCATAGGTCATATTTGACCTCCGAGGACGATAATAAAATCTATCTCTCTCTCTCTCTCTCTCTCTCTCTCTCTCTCTCTCTCTCTCTCTCTCTCTCTCTCTCTCGCTCTCTACTTCCCTATCTCTCTAGTGATCGAACGAGCGACTGAGCTAGGGAGATCTAGACGCCCACGACTGCGGAGGCCAGACTACACAACATCGACAGAGGCTGCATTAGAGGATCCATGTCACTTTGGCTCGACATGCACAACACCCGGTCAGAATAGTGACCATGGAGGAGATTGATGAGGTCCGCCAGACAGATGCTGGATCTCCTATGATCTACATATCCCAGCTAGCTGTTTTAGGTGCTTAGTCCATAACCAACAGTTTAGGATTCCATAATATTTTATTTTGTCATTTTTCATCTTTTTATTCTGACTTTGTATCAGATCCACCACATTGTAACATTTTGGTCTCATAGGTCACTTTGGCCTTTTGAAGACGTTAATATAACATTTCATTTCATTTCTCTCTTTAATTTCTCTTTCTTTAATTTTAATTTCCTACGCATACATTAATTCTCTCTCTCTCTCTCTAGTTTTAATTTCCTAAGCATACATTTCTCTCTCTCTCTCTCTCTCTCTCTCTCTCTCTCTCTCTTTAATTTCCTACACGCACACACACTTCTCTCTCTCTCTAGCTTTTTAACTTCTTATTTACACACACACATTTCTCTCTCTTTCTCTCTTTGATTTTCTACACACACAGACACACACATTTCTCTCTCTCTCTCTCTCTCTCTCTCTCTCTCTCTCTCTCTCTCTCTCTCTCTCTCTTTGTTTCTTTAGTTTCTTACACACACACACACACGTTTCTCTCTCTCTCTCTCTCTCTCTTTCCTACACACATAGACACACACACACACACACACACTTCTCTCTCTCTCTCTCTCTCTCTCTCTCTCTCTCTTTCCTACACACACACACACACACACACACCTCTCTCTCTCTCTTTCTTTCCTACACACACACACACACCGCTCTCTCTCTCTCTCTCTCTCTCTCTCTCTCTCTCTCTCTCTCTCTCTCTTTCCTACACACACACACACACCGCTCTCTCTGTCTTTCCTACACACACACACCGCTCTCTCTCTCTCTCTCTCTCTCTCTCTCTCTCTCTCTCTCTCTCTCTATCTCTTTCCGACACACACACACGATGGGGAGAGAGAGAGAGAGAGAGAGAGAGAGAGAGAGAGAGAGGTTGGGGGGGGGGGGGGGGGGGGGGGGGGGGAGTTTCATGATACCTGCGCAGCAGGTTTCGGCCAAGATTTGAGCGCGCGCGTAGAAGGCACGCTCCCCTTCTTGATGTAAACTCCATCGAGTAAAAATTTATGAATGTATAAATTGGAAAGTAAGAACTTGATCTATTCACTCTATATGGATCTTGTATTATTTAAACATTTTGATGAGGGTAGTGGCCCATGGAGGTACTCAAAATCAAGAATTTAATACTATAAAAGTGATGCACTTGTTGGGGTGTAAAGGCGTTGTGCCTTTTCTCTAGGTTGGACATCGTCGCCCACTAATTCTACTAACTTACTCACTTATTCTTTATACATAGAAGAGTAAGGAGTGAGTGTTGCTTCTTGCCACTTTGCACTGCCCCACACCGTGTTCTCTCTCTCTCTCTCTCCGCACATGCACCACATACGTATACTTCTACTGGTATCAGATCTACAACTTGGCAATCGACACGTGTGCATAGGCTTCCTAGCTAGGCACGGAAGCACAAAGCTAGGCTGCATTGGAGTGGTATGACATGAATCTATGATAGCTTAGCAACGTGTGTCGTTGTGAGTATTTTTGTTCATGTACATGGAAGCTTCTATGTCGTCATTGTGTGCATGCAAATTGTAGTGCAAGAGAAGCGTAGATTGTAGCTTGGGCATGTGTATTCAACTTGTATAGAGATTTTATACCAAGACATTGCTGAATTTTGCAGAGAAGAAGCAGGAACAAGAAGTGTTGCAGCTCATTTTTGTTCTTTTCGGTTCCCAAAACAATGTTTTTGGCATCTCTCCATGATATGGAGTCAGATAGATATGATTTAGGAGTCTAGGTTGGGATTTTGACACATTTCAAATGTGATGGTGATGTCCATATTTTGAAATTATGATCATAATTATATCAAGTGCAACAACATCAAGTTTGTGTTGAGTTTTTGAGCCGAAAAATCATATTTCTAGCAAATCTCTCATACCTAGACTCAAGCCTTTTGTGATTGAGGAATTTCTTCTAGGGTTTTGGCACATTTCAGAGGCATTGGTTATATCAGACTTATGAAATTCTGAGTGCTGAGTATTTTATAGCAACCTGCAACAATCTTGACATATAGAAGCTTGGAAGTTTAGATTCCTACATTACAGAGAGTTATGTGGTCTGCATTGAGGTGATCTCTAAACACCCTCAAGGATCCCATGTCGCACAATTGGGGCTGGGGCAACCACAAACAAGAGAAATAACAACAAACCCACAGCCAACAACAAGTAAATAGGCACCTCCTAGTTAGAGAGCAAACTAGGACACAAAAGAGGAGAATCCCTTAGCGACACAAGTGAGAAGGAAGGGTACACTATCACTAATTTCAATGCTACAAATACACACACACCAAACACCAAGAGAGAGAAGAGAGAGAGAGAGAGAGAGAGAGAGAGAGAGAGAGAGAGAGAGAGAGAGAGAGAGAGAGTTTTGTGCAAGAATTTAGCTTCAATTTTAATGATTGGTGCAAGTGTATAAACAGCTTGGACAAGAGTCAAGAGCCACAATTAAGCTTAATGATTGTTGCGATCTACACATTATCTTAGGGTTATGGGAATCTTATCACCATACAACCCTCTTATAATGTTTTTCCAAGTAACAAAACAAACACAAGAGCTCTTGAGTAACATACAAGCAAATACTACAGAAGATATTGAAATGTGAACGCGTCACCTTAAACCAAACGAGGTGAGGTTGGCAAGGATGAATTGGAGAGACTCAAGAGAGTTTTGAACCATGATTGCACCCAAATTATTGATTCAATTGATGTGCAAGAGTAGGTACAACTTTGATTGGAAGTTATGAATCACTCACTCCCTTGCAATGCTCAAAGGAGGTTTTCCTATACACCACAAGTAATGGTGTATAGAGAGCTCACTCTCTATCCCTACAACTAAGATGGAGAATGGTACGCTCTAAGTAGTGCGCAATAGTGTAGAGATCATAAATCCACAAAGGGAAAAGGGCTCTATTTATAGGTGAGGAGAGCTCTTATTAGGATTATCTCCTGATCAACATTTACATAGAAAACCATGTTTATGAAATTTTTTATATGTTCCTATGAGAGTGGGGCTCTCTTGTCTCTTGAGTCACATGGATGTGGGTTCAAGAGGAGAGAATTATTGAGGTGAAATAGAGAAGATTCTAGAGAGGTGAGTGATTTTTGTGTGAGGTTGCCTACTCCAAGGTAGAGTAGAGTGGGTGAAATTTACAAGAAAGGGTTATCACTAGAAAAAGTTAGTAATAGAATTACAATGAGTAGAATGACTTGAAATGCTGAGGAAAGAGGGGTGAATGAGATGGATGAACCATTGAGATATCTTGGACTCACCCATGTGTAGATTGTCAAGAATGACTACCAATCCTCTTCTTCTTCTTCTTCTCTTCTTTACGCACCAGTTGACGATGTCGATCATCAATTATAAAAATGACAATTTTGTGACAAGATTTCTCAATTTTGAAGAGGTTAAGCATAGCCTACATGCTGAATTTTAGGTACATAGAGAAGAGGTAAGGTGAACTGATGAGTTAGAGGTAATAGAGAGAGGCATAGATAGGGTGTATATACATGTAGAGTTCATATGAGAGCTAATGGAGGTGAGAGGGAAGGTTAGTAGTGAAGAGGGTGAAAGAGAACATGGAAGTTTGCAGGTTTGAGTGAGGGATGGAAAGGAATGATTTTGTGTGTGTGTGTGTGTGTGTGTGTGTAGGATGAATTTAACTATCAGAGCATGAAAAAAGACAATCTCATCCATAGGTTAAAAAAGTCCAAAAGAATGTATATTCATCATGGATAACTTGGGCAATGTACAGTCAAGGAAGAAAAAACTCCCATTAAACCATTTGCATGCAAGATATGGTAAGTCCTCCAAATGTTACATGCCACCATCACAACCAACAATTGAAAGAGAGTTATAAGTGGTAGGCAGGTGTCATCAATGAAGGACACTTGTTATTGATGTCTGCCATAGCTTAAGGCAAGAAATTTAAAGAGGAGGTAATCCTATGATGAAGGCCCAGACCTGATTGGGCAGCTCCATATAGAGCTGGTTAGGGAAATATGGTCCAATAAAAAAGTATTGCAAAATCAAGCTCTCAATTTCCCACACTGCTACCTTCATCTAGATCTGCAGATTTTCCATTTAGAAAAAGTAGGTAGGAGTGGTCTGCTCACACAAAGTTGGGTGGTGGGAGTATGGGGCGACGTGGGAGAGGTGGTAGGGTGTCCTTCTTTGATATAGCACTGAATCGGTACCCACCATGCAAAGATGCATATCAGCATAGTGGTCTAGTGGAAGTGTGTGGAGGTGATTTGTGGTTCTTCCCACCTGGCTAACAAGTATCACCCTTATGAAGTCAAAGCCACTCACTTTAGCCTTAGATTCCATAGGAAAACAAATCCAATGTAATTAGGTATGTGTGTGTGTGTGTGTGTGTGTAGAAGTGTAAAGGGAGGTGAGAGAAGACTAGGGTGACTTGTGAGAAAAAGTGGAGAGGCTGGAGTCCACCATAAAATTCATATCTCATCGATTGTAGCTCCAAAAATTATGCAAAACATTGAGGTGATTATTCAGCTTGTGGGCTACATTTTGTTTGTTGGTTACTTATTCAAATTGCGAGTGGATATAGACGCCAAAAATCTCACCACAAAGCTTGTTTTTTATGCCTGCAAGACTCTTCTAGTGTCCCCTTCCTTTGTTGAATTTGCACAATGCATCCAAGAGTGAGCCCCTCCATGAGTCATATCATGATACAAGGCATCCAAGTTATCTTTAAACATGCATGGAGGAGGATCATTGGTGAATAAAGAAGTATATACATGGTGGGACTAGTGTATGGACTATTCATGGACTTTAGCTTAACGAGCACATGGTGTTATAATAATGAGTACATAATAAAAAAATATGGAAGAATTTTGGATATGGAAAATATATTGGAATCATATAATATGGTCCCTCTTTTGTATTATTTTGGGTGAAAGAGGAAAAACTATGCAAGTAAATGAAAATTACATAGTAAAAGTAACTAAGGGGTAGAAGCGAGTTTTTTGTTTTCACAAGGCTGATGATAAAATTGTGGGGTTGATTTGTATAAAATAAAATATTTATGAGACTAGAGGATGTAAACATTGGTAATAAAATATACTTATGGCGCAAGAGCGTGAAAGAAGGCATACATAGGTCTAATAAAACACACAAAAAGGTAAAAATATTTAAATACATTAAAAAAAACCTATATTTAGGTTCTATATACAATGAAATATTTACACACAAATGGGTCATAATATTTTTTATTTTTTTTAATTTTAGGTATTTTTTTGGCTCAACTAGTAGCTAGCTGAGAGTTTTGAGGAGATATGGAAAAAGTCCCCTAGCTCGCACATGCCTATGTACAATGAAAGAGTGAAGATAGCCAAAATGTTTGAGTGATTCTGATAGGGCGAGGTAACTCACTATGGCAATTATGGAAAGCCAAAAAAGGGCTATCATCATCTCTGGCTATGTATGTCACACTGTGATGCTATTTTTGAGAGAATTGACTTCGCATTTACATTTGCAAGTCATTCTTTTGGATGTGACTTTTGGTATGTTGCACATCTGAATGAGGCTTTGTATGTATTGTGATTTGTGTGGGTCATTTTAGAGAGTGTTTTTAGCACAATGTTTTGCAATTATGCTATGTATGCATATGTGGATATAGTGTGAGCTATTGACAACTCGCAGGTAGAAAATTCACAGATATACATGTGTTTCGTGCAAGTGAAATCATCATAGAGCCAATCATTCAGGAGTGAGCTAGTTTGTCAGGGTTTTGGCAAGTTTTGTACACCACATGTGGATTTATTTACTGAGACATTGAGTGTCTGCTCTTGCTTTAAGCAGTTTTCGTGAGACTTTTGAGTTTTTACTCAACTTTCATAGAAAACTCTATCGGAGTTTCCCCAAAATTTTGCCATGTTTTATGTGTATCTTTTTTTTACTCTATGATGGTTTAGTCATCAAGTTCCACTCCCATTGTTAACAGGTTTTGTCAGTTTGGACATGGGTTTAATGTTCTTGCATCCACTCTCACAAGCGTGAGAGTTGCATATGCTAATGTGGCTACAGATTATAGGTAGTCATAGGTTCTACAAGTTTTTTGCAGGTAGTTTTCTTGTGGGATGCGTTTTGAGCGTGTTTTGTCACTACTTGCATATATTGTTATGTGCTTTATGCTCATTTCAGTTGTTTGTCTCAGATTGTATGCTTGTAGATAAAGCAAATTGTGGAGTTGTTTTATGCATGCTCAGATTTGAGGGCTATGGTGGGTGGAGCCGATGAGAATTCATGGCAGCTGGAGCGAGGCGAGAGAGAGAGAGAGAGAGAGAGAGAGAGAGAGAGAGAGAGAGAGAGAGAGAGAGAGAGAGAGAGAGAGAGAGAGAGAGAGAGAGAGAGAGAGAGAGAGAGAGAGAGAGAGAGAGACTGTGTTCTTTTCAAAGACTTCCAAATTTCTCATAGACCATATAAACCATAGAAACTAGATTCTAAATGAGTGCAGGGCAAACTATAGAGCAATGTCAATCACACTGTGCCAGTGAGGGTCATCAGAGACAGGATGATAGAAGATGCAATGGTGTTGAAGGACAAAGATTTAAGAGATAGAGTGATGCATGTCCTCAACAAACTGATAGTTTGATGAGAAATCATGACAATATGTAAAATGATATTGTAAATATAAGAAAAAGAAAAATTTTCCCGAGAGAGAGAGAGAGAGAGAGAGAGAGAGAGAGAGAGAGAGAGAGAGAGAGAGAGAGAGAGAGAGAGAGAGAGAGAGAGAGTCGACACAGCAAGGAAAAAACACGCTTTGTTTTTTAGGTAAAAAGCTTTCACAATTTATAAAGGAATGTAACCATGCAAAGCTTCTAAAAAGAGTGCAGTTCATCTTCATGCTCTATAAGGGGTAATTCCCACAAGGAGGGCTTGAAACTTAACAATCCCCCCTCAAGCGCGAACTAGACAGACAACTCTCTTGATACCTCGAGTTTTTGGTGTACTCAACAACCGTGAGTTTTAGGTTCTGTGACAACCAAGGGTTTTGGTGTTCCATAACCTAGTGCTATGATGATGAACCCCCCCTTAAACAAATAGGTCATAGGTTGAAACATTAGCTACCAATAAATGGAGTTTTTGGTTCACCACCAAACCTTGGGTTTAAGGTGTACACAATAACCTCATGAGAACCAGACAAAATAGGACTTGAACAAAAA
The DNA here is from genome assembly GCF_014529385.1 of Adiantum capillus-veneris. NCBI lineage: Eukaryota > Viridiplantae > Streptophyta > Polypodiopsida > Polypodiales > Pteridaceae > Adiantum > Adiantum capillus-veneris. The sequence continues at coordinate 27,826,851 of NC_140953.1, read as the reverse complement.
CTGATAGTTTGGGAGGTCTTACCACTCATGTGTGGAAGTGTTTATAAACCGTACAATTTATTTTGACTAGGAAAAACATGAAAAAAAGTTGATCTAAAAAACATCATTGTCAATAGAAAATATTGGAGATTCAGTGTCTCCCTCAATCACATGAATTTGACTTTTACCCTTTTAAAAGCATCTATTTGAAGGATGATTTGTTTTACCACAGTGAACACACATATTCTTCTTGAAACAGTCCTTTGTCTGGTGATTGTTGCGTCCACAAATGGCTGAAGATCTGGTACAGATGGATGATCGAGATGAAGTTGAGGTAGAAGAAAAATTAGTGACTGCATAGGCACTGGAAGTATCACAAGAACTGATGGAGATACTGCATTGGAGACTGTATATGCACTAGGAATAATGGGAGAATTGGTACGGGATACCCTTCGTTCTTCTTCCTGCAATGAATTGATGATACCATCCAAGGAGGGCAACAGATCTTTCTCCTTCAAAATGGTAACAATCTGATGGAATTTGTCAAGCAAACTTTTTAATAAAATAGATATGAGATCTTCTTCTGGCACTGGGGCTTTGACATAAACAAGTTGAGTTTTAATACGCTTCAGTTGGTTCACTAGAGATGTAATGTCTTCATCAGCACGCACAGCAAGAGAGTACAACTCCATCTTGAGACTCATCATTGAATACTTAGCTTTAGCACCAAAAACCTTCTCTAGTTGTATCTAGGCAGCATTGGCAAATTGCATGTCATCCAGATAATCAAGTGACGGTTCCCGTGGCAGCGTTTTGAGTCGAGGCCTCCAAGAGCTTCAAGATTTGATATGAGTGTTAAGCTTTGAGGGCTATGGCGGGTGGAGTCGATGAGAATTCATGGCAGGTGAAGCGAGGTAGGAATGAGAGAGAGAGAGAGAGAGAGAGAGAGAGAGAGAGAGAGAGAGAGAGAGAGAGAGAGAGAGAGAGAGAGAGAGAGAGAGAGAGAGAGAGAGAGAGACTCAACAAAGCAAGGGAAAAACACGCTATATTTTTTAGTTCAAAATCTTTTACAATATATAAAGGATTTTAACCATGCAAAGATTCTAAAACGAGTGTAGTTCATACGCATGCTCTGCTGGGTATGCAAGCCTGGGTTTAGTGGTATCTTAGCCTGTGGGAACACTCTCATAATGCATGCAGACCAACTCGAGTTCCTTTTTAGTGTGCATGGCAAGTTTGGCTTCATATATTGTAAGGTTTTTTACACAAAAATATAATCTATCATAGCGTGCTTGGTTGTATTGTTGTGCTGAGTCTCTCTCTATCTCGCTCGTTCTGCTGCACCTGTATCTCGCAATGGCACCTTACCGGTGGCATCCCCCATAGCTGCAACCCCATCATGCTCCATAAGGGGTAATTTCCACGAGGAGGGCTTGAAACTTAATAGTGCATATGCAAGAATTGGTTTTGCTATGATTGATCATACTTTTCATGATTGTGCAGTGGTTGAGTGATCTCCCATCTTGTTGCAGTTTGGTATAGTTTATGGTCAAGATTGTGCTTGAGCTTTTTGCTCAATTTGCAGGAGAGACTCTTCCAGATTTCTCCCATGAATTTTTTCCATAGTTGGGTTTCTTGGAATCCAATTAGTAGAAATGTGTGAGAGTTCAGAGTCATTGATCACTCATGAGAGACGGCGGTCTTGTAGTTGCCGATACATGCAATGTTGGCATTGTGGTCACACAGAGCACATTAGGCGCCATTTTTTTAGACGTATGAGACAACAACGGAGATGTATGCAAGAAGTAGATGAGGTTTTGACACATGCTAGAGTGGTGGATTTATATGCCAGTGATGATGATGTCACATTTCTAGGCTTTAGCGTTCCTCCTCCTTACATGTCTTCTAGAGGTTACACCTTCTTGTTGGTTGCTAGATGAGCATGAAATTTTCCATGTTACACCACATTGTGAGTGGTTCAACAATTTCTCTAGTGGGAGTTTTGGTTGTGTGAAATCAATGCTTCAATTAATCCATTTATTCTACCTATGATAAAGTACGAATTAACAATGGATGTGTACATCTTCATTTTAATGTAATCAGATTTATAGTGTCAATAATCTTGTGCGGCCCGTAAGAGAAAAGTTTCTTTAAAAAAAAGAGATTTCAAAAAGTCTAAACAAAATGTCAAGTTCTTTTCCCACGTTCTATGCAAGAAGTGGGGAAGATGCGCAAGAGTTTCTTGACAACTTGGAGATGGCACATCTCATATCCGGGAGAGATGAAGAGGAAGTAAAGCTACGAGCCTTCCCGTTGGTTCTAAAAGCAGAAGCTAAAGCATGGTATGAGACCTTGCAACCCCAAATCAAGTCCAATTGGGAGAGACTGCGAGAAAGCTTCCTCTCCAAGTTCGGGCAAGGTGATACTTCTGAAGGACTATGGAAATGTCTTATTGGACATAAGCAGGTATCACTTGAAGACTATCCCTCTTATGAAGCAACCTTTGTCAATCTATGGGGTAGGTGGGAGGCTACATTAGAAAATCATGGTGGTGCACCTAACTTTCTAAAAAAAGAGAGATTCATGGTTGGCTTGTATCCACTTTTAAAGGCTAAAGTAGAGCTAAAATTCCCATCCACCTTCGAAGAAGCACGTGAGGTATCCATCATCAAGTTTAGAAAACTACACTTCCAAGCACATAGAGCAAGGGGTTTGAATGAAGTGAGTGAGAGGGAGTCTTCACAAACCATGGAAGCACCAATTAGGGCCCCTCTTGCACAATCTTCACAAATAGGAGATAACTCTCAACAAGAGGTTTTACAAAGGCTAACTCAACAACTTGAGAACCTCACTCTGAATCTAGTACAAGGCCTACCTCAACAACGACAACCAAGAGAAGGGAATCGCAATCAACGAAGACAAGCTCAAGAGTTGCGATGTTGGAATTGCAATGAAATGGGCCATGGCATGTACAATTGTCCACATCCAAGGCGACTTCCGGGAGACATATATCCCCCCAGACCGCCTCCTCTCACTGTGCAGCAAGAACAAGCTCAAGGCCCACAAATCCTTCGTCGACCACCACCACCAGCAAATATACCTCCCGTCCCACATGAAAAGGAAGAAAGAGGAGTCAACATCATCAAGCTAGAAGAGGTAATAGATGAGCATACTCTAAACTTTGATGTTATGCCGGCAGAAAAACTCACAAGAGCACAGCCAGAAGGGACAAGAAGAAGAAGTCAAAGATGGAAGAAGCTGAAAGTAGCAGGAAGAAAAGATCAAGGTGAAGGGAAATTGGTATCAACGACTTCCCATTGGGAAAGGAGCTAGAGCCCTACAACATCCTGGAGGATTTACAAACCCAAAAGCCAAACATTTCATGGCCTCAACTTCTACACCTATCAGCCAAAGTAAGAAGGCAATGGCCAAAGTTGGTAAGTACAAGAATTCCAAAAAAGAAAGCAAATCTTTCCATTAAGGTTGTGGCCTCAAAGCTACAAAAAGATGTGGAACCCATTGTGGATGCTTACATAAGGGGTAAAAAGGTGTCTAATGTATATGTTGATGGTGGAGCTCAAATGTGTGTGATCACGGAAAAATCAATGAACAGGTTAGGGCTTGAAATTACAAAGTCCTCTAATTGTCAAGCTAGGCTAGCCAACAACTCAAGTGTGAAGTGTTTGGGGATCATTGAAAATGTAAAAGTCTCTGTATGTAACATAAAGCTTCTTTGGCATCACTTGACTCGAGCAATCCCGCCTAGCTTGGTGTTTCTTCCAAATCTTTATGGTCTATCTTCTTGCTAAATCCACCGCTTCTTCATAGGACATAGGCCCTTCTATCTCCACTTTGTCTCACACTTTCTCGTGCATGAAATCCATGAATCAACTCAATCTTAATAAAACCAACATTCTCAACAGTAGTTACCTTGATCAACCATTTCGTAAGGGCTTCAAACTCCCACTCAAAAGCCTAGAAATGTCCTTCCAAGATTTACTTTTATCTGACCAACTTTTGCTTCACCTCATCCAACTACGCATTCCCTATACATCTGTTTCAAAAATCTACTTCAAAGGCTTCACAATCCGTCTTTTCCTCTTCATGTCACGACCATCGTTCCACCTTATCACTTTACCATGAACCAAGGGCAAGAAAACCTACATCGCACTTTCTTCCCTCCATAAACTGCTCTCCAGCGCAGAAACAACCCATAATCTTGAAGCCAAGTTTTCGTATCTTCAACCGTAGTGAAAATGGGGAAACCCAACCATGACATCTCTAGAAAATGAGCAATTAGTGTGCTCCTCTGTGGGAGGCACCCAAAGATAGAGAGGGGGAATGGGGGAACACACCCAACATACAATGCAAGGCCTCTCTATAGCTTAGGGCATTCATAGCACCCCTATCCTCTAGAAAAACACCTTCAAAACTCAAAATTTTACCAGTAGACTACCGCATGCACACACACACCAAGCATAAACACGCTCGTTGATATTGGCTACCCATGCAATTCAAAGGTCGTTTCCAACCTCACACCACTGTCACAAACAAAACCTCTCTTTCACTTCTATTTTGTGCACAAAGAAGGCTTGAGAGCACACCTTCTCACACACCGATACCACACACAAAAGTAAAAGAAGTAGAGAAGGGGGGCAGGGGAGATCTAGCACCAAAATGGGGCAATGAAAGCTTCACTTGATAAGAAAAAACCATTACATAGGCACAAGGGCTAAAACCATGACTGGCTCAACAAGACACACACTCAAAAAAGATTTGCACGAACACACATCTGCGAATGCTACACACAAAATCACTTTCCTTGGCCCTCTTGCAAATCTACAGGCAAAAGCCTCTTGGTATTGGGCAAAAAACATCCCTAAAATGATAAAAAACTTGTTTTTTTAAGAGGGCCTCGATCGTTTTTAGCAAGTCAAATTCTATTGGCCCACCTTGATGCTCCATTGGCCAAGTTTGATGAGCTTCCTTGGTCGACTTTTGGTGTCTCTCTTGCTGCCACACTTTCCCGAGGGGGGCACTAGCACTAGCCCTAGTGCTCACCTCTTTCTCCATTAAAAAAGGATCTCAAGATGCCACATGAACAAGACCCTATTGGGTTTCCACATCATCAACCTCTTGTTGGTGCTATCTGACTATCACAATGCCACCCACACGCGCTTGTAACCTATGACAATAGCCAAAACTCGCCAGCATCACCCAGGCCACTCACTCACGTCGCACCCAATGGCCATGCCATGTCCAAGATCTAAGAGCTCTCTCTCTCTCTCTCTCTCTCTCTCTCTCTCTCAACTCACACCAAGTAAAGGGTACATTCGAGCATGTATACCCACACTGCCTAGCCTGTGCCAATGCATCTGAGCTCATTGGTATGCCACATGGCACCCTCCAGGTGCCCTGCCCTCCAAACTTGAAAAAAACTTCTACAATTTCCATTCAAGGCTTTTGGGAAAAAACCTCTCCTGCACCTGCTTCAAACTACTCCCACCTTTCGCTCATTGAACCAAGCTATAAAGCCCCACTGGTGACCTAGTTCTTGGCCTTGATCCCCTTAGTCCGTAATTCATTTTGACTTCCCTGTGACCGTTAATCAAGATTGCAAAAATAGGTTGAATTCATTTGAGATCTTCCTCCGAGCTACTACACCCAGCTTTTGACGGGCATATTTTGATCATTGTGACTGTTTGACAAACCGTTGAATCCTACAACTCCACATAATGTGCCCTACCTTTTGGAGCGTGGTCAAGCCCAAAAAAGCACCAGATGGCATGCCTATTGATGCAATCAATCTGCCACATAACTAGCCCCCTTGAAATTTTCAACTGGCCATAACTTGCTCATTCTAACTCCAATTTACAATCCAAAAAGACCAACATGCTCCACAACTTGATATCTTCACATCTATCTACCCACATCAACATTTTCCACTTGTCCCTACCTACCCTTTTGGTTAGGGATCTGCCAGGCACTCCATCTTTGACTAGCCATAACTTTACACCGTAGCTTCATTTGAGGAGTCGTCTGGACCGACTTTGAGAGCATCTTGAACACTACATTATAATGCAAAGCCCAGCACTCTGAGAACCTTTAATTATGAACCCAGTTGGACAATTTTGGAGGCCCTTTTGCCTATGAAACCACATTAGACATACATCACCTCTATCCTTTGCCTACCCAGGTCCTCTGTACCTACTTTAACACTTTGCCACGCACCTATGATCATTCATTGCACTGCACTACACACTTCCCAGCATTAACTAGCTTTGGCTGCACCAACGTGTATCCTTCTATTGAGTTTCAATACGCTCAAGAGACATAGCATTTAGCTATGCAGGACATGCCAGTAGACTCTATACAGTGGCATGCCCTAATGCGACATTGTAGGTGTTTTCAGGGTCTGTGCAGACAAAGGTAGAGCAGCTCTTCTCCCTAGAGACATTGGTAGAGATGATGATTTTGGAGTTCTTGGATATGCTTATGCTAGATGCTTACATGGTTATTCCAGGACAGTAGAGCATGGTAAGATGGATGAAGGGACAATCACAGTGTTGAGCACCCCTAATTTGTCACATCCATTTGTCCCTAGTCTTGATGGTGCAAGGATTGCACATAGCATACAGGACGCTAGGACAACCAGGTTTTCATATATTTTGTCAGCATTCGGGCGTCTCATGTATGATCTACTAGTGTTGAGGCCCAACTTAGCACTTGCAGAGGGAGCATTTGCAGTAGAGATTGTCATTCATACGATGACTGACACATTGTGGAGCTTTGTAGACCATACAAAGTTTTTTGTGATATTTACATGCAAGCTCTAGTGTGGATATGCACACTCGCCTATCACTAGAGCCGATACAATTGCATGTAGATCAAGAGAGCGATCCAATGGGTGTAGCTTGAGAGAGTCGCTCACCTAGTTTCTTGTACATACTAGTATTTTAGCTCATAGAACCCACTTTTGGCACATTCGCCCTTACATGGGAGGTTGTTGGGGTGAAGGCATTGTGCCTTTGTCCAAGTTCGAACGTTCAATGTCTAGCCCGCCCACTAACTCCACTAACTTACTCACTTATTATTTATACATAGAAGAATAAGGGGTGAGTGTTGCTTCTTGTCACTCTGCTCCACCCCACATTGTGCCCTCTCTCTCTCTCTCTCTCTCTCTCTCTCTCTCTCTCTCTCTCTCTCTCTCTCTCTCTCTCTCTCTCTCTGTGCACATGCACCACATATGTGCACTTCAACACTCGTCCTTTGTAATATCATGACTCCTTAGCTTCACTTGAATATTGCAAAATCAACAAGGAAATAGCAAAGTAATTGCACTCTCATAGAAACACGGATAATTAAAAATTATATACAATGAGTAAGCATCAACAAAATATTGAACAAGCTTGTTTGAGCATTATACATAAAAACACAATATAATTAAACTCACTCGCACGTATAGAGGTCAACAAATCAAGGACTTTGGTTTTGCTAGTTTTAATGTCGTGGTATGGCAGTAAAGGTGGATTGTAAATCCCATAGTCAACACTCCTAATCTTCCTAGTCAAGGTAGAGCTATTTAATCAAGCGAGCGTATTTTTTGATGTTTCAAGGCTAACTAGAGGCTATATTGGAAGACCCTCAAGTTGATATATGATAAAGGAAATACCACTTGAAATCATTGCCTAAAGTGTTTTTCAATATAGATTTTGTTGCCACAAAAGCCTTCCTTGACTTTTGTGCTCACTTTTTTTACTTTTTACTCTTTTTTGTTTGTGGCTTTGGTGCTTGTTGATTTGCAATCATGTATTTGGGGTCACCTTGACATTGTTACCCTTTCCATGCTCATCACAATCCCAAAACTTCCTTTACATTACTCTAACTAAAGGTCAAGAGGGATTAAGCCCACCAGAAAGCATTGACACATAGCATGAAAGACTGCATAATATCGAATTAAAAGCCTAAAGTAAGTGCATAGAATTAGAAAGACATCTTTCTATCGTATTAAAAGAAGATCGCTCTAACACTCTTGATTAGCTCAGTTAGAATTCCTCATTGATAAACCTAAACAAGGGACTATAAGGTAAAATTATATTGAGCCTAAAGAAAAATACTAAGCAAGAATTTTTCTTAGTAAAATTATATTGAGTCTCAACAATATATTGAGCAAGTCTGTTAGATACTTTGTTGCTAGTTACTCTTGAAATAGGCAAGAATGTATGCTAGAAAAGAAACAGAGCAACAAGAATGGACAAGAAGGACTTGTTTTGTACCGGTAGCAAATCCTTGATGCAAGTTTGGTATGGATATGACAAGGACATCATGATGCTCAGGAGTTGAGCTCTTGCAAAGTTTTCCTGTGAACATTAGCAAACAATACAACATGGGCCTCTATTGATTCATCTTCATCTTCTTATGCATATATGTTAATCAAGAATGATACCATGCATGGGTAGACATTTTGTGCAAAGGGATAAGCATGTGTCAATGGAGCAGTATTCTCTATTGCATAGGGATCACTCGTGGTCACTAAATGTAGCAGCCATTCTAATTCCTCATAATTCTCCTGACACGTTAATTAGGCTGGTAATAACATCCCACTCAGTGAATAAAAGAGGAAAACACATTTGGCATACTTGAGAAAAATGTAGAAGTAGATGACTATGGTGAACTAGCCATATCTATGAACATAAATAGATTTGATTAGGTCCCTATTAATTCTTGGATTGGTCAATGTACATCATGTGACATTGTGAGTCTTGTGGATTTGTGATATCTAGTTTTGTGTTAAATGGATCTCACCCTTTTACTTTTATTTTTCCCCGCTATTGTAAGTATAAGGATATATATATACATTCCCTAAGATTTGGAAGTTAAGAGGTCAAGGAGGAGAGTTACATGGGAAGCAAGAGAATGATTGATGTGAGTAAGTACTCCTCCCTTCCTTGGGTAGATCATACCTTTTGGAAAGATGTGTCATTTTTTGAAACCAATTGTTCCATGTTGTAATAGATGAGGACTTTGGAAAATATTTTCCCACCACCCTAGGTGTTTCATTGAGTTGAAAGGGTGGTAAGTTACTCTCCAATGAACTAACTCAAAATGTTTCTTCGGGTGAAAAAAATACAATGGAAGACATAAATTCATTGGTGATTTTGTGGAGATTGACATTGGTAGGTGGGGGTTGTGTAGAAGCTTTTACATTATGGATGAACTACATGAGGAGCTAGAAGCTTCACGTGACTCCCCCCTTCCTAAGATAGGTAGAACATATCGTTCTTGCTTCGAAACCCAAACTAGCTCTAGAACATGTGTGGATTGCTCCATGATTTTTTTCTTCCCCATGAGCCTCAATTTGATTTGGAGTCAAAGGATTTGGCTTACATGGTTTTATAGGTGACAAAAAAGAACACAACTTATGTTTAGGTACCCAAATTTTATCATTGCCATCATAATAGCCTTTGAGTTCCAATAGTAGTTTAGAAACCCAATGTAATGTATCCTTGCATTTCTTGGGGTGAGTGGAGGATTTATTGTGAGGCTTCTACTTTAAATATGATTCAAGAGTAGAAGAGGCCATTGAAGAAGCCTTGGGGACCCATTGATATGTACCTTTTGTCAAGTCATGTTGAGTCCTAGGTACAAACTTGTCTATTTTAGCCATGGAAGTTGAACCTTTAGAGGGTTGTGTCACAGGTAAGGATGTTCTAACCTCTCCAATTTGTGATGTTTCTTTATCATGTGTTCCCTTAAGAGGTGATAGCTTAGGGTTTGTTCCTTGAGTAGTAGGGTTGAGAGTTGGTTTTTATGTTGTGATACTCCCGGTCCTCCAATCAATAGTACACTTAGTTGCAGACATCCACTTACACTTACACCTTAGGTTTATGTTACCCTCCATAGCACCATCAAGCATGACCACAAAGCTTTGAACCAAAGTCCCATTGTCATAAATGGTAGGAGTATGAAGGATTCCAAAGACAAAAAATTTCTTCTTATTTATACCCTTGGCTTGGATGGTACTCTTGGATAAAGGTGTCTTTCCTAAGTAACACCACATTCCATAGGAAAGTGAGTTATGTTGAGCTCTTCTGTCCAATTATGCATTATATAGTAATTTTCCACAAGAGGTATTTAACTCAATTTGGTATCATAGAGGTAAGTCAGAGTCTAAAGAATCGTTGTCTATTTCAAGTTGGAATGCATGTGTAACTCCAAGATTAGCATCTCATTGGTGCTTAATACACTATTTTCATTCTTGAGCCTCAATTTAGGCTTGCATCTTTTCCAACTCTGTTTGTGCCTTGGACACCTTCTTTTGATGGATGACAAGTAATTCATCTTGGCTTAGAGGGTCATAATATCTTTTAAATTTACTCCCATTGAGGAATCCGATGGTTTAAACTCTACCTAGAGTCTCCACACAAATGGTATCTTATGTGGTAATTTCACATACTCTATATGGTCCTTTTCTAGCAAATTTTAACTTTTTCTTCTCATTGCACACTCCATACATAAGGACTTTATCTCCAACCTTGATATCCTTGTTCTTTAAATGGAAATCAAACCATTTCTTGCTCCTATCCTTCTCCACAAGTGCATTCTGCATAGACAATTGCCTCTCTTCTTCTAGTCTCTCAAGGATATATAGATGTTCAACTAGGGGGTTACAATACCAACCTTCTTGAGAAGCTACTCAAAAGATAGGAATGATAACTCCTATGGCATAACTACTTCTTGGCCATATACATCTTGAACGATGTGAAACTAATAAACACTTTTTAAGTAGTACACACTATAAGCCCATAGAGTAGGGGTAAGCTTCAAATTGCAATCTATATGATGAGCCTCTATCATCTTAGTCAAAATAGAAATCAAAGACTTGTTGGTACTTTTGGCTTGGTTGTTTGCTTATAGATAATAAGGTGTAGACTTGTGGTGGGCTATCATGACACTTGATGTGAGTTCCCTTATCACTTCATTTATAATATGGATACCATTTCTAGTCACAATTTCAAAGGGACATCCAAATCGTGTAATAATATTCTCAAAGAGAAACCTAGTTGTTGTCCTTGCATCAGCCTTATATTGAGGGCGAGCTTTTTGAAATGGGGCCTCTAAACCCAAACCAATGGGCCTACCCTCACAAAATGTTCGTAAAGAGGTACGCACACTACTTGGGGCACCACCTTCTTTTGAGAGTGGAGAAGGAAACAAATCAAAATAACACTTGCACTCACCCACTCAAGCAACACACTTTGAAAACCCCCTTACTCTATATACACTTTGGACACTTGAACACCATCAACGATTATGCAACCCAATGCCGTGCATCAAAATGAAATATGCAATTTGTGGAATAGCATTCACCTTCTCCCTATAAGAATACCCATAATACATCCAAACTCTTCCTCTCTCAAGCACTCATCAAAAAATCATGCGCACAAGACTTGCCTCTCAAACACACAAGAGAATCACTTACATCAAACTAACACACTTTGCATAGAGAGCTCATCTCCATCTATGCAATGCCGTGACACAAATAAAATCACCATGAGAGGTAGCCACATGCATATGTAATGAAGCAAAAGAGAGTTGGAGTGAGAAATTTCTTTAGACCAATTGAATAAGTGTGGAGAAACAAACCAATGGTAAATTGAGAATAGAACACTTACTTGATTTCTCGCACACCTTTTAAGGGGAGGACAGACGCTTGCTAACCATCACGAATTGCGACACTTGAAAGTTTTGAAGATGATTTCATGATCATTAACATAACCATGAGAGAGATCATGATGTATTTACAAGTTATTGAGGTGCTACAAATGATTTATTGGGTTGATGGAGTAAGAGATTGTAGAATGGAAAGAGTGGAGAATAGAGTTGCACTTCCTCCAAAGAGGAGGGTTACGAGGGAGGATGTGAAAGAGGGAGAGTTGGGGTTTTCTCTACTATTGATCAAGAAACAACATGAAGTTGAAAATATAGGTGTGTGTCCTTGAGTCTCTCCAAGGGGGGCTATTTATAGCTGTGTAGGAGTGGGATTATGCTACACTTAATTAGAGTAAGTGATTAGACCTAATTAAGTGTCCTTTGACCACTCATTGAATATTGGACATAAAAGGGACTATTTATTCACCAAAAATATCATTTTAGACCGTGAAGGCTCCATAGGGGTGCATAATGTAGGTGGGCCCCACCATGAGGTCCTACGGGTGGCTCCTACGGGGTATCTCAACTTGTTTGTCTTGGCATTTAGAAAGCATCTTTAGGTTGGTCCCATCACATGCAAAGTGACCTTGAACACTCATTGCTCTTCTAGAAGATGAGTAGGGGAAAAATAAGATCTCACCCTCTTGATTTACTTGATTTACAGTTCCCTTTTGCTGCGAATCTGACAGATTTACACTATTTTGACCATAACTTTTTACCTGTAGCTCAGAATGACATGCTTCAAAAGGCAAAATTGACCTTCTCAACATGTTTGATATGAATTTGGACTATTCTTCACGCCCATGCACCAAGGAATTCGGTTTGGAAGGTCCACACTAGGCTAGGGAACCTTTTGCTTCCAAGTCTTCTTGTATGGGCCCTTTGCTTGTATGCATCCAAGGGGAATCATGCTTTTTCAAAAGGCTATGATGCTTAAACAAATAGAGGAGGGCCCAATATTATTTGCTTGTGAAAAGAATATACAATTGGAGTCTTTTTGAAAGGAGAGAAACTATATGTATATTCTTAAGAGATATTGGGCCACCTATGTAGGGGGCATAGAAGACTTGTAGAGAGGGACCATAATCTTTGGTAAAGACAAGTGGAGAGTTGATTTCCATGGGAATTTATCTATATGGGGTGGAAGATGGATATATTATTTTTCTACTACTAATTCACAAGAGGTAAGAAAGTTTGGGGGTATATAGTTGGTTATTGTATGCTTATTCTATTTACAAAGCAAAAAAGAAAAGGGTGGTAATATAAATATATGACTAAGGTGACATTTTTGGGAAGAGTATAATGTATGTGTCGCCACAAAGGTTAAACGAAGAGGGGGAATTTACTCTAGATAACTTAATAGCGTAGAAAAATATATACACATATGAGGAAGAGGACGTTGAGTAGGCTGACAAATGTTGCAAAAAGATGGTTACCATTTTATGCCACTCAATATGTAGCCTTAGATTCAGCCCATTTCATCAAATAATCAATGGCAACAATGATATATCGGGATAGAGTGTTACAAGCTACACAACTAATGGGACCTACAAATTCTAAGCTCCACTTTTCAAATGGTTGGGTGAACTTTATAAAATGTAAGGGCATTTTATCTTCCCTTTGTGTTGTTTTGTAACATCGACATTCATCACACGCTTTTACAAAAATCGATGCATCCTTAAATAAGGTGGACCACCAATAGCCTCATGGTAACATCTTCCTAGCACTCAAATCTCGTAAAATGTGACCTCCAACTATGCCCATATGTGCTTCTTAAAATGTAAAAATACTCATCCTCACGAGTATAGCGCCCAAGAATGTCATTGCTTATAGAGAGTTTCACAATCAACCAAAGGTTCACATTCCTTGATTAAATTTCAAGCTAAATCCTTTTGAAACTCTTTGGGTGGAAAACCATTAACTAAAAAGTTAACAATATTCTCACTCCGTGCATGGTAGCAACCAAAGAGGGAAGTATCGGGAAACTCATCATTGACTCTAGTGGGGACTTCTCCATTGGGTATGTGAGACAACTGATCGGCCATGACATGTATTTTTGTGGGCCTCACAAGAATCATGCATGGAGAATGAGTAATCATCTTGTATTTCTTCCTGTGGATCATGGCTTATTTACTAGATATAGTAACATTTGGTGATCAACATAAAACACAAACTTGGTGGCAAGAAGATAATATCAAAATTTCTTTACTGGAGAAATCATAGCTAAACAAACCTTCTCACTCTATAGTGGTGTCGTTCATCTTGGCATCATTTAATTGGAAAATGGCAAAGCTAATGGGGTGGTCCAATTTATGTTCTCCTGGCTGAGTTAGAACTGAGTTAGAACGCCTCCAATAGAAAAATCTGATTCATAAATATGCACATGGAAAATACATTCCAATTGCACACTCGTAAAATTGGGAAACTTTCCAAGTTCTTTATAGTTAACTCATAAGCGTGGTCACATTCCTTGGTCCAATTAAATTCAATAACAATCTTGTACAAAAAACGAGCTATCTTAGCAAAGTGTAAAATAAATCGTCGATAATCTCTGGCATGGCCCATAAATCTCTAAACCCCTTATAGTTTGTAGGTGGTGGCAATTCTAGAGTGGCTTTAATTTTATTGTCATCTATAGAAATCCCATTCTTCCACACTATATGCCCTAAAATGGCCCCATATTGGAAAGGGGTCATTGACATGCAATATAGTATGCACTTCTCAAACACCCGTTGTAAAGCAATTAAACTCTAAGGTCACCTAGGAAATCTTCACAAATTTCCCTTAAATGCTCCTTGAAAGAAGTGTCTATTAGTTTTTGGAAGGTAACAGGGACATTCGTTAAGCCAAAGGCCATAAAACAAAATGTGAGCACTCCAAATTTTCTTATCATAAAAACATTTTTAGCTTGGTCCTCTACACACACACACACACACACACACACACACACACACACACACACACACACACACAAACGTTATAAACAAAGTCAGCCGTCATAATCAATAGAGTTTTTATGCTAAAAGTGTTTTGCATCTCTTTGTTTCTGAGAGAGAGGTATCCATCTCTGATCTCCATGTGGTATCAAGGGGTCAGACGTTTGACCTGCCTGGGGGTGGGATCACTCCCTTCTCTACTCTAGGCCTCCTCTCTCTCCTGTCTCTCCTTCAGGATCCTCATGCATAGAACAAGGTAATCTCCCTTCATACAATTCAGGTGATAAATTTCACCTTGAAGGTGATTAAAAAGGTGTTTCAGCCCTCCATGAAGATGTAGGTCCCCTCCCACTAGAAACAAGAGAAGATGATGGCGACCTCTTGCCGCAAAATGGAGATGAAGGGCAAGAGTACCCTAGTGAAGGAACCGTATCTGCAACGGGCCAAGATGTGCAAATTCTAATTGCATCCTCTGAGTCAAATGCAAGCCAATATGCAAACGTGCATGCCGTATCCTCTGAGAAAACTGCAAGCCAAGGTGTGAAAGGCGATAAACCCATACCCTTTGTACCGACTAAAGGTCAATTCCTCCCAACACATGATAAAGGGAAAATAGTTCGTGGAAAAGGCTCCCTCTCACCAAGTCAAGGAGTTGCAATAGAATAGATGAATAATTTTTCCTGTGGAGTGTTACCTTTGAATGTAGGCAAGAGCGATTCAGTCAATAATAATGACCTGTAGCCATCAATGAATGGGCACAAACATGAGTGTTGGGTACTCAAAACTCCTTTCTTGTACTACAAAATTGGAAATTATTCTCTAGCATGTATCCAATGAAGAATTCAAACCCATCACATCAACAATTCCTGGTTTTAGGATGTAGGTGTTGTTGAGGATGTTGCAAGGATTGCTGCAATTAGAGTTGTTTTGCCTATGACAAAACAAGCTCGTTGGGATGTAAAGGATGTGTAGGCTCATGCATTGATTGCATTGTTTGTGAAGCGCACCATTAATCCTCACATTCATTCCGTGAAATCTGCTAAATAGGCTTGGGATATTTTGGCTGGTCTTTATGCAAGCCATAATGAGGCAAAAATTGATTTGTTGCATAAAGAGCTGTCTTTGCCCTACTTTAAGGAGAAATGGCAATTATTCAAGCTATTGTCGACTCAGATTTGTGTGCAAAGTTCAATTTTACTAAAAAAGGAATTCTTTTCTATGCTATCATGTGTTATGATGAGCCATGGTGGATCCGAAGTAAAGAATAAGACCTTTATTAAATTAAACATTACCATCAGAGGAGTTTTTCACCCTGACAGAAGTGTTGACTTCCTTTGCCGATGTTGTTACTTGCAATTTGTCAGTATGACTAGCTAACCAAGGACCTGAATGCACACATTTTTGTATGTCAGTAACATGGCACGATGTATTATAAAAGTTTTGCTGAGTGTAAATCCAATCAGCATGTTAGAGATAGACTCCTTACAAATCCTTCAATGGATCAATCTCAAGTGATAATGGGGACTCGTGTGAAGGAAACTCAAAATCAAATGGTGGAAATGAATATGGAGATGATGCAAAATGGACAGCCATCTTTGACAACATTTGGCATGTTATTTCTCTACCATTTGGATGATGCTCTCTTGCTCTATAATCTTGCAACACTTAGCTCTTCTCTCGTGAGATTTACCACTCACTTGAGGGGAAGATATGGAGGACAAGCTCGTGAAAAGACTCAAAGGTCGTCAAGCACTATTGGAGTTGATGAAGGATCTGTTTAAGATGCTGGCATCTGTACAAAAGAAGAAGATGAACATCAAAGATTTTATGTTGCTATTCATACATGATGCAACATTGGATTCAGGCTGAATTATTTGAAAGTTACAACCTTGAATTCATGCTAGTTTGCATCGCATATTGTATTACCTAAAGCATGTATTATATAGTAGCACGAGTCGCCCTATGCTGGTCTGCTGCTCAGCTCTTGTGTTTGGCTCCTCTCTCTCTCTCTCTCTCTCACTTTACTAGGATATTTTGATCAGTATTGTAGTTTTAAGAAATTAGAGACTTGTAAATATATTTGATTATCTTTGATCTTCACAATTGTGTTTCTGAAAGAACCATTCTGTGTAGACATGGGCTATAGCCAAGGACGCTGAGGAGCTATATTTCAACAAGATCATGGCTGCAACACGAGGAAATTGCAGGTAAGACACGTGTGTGTGTGTGTGTGTGTGTGCATATGACTGCCTGCTTGTGGGGGAATGTGTGCTAATGTCCTTGAATTGGACTCCCAGTTGGACTATGCCCCACTCTCTCTCCAGTAGATTTTTCTATTTTTAGTCTTTGGGGCTTGGCAACTGCCAGCATTTCCTTTTTCTTGATGGCAATTGAGCCAAAAGCTTTCCCAGTCTGTTGGGCTCATAGATTGGGTTTGACTTGGGCCTTGTCTTCGGAGGGGAACATTGTCCTTGGGTGGATTTGTAGATGCTTGCTATCTCTTCCCATTTTTTGGATGCAGGGGATATTACTTGATGATGCAATGCTCATCAAAATAGCTTGGAGGTGAGCCGCAATAGTATTTTTGGACCCACATCGGTTGGAGATGGATACTATATGATCCGGGCCACCCACTCTACAACATGATTTGGTTCCCTTCCTCATAGGAAGGGTTGCATCTTCCAGATAAGAGCTTTTCCATGGTAGTTGAGTCAGAGTATCCCTTCATGTTTGAATGGTCAATTTTGCATGAAGGCTCCCTTCTTAGCCACATGGTGATACCCAATGGCAAACAACATCAACAACAACAAAATATTGTGCTACAAGAGGTTCGCTTTAGTCCCCGGAGTAGGTTGCCTACAAAACAAGTGAAGAGGCCACACACGTGATAGTCACACACTATGGCACCAGACTGCAACATAAATAAGAAAAAGATAGCCACTCTATCTATCCATTAGTTTGCATAACTGGGGTAGCTACAATATTTTGGAAATGAGAGGCTCAACCAAAATAATCGACTATTAATTAGTGGGAGTATACAATGCAGTAAGGATACAAGTGGTGGCTACCCCAAATTGCTATTGTACAATAGAGCTATAATTAAAAAAATCACAAGAGGTGACGGCCAAAGGCAGGGTCAAGAAAAATTGCAGTGTTGGAATTGGGTGGTGTGTGCAATGAGCTCAAGGTGGTTTGAAGCTTGGAACAACCATGACTACACAGAGTAGAGAGAGAGAGAGAGAGAGAGAGAGAGAGAGAGAGAGAGAGAGAGAGAGAGAGAGAGAGAGAGAGAGAGAGAGAGAGAGAGAGAGAGAGAGAGAGAGAGTCACACTCAATAAACTATAATGTACATACAATATATTTATAGCATATATGTTATCACTCATATACAAAACATTAGGTGAAATTTGGACTCACAAAGGGGCCCTTTATGGGACAACAACAACAAAATCTGGAAAGAGTCAAACCAATTAGCTACCTAGTTTCACCTCAATGGCATTGAAGTATTGTTGATCAACAGAGTGGTGGAAGGGTTGGATAGCTATTTTGTGCCTATCTACTATGAACCCGCTTTTGAGTGGAAAGCCTGGTAGTGGCCAAAGAGTAGAATGTTTTTAAACCACAAAACAATAATATTTACTACACTTTAATGGTCAAGTCCGATTGGTTCTTCCCCCTCAAAAGGAGCATGCAATGTCTAGAATCAAGATGGGTAGCAATAGACAATAACATCTGGAATGCATAGTGTCCACTGTCAATGAAGATCTTTTTGTGGAAGGTGTTGTGGGGTGTGGGTGCTTTTCTAGTAGGCAACAAGATTTTAGCCAGAGATATTGGTTCAGAGAGGTGCTCAAGGTGCAAAATGGGCAATGAGGACCCCTATCACCTTTTTAAGGAGTGTCTGGCAATTAGAGTCTTGGAAGGCAAGATGTGCAAATGGATCCAAAGGACCTAGAAGATAGGGTTCTTCAAGAACGATCTGTTCTTAGGAGGGAAGGTGATGGGAAGCCAAGTGATGCTAGTCTGCACTCAAATAATTAGATTCTAATTCTTTTGCAAGTTTAAAAGACAAGGAACCATTGGGTATCCGAGAATGATGTATCAATAGCTAGCTTCGCTGAGGTTATCCAAGAAAGCAAGGAAGTGATAATTACCACCGGAAAAAAGAAGATTACAAAAAAATGAAATAGGACGATTATCACTATCATGATAGCTAAGGATGGGTATGGTGGGTTATGCCTCACCTCCATCAGAGGCTTTGTAACTTATTGGTGTAAATTGTGTGGTCACTCAAGGCTACTAGCTTGAGGCTTCTTTGTACTTTTCTTAACTTTTAAATGGAGCCACTTCCATGTTGTGAGCTTTATTTCTCTCAATTTTTTGTAATTCAAAGATACAAAAAAAATAATGAAATAGTTAACCTTTTCATTCTACAATTTTTTGAAACAATTCTAAAAAATATCTAAAGTGCTTCAACTAAGTGGGTGTCATGCATAGTATGGTGGAGAGTTGGCATGTGTCTCTCCAAGAAGAAAGCAATACCATGCCCTATAGATCAGTCCTACTACATATAGGAGGAATTTAAGAGCAAATTAAAAAACCTTTTACTATATGCATCTGCTTTGATGTGAGTATTGATCCTCCCAATATGTATGTGAAATGTGGTTTTCTACAAAAGCTTTTGATTATGACATAATCATTCACAAAGGGGAGCACAATATTGGTTACCTTTTCTGGATGCTGGCTCACATGGTTCTTCATATGTAGAACTAAATTTTCTTCACGCCAAGCTCCACACCAACTGTGGGATGTCATGCTAGATTTGTTCTTCTATCATGAGTCAGAGGAAGCTAAGGAGCATGACAAATATAACGGAGAGATGCTTTAGTTGGTGTCCTTACATAAGGCTCTACTTGCAACATATGCTTGAAGCACCTGTGTGTTGATCTCACAATGTGGAAGCATAATACAAATCAAATTTTACACCATGGGCTACATAATTGATTCCATCATGCCAACAAAGACTCTATTTTTCATGAGCTTTTTGTGGATCTCAAGTCCAAGACCCGGATGGCTCTACCATGTTGCTCCTCATGGCCTACATGCACTTTTTGTGTCTCTCCTTTGCTTGGCCATGTGGTTCCCACAACATATATTGAGATAAGAGCTATGTTATTTGGTCATGAAGTCAACAATATGGGGCTTTCTCATTTCTCCTCGTGGCTTACATGGCATTCTATGTGTCTCTCCATTGCTTGGCCATTTGGTTCCCACCGTATATATTGAGCTAAGAACTATGTTATCTGATCATGAAGTAAACAATCTATTGCCTAGATTAAAATAAGGAATGCAAGCTAATGATGCATGGTAATACAAGTTGGGTCATGTTTGACGTGCCTATGATGCTGGTGCTTGGTAGTGATGATTTATGAGAGGATTCAATATTGTCACATTCTTTCTTGCTTGAATAATTTGGTAGTAGGCTTCATGGCAGCATGCTTAATTAGAGGAGCTCAGGCCTTCAAAGTATGAGGCGCTATAGCCGCATCTATGATCTTAAAGGTAATATTCTCATTGCCTTATTTGAAAGGCTAATTTTCTCGCTATAGGATTTAGAATATTTGGATGCTAGCTTTGGGTGACTTTGTGGACATGGACAATTGTCTTCTTTAATGGGGGAGATCATCGTACTAGCTCATCACATGGTGTGAGGCAATTGGTGACAATCTTGATATCAAAGAGATGCCCTGTCAACCGTTGCTAAGAGTGCTTGGGTTTATTTAACTTGTTATCTTGTGAAGGCCTTTCTATCTTTCTTCCATGTCTTTTATACTTGAGGCTCTTATTCTCGCCATTTTGGTTAAGATTGGCTAGGGACTCTTTGGTATGGCGTGAATGGGCTCCTTATAGTTCTCTTTACCTACTCCAAAATTGATCGATTTTCCTCTTTTTGTATCTTGTTGAGATGCTTCAATTTGGTCTAAACTTGGGTCTTCGCTCAATGGGGCACATGCTCATGGTTCTCTCTTGACCTCTTTGCATCTAATTGTTTCTAGACTTTGCATATTTCTAAGTTTCTTGAGCTACTTCTCAAGAATATCCACTTCCTATAAGACTCTCGCCACCTTCTTGGCTCTCTTTGAGATTTTTGAAGAAGTGTTGGTGACAGTGGGCACGTAGTCTAGATCTTCCAAGCTATAGTGCAATCCATCATCAAAGGTACATCAGCTTCAAAAGAGAGGGATTTTTTTCTCCCAAATTAGGTGTTGCTGATGGGACTGTTGGGCTTCTCGCCAATGAGAAACCATGGAATCATGCTCTTAAGTTTGCCCTTGCCTCACCACATTATCTCACATGATATTGCTTCCCTGATCCTCACACATCTTGCGCTTGCTGGTGGAGGTGTCTTCTCTCCTAGTATATTTCCAAACCATTCGATGACTACCCTTATCAAGCATTTGGGCAAATAAAGTAGGTTTGGCCTTCCATGCCAAGAGCCTCTAATATTCCGTTTTCACTTGCCCTTTTGGATGCCATGAAGCTAGTTTCCATATATATTTGCGGTAAACAATTTTGAAGAGGGCCAAGACCATAGCATAAAAGTTCGTAGAGAGTCTCATATGCAGATTTCTTTTCCCAGCTATAGTTTATTTAACATCCATGGCTACCTGATTGACTTCTCAATGACACATTTTTGTCGCTTTTTGATTTTTCAATTTGAATTTTCTGAGGGCAAGGAAGCTCCCTAGACTAACTCATTTTTCCTTGATTGTTTTACTTGAAAGAACCAATTAGGGTCCCCCAATCTCCAAAAAATAAAAAAACTTTCAAAACTTTTTTTTTTTTTTTTTTGCAAAACTCACAATTTGTGAGTGAATTGTATTAAGCACAACATAGAATTTGCAAAAAAAAAACTCAAGCTCAGGCTGAGCCTTGAGGTGCTAGATATTACGAATGGGTAACCAACTGGAAGTCTACTGCCTCCCACCTAAATGCATAAGTGAAGAGTGAGTTTAGGAAATGAAAAGAAACATGAAGATGGAAAGTCAAATGACTTTCTATGTCCATATAAAGAGGTAGTTGAGTGCAGATTGGTATATTTGTGTTTCTCCTCCCTCAATGTTTTCTTCTCTTTAGAGTGTCCTTTGACTGTGTAGGTAGTGTTTTCTTTTTCAAGCCATTAGGAATACCTTATATAATACCAATTATAGGGGTACCTATACGTTGTTTTCAATGGATGCAAAGTGAAGAGTGTCACTCAATTGCAAAAACATATGCTTGCATCTTGAAGGCATGTGGCACCATGCAAGGAATTTATATGGGGGAAGATAGTAATTCATTGAAGAAGAAAATGGTTATGTGTGTGTGTGTGTGTGTGTGTGTGTGTGTGTGAGAGAGAGAGAGAGAGAGAGAGAGAGAGAGAGAGAGAGAGAGAGAGAGAGAGAGAGAGAGAGAGAGAGAGAGAGAGAGAGAGAGAGAGAGAGATAGATAGATAGATAGATAGATTTTATTATCGTCCTCGGAGGTCAAATATGACCTATGGGACCAAAGTTACATGTGATGTAGTATGTGTATGGCTGATGAGTGACTCTCGATGCTCCAAAATTGTAGTGATGAGAGTCGCAATGGAGAGCCCACACTTTGGTTGGGAGAGGAAAGTGTGTAGGTCTAAGTTATGGCTGAAAATGTGAGAGAAGCAAGTTCGGATGTGATCAAAAGCTGAGCACTCTAGTAGTGTGTGGTACTCAGACTCTCGAACTTGCAGTGAGCATAATGTGCACAATCGATTTGACTCTTCTCCATTGCCCCAACGCCCTATCTCGCATCGAAGGAAATGGGAGCTAAGCCGAATTGCTACGATAGTGCGTATCGCGGACAAGGGAATAGGCTCAAGCATGTAAGTGTGAGTACGGTTTTCTCTCTCAGCGAAGAACATGGTTTTGTAGTTGGGGGCAATATAGGTGGTGTAATGTATGAAGCGTGACCCACCGGATTTCTCCCAAGCCGTAATACATTGGCGTTGTAGAAAAGCTTCATTCACTTGAGAGTCAATTGAAGCATCATGTAGCAAGTGTAATGCATCCCATCCCCCAAACCACTTCTTTATGTCTTGCATCCATCCCGTGCTCAAGATCTTGCTTTTATGCGTCTTTTGAACTTTTTTGCTTGCTTCCCATGCAATTGTAGGAAGTCGATGTGAGGGGTTTTGACGCATCTTTATCATGTACTCCACAACCCTTTCCATGCCCATAACCTCAATTGGAAGAGATCCCGACTCAAGAAGTAGGAGCATATATGGTGTTTGTGTCTTAACTTGGAGAAAGTTTGTAAGAAAACTCTTTTGGACATTCTCAAACTCTTTCCAAGTAGACTTTGAGATGCTCCCGCCCCACACTTCAACTCCATAAAGAAGAACCAGTGTCACCAATGCATCAAAAAGATACTTCTTGAGAACCCAACACTTGATGTTTCCCGCATTACACATGTTCTCAAATGCATAATATGCTCTCTTTCCCGCTTCCAAACGACGCATAGCACATTCATGCCACTTGTGATTGGATGGAACCTCAAGGCCAAGGTACTTAAAGCTCTCAACAACTTCAAGTGTCTCGTTGTTGTACACAATGCATGGCTTCTCCTTATGGTTGGTTTTCACAAGCATAACCTTTGTTTTGGATTCATTTACAATCAGCCCACTATGCAAGCAAAAGTTCTCAAGGACAACCATAAGCTTTTGTGCATCTTCTAAAGTGTGTGCTAGAAGCACTACATCATCCGCATACAACAAAAGCATGATTACCGCATTGCAAATAGTGACCTCTTCAATGCCTTCTTCTTGCATAAACTCAAGTACCATTTGTTCCAATTGATCGATGCATAGACCAAAGAGAGTTGGTGACAATGGACATCCTTGTTTAACCCCAATAGTGCTTACAAAAATTTCTGAAATTTCTCTTCCCATGCGCAATTGACAAATCACCTTCTCATAGATTCGAGAAACCGCAAGCATAAACTCACTTGGCACTTGGAGTTCTTCCATCCTTCTCCACAAATTGTTACGTGGAATCATATCAAAGGCTTTCTTAAAGTCCACAAAACAACAATACAATCACTTGCCTTTCAACCGACTTTCCTCCATGAGAACACGAAGAGCGACAAGATGATCAATGGTGCTATGGCATCGACGAAAACCCGCTTGTCCCTTTGCACGCTTGTCATTCTCTTCAGCCCAATCACTCAATTTCATCTCCATTATGCACCCAAACAACTTTGCCATAAGAGACCCAATCATTATAGTCCGGTAGTTGCTTACATTCTTTACATCCCCTCCTTTATGCAAAGGCTTAACCCAATTAGTACTCCAATCATAAGGCATACCATGTTGAAGTGCAAGGTTGAACATATCACACATCCACTCATGGGTAAAATCTCCCGTCCATTTGATTATCTCCGGCTTGATACCTTGAAGATCTCCCGCTTTGCGAGTGGCCAACTTTTCAAGCCCACCGCATACATCCTCAATAGTAAAAAAAGACGGCATACATGGGAGTGAACCATAAAATGGCATTTTTTCAGTATTTTCTTGCTCATATAATTGCCTACAATGTGTGTACATATCCACTAGACTCAAGTTACCAAAATTCTCAACCCGCTTGCCTCTCAAGTTTCTCCAAAATCTTCCACATGCATGTGCCTTTTCTTGGACTTGAAATTCTTGTTGCTTTACTTCCCATCTTCTTCTCTTCTTTTGAATCAATGCCTTGTGTACGCAAATGACTTTGATAGTTGTCTTTGTCCATAGTTGCATCAAGCTTTATCAAGGACTTTCGAGCATCTTGACATTCTTTATCAAACCACCTTTTGCGTGATCTATCTTTGTTGATACCATGGAGATGCTTTATGGCAAAGAATTCTTCCGCACAAGAACAAATAGCTTTCTTGAAAGCTTCCCATTTAGTTTCCAATGGTGCATCACATTGAAGCTTTGTCATCCATAATTTTTGCTCAACCATTTCAATGTACATTGGTGCCCGTTTGAAATCCATACATAGTGATAACTTCTCTTTCCTTTGGCTGAGATTATCATGCTTAGTTGCTTCTCCACATGAAAGGTCAATACATAAGGTGCGATGGTTAGATTCCGGGGTCCATTGACCAAACATAAAACTCTTTATGCGATACATGATGGCTTCAGAGAGTAGCATATAGTCAATCACACTATCCCCATTATGTCTCCTACATGTAAATCCATTGGTTCCACTCCACAAAGATACACCATTGGCAATGAGCATACCCGTGCTATTACACATGTGTAAAAGTAGCTTTCCATAGTGATCCGGCTCTTTCTCATCCATTGAAGTACGATCATACAAGTGAACTTCCTCCAACTCCCTTGAAATGTATGGCATATCAAATTGTTGAGTATCATGTTGCAATGTTTTTGTGCGAGCATTCATATCCCCAAATACAATAACATCACCTTCACCTTTGAAATAAGCAATGTCCTCTTCCAAATCAGAAAATGGTTGATCTCTATCCATGCAAGCATAAAAGGGAGAATCATGATGAGGAATGTAGCAACCGGCTACAAAAATGGGTGCTCTTTTTGGTGTCATAATTTTCAGCCATACATAACGTTTGTACTTGTCATCTTTCACAATTGATACAAAATCTTCCAATCCTTTCTTAACCATACATGCTAACCCTCCTTGTCCTCTTCGTTTCTTGAGATTCTTTGACCACATCAATGAATGTACATTGTAATCCTCCAAGCCGTTAATCCTTTGTGTATCATGCTCCCAAGTTTCAACAAGAAGTACAACATCGGCTTTGCTTGTTAGTTCATCAATGCCAACCCCCGCATTCCATGGGTATCCATTACAATTCCAAAAGCATATTTTCAATTGTAACTCGGTCTCATAGGTCACGCATCCCTATTTGCTTGAGAGACTTGCCTCCTCCTTGGGCACATTTTCTTCATGAGAGATCTCCTTGTTTTTATTATTCTTTTCCTCATATGCCTTGCGACACATATTTTGTTGCTTAATAGTGCGATCTTCACATACAAAACATTTTGTATCCCTCAAATAGATCCAGCTATTATCAAGGATAATCTTTCGCTTGGTCTCATCCGGCGAGAGAGAGAGAGAGAGAGAGAGAGAGAGAGAGAGAGAGAGAGAGAGATTCCTTATTATTCTCCTTGTCACTTAGAGATAAACCTTTTGTTCTAGCCACCATAGACACGTTGGAGCACTTCTTTGATTCAATGTCGATCAGCTTAACTTGTTTGAGTATGAAGGGTAAATCATGTGAGAGTAGATGTTTAGCTTGCAGTGCTGCTATTTTGCACTGTTCAAGTGCTTCTAGGTAAGGCTACATAGCAAATCCAGTGACTCCAAGCTGAAAGGTGCACATTGATTGAAGACCTCATAATCCCATAGCCTATTTTGTAGACAAATAGCATCCAGTTCCACTTGTCGTGGTGGAATAAGTGGAATGATCTCAACGAATTTCTTTGGTACTTCTTTCTCATTTTTCTGAAGGCTAGGGTCAGTGAGAAAATCGAGAGCTTCTTCTCCTCAGTTTCTAGGAGCTCGAGATCAAGAAGGGAATTAATAACAAAATAGGATTGCCTTATTTCAAGAGGAAGGATGGGGATATTATTGATAAAAAAGTAGTTCATTGACGATGGTGGGGAGAGAGCTAAAATAAAAGTCAAGATCAATTAATCTTGACTATCGATAAAGATAAGACAAGTAAGGAATTTATTAAGGGTTAAAATGACATTTGCATTATCCTTTCCAGCAGAGGCTAGCACGCTAAGCCAGTCATTAAATGAGGCAACATTAAGGGCAAAGAAAAATTGGTTTTTTCCGGCTACCCTTTCATGATCTAGCAACCTTTTGTGGAAGTCAATGCCTTTAAAACAAGAGAGAATATATTGAGTTCCTACAGGGGGAGTTGGGATGCCACTGTAAGTTCCATAACCCAAATGGGTGAGTGATGCCATTGAAGCACCTGTTAAGTAAACAATTAGTGTATATGGTGTCAAAAGATGCAAGATCATAGATAAAAACCCAAAATATGGTGACTACCCGACCAAAGGTAGGGAAACAGAGAGAGAAGAGAGCCATATTTTGGGTTTTGAATTTCAAAATTACAAGTACAACTGTCAATTAAAATCCTTTAATTCATCTATTTGGAATTACAAACCACCAAGGGGGAAGAACGAATGAGACAATACTAGCTTTGTGAAGGGG
Source organism: Adiantum capillus-veneris (assembly GCF_014529385.1). Classification (NCBI taxonomy): domain Eukaryota; kingdom Viridiplantae; phylum Streptophyta; class Polypodiopsida; order Polypodiales; family Pteridaceae; genus Adiantum; species Adiantum capillus-veneris. The sequence goes on along the minus strand of NC_140953.1, from coordinate 27,799,964 downwards.
AAAAAACCTATACCTACTATCAACCAATCATTACCGATTGTTAGTAAGAACTGACCCTTTGTGAATGGGTGACAGGCATTCAAGCGGATTTTTCCACGTGTTATCGTTGTCACACATCATTAGAACTCTCTCATACACTCCCTCATTTTTAAAACGTGTTTTGTATATTAAAAATTATCCTTTCATAAGCATAGATTTGTGGGTATTATGTTCATGCATAATGGTCTCGGTAAAGGGTGCACATTCTTTACATATGATGATTGGTTAATATAATTGGCCTGATTCGGGCTACAAACTTTTGGGAACTTCAGTGAATTATGTTAGGGCAGTGGCAACATGTAAAACTAGCATATGAGTGTGTGTGTGTGTGTGTGTGTGTGTGTGTGTGTGTGTGTGTGTGTGTACCAGTACCAGTGCTAGTATAGTCCAATATTACCAGTAAGTATTAGTAATAGTACAACCAATACTATCAGAACATGTATAGCAGTATAGAAGTATCAATATTTGTAGTGTATAGTGGCATGAGCAGTGCCACTATAGTCCAGTCGTACTAGTCAATATCGATGTTACTCCAGGCCAGCAGTTCTAGTGAATTATACTATGTAAATAGAGATACACAATAACCAGCCATGTGTGTGTATGTACCAATACCAGTATGTATAGTACTACTACCAGTCCGAGTATCATAGTATAGTAGTATCAGTATCAACATCAGTATTGTGTACCAACATCATTAACAGTATAGTTCAGTAGTACCAATAAGTACTCATACCAGTATAACCAGTATTACTAGTACAATTCTAGCATTATAGCAATATCAATATTTGTAGTGTAGAGGGCTAGTACGAGTAAACATATAGTCCAGTGATACCAGTCAGTACCAAAAGTATCCCAGGCCAATAGTTCTAGCAATTTATATCAGGGAGATGGAAACACACAATAGCCAACCATGTGTGTGTGTGTACCAGTACCAGTATAATCAGTCAACACCAATGTTAGTATAGTAGTATAGTAGTATCAATATCAGTAGTGTCTAGTGCCACTAGTAGTACCAGTATAGTCCAGTAGTACGAGCCAATATCAAAGGTATCCTAGGTCAACAGTTCTAGTGAATTATATCAGGGAAGTGGCAACATGTAAAACCAGCGTATAAATGTGTGTATGAGAGTACTAGTACCAGTATAGTCCAATAGTACCAGTAAGTATCAATAATAGTACAACCAATACTATCAAAACAAGTATAACAGTATAGCATTATCAGTATCTATAATGTATAGTGCCATTATAGTCCAGTTGTATCAATCAATATCAACGTTACCCCAGGCCAACGGGTCTAGTGAATTATACTAGGTAAATAGAGACACGCAATCACCAACCATGTGTGTCTATGTACAAGTACCAGTACACACTGTACCAGTATCAGTCAATATCAAGTATAATAGTATATCAATATCAGTATCAATATTGTATAGTGCCATTACCATTTCCAGTGTAGTCCAGTAGTATCAAAGGTATCTTAGGCTAGCCTTTCCAGGAAATTATACGTACCAAGGAACTTGTGACATGCAAAACCCATCCATGTGTGTATATCATTACAAGTACCAGTGTAGTCCAGTAGTATTAGTACGTACCAAAACCAGTACCTCAAGCCATCAATCCCATCAAATTTATGCCAGGGAACTAGCAACATGCTATACTCAGCCATATGTGTGTGTGTGTGTGTGATTTCTACTCAAGTGGGATCCATAATTCATTTTGAGTCATGTATTAACTGTTTTTATCCTTTTGTATATTGTGAAGGATCTAGGTAAATGGAAACACGCAATAATCAGCCATGTGTGTGTGTATCAGTACCAGTATATACAATAGAAGTGCCAATTAGTATTAGTATGAGTATAGCAGTACCAACACCAGTAGTGTATAGTACCATTACCCGTACCAGTGTAGTCCAGTAGTACTTATTCAGTACCAAATGTATTTTAGGCCAACTGTTCTAGAAAATTATAACAGGGAAACGGAAACAGGCATTAACCAGGCATGTGTGTGTTTGTACTCAAACTAGTACCCATACAACCTAGTGGTATCAGTAAGTACCAATATCAGTGTTAACCCTCACGGCACACGGACACCCTATGATCTATAAACGTTGTATTATTTAGAGTCAGGTACCGGGCTTGTCGGACCAATAGGAATAGGGTAAGGGTGATCGCCGATGAGAGGTGCACTCTAACTGGGACATTCAAGGGATGGGGTGAGCTCATATAAAAGCCAACTAAACCTAATTTTTACTCATTCTCTCATTTGTCCGAAAAATAAAAACGCGAGTGAGTGGGAGATTAGATTTTCGGAAATAAAAAATGTGAGTTATTAAAACGGACGGGTTGGTTTGTATAAAATATAGATCGGGATCATTTCCCCAAGCCCAAGCCCAGGCCCAGGCCTCAGTCCTCAGTCTTATGATATATACTAGACTCACTCTTATATATATACCCTACTCCCTCAAGAGGAAATGAGAGCATGTGGGGCAAGTCCTCCACTCTCCTCCTTTCTCTTCCCACTTGCACCCTTAGACTTTCTAGTTTGGGCCTAGTTCCCTATTGGAAATTGACAGTTTTAGGGATTCCGAGAGCATAGAGTGACCAAACGGAGGGCTGTAAAGCACGGCACGACCCTCTGACCGAGACGCTTGTTTTGAGCTATCATATGCTCTATTCTATAGCCGGGTCAGAAAAAAGGACCAAAAAGTCAAATTAAGGAAAGACTTGGGTTGCAAAACACCCAAAAATACTAGGTGAGCAGCCTTCACGGGCACTCACTGACACCTTAGGGTATCAAAAGCACATGCACTTACGCTCTGGGCGGGTGCTAGAACACGAGCATATTGAGGGTGCCTCTGTTCATACGAAAACCCATTACCCATCCATGATAGGCTCTAGACCCTCAGCGGGGACACAAGGTAGCACCACCCAAGACCCTAAAATAGCCGCTAGTGATTCCTCCTCCGACTCAGAAATCATGGAAGCATACCCTACCCAAAACACTGAGAGAGAAGGCCATGCACCTCCCGAAGCTCCACAGCCTAGTACTAGTATGTTTAGCCGTTTCATGGAAACATTAGGTAGAGCTACTCGCTCGGAACGTGATGCAAATGAAGCACACGAAGGGGGTGGGGAAGTGGAATCTCCTTTCACATCGCACGTGGACCCCACACCCCCAAAGAGTGTCCATATGGATATCCTACCTGGGATGACTGAGTCGGACAATGTGGATTGGGTCCACCTAGCAGCAACCATAGACACTTGGGGAAATAGGGGGACGACCTGGGTAACACCTGAGGGGGATGAAATGCCTATACCCTTAAATATGCTACAAGCAATGCATATCGCTTCCGACAAGACTCATCCTAATGTAACGAAGAAAACATACAAGTGGGTCCCTAAAGCTTCTTTAGTGACCATAGCTAGTGCTAAAAAACAGAAGCCTTGTAAGAAACGTACCACTCGCTCCAAGAAAAGTAAGCAAATGTTGCGATGGATCCCTAAACGACTATTGGAAGCCCAAGGCTACTATCAAGGAAATGATCAAATCTGGGTGCCAAAACGTAGATTGTGCTCTTACCTATCACCTGACCCAAGTGAGCCCAACCCCGTAGCTCCAAAACGAATCAATGATCGTGGAAAGGGAAAGATCACAGAATGCTACACACCCGCTCCCGAGCTAGTTTGGGTACCAAAGAAAGAACGATTTGTTCCACCTAGCTCAGGAAGGGGGGAGTCCCATGAAGCTTCTAGCTCCTCATGTAATACATCCATAGAGGTAAAAGCTTCTACACAGCCTCCATCTATAGTAGTGGACCTCCATGAAGCTACAAAAGAATCCACACCTCCCAGTGTTCAAGAATCACCTGATGAACCACTTCAAGTTCGATCCTGAGAGAGTACCTTACCACCCTTGCAACTTGACGAGGCACCTAGGGTAATAGGAAACTACTGGCAAAAATCCTCACCTATTACCAACTGGAAAAATTAGTTTCAAAGGGTGACAAGCTCATTTCAAACGGTATGATCTACCCAAGGAAGGGGGGAGTGTTTGCTGACAGTCATCATTTATTTGTTTCCCTCTCAACCTTTCTCCCTGACCTCTATATCTCCCAATCTTAGGGAATGTACATATAAAGCTTTATACTCACAAAAAAAAAAGAAAAAAAGAGCAAGAGCAATTAGCAAACGAGTATGCACATTAAAAGTCAAAACATTGACTCAGACCTACACATGTCACATCTGGCACAGTGAAACAGAAACCTATGCAATAAAACACCTTTGATCCTCATCACTTGAGTGATGGAGGGTAGGTAAGATTAGTATGATAGGAGTGTTTCTGTTTTAGAGTTGAGAGGTTAGCGAAGTTCTTTTTTCCCACTAATGTGCCTCCTGGAAGTATTCCTTTTGTTTCCTAGTGTGTACAGAAGCGTGTTGCTGTGGTTAGGATTTGGACCTTCATGGAATCTTTATCTCGACTCACTCTTCAAATCAAGCGCGACCATCGACACAAACAGGTGTTTTATATCCATTAGCATTGCCCTTATCTTTTTTCATCCATGTTTGTCTGCTTTGATTGTGATTGGTAGCATAATATTCAGCGCATTTGCTTAGTAGCAATGAACATTTAATTCAATGTAATGTTTTGTCATAATCACTTGTCTAGGTTTAAAAATCAAGCAGTCCGACTAAGCTAGTTTGACCAAGCTAGGTATTAGAAATATTCTCTTAATACCATGGGGAATGCCTTCCTAATAATCAATGGTTACTTAGGTTCTTAATCCGATTTGGCAGCATTGTATGAAATGTACTAGGGCTTTCTAGTGGGCTTAACCCTATTGACCTTTAGCTTAAGTATTATAAAGGGAGTTTACTAATGTGATGAGCCTAGGGAGTGTATCAGTGTTATATGACCCCCCAAAGTTACAAAATTAAAATGCTGAAAATGAACAAACAAAAAATCAAAGTGCCACAATGTAAAATTTTAAGCTGGAAGAGAAATCCCTGCTTAAATTGGTACTTCACTCACATGTATCGCCTATGGTACTAGAGCCCTAGAGGTTCCCAGTGTGGGTGCTTTTCCTTGAAAAGCAAAAAACCCAAGGCATACAAAATAAGCACACACATCATATTTGAATCAATGTGAAAAGACTTTGGGGGGTCAAAGAAAAGTAATCAGTCAGGCGATGATTTCATGAGAAATTCCTTTTATGGTAGCTTAACTACAAGGTCTTCTAGATATAGCCTCTAGACAGCCCTCGAACATGAATACTTGGCTCTCGTGATTAAACAACTTAATTGACCACAGATAATTAAGAAGCTTACCCATGGTATTAATATTCGATCTCTAGTGCCTTTCGACCGTCAAATTAGCGACCCCAGACTTGTTTAATTTTTTACCTTTACATCTGTTTATGCATTGGATTACATTGCAATTTAATGTTCATTGCTACCAAATTGTTTGAAATTCTTTTACCAATCAATTTGTCTACCTAAAACTGCATATGCTTTTTAAGAGAATGCCATTACTGTGCCAATGTTGTTTGATTTTGCAGTGACTGAAGAAGGCTAAGGACATTCATCTCAAATGCTCTTCCACCTTGACGAACGAGCTTCAACTGGATAGCTTCCGAGGACGGAATCTACGTCAGGAAGGGGGGCATGTTAACCCTCACGGCACACGGGCACCCTATGATCTATAAACGTTGTATTATTTAGAGTCAGGTACCGGGCTTGTCGGACCAATAGGAACAAGGTAAGGGTGATTTCCGATGAGAGGTGCACTCTAACTGGGACATTCAAGGGATTGGTTGGCTAAGCATGGGCGCCCAAGTGTGAATGGGGTGAGCTCATATAAAAGCCAACTAAACCTAATTTTTACTCATTCTCTCATTTGTGCAATAGAAGAGTGCTCTTGCTTCATCTCCATCTCCATCTTCTTCTTCCTCACCTCCTTGTGTGTGTGTGTGTGTGTGTGTGAGAGAGAGAGAGAGAGAGAGAGAGAGAGAGGGAGGGAGAGTGTGTGTGCGATCGAGCATTATGAAGGCACGACGGCGGCGAAGCGGTTGAGCGCGGCACGACTGCAGCTTCTTCTTCATCGCGGCGAGGAATCCACCACGAAGGCGAGCGTAAAGTGGTGAGTGACACACCCTTTGCTCTCTTGAGCTTACTAGTTTAGGCTTGTTGTGTGCTTGGAGCCATTTGTGGCTCGCACACGGTGTATTGGCAAGTCCCTTGCTTCGACAGTGCGGCAAGGAGCGCACAATCAGTATCCCATCCCAACAATCCCAACAATTGTCAAGAATCTATATGTCTGACACATTTTGTGATTTTACTTGGCTGTTGGAAGAGGTTTCCATGAGTGTTGATGCTTCTAGAGTTTGTGATGTGTACTGCATACTCCGATTGTTATTTGTCTGATGTATCTGCTAGTGTTAAAAACCAATCTTATATGCTCGCTTAAAATAGTCTGGGAACGGTCATACACACAAAATAGACTAATAGGGAGGGGGAAACCAACCAGTCGTTTAATTACATGAGTACATATAGAACCCACAGAATAAAGCCCTAAAAATCATGTGGTAAATAAGATCAGGGATTATCAAGAATCCGTACCCAAAATTGATGTAGGTAATTTGTCAGTTAGGAAGGCGTTAATTAGATACTCAGAGATATAATGGAGTACGCTTTGCAACTAAAATCAAATTTGTGTAGTGTATGCGATTAGCTTTGTGTTTGTGTGTATGGGTGTGTGTGTGTGTGTGTGTGTGTGTGAGTTTGAGAAAAAAGGTTTGTGTGTATGAAACCAGGTAGCGATATCAGGTGCGTACAAAAACCTTTACAGAGAGCTCTCGTGTTTTTGTGTACGAGAAGATAGAAAAAAATGCGATTGTTTTATACTCTCTATATCACATGCACAACAATTTGGTGCTTTAATTTTGGTTTTCCAAAGTTCATATACTGCCAAAGTGATACTTAACTGTGCACAGGTCATTTGGTGCAATTACCTCTTGTTTGTTCGATTTATGTGGGACCATATTCGATACATTTCTTTATGTATTATGTGGCATTCAAGTCCATAACTAAGTCTACATTTATTTTTGTTCATCCCTTTGATAGGGTAGAGAGAGAGAGAGAGAGAGAGAGAGAGAGAGAGAGAGAGAGAGAGAGAGAGAGAGAGAGAGAGAGAGAGAGAGAGAGAGACCCGTATACATATATTTCGTGAGAAATTTATGAAGTCATCAAGACTATTATATTGAGGTATGAGAGAGAGAGAGAGAGAGAGAGAGAGAGAGAGAGAGAGAGAGAGAGAGAGAGAGAGAGAGAGAGAGAGAGAGAGAGAGAGAGAGAGAGAGAGAGAGAGAGAGACCCGTATACATATATTTCATGAGAAATTTATGAAGTCATCAAGACTATTATATTGAGGTATGAGAGAGAGAGAGAGAGAGAGAGAGAGAGAGAGAGAGAGAGAGAGAGAGAGAGAGAGAGAGAGACCCGTATACATATATTTCGTGAGAAATTTATGAAGTCATCAAGACTATTATATTGAGGTATATGGAGAGAGAGAGAGAGAGAGAGAGAGAGAGAGAGAGAGAGAGAGAGAGAGAGAGAGAGAGAGAGAGAGAGAGAGAGAGAGAGAGAGAGAGAGAGAGAGAGAGAGAGAGAGAGAGAGAGAGAGAGAGAGAGAGAGAGAGAGAGAGAGATTCCTATTTGATGAAAGGGCTCATAACAAAATTTTGAAACTATGCTTGTTGTGTAATAAAAATTTAATCCTGGGACAAGGCCATGAAGCTCAAGACTGTTTTGAGTAGATGCAAAGAGAGGGCTTCAAGCTCTAGATGCAATCACCTACACGTGCAGCTTGAAGGCATTTGGCATCATGTAAGATGTTGGTATAATAAAAAGTGTTCATGATGATATTGTTAGTCAGGTGTTGTTGAAAAAAAATTGTCATGCTTGGAGCTTCCTTGGTTGACATGTATGCCAAATGTGGTGTATTTCATAAAGCACAAAAGGTGCTGGACGAGCTTCATGTCCAGAATATCATCTCTTTGAATTCTCTGATCGCGGATCAAACATAACCAAGGCCAAGAAGCCGCAAAGAGAGGAAATCTCTCCAAATGCAATCACCTATGATTATATCGTGAAGGCATGTGGCATTATGCAAGATGATCATATGCCCAAAAGAATTCACGATGATATTGTTAGAGAGGGACAGTTGGAAAAAAACAATGTACTTGGCATTGCCTTGGCATGTAATGCCAAATGTGGTGCACTTGAGAAAGCACAAAAAATTATTGAGAAGCTTATTGTGGAGAGTGTAATCTCTTGGAACGAATGCACTGATTATAGGATATGCACAACAGGAGAAGGGCCAAAAAGTTCTCAGCCAATGCAAAGTGCAGGCATCTATCCATATGCAATCACCTACACATGCATCTTGAAGGCATGTGACTCTACCCAAAATGCTGATATGGGCTTAAATGTTTTCTCAGATATTGTTATCCAAGCGCTGTTGCAAAACTTTTCATGCCTGGCAATGCCTTGGTTTACACACTTTTGCTCTCTCCAAGCAAGAAGCAATAAAAGTTGCCCAAGAAAAAATGGAGAGCAAGAGAATGAGTCTTTCTTTTGTGAGTTTACTTAAAGACTGTAAATAGTAGAAGTTTTTGTTCCAAGGCAGTAGGATTCATGTTGATATTTGCGACAGTGGGCTACTTGAAAAGAACGCATACTTGAAAAAAAGTTGGTTAGTATTTATGTCAAGTGCGGTGCATAATAAGTCTTTGATGAGATTAATATGGGGATGTCATCTTGTGGAATACACTAATTGCTATGGAATATTTTTAGCAGATGTGTAGCAAGGGCCTATCTCCAAACGCAATCACCTACGCGTGCATCTTAGTCCGGGTTCAGACAAGTACAAAGGCAGCTGAGACACTGTGTTTATGGCTCCTCTTTCTGCGTTCAAAAGGTGCAAAAGGTAGCTACATCATGAATTTAGAGCAATCCTCAATCAGCAAGAAAGAACAACAGTCCGTGTTTGGCATTGCCAAGCTCTCTACCACGGGTTGTTTCGAAGGGGGTGTCCAACAACAGGTCGGTGCGAAAGATGTTTTTCTTCTCTCTATCCAATCCTTTTGCACTAGAATGGTTGCATGGACCTTCCTCTCTTGTTTGATTCTAGGTTGTCTAAACCCATCCTTAAAGGCATGTGGCTCTATGCAAGATGCTAAAATAGACACAAAAGTTCACGATGATATTTTTAGAAAGAGGATATTGAAAAGAGATATCGTGCTCAGCACTACCTTGGTCGTTGTGTATGCCAAATGTGGTGCACTTGAGAAAGCACAAATAGTGCTTGAGGAGATTTTTTGTCTAGAACAGTGTCTCTTGGAATGCATTGATTGTGGGATGAGCACAATAGGAGCAGGGCCAAAAAGCTCTAAACTATTTTCAACGGATTCAAAGTGAGGGGCTTTATCCATATGCAATCACCTATCTATGCATATTGAAGGCATGTGGATCTGTGGAAGATTTCGATATGGGCTTCAAAAATTCACTCTGCTATTGTTAATTTTGGGGTTGTGGAGGTGATCCATCCAAAGTGTGCTGAGATGCATATGACCAATACCAAAGGTACACTGATATTCTATATTTCTGTTTCCCCTATGATCTTAAAAGTATATGGGGGGGGGGGGGGGGGGGGGAGAGAGAGAGAGAGAGAGAGAGAGAGAGTAACATTTAATGGCCTAATAACTTGTGTGTAGCAGAAATTAGCATGAACATAGTGTGAATTTCATTAGAATAGATTCCTAATGAGAATTACAAGAGTGCTTGGGTGGAGAGAGCAACAAAAAGCATAACACCTAGTTAGATAGCATAAACAATACTTTCAAAAGAGAGAGAAATTAAGCTATTGACAACAATTGAGGACCGGATTTGCATGGAGCCGGTCCCCCCTCCAAAAGGCTTTGTATTATGGTTTCTCCCATCAAGAGAGACATTGTACACTACAATTCATTGTGTTCCTTCAAGACTAGCTAGTGCAATGAAGATGAAAGATCTATGCACTAAGCAAAACAGTTAGCAAACACAACATTAATTAACCCCATTCTCCGACCCAAGACCTCACACACCTTCGAAGATGGTGATAGCTAGCAGGGTATGAGAGTAGATTGAGAGGAAGAAGGAGTATCTTACGAGAAAGATGTACATCTCCTCACATAATAACTCATATTAGCATAGCTTAGCTTAGTAATTAGCTTGGTAGAGGAGTTGAGCATGCATTGAAGCTTGGCTCTTGGTTGGATTTGCATCCACATGCCATGAGTGTGTCGATGTAGGCTTCTATCTCACAAGCTTGGAGTAGGTGATGAGCTCTCCATTAAAGCTTGGGGAGAGATAGTCTTCTCTTTCTTCACACATGAGATTGTGTGAGTGTGTGTGTGATAATGCCTTGCAAAAATCAGCCCCCCCTCTCTCTCTCTCTCTTGGGCGAGCCCTCTTGCTATTTGCTCTTGCTTAACCCTCCTTGGCCCTCCCCAAGTCAATACAATGACTATTAAGCAACATAAGTGATAGCCTTCTGACATGTGTCCCCCTTTCCCCTTTTGTGAGAGCTTTAGGTTAATTAATAATTCAATTAAACTCTCATTGGACCCCTTTGCCTCTTGTGGCCAATAGGAATAAGGCAAGCCATTGGGCTGCTGAATGCTCATTGGACCCCTTGGGAGACTGTCCAATAGTCTTCTAGAGGACTTAATTCTCATTGGTTATTTTATTAAGTGTTTTTAAATTAATTAAACTAGATTTACTCTAGACTAATTCTCATTGGTCCACCTCCAAGGCCATCCAATAGGAATTGGGTACACCTTGTGGGCATCTGGCCTAGGGAGCTGACATGTGTCCCCCATTCCCTTTGTGTAAAGGGAGGCTGTGTGTGTGTGTGACTTTCTCTCTCATCCCCTACTTCCAAGGCTCGCCCCCTCCTATGTAGGGATTTGAAAAGACTTTTTGGTCACACACAAAGCATCCAATTTCCCCTAGGGTTGACCTTTGGACACAACCTTTGAATTTTGGAACCTTAGCATTTTGGAATTCTTAATGGGCTGAACCTTAGGGTCTTTTTAGCCCATTGTTGCACATGGCTCTTTTGCATATGGCCCCCCCTTTGGATCCCTATTTTCCCTCCTTTGGATCCCTACTGTGGCCGGTGTGCTAGCTTAACCAATATTCTAGCTTTTTCTCCCCTGGCACTTCCCCATATTAAATGATCAGTTTAACATGAGAAAATCATTTAGGAGAATTAGATATTGATTATTATGATATAACCTCTCTCTTGAAATCATAGTCGTCCTCCACTCTGGTGTAGAGAAGATAAAGCATATTCATGAGTCCTTTTCTTAGCGGGTAGAGGATCCCTATGTTACCCTACGACATCATTCCACAATGGATGACTAGTCGATTTGGTGCTTGAGAGCCTGAGGCTGCCGCAAACATGTCTGCACATGAGTCCTATCAGTCTTCCATAGTAGAGTGACAAGCTCTACTTGTTGTTTGGGAGACGTCGTCTCCACAAACTTGATCTAAGCATGCATACTACTTAATTTTTGTGCACAATAAAGAAAAAGAGAGTCTTATAAGACAAAAAAAAACTTTGTTCATTTTTAACATTTTGTACATTTGCTTACTCTTGGGAAGCATTGTAAGCATTGACAAGGTTTAGGTTATCATTTAATTGTATGCCTTGCATGCATATAGCATCTTCAAAAGGATAATTCTTAAACTTAATAAGATATCGTCGGATAGTCTTACCGCCTCTTAGTACCTTGTCTTCATGTCGGAGAATGGACTCGGGCTGCAGCACCTCCTCTTGGTCCTCGATCTGCGGTGGGTCTTCAATAGTTGGTTCTTGAGGTGGCTCTCCTTTGTAAGGCTTTAATAGGCTCACATGGAAAGCATTGTGTATGAGCCAATGATTGGGCAACTTGAGTTGATAGGCCATCTCATTGATTGGCCTAAGAATCTGGAAGGGACCATAGTACCTTTTTGCTAGTTTAGCATAGTACTTTTGGTGGCCCGTAGGATTCTTGCCCGTCGTGTGCCTTAATCGAGCCTTGGGAAACTTTAATAAGACCCAATCATTTTCTTCAAAGGCTTGGGCTGTTCTGTGCTTGTCAGCAGCACCCTTTTGCCTTTGCTATGAGATAGAGATAACATCCTTAATCTTTTGAAAAGATTCTTGTAGGTCTCGGCTATACTCATCTGCAGCGAAGATCTTCCCATGTACCTTAAGTAGCATGGGACTTTTTGATCTCCCCTCAATTACCTCGAAAGGTGCTTTTCCTGTGGAAGTATGTATAGTGTTATTGTAAGCATACTCCACTAAGGGTAAGTACTTCTCCCATTGGGATCTTTGATCTACTTCCGTTACATAGGCCTTTAGTAGATCGAGAATTGTTAGGTTAGCTATTTCACTTTGGCCATCCGTTTGTGGATGATAGGCCGAAGAGAAGTTTAGCCTTGTTCCTAAATTCCCAAAGAGACCCTTCCAGAAATTACTGGTCATTCTAGAATCTCTATCCGACACTATAGACATTGGCAAGCCATGGTACTTGAAAATTTGTGAAATGAAGAGGGTTGCCATTTGATGGGCTTTGATAGTCTTTTTGACAGGTATAAAATGAGCTTGTTTACTGAACCTGTCTACTATTGTCCATATTCCCGTATTCCCATGGATAGACTTAGGCAATCCAAAGATAAAATCCATGGATATGCTCTCCCATGGTGAATTACAGATTGTCAAGGGTTGAATCAATCCAAGTTGCTTCCCTCTATCAAATTTTGTCTTTTGGCATACCACACATTTAGAAACATACTCTTGTATGTTCACTTTCATGGTAGGCCAATAAAAATATGTTTCAATTCCCTTTAAGGTAGAGTGAATCCCTCTATGCCCCGCATACGGTGGAGCATGAGATTCATACATTACTTTCTCACGTAGTGAGTTAGTAACGCATAGTCTATTTCCATAGAGAAGATAACCATCTTGTAAAGTAAATGGTTCTTCTTTCTTCCCTAATGCAAGGGCTGAAATCACATCTCTAAAATCGGGATCAATAGCGTCTCATCTATCATTGAAGATAGATCATTGTGAGTGGCTATGGAAACCGCATTCACTCTCGGTCGTCTTGAGAGTGCATTAGCTACTTGATTATGCTTTCTAGCAATGTGAGCAATATGAAAATGAAATTGAGAAAGGAAATTTGCCCACCTCATTTGCTTGTCGGAGAGCTTGGTCTGCGTCATGAAGTACTTAAGACTTTGGTGATCCGTTCGCAGAATGAAAGGAGTCCCCAATAAATAGTGCTTCCATGAGTCTAAGGCATGTAGAACTGCAAGGAGTTCCTTTTCGTATATGCCTAGAGCTTGCTCAACAGGGTCGAGCCTTTGACTCTCATAGCCTATGGCGTGCCCTTCTTCGAGCAAAACAGCTCCAAGGCAATCACCACAAGCATCACATTGGACCTCAAATGGTTTTGAGAGATCCGGTAGTGTAAGCACAGGTTGAGAGATAAGCTTTTCGAAAGCATTGTTCTCCTTAGTAGACCATGTATACCTAACGCTTTTCTTTGTTAGGTCATGTAATGGTCCCGCAATTTGTGAGAACTTTTCTATGAAGCGTCTATAGTATGCACACATACCTATAAAGCTTCTTAGTTCATGAAGATTCCTTGGTTTAGGCCATCCTTTTATTACTTCTAACTTTGATGGATCCATTTGGATGCCATCTTGAGAGATAATGTGACCTAAATACTGAATCTCTTGCTTGAAAAATTCACTTTTCTTTCGATTAACATAAAGTTTATTCTCTCTTAAAACTTGAAATATTACCTGGAGGTGTTGCTTGTGTTCGTCTAATGAATTAGAGTAGATGATAATATCATCAAAGAACACTCCAGTGAAGGTTTGATGAGGCGTGAACAGGTTCTCCATCAAGCGGTTGAATGTGGCAGGTGCATTGGTCAAGCCAAAAGGCATGACAAAGTATTCGTAAAGACCAAATGTGGTGCGAAATGCGGTCTTTACAATGTCTTGATCAACTATCCTTATTTGATGATAGCCACTTTTTAGGTCAATCCTACTGAAGTAGGTCGATCATTGTAGGTTATCAAATAGGTCTTCTACCCGTGGAACGGGAAACCTATTCTTGATAGTGATCCTATTTAGTGCTCTATAGTCGACACACATACGATATGTGCCGTCTTTCTTTTGCACTAATAGCACATGTGAGAAAAATGGAGATGAGCTAGGCCTAACCATGCCCTTCTCAACTAACTCATGCACTTGCTGCATAATCTCCTCTTGTTGAGCTTGAGAAACTCTATAAGGAGGTTTATTAGGCGGTGAACTTCCTGGAAGAAGTTCAATTGCATGGTGATCATTACCTCGTTTAGGAGGTAGCTCACAAGGGATGTCGTCAATAAAAACATCTTGACACCCCTTGAGAAAATTGGATAACTCTAATTCCTTTTGGTTGCTTTTATTTTCTTTTGCTAAAGCATTAGGTTCATTTTGAGAATCTTTAACAAAAATCATGTGCACGGAAATAGAGCTCTTTATTGACTTGTTGAAAGCTGGTGTATGTACAATGGGGATAGTGTTACCCATTTCCTTAGCATCTATATACATGTCTTTTTCCCTAAACTTAAAGGAGATTCTCCTTTCAGGAAATTTAACATTGGCAGCCAGGTGGTCAAACCATGGTTCCCCTAGGATTACATCCTCATGCTTGAGAGGAGAGATAAAGAAGTCCTCTTTGTCCACATAGCTTTGAACATGAAGCCTCAATTTCTCAATTAAGGGAGTGACTGAAGCTTCTTGCTCCTTGAAGGCACTGTCTGCAGGGACATCTCCCATCTCATAGGCTTGTATGCCTAGCTTGGTGGCCAACTCTATAGATATAAAATTGTGAGTAGAACCAGGGCCAAAGAGAATAAAAGCACATGTTCTCCTACCTTTCCCCAAGCATGGCATAGAGGAGATCCTTTGTGGTGAGTTTGGTGAGTCTCCTCCTCTTGGATTTCAACCAAGGAAGCTCTTGGAGGATCTTAGCGGTTGTTCTTTTGGGGACAAGCGTGGTACGCATGCCCTTGTTCGCCGCACTTGAAGCACCGGTTATCCTTGCGATAACGCTCAAGCTCTTCAGGAGAGAGTTTGTTCTTACCTTTGTAAACTCCCTTCTCTTTAGCTTTGTTGGAGTTGCCCTTAGGAGACTTTTGGACATTGTCCTTCCCCTTAGGCTCATTGAAACCCTTGTTTTTCGTGGGCTTATTATTTCTTTTAGCCCCCGTTTGGAAATTGATTCGAGAGGCCACCATAGTATGGTGTATTACCGCCGATATGGTACGTGGCCTTTGGGAGTTGACATACTCTGCCATTTCTTTGGTTAAGCCCACACAAAATTGTTTCTTTTGCTCTCCAAAATCCAACTTTTTGAAGGCAGTGGCTTTGAGTTGTAGGTCCCAAAACTTGTCTACATATTTGTGGATGGATTCATAGGGAGAGAGCTTTAAGATTCGCCATTTGGTGAGTACTTTGTCTTTGGCATCGGTGGCCAAAAACTGCTTCATAATGGAAGCTCTTAAAGTTTTCCATGTTCGTGGAGCTTCACCGTTGGCTCCTAGGCTAGACCACCATTGCCTGGCGGACTTTTGAAAGTGCATAGCTACATGGCATAGCTTAGAGGACTCCGTGAAGCCCTCATCTCCAAACGCCGCATCGAACTGTTGGATAAAGTCCAAGACTTTGTTCGTAGCACCAAAGGTACCATCATAGGTAAGGAAAGAGATGCTCTTCCCTCCCTCTTTGAATTTCTTCAACTTGGACGAACTCTTCCATGCGGCATAGGATTTCCTATGGCCTCTTCTTTTTGATGGTTCAAAGGTTGCACCATCACTTTCTTCAGAAGGTGAAGAATTTGAAGAAGGTGGAGAAGAGGGTGACCTCTTTCTTGCCTTTTTTTTGTCTTGATCTTTGTTGTCTTCACCATCACTTTCATAGGAGGAAGAGGATGAAGAAGATGGAGAAGAGGGTGTCCTCTTTCTCGCCTTTTTCTTCTCTTGGTTTTTATCACCCCTCTTTGAATTATGGCGTGGAGAAGAGTGTGATGGTCTTCTCCGCTTTGGTGGTTATGGAGAGCGTTTAGCCCGCCGTCTTTGTGGAGCCATCTCCGCCGAGGTGGCGGGAGACTCACTTATTTCTCGTTCCTTCGGTGGAGGCTCTTGAGTTCTTCTTTGGGAAGGAGATGCATCATCAAGAAGTAAATTCTTGAGCCCTTCGTACGGATTCTCTTCTTCTTCCTGAATTGGAGAGAGACCTCTTTTGGTAGTCTCACATGGAGGCTTCCTAGGTGTTCTCTCGTCATGGTGATGAGCTTGGAGAATCCCGTGAACACGGAGCTGCCGTTGCACTTTACTTTGGAGAGATGTATTGCCCATGGCTTGTTGAAGCCTAGAAACAAGATAGTTAACAAGCATTGAAGCATCATTAGTAGCTTGCTCATGAGAAAAATCAAAGTTATCAACATTAATTTCACTCTCTTTACTATTGTCAACCATTCTAACAACTTGTAGGTGTAAACTTTTTAGGTGTACTTTGGCACTTCAAGCCCTAGTTGCTACTCCTCTTTACCCCTTTAGAAAAAGCACTCAAGCTACTGTACCCGTGGCTTGAATACCATTAATTGCAAGGAATAGAAGAGGTTCAAAACCAAAACAGCACCAGCTCTTGTCAAGCTTCTAATAGCTCGATAGTGGTTAAGCCATAGGCAAGCCCCGTAGGACTCCACTATTAACACCATAGCTCTCGACGGTGATGCCCCATTAACTGCACGAAGGCACGCGCACTGCAAGGCTGAAAAATCCCTATTCTACTTACTCACATGCAATTAATAATACCAACCATTTATAGCTAGCTTGAGGACCTCCCTTCTTGAGCAAGAAAAGGGAAACCTTGTGCTCTGATACCAATGTAACATTTAATGGCCTAATAACTTGTGTGTAGCGGAAATTAGCATGAACATAGTGGGAATTTCATTAGAATAGATTCCTAATGAGAATTACAAGAGTGCTTGGGTGGAGAGAGCAACAAAAAGCATAACACCTAGTTAGATAGCATATACAATACTTTCAAAAGAGAGAGAAATTAAGCTATTGACAACAATTGAGGACCGGATTTGCATGGAGCCGGTCCCCCCTCCAAAAGGCTTTGTATTATGGTTTCTCCCATCAAGAGAGACATTGTACAATACAATTCTTTATGTTCCTTCAAGACTAGCTAGTGAAATGAAGATGAAAGCTTCATGCACTAAACAAAACACTTAGCAAACACAACATTAAATATCCCCGTTCTCAGACCCAAGACCTCACACACCTTCGAAGATGGTGAGAGCTAGCAGGGTATGAGAGTAGATTGAGAGGAAGAAGGAGTATCTTACGAGAAAGATGTACATCTCCTCACATAATCACTCATATTAGCATAGCTTAGCTTAGTAATTATCTTGGTAGAGGAGATGAACATGCATTGAATCTTCGCTCTTGGTTGGATTTGCATCCACATGCCAAGAGTGTCTCGATGTAGGCTTCTATCTCACAAGCTTGGAGTAGGTGATGAGCTCTCCATTAAAGCTTGGGAAGAGATAGTCTTCTCTTTCTTCACACATGAGATTGTGTGAGTGTGTGTGTGATAATGCCTTGCAAAAATCAGCCCCCCCTCTCTCTCTCTCTCTCTCTCTCTCTCTCTCTCTCTCTCTCTCTCTTGGGCGAGCCCTCTTGCTATTTGCTCTTGCTTAACCCTCCTTGGCCCTCCCCAAGTCAATACAATGACTATTAAGCACCATAAGTGATAGCCTTCTGACATGTGTCCCCCTTTCCCCTTTTTTGAGAGCTTTAGGTTAATTAATAATTCAATTAAACTCTCATTGGACCCCTTTCCTCTTGGCCAATAGGAATCAGGCAAGCCATTGGGTTGTTGAATGCTCATTGGACCCCTTTGCCTCATGGCCAATAGGAATCAGGCAAGCCATTGGGCTGTTGAATGCTCATTGGACCCCTTGGGAGACTGTCCAATAGTCTTCTAGAGGACTTAATTCTCATTGTTTCTTTTATTAAGTGTTTTTAAATTAATTAAACTAGATTTACTCTAGCCTAATTCTCATTGGTCCACCTCCAAGGCCATCCAATAGGAATTGGGTACACCTTGTGGGCATCTGGCCTAGGGAGCTGACATGTGTCCCTCATTCCCTTTGTGTAAAGGGATCTTGTGTGTGTGTGACTTTCTCTCTCATCCCCTACTCCCAAGGCTCGCCCCCTCCTATGTAGGGATTTGAAAAGACTTTTTGGTCACACACAAAGCCTCCAATTTCCCCTAGGGTTGACCTTTGGACACAACCTTTGAATTTTGGAACCTTAGCATTTTGGAAGTCTTAATGCGCTGAACCTTAGGGTCTTTTTAGTCCATTGTTTCACATGGCTCTTTTGCAGATGGCCCCCCCTTTGTATTTTCCCTCCTTTGGATCCCTACTGTGGCCGGTCTGCTAGCTTAACCAATATTCTAGCTTTTTCTCCCCTGGCACTTCCCCATATTAAATGATCAGTTTAACATGAGAGAATCATTTAGGAGAATTAGATATTGATTATTATGAGGAGAGAGAGAGAGAGAGAGAGAGAGAGAGAGAGAGAGAGAGAGAGAGAGAGAGAGAGAGAGAGAGAGAGAGAGAGAGAGAGAGAGAGAGGGATAGTGCTACAAATAGAGAATGTGGCGACCCTCCAAAATACGTAAAAAAACATACTACAGCGCATAAAACAATAAAATGGCATACCTAAATCGTTGTGCACACACAGATGATCGAGATATACGTGCACATCGAGAGAAGAGAGCACAAGAGAGAATATGAGAAATCGTGCAGGTGCACCTCCTAGAGCGGAGTGCTACACTGGCACACCGAGAGAGAGGAGGAAAGAGAGATGAGAAGAAATACACAAGCACTGGGTGCAATCTCCTCCCGTGCAAGAGTGATGAAAGAGCAAGGGGCCTGGAACATGCTCATCACCACCCAGCCATGCCCTATATAGGCCCTTGGCCTTCTAAATATAGGGACCCCCTTGACTACATGTCCGTCCTGGCCCTTGGCTGTACCTGATCCTACCATTGTCCTGACATTACTCCCCCATTGGAGAAGCGTTTTCGTCTGTGAGAACACAAGTGATGGTATCTTCATAAGAACACTAATGTTTTCTACCGTGACATGCCTTATGGATCCAACGGTTCATTTGAGCGGAACCCGGTTCAGTAGGATGTTCAATGAAACCAAGAGTAACATCTTGATTTCTACATTGTTGTCCCTTTGCAATCATCTGATGGTACCGGTTCCTATCCAAACATAGTGTGTAGACTCCATTTAGAACGCTCATGAAGATGATAAACGAGTTTATCACAACTAAGATGTACCAAAAAGAGTACCTCTTTTCACTTTCCATGAAAGCAGCTTGCTAACATAACTCATCAGCCAAGTTTAAGTCCTTGACTTGTTTTCCAATTTCAATAGTAAACAACCCCACCGTAACTAGTGTTCAAGGTTGAGAACTTGATTTATACATGAAGAGACTACACCTAGTCGCAAACAAACTCCAAAGTTGGCGGAGGTTTGACAGTTAGAATGTCCTCTTCAAGCTCTATCTACTGATATATACCACGCCATGAGATTCCTCATATTTTAGAAGATTTTTTTTTAATTTACCTATGATGTGACAACTCTGTCGGAATCTAAGTGAATCAAAAAAATAATATTCTAAAATATGAGGAATCTCATGGCGTGCTATATATCAATAGATAGAGCTTGAAGAGGACATTCTAACTGTCAAACCTCCGCCAACTTTGGAGTTTGTTTGCAAAAATTTATCCATGCGCCCGTTTTGGTAGAGAGAGGTAAAGGCAAACTCCTTAAAGGGCCCCTTTGCGAGTCCAAATTTTGCCTAATGCATGCTTTAACTTATGGTAAGCAAACTCCAAGTAGAGCAATGAATGCTTACTGATTGGATCGCTTGGTGCTAACGTACACACTTTTCATATCCTTCAGCACAAGATTACACTTGGTAATCGGCCTATCTCCTTGGATAACTGCCAGTACTGAGGTGTATCTTCCCTCACAGTTTACAGACAGTCTTCCCAGATGACTGGTAAATGGGAATTACTATATCGTGTACCATTGTTGAGGAAGCAACAATGTCCGGAATGACCATCGTGGTTAACTTGAAAAATCCACAAACACCCAAACCGAGACATGACCTCTATTGGTGATTAGTAGACCCAAAAGTAATCTCATAGAGATACTGCAGATAGAGTGCAAAATTCTTCATAAGCAACAACTTGAGGAATATGCATGCCATTCCAATCAGCCTTTGCTAAACACTAGGGCCCATAACACTTAGTGTGAATGTATTTAGCAAAAGACAGATTCGAACATGTATATCCATAGTGATTCTTGCCAATAATTATGGCAAATGTGATGCGTCTAGAACACCTTAAAAAGGAATGTAAATAGTTCTGAACAGAAACTAAATAATTTCAATTGCAATCTTTTGCAAGCCTTGCTGAAACGTCTGAACCATAATAGGAGGTGAAACATTGATCACTTTTAGGTACAAACAATGAAACTTTTTCATTAAAAACTTAGAGTCGTGCTATATGTATAAACAATGATTAATAATTTTGTTTAGCGTTACTTGTACCTGAACAATTCATTCGAAGTATCCGACAATTTTTGGCCATGAAATTGCTCCTGATATGTCGTGCTAAAAATGGTCTAGAAAAAAGATGTGACCAGCACTTAGGGACTTGGTCGTGACACATATTTGCAGTAGTGGGTGCCAGTGTCAGTCCCAGAGACTCACACTCTCCACATGTGGAATATGTCTCAACGAGGGATGTCTGAAATAGAAAGAACATCCTGCAAGTACAAGATGTACTTTTGTGTGGAGATAACTCTAAACACTCTACGACAAGAGTGAGAGGGACTCTCATTCATTGCTCCACACTGGCTAAACCGAACTCCTTGAGTTCCTAGACCATGTTGTATCCCATATGACAACATGTGCCAAATCGAATTTTACAAGTGGATTCATAATAGCATAATGTACTTTGGACACTACGGCCCAAAATACTTCTTTCGACATGCCCTTGGCATGGCCTTGAGGATTGAACGGAAAGTTCAGTTACCCGTATTCAAATGCACAGGAGTACGTCTCCCACCTGTGAAAAAACAAGCAACATTGCACGGGAAACCCTGGGTGTTGCCTTCGCAATCCAAACCCATTGGGTAGAATCTATGTAGTCAACCCCTTGGTAAGACCCTTTGCAGAAACTACTCAACTAGTAGGTAATGGTAACCAACATAGTGAACCGTATATAAAAATGATGGGAATCAACGTGAAAGTTGAATTTTTCCACTATCCCTTAGTAGATTGCGGACTGCTTTCCTTGAAAGTAAAACTGGGATAGATCAAACTGTGATCATCAAAGCTTATGGGGTGATTTAGTAAACACCCGCTGGGTCTTATCCCGAAACTATAGTACCATAGACACTCGTAGTGTTATAGAGAGAGCAAGAGATCCCCACAAGTGAGATGCCTAGCTCGTATGAACAGCCATGCTGTTTGCTGTCTCTAGACTCCTCTAGACTCCAGCTGATGTGAGTTTAAGATTATCAAAAACTCAACTTGAGCGTCGCACTGAAAACATGTAGTACAAAAGTGACACCCTAAACATCTGTAATGACAATACCCTTGCTTGTCCATTAACGTCGAGGTGTTCACGGTGTATTCCACTGGGCAGATATGTTTGATCTCTTGAAATGCTATTGGATGCACCATGAGGCATCTCCCATATACCAAACAACCTTGCCGTGCTTGATGAAGATTGTGATTGACCATCACTAACTATGAAGCCTTGCGATGCATGTAGTCCTTGTTCATCTTGCATGATTGCACAAGACTCAAGTGCTGCATATTAGTGAATGTGTTTTGATGTTGCTAAGGTTGCAAAATTCAACAATATTGTGCCTTGACAGTCGCGGTGAAGCATGGAAGGAGAGGATGGGGGCCGACCATGGGCACCCCTCCTTAATCTTGGTAGTCAATGGCTCTGCCATCGTGGGCGGTCAGGGTGACAACACCACACAATATATATATATATATATGAAAAAAATTTATCCCCTGTACAGTGATGGCGAGCAGGCCGTCGAGGGCGCAAGAGAGAGAGACAGAAAGATGACATTCTGAAGCCTCCCGAGCTGGCCACTGTGACGTGAACTTCACCCCCTGGCCTCGCACTCTGATTGAGCCACTCCTCGCTGCATTTCACCATGCCAAAAAAATCACCCCTCTCGCCGCAAGGGGGTCTACACACGCAGCGCATCGTCGTCTTATTCGGTCGACTGGCAAGGGGCACTGCACACGCCAAGCTTCTCCTTCTCATGAAGCATGCCAAGAACTCCATGACCCTCTTCTTCATCCTCTTCTTTGCTATGCAAACCATGAAAGCGTGCCCTTATCTGTTCCTCCTTCTTCAAGGGGGGGGGGGGGGGGGGGGGGAGAGAGAGAGAGAGAGAGAGAGAGAGAGAGAGAGAGAGAGAGAGAGAGAGAGAGATGCACAAGGCCATGCAAAGACATCTTCCCCCCTCCTCCATAGCTCTCCTCCCCTGAGCTCTGATACCAGTGAAAGGGCAAGGGAACTGGAACATGCTCATCACCGCCCAGCCATGCCCTATATAGGCCCTTGGCCTTCTAAATATAGGGACCCCCTTGACAACATGTCCGTCCTGGCCCTTGGTCGTATCTGGTCCTACCATTGTCCTGACAAGTGACCATTTCCCTCTTGCCTGTATTTACTTTATAGATTTCTTGAATAGTCAAAGTGAGTACAAATTGGCCGGCCGGTCATAAACGACCAAAACTCATATACGAGCACTTGAATAATAAAACATACATAAAATATATATCTCATGTCATAGTCCATAGCTTGGATAGCTACTTCCACATGTCAACTGCATTGAATAGTAAATTAAAAATTCCATTATGTACCTCTCCCTTGGAAAGCAATTGTCCTCATTTGCAAAGATAAGAATCTGCACACTATATTGGTAAAAAATAGTGTTGAAAAAACTTATTAAATTAAACAACATTGCTTATGCCTATTGTCATCCATATACTATTTATTCTAGTGTCCCATACCACTAGGATAAGCACTATATGTCATACCTTGATGATTCAGGATATCATTGGTCACACTCATCCTAATCAATTTTGATCAATCTGAAGTTCGATTCCATAAATACTGCCGCGACAGTAAATAATCATATACCAAATCC
The DNA here is from genome assembly GCF_014529385.1 of Adiantum capillus-veneris. Taxonomy (NCBI): domain Eukaryota; kingdom Viridiplantae; phylum Streptophyta; class Polypodiopsida; order Polypodiales; family Pteridaceae; genus Adiantum; species Adiantum capillus-veneris. Next base: position 27,776,498 of record NC_140953.1, on the reverse strand, counting down.
AAATTCAAATCCAACTAGCTGCCAACATATACCCATTTCAAATTCAAATCCAAATATCTACCAACATATACCCATTACAAATGCAAATCCAATTATCTGCCAACATATACCCATGACAAATCCAAATCCAAATATCCTTCATTTTGTGTATCCGGGTAACAAAATCATACAAGCTACAGTGGTGGCTAGCCATTGCAACATGATTTTGTGATGGGTGTTGCCTAAATCGACGAATCTAGACCAATAAGACGTGGTACCTAGATCAGAAAATCTGCACTAATACTGCCCAAACCAGTGAACCTGCATTTGGGATTGTTTAAAAATCATGAATCCATAGTTTATTGTTGTGCTGCCTAAAGTGGCGAATTTGCACAGAGAACTGGTGCTACCTAAATTGGAAAATCTACATCAGGATGAGCATTGACACACTGCCTAAATTGGCGAATTTGTGTGCATGTGATTGATGGACTAGACAAGACATTAAAAAAAAACAAACGTATACCTGATACCAAATTGAAGTAGCTTGGAATGTTGAAGTGTGTAAAAAAGGTTCACGAGGATCCCAAATAAACTGAGCTCATGCGAGTAATTGTATGAGAAGTGTTCTCAGTGTAGATTTCAATGGATGTAAGTACAATGCCATAACATGGGAGAAGAATGAATTTACAATTTGTAGCACAATCAAAATAAGTGAAAGGGATATGTCGCCTAAAAGTATCTGATGATACTCTTGCTTATTGTAAAGTTGCTTGGGTATGAGAATATCTGCAAAAGGGATCACTAATTAACTATAAAAAACATTAATTTGTTGAACCTATATGAAACTGGAGGCTTGTCACATAAGAAGATGTGAAGGGTGGAAACATTTGGAGATTCTAAGGTAAGAAAAGAGGTGGAATAAGCACTTTGGTAGTGAATTAAATGATATTGCATTCATATCTCGAGATATTTAGATCGAGCGAGAGAGAGAGAGAGAGAGAGAGAGAGAGAGAGAGAGAGAGAGAGAGAGAGAGAGAGAGAGAGAGAGAGAGAGAGAGAGAGAGAGAGAGAGAGAGAGAGACAGAGAGAGAGAGTTACTTATCACGCATTAAAACAATTCATACCTTGAGGTTTTTTGAAATGTAGCAATGTAGTTTATCGTTGTCTTCAAAAATATTACTCAAAGAAAAAGCATTAAAAACAAACCAACCACATATTAACATTTTAAAATCTGATAATGATAAAATTGATACAAAGTTGGGATAGAAGATAGGAAGATTTGACCCTATCAAAATAGGACAATGATATTGGTATAGTCATTTTGATAGCTCAACTTTTTATCTCCTTAGTGGTAGGCCTTAGTGAGATGCGGACCTCATTGAGCATGTCATAAATGTAAGAACAAAATATTGTTATGAGAGTCACAATATTAGGTGTTATCAATATAAATTTAGACCTATGTTTGCTAGATTTGAGTGCTACATACTTGGACTAAAATGGTAGGAGCCTTGGCGATCAATTGCACTCTCCTCAATGCTTAAAGAAAAGACGGTTTGAAGAGTGCAGAGGAGTAGGGAGCTTGGCCAGTCTCTTTGAAGTAGAGGAGGTGTGATCCTTATCAAACATATATCTTTGTTGAGTAGTTATGAGATTGAAGGAGGTGATTTAACCCGTTATGACAATACTTGATTCTCAAGAGTTGAAGCTCGTAGAGACGTTCAATCACTCCTAGCAACTTGAGCCTTTCTAGTGATCCACAACCGTTGTTGCTAGCTACAAATCTTAGTGTTGGTTATGAGCGTGAGGAGATACAATGATTGTGAGTCCATTACTCAAGCATGCAAGAAAGAGATAGAGAAAGAGAGTGTGGGATAGTTTCAATATATATACAAGGTATACTTTCACAAGCGAGGGTGCAGCCCATAAACTTGGGACAAATAATGCCCCTTTCTTTATCAAAACCAAAATGACATCATAGGAAACTGAATTGGAATCGTCTTGAGGATGGTGAAAACGGGTGTTGAGCTCAAGTCGTTTAAGAACAAGAGACATGAGATTTGAAATTACAACCGGTCACCCTCAATTTGGGAAACCTAGATTCACTCTCTCTGTTGTCGTTTATGGCTGAGAGGAAAGAGGGCCCTTTTCACTTATAGCCTCTTACACCAGCATTTTTTCCTTGGCAATGCTATTGACTAGCATGCCAGAGCGAGCATTCAAGTCAAGGAAACCCTCCTCTTGGATGAGAATGGCCTCCAAATACTTAAGTTGTATCAATCTTGATGGTTTTTCTTTGGCCATTATGCATCAAACAAGCCGCCTTTGCCCATGGAGAGCCAAAAATGACGAGTTTGAGGTAGACCAGATCTAACAAATATTTGCCTACTGCTTCTGCTATTTTCTCCAGGGTAGCTCGGGTCAAAATAGAACTATTAACTAGCTTGCCAAAGAAAAGGAAGAACACTGGGGGTGAGAGCCGTGTCCAAATGCGCCCAAGCCCTCCAATGTCATCATCACATAGACATAGGCATCTGTATACGTGAAAAGCTTGAAGAAACTTAGCACAGTGGTTGTTGGGCCTTGCTCTCTTCTCACTCTTATTAGCATCCGGCTCTATATATTTCAATCTTGCTCATCATCACCCTTGCTTTCTACCTCCAAATATTTTGTAGCCATAACCAATGCAGAAGGAGTACTGTATACAAGCACAAAAATTGAGAGAGAGAGAGAGAGAGAGAGAGAGAGAGAGAGATAGATAGTTCTATTATCGTCCTGGGAGGTCAAATATGACCTATGGGACCAAATGAACATGTCACGTGGTGTGAGTGGAGTTCATAAGTGACTCTCGATGCTCAAAAATGGCTGAAATGAGCGTCGCAATAGAGAGTCCACATCGTGGTTGGGAGAGGAAGGTATGTAGAGAGAGCTCATGGCTGAATATATGGGGAAAAGAGGACCTAATGTGGTCAAAAGCTGAGCACTCAAGTAGTGTGTGGTACTCACTCTCTCGCACTTGACGAGGGCATAAGGTGCAAAGTCGATGACACTCCTCGCCAGTGCCCCAACGTCCTGTCTCGCAGCGTAGAGAATGGGAGCTAAGACGAATGGAGGCAATGGTGCGGATCGCACTCAACGGGGTGGGCTCAAGGATGTAGGAATGGGTTCGGTTACCTCGTTCCGAGAAGAAGAGAGATTTGTAGTTTGGGGCAACGTGTGTGGTGTAATGGCTGAAGCGAGAACCTCCGGATTTCTCCCAAGCCATGATACATTGGCGTTGTAAGAAGGCCTCATTAACTTGGGAGTCGATCGACACATCCTTGACCAAGTGACATGCATCCCATCTTCCAAACCATTTCTTGATATCAAGCATCCACCCCGAACTTAGTATTTTGCTCTTGTATGTCTTTTGAACCTTTTGACTTGCTTCATATGCGATTCTAGGAAGTCGATGCAAAGGGCTACGTTGTGTCTTACGCATGTACTCCACAACCCTTTCCATGCCCAAGACCTCAATGGGAAGCGATCCGGACTCAAGAAGTAAGAGCATGTAGGGTGTTTGTGTCTTGACTTGGAGAAAGTTGGTGAGAAAACGCTTTTGGACATTCTCAAACTCTTTCCAAGTAGACTTCCCGATGCTTCCACCCCACACCTCCACTCCATAAAGAAGCACCGGTGTCACCAATGTGTCAAAGAGGTACTTTTTGAGAGCCCAACACTTGATCTCTCCTGCATTGCACATGTTCTCAAATGCATAATAAGCCCTCTTTCCGGCTTCCAAGTGACGCATTGCACAATCCTTCCATTTATGATTGGATGGAACCTCAAGGCCAAGGTACTTGAAGTGATCTACCACTTCAAGTTTCTCATTGTTGTATACAATGCATGGATTTTCGTCATTGAGGGTCTTTACAAGCATAACCTTGGTTTTGGATCCATTCACGATCAGCCCGCTATGTAGGCAAAAGCGTTCCAAGACACTCATAAGCTTTTGTGCATCTTCTAAGGTATGTGCCAAGAGCACTACATCATCGGCATAAAGCAAAAGCATGATCACCGCATTTCCAATCTTAACCTCTTCTATGCCTTCTTGCTGCATAAAATCAAGAACCATGTATTCCAATTCATCAATGAGTAGCCCAAAGAGGGTTGGGGAAAGTGGGCATCCTTGTTTGACACCAATAGTGCTTGCAAAAAATTCTGAAATTCCATCTCCCATACGTAATCGACATATCACTTTTTGGTAGATGCGAAAGACTGCATGCATAAATTCTCTCGGCACTTGAAGGCTTTGCATACGTTGCCAAAGATTTCCTCGCGGTACCATGTCAAAAGCTTTCTTGAAATCCACAAAGCAACAGTACAACTTTTTTCCTTTCAATCGAGACGCTTCCATAAGAACTCGAAGAGTGACAAGGTGATCAATAGTGCTATGATGCTTTCAAAAACCTGCTTGGCCAAGCGCACGTTTGCCATTCTTTTCAGCCCATTCACTTATCTTCATCTCCATGATACATCCAAATAACTTTGCCATCAAAGAACCAACCATTATAGTGCGATAGTTGTTCACATTTTTTACATCTCCTCCTTTGTGCAAAGGTTTGATCCAATTTGCACTCCAATCATGAGGCATGCCATACTGAAGTGCAAGGTTAAACATATCGCATATCCAATATCGTGTTTTCTTGCTTGTCCATTTAATCATTTCAGCCTTGACACCTTGAAGGTCACCTGCCTTGCGAGTAGCAAGTTTCTCAAGCGCGCGGCATACATCTTCAATGGTAAAGAAGGGAGACATAAATGGAAGGGAGCTACAACCCTCCATCTTATCAACATTGGGTTGCTCATAGAGGTTCTTACAATGCATATACATATCCTCAAGAGTCAAGTCACCAAAGCTCTCAACGCGCTTGCCTTTTAGATTTTGCCAAAACTTGCCACATGCATGTGCTTTCTCTTGTGCTAAAAGAAGTTGTTTTTCGACTTCCCACCTTCTCCTCTTCTTTTGAACTAGTGCTTTGTATGTGTGTGAACATTCCAAGTAAACTTCCTTGTCTTTGATTGCATCCAATCTTAGCAAGTGTTTTCGGGCTTGACTACATTCCATGTCAAACCATTTCTTCTTGGTGCTACCCTTCTTAGACCTTTTGCAAGACATGTGTTTCACCGAAAAGCATTCCTTCGCACAAGAGAAAATTACTTCTTTGAAAACTTTCCACTTGCATTCTAATGTTGGGCTCCCTTGATGCTCTATCATGCTTAACATTTGGTCCACCATATCAGCATATATAAGTGCTCGTTTGAAGTCTAGACGTAGGTACAAATGATTCACATCATGATTGGAGGCTACATGCTCGGGCCGTTTACCACACTTGAGGTCAATACATAACATCTTATGATCCGATTCCGGATTCCATTCACCAAGTGTAAAGCTTTGTATGCATTCTAGAGTGGCTTCTGAGAACAACATATAGTCAATCACGCTAGCACCATTGTGCTTCTACATGTAAAGTCATTGGTGCCTTGCCATAGAGATACACCATTTGCAATGAGCATTCCGGTACTATTGCACATATGTAGAAGTGACTTTCCATAGTGATCCACTTCTTTTGCATCATTAGAACTTCGATTATACATGTATGAGTCATCCACTCTTCTTGATACATGCGGCATGTCGACTTGTTGTGTGTCGTGTTGTAACATATTTGTGCGAGCATTCATGTCTCCAAAAACAATGACTTCACCTTGATCCTTGTAATGAGCAATGTCTTCCTCTAGTTCAACAAAGGGCTGATCTCTATCCATATTCAAGCGAGCATAAAAGTTGGAGTCATAGTGAGGAATGTAGCAGCCGGCCACAAACATGACTTGACCATTTGGTGGGCTGATTTTCAGCCATAAGTAGCGTTTATACTTATCTTCTTTGACAATGGAAACATCTTTCAAACCCTTTTTGGTCATACATGCTACGCCTCCTTGGCCTCTTCGTTGCTTTGCATTTTTGGCCCACATCAAAGAATGTACATCGTATTTGTCAAATCCAAGAATTCGTTGCGCATCATGCTCCCATGTTTCGACAAGAAGTATCACATCGGAGTCATTGGTAAGCTCATCAATGCCAATTCCCGCATTCCATGGATACCCGTTACAATTCCAAAAGCTTATTCGCAAGCGTGAGTTGGTCTCATAGATCATGTGTCCCTATTTGTTGGGTGGACTTGCATCCTCCTCAAGTGACTTTTCTTCTTGAGATGATACCTTAACCTTCTTGCTTCTTTCTTCGTATGCTTTGCGACGTACATTTTGTTTCATAAGAGTGCGATCCTCATATACATTACAACCCGTTCCTTTGAGGTAGATCCAACCATTGTCAAGGATGATCTTTCTCTTTACCTCATCAGCCATGGTACATACAATAGGTCTTTCTCCCGAGCGAGGGACTCCTTGTTTTCCAACTCGATGTGCACCATAAGCCATGATTCCTGACATGCCAAAGTGTGTAGCAAAAAACTCTTCAATAGCAACCGCAAGAGATTGGGGTGTTTCCATGCTTTCCTCCTTGATTCCACGAATGACGATGTTCTTTGAGCGTTTTTGTCGTTCTTGCAATTCTTGAGTGTCCACATTCTCTACATTCTTTGCTTGGACAACGGCTTGCGTGATAGGAGATGTAGAAACCACATTATCCTTACATATATCAGCCCATGATTTGGATGCATTTCTCATCTCACATACATCATGTCGTATTGTATCTATCGTTTCCTCTTTCAATACATGATCACTCTCAACTTTGCTCAAGCGCTCTTTCACTACATTCATGTCCACAAGAGAGCGTTTACAGTCTTGAACTTCATTCTCAAGATGCATCAAGCGTGTTGTTTGCATTTCAAGAACCTTCTTGAGGTGCTCATTCTCCACAACGAGAACTCTTAAAGTACCATTCTCCATTGCAAGTGCGCGCAACTCTTCACCTTGCTTGTTGACGGTTTCTTGTAACGAGATCAAGTAAGCCATGATCATTGCTTCCGTTGTTGTAGACGATGTGGTTGGATTAGCATCCAAATTCCTTGGAGATTTTGCATCATTCTCCATGGCGAGTGTGGCTTTTCCACCCTTGCGAGTTTTGTCTGACATTGCCTTCAAGTCGGCAACAAAAACGCAAAGTTTTGACAGTTTTTTCAGTTCTGAGATGCTGTTATAGCAAAGCCTTTCATTACACACACACACACACACACACACACACACACACACACACACACACAGAGAGAGAGAGAGAGAGAGAGAGAGAGAGAGAGAGAGAGAGAGAGAGAGAGAGAGAGAGAGGGATTTAAAATCGATGTAGAGAGAGATTCAAAGAGAGTTTGTCCTATTGGTTGTCATGCACCTAGCAAGGGGTAGAAAAACACTCAGACGATTGGCACAAAAAGAGAAAGATGTAAGCCTGTGAGTTTACATATGTGTGTGGTTGGTATATGACCATGCGTCAAAGTGTGCGTGTGGAGTTGTTTGGAGGACGGACAGTAGCAAGCGTGATGCGTAGGCCACTCATAGCTCAGAATAGCGGTGCTGCATAAGAAAAAGTCATTAGTTTTGTGTGGCATGCACAAGGGTGAAAGGTCGCCCACTCTCGATGACTATTTGTAGGTGGTGGTTGGTTAAGTAGATAGAGAGAGAGAGTGTTCTAAGTGGTTCTTAGAGAAAGTGTTTTGCGCGGTTCTGAGAGAGATAAGGGGAGAGATGAGCTGGTCATTGGGTGGTCAAGAGAGTGGATGGCCGGGAGAGAGAGCATCTCCCACTTTTAGGGGAAGAAGACCTGAGTATATCTGGTCATTGGGTGGTCGAGAGAGTGGACGGCCGCGAGAGAGAGAATCTCCCACTTTTAGGGGAAGAAGACCTGAGTATATTACTCAAAAATAAGGGAGACAACTGTAAATGTGGTAGATCCTCAGGGTGCTAACAGAAGATATCAGGGACCTGCACCTCAAAGAAGGTTTCAGAACCAAAATAATCGGGTATACCAAAAAAGAGTTCAAAATAATATGCATAAATTGCAATGTAATTACTATGGAGCAGTACGACATAGACATGGTCCTGATTGTGAATTTTGGTGTATACACAAAAATGATAGAAGCATTCCTATCATTAGGTACAACAATAACAATAACAACAATATTAACAGGCCTCAGGAACAGAATCAACAACCTCCACCTCACCAACAACAGAGACCTCCAGGTGAGGCTAATTTGGTAGTGCTGGTGGAATGGATTGAGGAAGAATGGATTTAAGACAGGGTACAGTTCCATCAGGGGAAACAAAACTTTGTTCAGATAGTACAAGATTGTCAATATACTCATGGAATGAGGAAGCATTACAACTGTGATTGTGCACCATGTATCCAAATTGGGATATTCTTGAAAGCAGTGGGTGCACTGATGTCATGGTTGTTTCAAGATCAAAATCAAAGCCAGGAAAGGAAATTGTGCATGAGAAAGAAAATCAGGGCACTGTAAATTGGAAGGAGCAGAAAGAAGTGAGAACAGAAGCACTCAAGGAAATATGAGAGTCCCAAGGTGGGAATATGTTATCTGAAGAATGGGAGTTTGCTGCAATATCCTTGGTTGATCAGGGGAGAATTACATTAGATAAAAGTAAGACTGCATTGAAAGAGCACGATAGTGGTGATGAATTTTATGAAGCTTTGTTGTCAGCTCCAATAGCATTTACTATAAAATAGATGTTGAGGTTGGTATCTGCATTTTCCCAACATTAAAGCATGTGAAGTCCTACCAATGGATGTGGATTACAAGGTACCAGTAGTGGGGGTATCTATTGGAAAGGTGTTTTTTCTAGGAGTTTTCTTGGATGGCAATTCAAGAGTTAATATTCTTCTAGAATCGACATGCAAATGTCTGAATCTCTTGGAGTGGGATACAACACTTTTTTAGGTAAAGATGGAGGGCTCAACCTTTGGGAATTTTGAGGAATTTGCAAATCTCAGTTGGGGGACTGCAATTTGTGGCCAACTTTGTGGTTCTCTGGTTGGAAGAGTGTACTTGCTCTTATCCAATGATGTTGGTGAGGCTTGGTTAAGAGCAGAAGAGTAAATCAACTATGGAGAGTAGACTCTATAGTGATCAAAAGAGGAAATAAGGAAGTGAGAATGCAAATGGATGCAAAAAAGGTGATACCACTTGGTTTCAAGGCACTTCAGGCATAAGGACTGAATATAGTAGAATAAATCAGAGAGGATCCAAAAGAAGAACTTCTTAGAACTAATTCATCAATTGTACCTATTTTTGAAGTGGATGTGCAGAAGATAGCAACCAGATATGTGCTACAGCCAGAAGATGATGGAATACAGTTAATGACTCAGAAATCAGTATTCTAGGGCTATCCATTTTTTCATTGCACACTAAGTAACAGACTCTCTATTGTGTGCCTTGAGATTCCTTCTCCAACCCTAATTCCAAAAACATTGAATTGGTTTCATAAGGGGGTTACAATCCTTGACTAGGTACAACTAGTCCTCAATTGTGTGATTATATTAAAGAGAGCTTTGTGTTATTTAATGCATTGGTTTATACAGAGAGTGCATTCTATATTATGAAAGATTATTAGTGTATGGAATTACCAATCATAGATTTTATTACTTTCGTGTGTTTTTCGCAAACAACTCACATGGTTCAGTTTAGAAGTTGATTATTCTTTGTAGCATTTGAAATTAGATGTTTCTTATTGTTTGCAAATCAAAGAGGATGTATGAATAATCATCATAATTATAATTGCATTGAAAAATTCATAACATTGTTGTTTTTATTATGTCGTGTAGAGAGTGCATTGCAATGTGTATGTTTGATCACAACATAGGTGATCGATATGTGGATTGATTAGCATGCATTGCAAATCTCATATCATGCAGATTTGATAACTTTCCTAGTGAATAAAAAATTAAATATATATTGAAAAGAAGAAAAATGTTTTAAAAATTGAACATCTAGTTCTTTTGTCTTCAGTTTTAATTTAAAAGCAACGGAGCAAAATGTTGGCACAAGTAGTACAAACAAGCCAAAGAATAAAAAATCTCTTCGCAAAGAGTGGGATTATGTTCACAACATATGCGGTCAATATATAGAGTGGCACTGTAAATTTTATCTCACAACAAAATTAGGCGGTGCACCTTATATCAGGGACCATTTTTTGGGTAGTGTTAAAAAGAGTTGTAAGAAATGTGAACATCCTCAGGAACCTGCGATTGCAAAGTGTTTGAGAGAAGAGCTCGCCAAAAAAGGTGGCAAGAGACAAAAGATATATAGCTCTATTATGAATCAAGTCAAGAGTAGTCAGAGTGAAATATTAACTCTGCTAATCTTGTTGTGACACCAACTAACCTTGGAGAATTGTAGACATGTAGTAGTGTTAGTGTGTATACGCGCTTCACCAGGGGCACTTTTCTCCCACTGGGTTTTTCCCCCTGGACATCCGGTGTGAAAGGACACCTTATCTCTTAGGGTTTTATATAAGCTTTGTAGCTCTGAGTTTGTACATACACTATTATTCTAATACAAAGTGAGAGACTACAGAGATCTCGTACACAAGCTCTATTTCTTCTCCTTCTCCATCTTCTTCCTACTCTGAGTTGTTGTCTTCCTTCTGTTTCCTGTTTCATCATCTTCAACAATTGGTATTAGAGCAAGGTGTAAAGTCATCAAACTGCCATAACCAACATGCCCAAATCTAGCATGCCACAACTCAGCATCCTGCAGGGCATGAGTCTTTGTTTTTTCAATACATACCTGAATCTGCTTTTCATAACGATCTAGCACAAATAGTCCATTTTCCAGCGTACCTGTAGTGATAAGAGAATAACCATTCTCTCGATCTCGTACACAAGCTCTGTGTCTTCTCCTTCTCCATCTTCTTCCTACTTTGAGTTGCTGTCTTCCTTCTATTTCATGTTTTATCATCTTCAACAATTGGTATCAGAGCAAGGTGATTTCCAGAGCCTCTACTTGCGTTTTCGCGTCCGCGCGCGCAATCGCAGTTTTCAGGCAGTTTTCGGAAAATTTGCTCGTGGGAGCATCCTCGACGTTCCGGGAGTATTCTGAGTAGGTGACCTGGGGTTTTACCCCCCTTTCGAAGCCGTTCGAGCCCTCAGAATTTTGTTCTGAGCAGCGTAGCAGAAGTTACTTTTCGGAGGCGTTTAGATCAAGAGGGTGTGCTTTTTGACAGATTTTCTTCAGATAAACAGTTCTTTTGGGAAGCAGCTTGTCTTAGCTTTGTGCTGAGATTTTGTGTAGAGTTTTGCTTGCATTGGAGAGGAGATTTGTGAATCTCTTGGAGGTTCTTTTGCTCTCTTGTGTGCATCTACAGTATGGCTCAATCTACGGAGAAAGAGATTTTTGGTGCGTTTACATCCGAAGACAAATTGGATGGTACCAACTATTCTCTTTGGTCTTTTATGGCCAAAAATTTTTTGGTTGGTAAAGGATTGTGGGATTATGTATCTGGAGATGAAGTTCGTCCAGGTAGCATTGCACCTGCCACGCCTGGTCGTGGTGCAGCTGTTGGTGCAGGACCCTCACAAGTCACTCCAGAGCAAAAGAGATGGGATACTAAAGATGCACAGGCTATGGTTGTGATTGCCTTAACCATAAAAAGGACAATCACACCACATATCAGATCTTGCAGAACTTCTGAGGATGCTTGGAACACTCTGCAAGCTATGTTTGGAGGAAGAAACGCTGCCAGAATAGAGTTTTTGAAGAAACAACTTGACAAAATACAGATGGACGAAGGTGACGATATTGTCGAGCATCTTACAAAAATCAGGGATCTTAAAGAGCAATTGCTTAGCATTGATGAAGTGATTCCAGAGAAGGACTTGGTTTCCAAAACACTCAATTCACTACCACCATCTTATTTGACTTTTCAGACTTCTTTGACTCTGTCTTTGCGAGCTAATCCTGACCCTCTTCATTTTGAAGAGTTAGTGGCTTTGCTATTGCAGGAGGATCAATCACGTAAGAACAAGTCTTTACAGGCGGATGGTATGGATCATGCTCTTGTTGTACATAACAAAAACAAGGGTAAAGAGAGTGCTCATCACTCCAAGTCTAGTGCAGGACAATCTTCAGAGAAGTCTAAAGGTGATTCCGACAAGTCCAAGAAGAAAGGTAAATGTCACTATTGCAAGAAACCTGGTCACTACATTAGTGAGTGTAAAAAGCGAATTGCTAAAGAAAAGAAGAAAGAGTCAAGTTTGGTTGTTTCAGCTTCTGGTGATTCTTCTACAGCTAAAGAAGAGTTGGCAAACTTTGTGCAGGATTCTTATGCTTTTGTAGTATGTTCATATTTTTCTGCTAACAGTGTTGACAAGACACAAATGATTTGGTACTTTGATAGTGGTGCATCCAGGCATATTACTTCAAGGAAGGATTTGTTTTGCTCATTGGATGCAGCTCCAGCAGGAAAGAAGGTGACATGTGCAAATAATGCTTCTTATCCAATCAAAGGCGTTGGTAAGATTTTGATTACCATTTCAGATGGTTCAGATTTATGCTTGCCAGATGTCTTATATGTTCCAGGGATCAAGAAGAATTTGTTGTCTGTATCCTCTCTTGCAAAAAATGGTCTTCGGGTCATTTTTGAGGATGACAGATGTGTTGTACGAGATCGAGAGAATGGTTATTCTCTTATCACTACAGGTACGCTGGAAAATGGACTATTTGTGCTAGATCGTTATGAAAAGCAGATTCAGGTATGTATTGCAGAAACAAAGACTTAGGCCATGCAGGATGCTGTTGAGTTGTGGCATGCTAGATTTGGGCATGTTGGTTATGGCAGTTTGATGACTTTACAACGTCATAATATGGTGCATGATTTGTCTTTATTGGAGATGCCACCAAGACATGTATGTGAAGGTTGCGTTCTTGGAAAGATGCACAGATTTGCATTTTCGCAGGATGGTTCAGTTAGAGCGACACGAAAGTTGCAGCTTGTACACAGTGATGTATGTGGTCCTATGAGGACGCCATCTATAGGAAACAGCCTTTATTTTGTGACCTTCATTGATGACTTTTCCAGGTTTTGTTGGGTGTATCCACTCAAAGCAAAGTCAGATGTGTTTGCAGTTTTTCAACATTATGTCGCCATGGTTGAAAATGAAACAGGTTGCAAAGTACAGACTCTTCGTATCGATCGAGGAGGTGAATACATGTCAGGTGCATTTAAGGATTTTTTGGGAAAGAAAGGCATTAAACACCAATGCACTATGCCATACACACCACAACAGAATGGTGTTGTAGAAAGGAAGAACAGGTCTTTAATGGAGACGGCTAGATGTATGCTCAAGGCTAAGAGTTTGCCTCATAAGCTATGGATGGAGGCAGTTGCTTGTGCAGCACATGTTTTGAATAGGTGTCCTACTCGTGCCTTGAAGACCATTACTGCATATGAAGCTTGGTATGACAGAAAACCTTCAGTCAGTTATCTTCGTGTTTTTGGTTGTCTTGCTTATGCTCACATCCCTCAGCAGTTACGTGGGAAGCTTGATGATAAGGCAATCAAATGTATATTTGTGGGGTACAGTAGTGGAAGTGAAGGTTATAGACTTTACAATCCTGCTACAAACAAGATTTTTGAAAGTCGTGATGTAATTTTTGCAGAAACTACTGCTCAACCTATGGTTGCTTTTGATGCACCTCATATGCAGACACATGATGTATTTGAAGGTTTGCTTCCTTCTTTTGTGGAGAATCAAGAATCACAACAGGTTGATAATCTTGATCAGTCTTTTGATCAGCATGTGACACCTCATGATGTAGAGGAAATTGTGCGTGAAGAGCAAGAAGTTCTCAGGGAAGAAAGAACCTTGCCTAAATGGGTTGAGAAAACTTTGCAGGATAGCAAGTTGGATGCACCGTTGCCACGAAAAACACGTGCTGGTACTACTTTTGGCAGAGAGCAAGTAGATTTGGCTTGCTTTAGCACTCTTTCTGATGCAGATGAGCCTGATTCATTTGATCAAGCTTTAGAGTGTGTTCAGTGGAAAGATGCTATGCAGCAAGAAATTGATTCTATTCATAAGAATCATACATGGGATCTAGTGGACTTGCCTACAGGTAAAAAGCCTATTGGTACAAAGTGGGTTTTTAAGGTAAAAAGGAAACAAGATGGTACTGTTGACAGGTACAAAGCAAGGCTTGTGGCAAAAGGCTATGCGCAACAGAAAGGCATAGATTATGATGAAACCTTTGCTCCTACTTCTTGTGCGTCCACAGTTAGATCACTAGTTGCAATTGCTGCTCATCATGGTTGGAAAGTGCATCAGTTGGATATCAAAACTGCTTTTTTGAGTGGTGATTTGCAGGAAGAAGTTTATGTAAGTCAACCAAGTGGTTTTGTTGTAAAAGGTCAAGAGCAAAAGGTATGTAGATTGCGTAAAGCTTTGTCTGGTCTCAAACAGGCTCCAAGAGCATAGTATGAGAAGATACATACTTATTTGATTGGCTAGGGATTTCAGAATAGTCCAACAGAAAGTACTTTGTATGTCAAAAAGAGAGATGGAGTTCTCATTATGCTAACACTTTATGTGGATGATATGCTTCTTACAGGCAATACTGCAGATGAAATTGAAGCGTTTAAAGATGCTTTGAGAAAAACCTTTGAGATGTCTGATCTTGGTTTGCTACATTATTACTTGGGTATTCAGTTTGTGCAATCAGAGGATGGCATATACATGTTGCAGACAAAATATTTGCATAAAATTTTGGACAAGTTTGGTATGCAAAATTGTAAGCCAATCTCTACACCCGTAGAAACTGGATCAAAGTTGAGCATGCATGATTCTGGAGAAACTTTTGATGTACATACTTATGCAGCAGCGGTTGGTTGCTTGATATATTTGGCGAGCAACACTCGTCCAGACATTCAATTTGGGGTTTCACAAGCAAGCAGATTTATGCATAGCCCAGGTATGCATCATTGGCAGGCTGTGAAGCGCATACTTCGTTACCTTTCAGGTACCCCTAATCTTGCCATGTTCTTTCCAAGGGGAGATATGTATGGAAATCACAGTTCTATGCAGCTTCTTGGTTACAGCGATTCAGATTGGGCTGGTGATTTTGACACGCGACATTCCACAAGTGGCAATTATTTTTTCTTGGGAAATGCATGTATATCTTGGCTAAGCAAGAAGCAACCCACAGTGGCTACATCAACTTGTGAAGCTGAGTATAGGGCAACTTTCACGGCAATAGTTGATTGTGTATGGATACGCAGGTTATTGGCAGATCTTTGTGAGTGTCAACAGGCACCCACTACCATTTTCACTGACAGTCAGAGTGCTATGGCAGTTGCAAGGAATCCAGTATTTCATGCAAGAACAAAGCACATAGAGGTTCACTACCACTATGTCAGGGAAAGGCTACATGCAGGGGAGATCACACTAACTTACTGTCCTACACAGGATAACATTGCAGATCTATTTACGAAGGCGTTATCACGAGAAAAGTTTGAAGCTTTCCGAAAATCTTTGGGCTTACTCTCATACACATGATGATCTGCTACCTTGTACGGATTCACACTATCACTACAGGGGGGATTTGTAGACATGTAGTAGTGTTAGTGTGTATACGCGCTTCACCAGGGGAACTTTTCTCCCACTGGGTTTTTCCCCCTGGACATCCGGTGTGAAAGGACACCTTATCTCTCAGGGTTTTATATAAGCTTTGTAGCTCTGAGTTTGTACATACACTATTATTCTAATACAAAGAGAGAGACTATAGAGATCTCGTACACAAGCTCTGTGTCTTCTCCTTCTCCATCTTCTTCCTACTCTGAGTTGCTGTCTTCCTTCTGTTTCCTGTTTTATCATCTTCAACAAGAATAGCCTGTGCAGGTAGAGGAAATGTCAAACAAAATCCATTTAAGCATCACAATGAAGGTGGACTTGGTCAAATGCATAAAAAATCATTGCATCAAAGCTTTTGGATGCAGTCTCTAGAAGAATCACAAACTACACTCGCCAAAGCAATATTCTTCACTCGAAGTGTTGTGGTTATGGTAGATAGCAATCATTGGAAGATCGCTTAGAAGAAAATTGGTAAATTTGACCCAGGATTTTTAGCTCCCTCTTATCACACAATACAAAATGTTCTCTTGGACAAATGTTACATCGACATCAAAGAGCGTGTTAGCAAAATAATACTTGAAAATATTTTGCTTTTAGGATGCACGATTATGAGTGATGGTTGGCCAAATGTTCAAAGAAGACCAGTAATCAATGTAATGTTGGTTTGTCCAAGGGAAGAAACATTCATAAAGGCGATTGATAGTTCTAGTGCAATTAAAAGTGGTAAATACATTTTTGAGGTCTTGATTAATGTATTAAAAGAAATTGGTGTTGAACATGTCGTTCAAGTAGTCATGGACAACGTAAATAATTGTAAAAATGCTAGTAAATTAATAAAGAAGTGCTCTCCACACATTTTTTTCAATGGTTGTAATACGCACAGCTTAAACTTGGTGCTGAAGGATTGGTACAATAGTGAAGAAACCACATGGTTCGCCGAAATAATTGACACAATGCGTCACGTTGTGAAATTTATCTTGAAATGACGAAGAGTGCTCGATTTTTACAGAATGCGCATGCCAGTGATGTTGAAATTTTCTATTGAAACTCAATTTTGCATGCATTTTTATACATTGGAATCACTTCTCCGCAATAAGTGCGCTGCGATTGACACTTTCAGTTGCATGACCTTTGATGAATGGCATCTTGAGGAGACAGAAAAAGTGATAGAGAAAATTACATGTGTACGTGACAGCATAAACAAGGCTGCTTTGTGGAGGAGTCTAATGGATGCATACCATGTAATGATGCCCGTTATGTTCGCAATTTGCAACCTTGATCAAAGGGCACCAAATATGGGCAAAGTGTGGATGACATGGTGGTCAGTCCAATAGAGTCCTGAAAATTTCAAGGAGCTGAAAGAGTCTATAGTAGAGAAGGAGTGGTGACTACCATTCTATGGAAAACAACAAAGAATTTTGGCCAAGTATTTTTATGCAAGATGGAAGAGCGCTCATATTCCACTCCATAGTGTGGCTTACATGCTCAATCCGAAGTATTGGAATTTAGATCTGATGTCCAATATAGAGGTGGCTAGCGATTTCGATCACGTGGTCTCAACACATTCTACTCCAACATTCATGACCGAATTGATTGTATCAAAGCATTGAGTGCATTTAGATTGAAAGAGGGTCCTTTTGAAATGATCTTGTACAGTTAATGGAAAAATATCAACCTGCATGGAAGTGGTGGGATGATGAATGGTGGAGAGCATTTACTTGACCTTATATCCCCTTGTAATGATTGTATTGGCACAATGTGCAACAAACTCAAGTTCAGAGAGAAACTGTAGTATGTACAAGTATGTTCATAGCACTATTCGCAATAGACTATTAGCAGACAGAGTGGAAAAATTAGTGTATATGTTTTGCAACAAAAAGATATTGCATCACATTGAAAGTGTTGGCTACAAGGAGGAAATGCCAACCTGGTTGTATGATTGTCAAAAGGAAAGTGAAGAAGAGTTCATTGTTGGTGTATCTCAATGTATTGTAGACAAAATAGAAGAGAACCTGGTAATAGATGTGGAAACAGGCTTACAAGGAGACCCACAACACTCAGACTTAGAATGAGATAACAACTTCAGAGATAAATATAGCTTGAGAGTAGAATGAATATTGTGTCAAAAACCATTATGAAAGAGATTGTATTCAATATGTTTTGATCATATACAATGCTTCATATTTGCGATTATAGATGGTTTGTTGATCTTAATTGTTATGCTCAAAACCAACATCTTGGTCACCAAACAGATTTCTAATTGTGCTAGGGGTATCTTGGCGGGCTTTCTTGAGTTTATACTCATTTACCATGCCAAATATAATATATATTCCTTGTGGAATATCTACTAAACAGATGACACATTGACTACTATTTTGCATCAAATGAATAAGACAAACAAAGTGATATTGTGGTTTGGATTTGCCCATTTTGTAAGTCGTTGAGCAGTGTGCGTCACTTACTTACCACGCGCTAGAGACTTCATGTGCTGGAATGCATTAAAAACCACTTTTTGCTGATCAGTAACAATGTTTGATTGATGTACATCCCAACCAAAATGAGCTGCCAATGAACATAGAAAATGAACAGTAGTCATATGACAAGTGGGAGCAAAAGTATCTTCATAATGTATGCCTTTTTTCTATGCATAACCCTTGTTAACCCTCACGGCATACGGACACCGATCACCTACGACGGACGTGTATTATGTATTTGGTAGAGTCAGGTACCGGGCTTGTCGGACCAATAGGGAAAGGTAGAGTGATCGCCGATGAGAGGCGCACTTTAACTTGGACATTCAAGGGATTAGTTGGTTAAGCATGGGCGCCCAAGTGTGAATGGGGTGAGCTCCTATAAAAGCCAACTAAACCTAATTTTTACTCATTCTCTCATTTGTGCAATTGAAGAGTGCTCTTGCTCCATCTCCATCTTCTTCTTCTTCACCTCCTTGTGTGTGTGTGTGTGAGAGAGAGAGAGAGAGGGAGAGTGTGTGTGCGATCGAGCATTACGAAGGCACGACGGCGGCGAAGCGGTTGAGCGCGGCACGACTGCAGCTTCTTCTTCATCGCGGCGAGGAATCCACCACGAAGGCGAGCGTAGAGCGGTGAGTGACACACCCTTTGTTTTCTTGAGCTTGCTAGTTTAGGCTTGTTGTGTGCTTGGAGCCGTTTGTGGCTCGCATACGGTGTATTGGCAAGTCCCTTGCTTCGACAGTGCGGCAAGGAGCGCACAACCCTTTGCAACAATTCAAGCCTTATGGAGATCGATCTCACCATATATCCGGCTTGCATTTCAACTTGTAAACCCACTTCGTACCAATGGAAAATCACATAAAGTCCAAGTGTCATTTTCTATAAATGTATCATATTTTGATTGCATGGTAGCCATCCAATTTTTTGAATTTTGTGCTTCATCAAAAGACAGAGACTCCTCGACATCATGTAAGCTAGACACAGCCAAAGCATAACAATTTGATGCATAAGATGCATGGTGATAGCCTAAATGAGTATGACTAGACAAAGGTGCATCCAATTTACTGTCATGCAATGTATGCACCAGCCATTTTGGCATACCTCTACCCTGCTCATTTTCAACCCTTTCCTCATCAAGTATATCATGTACATCTACATCACTAATAGGCTGATCTGTAACATTTTCAGAAACCCCCATAAGCTCAAAATTTGCCTCATTGGAATCTACATTCGTATTTCCACCACTAAAAAAAGGCAACAAAGTGTCATAAATGTCCTGTGAGCTTACATTACTGTCTCTAGTACATGGCAGCAAGGGCTGGACAGAATCTTCCACAAACACTACATCCCATGAAACTAGAATACACTTTGTTTACGGATGATACAACCTGTAACCTTTGATTTCAACACTATAACCAGAAAAAATATATTTGATAGCCTTATCATCCAATTTTTTGCATTGTGTTTGTGGCACCAAAACATATGCCAAATAGCCAAAAGCATGCATGTGCTCAATAGAAGGCTTTCTATCATGCCATGCTTCATATGGAGTAATCGACTACAAAGCTTTTGTAGGACACCTGTTTAGTACATAAGTGGCGCACATGATGGCCTCAAGCCAAAAAGAATGCGGCAAAGCTTGACTTTTGACCATACATCGTGCCATTTCCATAATGACCCGTTCTTCCTCTTACCAACACCATTTTGCTGAGGTGTATAAGGCACTGTACATTGGTGTTTTATCCCATGACTAGCCAAAAATGCATTGAATTCATGAGACATATACTCCCCCCCTTGATCGGAACTGAGGGTGCCCATAGTACATTTTGAGACATTTTCAGCCTTAGCCAGAAATTGTTTGAAGCACATAAAAACTTCAGACTTTGGAAATACCCATGCATGCCTAGATTAGTCATCAATGAAAGTCATGAAGTAAAGGTAATTGCCCAAGGACGGAGTTTGGATGGGCCCACAAACGTCACTATGCACAAGCTGCAACTTGCATGTGGCCCTAACTAAACCATCCTTTTGAAACTTCAAACGCTGCATCTTACCCAGAATACATCCTTCACAAACATGTTTGACAGGTGCTTCAAGAGGTGGAAAACAAGAAACCATATGAGATTTCTGCAAACACAGCAAATTGACAAAATTCAGATGACCAAAACGTGCATGCCAAAGTTTTGCATCTAAAAAAGCCCTTGAATCTGCAACTGCATTTGTAAAAGCTTTTCCACACTTGTCATACAAAGTGATCTTATACAACCCACGGCACAAAAGCTTAGATGCAACAATTTAATCACCAAAATTGAGATCATGAAATGTACATCTGTCATCCACAAATTTGACTACAAGTCCAAGTCTAGCAAGTGCAGATACAGACAAAAGATTTTTCTTGATCCCAGGTACATAAAGTGCATCAACAAGTGTGAAAGAACTGCCATTTGCAATAGTAAGCACAATCTTTCCAACTCCCTAAACCAGATAAGAGGCATTGTTCGCACAAGTGACTGAATTCCCATGAGGGACAGACTCGAGAGAGGTGAACAATTCACGATGTGAGGTAATGTGGTTTGTAGCACCACTGTCAAAATACCATACATGTGAATCTGCAGCAATTGACATGCAGGCATCATGGAGAGTAGGATTGTAAGTGCACTCTGCACTAAAAGCCCATTCTGGATCAACATCAGCATCACAATCTCCTTTCACAGAAGACTCAACAATGGATGCATTTGTAGTGGAACCAGCATTTGCAGTGGAACCACCCTCTTTCTTCTTAGCCTCTTTGGCCTTCAACCTAGGACACTGCTTGATCAACTGATCATTAGCTTTACAATAATGGAAATGCATCTTCTTTTTTCCCTTATCACCAGAACTGCCAGAGAAAGTGCTACTAGCAGAAGCATTGGGAACAAATTTTTTTGCCACTCGCAGCAGAACCATAAGAAGTGATTGCATTGTTGTTACCACCCTTTCTTTGAGAAGCAATAAAAGCTTGCTCAGCTATACGTTGTCTAGTCTTGTTTTTTCTGGAAAGTGACTCTTGCAATAGCAATGTGAATAATGCATTCAACTTGACAACTTCTGGATTTCCTTGGGCCATAAGTCTCCAAGTACTAGCAAAAGTCTGGTAAGAATCTAGTAAAGCATCAAGAACATTCTGCACAAGGGAATTGTCTAAAATGACTTCACCTGCTGCTCATTGATATCTTTGACACCAGCAAGAAAAGTGTCCATATCATCTTCCTCATGCATAATCTTCGACTCCATCTCTTTACGCAGTAAAGCAATTTTAGCCTCATTGTGACTTGCATAAAGACCAGCCAGAATATTCCAAGCCTGTTTTGTAGATTTTGTTGAACGGACGTGAGGAACAATGGTGCACTTCATAGACAACGTAATCAATGCATGAGCTTGGGCGTCTTTTACATCCCAACGAGCTTGTTCTATCATAGGCAAAATGTAACATTTAATGGTCTAGTAACTTGTGTGTAGCAGAAAATAGCATGAACATAATGAGCATTTCATTAGAATAGCTTCCTAATGAGAATAACAAGAGGGCTTGGGTGCAGAGAGAAACAAAAAGCATAACACCTAGTTAGATAGCATGAACAATACTTCAAAAGAGAGAGAAATTAATCAATTGACAATAGTTGATGACCGGATTTGCATGGAACCGGTCCCCCCTCCAAAAGGCTTTGTATTATGGTTTCTCCCATCAAGCGAGAAACTTTACAATACAATGTCTTGTGTTCCTTCAATACTAGCTAGTGCAATGAAGATGGAAACTTCATGCAATAAGCAAAACACTTATCAAACACAATATCAATTCCTTCACGGTCTCAGACCCAAGACCTCACACACCTTCGAAGATGGTGAGAGCTAGCGGGGTATGAGAGTAGATTGAGAGGAAGAAGGAGTATTCATACGAGAAAGATGTACATCTTCTCACATAATCACTCATACTAGCATAGATTAGCTTAGTAATTAGCATGGTAGAGGAGAGGAGCATGCATTGAAGCTTGGATCTTGGTTGGATTTGCATCACAAATCCAAGAGTTGTTGGTGTAGGCATCCCTTCTCACAAGCTTGGAGTAGGTGGTAAGCTTTCCATCAAAGCTTGAGAAGGAGAGAGAGTCTTCTTTGCTTCACACATGAGATTGTGTGAGTGAATAATGAATGCCTTGCAAAAATCAGCCCCCTCTCTCTCTTGGTTGACCTCCCTTGCTAATTACTCATGCTGCAGCCCTATTGGACCTCCCCATGCCTAGACAATGGGAATTAAGCAGCATAAGTGATAGCCTTTGTTAACCCTCACGGCACACGGACACTGTAACATCTATAAACGTTGTATTATTTAGAGTCAGGTATCGGGCTTGTCAGACCAATAGGGAAAGGTAGAGTGATCGCCGATGAGAGGCGTACTCTAACACGAACATGCTAGGGTTAGTTGGCTAAGCATGGGCGCCCAAGTGTGAATGGGGTGAGCTCTTATAAAAGCCAACTAAACCTAATTTTTACTCATTCTCTCATTTGTGCAATAGAAGAGTGCTCTTGCTCCATCTCCATCTTCTTCTTCTTCACCTCCTTGTGTGTGTGTGTGTGTGAGAGAGAGAGAGAGGGAGAGTGTGTGTGCGATCGAGCATTACGAAGGCACGACGGCGGCGAAGCGGTTGAGCGCGGCATGACTGCAGCTTCTTCTTCATCGCGGCGAGGAATCCACCACGAAGGCGAGCGTAGAGCGGTGAGTGACACACCCTTTGTTTCCTTGAGCTTGCTAGTTTAGGCTTGTGTGCTTGGAGCTGTTTGTGGCTCGCACACGGTGTATTGGCAAGTCCCTTGCTTCGAAAGTGCGGGAAGGAGCGCACATTTTTGGCGCCGTTGCCGGGGATATGCCCTACACTAAGCTTGGTTAGCACTTTACGCTTCCTTGTGGTGCAATTTCTATCATAGGAAAGGTAGGGAAGGAGTGTGTGGAGATTTCTGTTTTTTGCGTTTTCTGCAATTTCTGTCAAGTTTCAATTTCTGCTATTGTC
Source organism: Adiantum capillus-veneris (assembly GCF_014529385.1). Classification (NCBI taxonomy): domain Eukaryota; kingdom Viridiplantae; phylum Streptophyta; class Polypodiopsida; order Polypodiales; family Pteridaceae; genus Adiantum; species Adiantum capillus-veneris. The sequence goes on along the minus strand of NC_140953.1, from coordinate 27,753,381 downwards.
TGTGGTTTTTCAATTTTCTGCATTTCTTGCGTTTTTTCAATTTCTGCAATTTCTGCAATTTCAATTTCGGCGTTTTCAATTTCTGCAATTTTCTGCATTTCTGCGTTTTTTCAATTTTCTGAATTTCCGCATTTTCAATTTCTGCAATTTTCTGCATTTCTGCGTTTTTTCAATTTTCTGCGCTTTCAATTTCTGGAAAAAAAAAAAAAAAAGGAAATTAAAAACGCGAGTGAGCGGGCGGTGAAATTTTTCGAAAAATAAAAAACGTGACTCTTAAAACGGACGGGTTGGTTGGTATAAAAGATAGATTGGGATCGGGATCATACGTGACTCTTAAAACGGACGGGTTGGTTGGTATAAAAGATAGATCGGGATCGATTCCCCAAGCCCAAGCCCAAGCCCAAGCCCAAGCCCAGGCCCAGGCCTCAGTCCTCAGTCTTATGATATATACTAGACTCACTCTTATATATATACCCTACTCCCTCAAGAGAGAATGAGAGCATGTGGGACAAGTCCTCCACTCTCCTCCTTTCTCTTCCCACTTGCACCCTTAAACTTTCTAGTTTGGGCTTAGTTCCCTACTGGAAATTGACAGTTTTAGGGATTCCGAGGGCATAGAGTGACCAAACGGAGGGCTGTAAAGCACGGCACGACCCTCTGACCAATACGCTCGTTTCGAGCTATCACACGGCCCATTCCACGACACACTCTAAAAAATCTAGCAAAAAAACAAACAAAAAACACGCTAAAAACTAGTCACAAGGCCTCCTAGAGCAGCTTTTTGACACCTTAGGGTATCAAAAGCACATGCACTTACGCTCTCGGCGGGTGCTAGAACACGAGCATATTGAGGGTGCCTCTGTTCATACGGACACCCATTACCCATCCACGATAAGCTCTAGACCCTGAGCGGGGACACAAGGTAGCACCACCCAAGACCCTAAAATAGCCGCTAGTGATTCCTCCTCCGACTCAGAAATCATGGAAGCATACCCTACCCAAAACACTGAGAGAGAAGGCCATGCACCTCCCGAAGCTCCACAGCCTAGTACTAGTATGTTTAGCCGTTTCATGGAAACATTAGGTAGAGCTACTCGCTCGGAACCTGATGCAAATGAAGCACACGAAGGGGGTGGGGAAGTGGAATCTCCTTTCACATCGCACGTGGACCCCACACCCCCAAAGAGTGTCCATGTGGATATCCTGCCAACTTCTTACCAAGAAGGCCCTGTTGAGCTACCTCCTTCAGAAGTTCCCTCTAGAGTACCGTTGGTGACAAGTAAAACCACGGGGAGCAAAATTGCTTCTACCTCACAAGAAACCATTAACACGTCGACTCTAGAAGGATTGTTCATTAATGATCATTGGACATACGACCTCCACACTGAGGTGTTGACGGATCTACACTCTGGCCACGCCTACCATGTAGGATGGATAGAGATTGTACAATCCACCTCTAGTGCCACGAGCATCGAAGATCAACAGAAAATGATCTGTAATGTTATCCATGGCATTATTCAATCAGAAAGGCAAAACCGAGGGGTAAATATACTCTCAACTGGCCCCATGAGATTTCTGGATACGAGCAAGGCTCAACAACCTACTCTATCACAAATGGAGACTCCTCTAATGAGCCCCATGGACCCATCTTACGTCATTTCACCTGGAGTCTCTATGCAATCTGAGCCTCCGAGCGAAAACTTTAGCTTCCCTAACTTGGCTCAACCCTCTATTAAGGAAAACACAGTGCTCACTCCAGGGATAAGCCTGACAGAGAATGTACCGATGACATCTACGGTTAGCGCAGTGCCACTACCTGATGTCGTAGTACCTAATATGGGGCCTCGACCATATGTGCCTCTAGCCCCTTATGCACACATGGCCCCCACACCTCCAATAGTACCACTTGCTTATGCTCCTCAAGTGCCGCTCCCTAGCCCTTATCCGAGTGGACCTATGCCCGGTTATGTTCCATATCCTGCATCATCCACACATATGCCAAGACCGGCACCCATCCCTCTCCCACATATGATTCCAAGAGTACCTCCACCGGCCCTGCCTCCTCACATAGGTGACTTGGCAGAGTTTGCTCAAACCATAGGTCGATCTATCGCGGAAAATATGCGTCATGCATCTGATAGAGAGCCTAGAAGTAAGGCAGTACAAATTGCCAAACTCACGCAAAAATTCAATGGGGACGAAGATGCTAGGAAACACATTGAAGTGTTTGAACAAGTATGTGATTCCTTAGGGGAACGCAACGAACTACATAAGTGCAATGCCTTAAGCTTGACATTAAGTGGGAAGGCTGGAGATTGGTATAGAACCCTAAGGGTGGACGAGAAAACAATCTACCCTACCCTTCGAAGGTTGTTTCTAAAGGAGTACATACGAGAAGGTGTGCTTTGGGGTGTAGCATCTCAGCTACAGAAGGCCAAACGTAAGGAAGGAGAGTCAGTAAGGGACTTCATTAGTCGTCTAAAGCACTTAAACTCTCACTGCCCTGTAAATGAGCGCTTCAACAATAACCAACTGCTTGATCGATTCATTCGAGGGTTGAGGAATGAAGGAATCTATAATGGACTAGTGATTAGAGGTATCACAACCTGGGAAGATGTCACTGCCAATGCAATCCAATTAGAGGACAACTTGATGATAGCAGGCATGAGGGTGTCTACTGACACGAGATCCACTAGCTCACAAGCCATTGAGTATGAACCCATGACTGCAAAGCCCATTGCCAATGAGCCAAAGGTATTTGAGACATTCTTGACAGACCTCACCAAGGCAATCCAAGAGTCTCTTAAGGATAATCGACCCCCTCAAAATAGTCACATGTATCCAAGAAGGGAGCAACAATGGTGTTCCATTTGCTTAGGTCCACATAGCACTAGTGAGTGCCCTACGTTTAGAGTAAAATTTAATGGAACTTGCAACGCATGTGGTAGGTATGGTCACCAAGCTAAGGATTGTTTAATGATCAAACGTATGATGGCAAATAGACCACCTGTAGCCTGGACGGATGCGCCTAGAGCTCCTGTATTGATGCCTACTCCACCTGTTGAGCAACTACCGCAACACATGGTCCCTAGATCTCAAAATGTTGTACAAGCTACACCGCTACCACCTCCTGTGCTAGGACCGCAGCCCCCGCATCCAAGAGTCGCCCCTATGAACCAAGTGGGTTGCGAGCCATCAAATGCTTATGCAGATGGCTGTGAGGAGGAAATAGACACTAGTATTGCCTACGGACTTGATACATTGGAAGAATGTCCTATATACTACATGGAAGATTGTTGGGGGCAAGTCAAGCCGGTTTATCAAGCTGCTGCTCTCGCATCCAGAGGTCAAAATATCAACACCCAGGCTAGGAGGCCACCTCTTCAATGCTACGAGTGTGGTGGACCACATCGAGCAGCGGAGTGCCCTATTAGGCTGCAAAAGAATGATGCACAGATGCAAATGAATCAAGGGAGCACGTCTGCAATGCCAATACTCACATGTAATCTTTGTGGCATAGATCACTTGATTGCCCAATGCCCCTATAACCCAAATGCGCCTAAAATCACACCCCTGAATTTGGTCGAAATTGCTAGTGTGACATCGCCAATACCACCCGTCGCACCCGCTTATGCGATTACACGGTCCATGCTTCAAGGGCCAGGCCATATCCTCAAAGAGAGAGATACCGCGTCAGTTATCCAAGCAAAGAAAAAGAAGACACGAAGGAAGAAGTCGCAGAATACGGAAAATTCAAAGCCAAGTTCCAAAACAAACATAGGAACAGGAGATGACCCCGTGTATATGAATGACCTCGAGGATGATTCAGATTCAATCGAGACAATGGAGACTAGAACCAATACCACAAAGGGAAAGACCGACAAAGAAAACCGTAACATGGAACCAAATGAAAACCGAATAAGAGAAAACCATAAAGAGCCTCTGAAAACACCACAAGTGTTTCCAAATCCAATCCAAGACCCCCAAGATAAACCGCAGGGGCAAAAAGGGAAAAATCGTAAAAAGAAGATTGGGACGTACCCAAACCCAGTAGACGAGATTGAGCAGGTGAAACATCTAAGAGGTTTAGTGGAGGAGACTCAAAGGAAACTAGAACCAAAACCCATGCAGGTCAAAATTCATGACACAGTGTTTCCCACACAAGTTCATCCACCCCACATGAACCATAGACAGTTAGCCATATCTAGTATCATCCAAGAAGGGAGTGAGGACGGGACATCAGAAAGTGAGCATACACCCTTCTTGTTGGAAAGGATGTTTAACGAAGGAATACCTGATCCCATTGAGGAATATGAGATTCCATCCTCACCAGTTCCTAGTCAAGGACCTACACCCTGCAAAACGCCAATGAATGTTGCCAAACTAGTGGACTTCATGTCTTCTGAGGTCCGAACCAAGATCATAGCAAAGCTGTATGGAGATCCTGAGTTATTCCTTGCACTTCGAGCATTCCTTAACGGAGAGCTACGAACGGGATTACCGCAGTTTGCGCAACCAAATAGGCCTGACTCGATTATGATTGATGAGGAAAATCATGTGCAATCACTTGACTTAGATGGACACGAGTCTGTGATTGAGGTACCCATTAACGAATTAGGGCAGTATTTTGAAGGCGACGAGTCTAATGCGACCCTACCCATCACTACCAAGGGATTAACTATAAAGGGAATTCTTGATGGTGGTGCGGGAGTTAGCATCGTTACAAAAGATTGTTGGGAATCCATGGGAAAACCCCGCCTCAGTGTTACTAACATTGTGGTAAAGATGGCAAATGGTACCATAGCCAAACCTATGGGGATGCTCAAGGATCTTAAGATCAAAGTTCTAGGACACAAGGTACGACATACGTTCATTGTAATGGATTTCTCTAAACACCTTGTGTCATATGAAATGATTTTAGGACGACCATTCATGAGGGAAGCACAAATGGTTCACGATTGGTCTAAAAATCATGTCTATTTGCAATTCCAAGACTCTGTCCTTAGAGTGGATTTGGTGACTGGTAAGGTACACCCCTTAGGGAGTAAAACCATTATTGATCATCGCTCTGACACCACAGTTCACTCGGCCCCACTACAATATTGTTACACTTGTAAGAAGGATACAGACATTGGCCAAGATTCTCCTTATATGGATATCCTACCTGGGATGACTGAGTCGGACAATGTGGATTGGGTCCACCTAGCATCAACCATAGACACTTGGGGAAATAGGGGGACGACCTGGGTAACACCTGAGGGGGATGAAATTCCTATACCCTTAAATATGCTACAAGCAATGCATATCGCTTCGGACAAGACTCATCCTAATGTCACGAAGAAAACATAAAAGTGGGTCCCTAAAGCTTCTTTAGTGACCATAGCTAGTGCTAAAAAACAGAAGCCTTGTGAGAAACGTACCACTCGCTCCAAGAAAAGTAAGAAAATGTTGCGATGGATCCCTAAACGACTATTGGAAGCCCAAGGCTACTATCAAGGAAATGATCAAATCTGGGTGCCAAAACGTAGATTGTGCTCTTACCTATCACCTGACCCAAGTGAGCCCAATCCCGTAGCTCCAAAACGAATCAATGATCGTGGAAAGAAAAAAATCACAGAATGCTACACACCCGCTCCCGAGCTAGTTTGGGTACCAAAGAAAGAACGATTTGTTCCACCTAGCTCAGGAAGGGGGGAGTCCCATGAAGCTTCTAGCTCCTCATCTAATACATCCATAGAGGTAAAAGCTTCTACACAGCCTCCATCTATAGTAGTGGACCTCCATGAAGCTACCAAAGAATCCACACCTCCCAGTGTTCAAGAATCACCTGATGAACCACTTCCAGTTCGATCCTGGGAGAGTACTTTACCACCCTTGTAGCTTGACGAGGCACCTAGGGTAATAGAAAACTACTGGCAAAAATCCTCACCTATTACCAACTGGAACAATTGGTTTCAAAGGGTGACAAGCTCATTTCAAACGGTATGATCTACCCAAGGAAGGGGGGAGTGTTTGCTGACATCCATTATTCACTTGCTTCCCTCTCAACCTTTTTCCCTGACCTCTCAATTCTGATCTTAGGGAATGTACATATAAAGCTTTATACTCACAAAAAACAAAAAAATAAAGAGCAAGAGCAATTAGCAACGAGTATGCACATTAAAGTCAAAACATTGACTCAGACCTACACATGTCACATCTGGTACAGTGAAACAGAAACCTATGCCATAAAACACCTTTGATCCTCATCACTTGAGTGATGGAGGGTAGGTAAGATTAGTACGATAGGAGTGTTTCTGTTTTAGAGTTGAGAGATTAGCAAAGTTCTCTTTTCCCACTGATGTGCCTCCTAGAGGTATTGTTTGTGTTTCATAGTGTGTACAGGAGCGTGTTGCTATTGATAGGATTTGGACCTTCATGGAACCTTCAGATCAAGCGCGACCATCAACACAAACAGGTGTTTCTTGTCCATTAGCATTGCCCTTATCCTTTTGCATCCATGTTTGTCTGCTTTGATTGTGATTGGTAGCATAATATTCATCGCATTTGCTTAGTATCAAACAATTAATTCAATGTAATGTTTTGTCATAATCACTTGTCTAGGTGTAAAAATCAAGTAGTCCGACTAAGCTAGTTTGACCAAGCTAGGTATTAGAAATCTTCTCTTAATACCATGGGGAATGCCTTCCTAATAAGCAATGGTTACTTAGGTTCTTAATCCGATTTAGGCAGCATTGTATGAAATGTACTAGGGCTTTCTAGTGGGCTTAACCCTAGTGACCTTTAGCTTAAGTATTATAAAGGGAGTTTACTAATGTGATGAGCCTGGGAAGGGTAACAGTGTTATATGACCCCCCAAAGTTACAAAATTTAAATGCTGAAAATGAACAAACAAAAAATCAAAGTGCCACAATGTAAAATTTTAAGCTGGAAGAGAAATCTCAGCTTGATTTGGTACTTCACTCACATGTATTGCCTATGGTACTTGAGCCCTAGAGGTTCCCAGTGTGGGCGCTTTTCCTTGAAAAGCAAAAAACCCAAGGCATACAAAATAAGCACACACATCAAATTGAATCAATGTGAAAAGACTTTGGGGGGTCAAAGAAAAAGTAATCAGTCAGGCGATGATTTCATGAGAAATTCCTTTTATGGTAGCTTAACTACAAGGTTTTCTAGATATAGCCTCTAGTCAGCCCTCGAACATGAATACTTGGCTCTCGCCATTAAACAACTTAATTGACCACAGAAAATTAAGAAGCTTACCCATGGTATTAATATTCGATCTCTAGTGCCTTTCGACCGTCAAATTAGCGACCCCAGACTTGTTTAATTTTCTACCTTTACATCTGTTTATGCATTTGATTACATTGCAATTTAATGTTCATTGCTAACAAATTGTTTGAAATTCTTTTACCAATCAATTTGTCTACCTAAAACTGCATATGCTTTTTAAGAGAATGCAATTACTATGCCAATGCTGTTTGATTTTGCAGTGACTGAAGAAGGCTAAGGACATTCATCTCAAATGCTCTTCCACCTCGACGAACCAGCTTCAACTCAATAGCTTCCGAGGACGGAATCTACATCAGGAAGGGGGGCATGTTAACCCTCACGGCACACGGACATTGTAACATCTATAAACGTTGTATTATTTAGAGTCAGGTACCGGGCTTGTCGGACCAATAGGGAAAGGTAGAGTGATCGCCGATGAGAGGCGCACTCTAACACGAACATGCTAGGGTTAGTTGGCTAAGCATGGGCGCCCAAGTGTGAATGGGGTGAGCTCCTATAAAAGCCAACTAAACCTAATTTTTACTCATTCTCTCATTTGTGCAATAGAAGAGTGCTCTTGCTCCATCTCCATCTTCTTCTTCTTCACCTCCTTGTGTGTGTGTGTGTGTGTGAGAGAGAGAGAGAGAGGGAGAGTGTGTGTGCAATCGAGCATTACGAAGGCACGACGGCGGCGAAGCGGTTGAGCGCGGCACGACTGCAGCTTCTTCTTCATCGCGGCGAGGAATCCACCACGAAGGCGAGCGTAGAGCGGTGAGTGACACACCCTTTGTTTCCTTGAGCTTGCTAGTTTAGGCTTGTTGTGTGCTTGGAGCCGTTTGTGGCTCGCACACGGTGTATTGGCAAGTCCCTTGCTTCAACAGTGCGGCAAGGAGCGCACAGCCTTCTAACATGTGTCCCCCTTTCCCCCGGTGTGAGAGCTTTAGGTAATTAATAAATGCAACTAAACTCTCATTGGACCCCTTTGCCTCCTGGTCAATAGGAATTAGGCAAGCCATTGGGATGTTGAATGCTCATTGGTCCCCTTGGGAGACTGTCCAATAGTCTTCTAGAGAGCTTAATCCTTATTGGTTCTTTTATTAAGTGTTTCTAAATTAATAACACTAGATTTACTCCAGCCTAATTCTCAATATTGGTCCACCTTCATGGCCATCCAATAAGATTTGAGTACACCTTGTGGTCATGTGGCCTAGGGAGCTGACATGTGTCCCTCCTTCCCCTTGTGTACAAATGAAGCTTGTGAGTGTGTGTGGGTGGTTCTCTCTCATCCCCTACTTCTTGAGCTCGCCCCCTCCTATGTAGGGCTTGACAAAGACTTTTTGGGACACACACAAAGCATCCAATTCCCCTAATGTTTGACCTTTGGACTCAACCTTTGAATTTTGGAACCTTGGCATTTTGGAAGTCTCAATAGGCTGCACCTTAGGGTCTTTTGAGCCCATTCTTGCACATAGCTCTTTTGGAGATGTACCCCACTTTGGATTCCTATTTTTCCTCCTTTGGATCCCTACTGTGGCCGGTCTGTTAGCTTAACCAATATTCTATCTTTTTCTCCCCTGACACTTTTTCATATCAAATAATCAGTTGAACATGAGAAAATCATTTAGAAGAATTGGATATTGATTATAATGACACAAAACAACTATAATAGCAGAAATCCTTGCAGCAAGACCTGCAACATCCTCAACATCGCCTACATCCTCAGAACCAGGACATACATCAATGCCCTGCACAATATTCCAGACGCCCTTTTACACAAGAACGTGCTGCATCATATAAGCCCACATAGGGTAATTGTCCCCATCCAACCTGTCCTCAGCAGAGGAAACATCTTGAACACATCTATGTTGTTGTCATCCATGGTAAATGCTACACCTAATGTGAAAACTGCTCGAAAAGAGGAGAAATGGAGCGGGAACAACACGTGCTATATAGCACACACCGTAGAAGACTGTAAGGCACCTGTTATGCAAAAAATGGTAGTGACAAAAATTCAATCCAAAATGAAAAAAATGCATGTGCAGACGTGCTTGTAGTGAAAACGGAGGCCGAAATGATCCCGAATCAAAAATCTGAGTAGACCTGACTCTACGAGCTCTACCAAAATATTTATCGATGTGCGAACACTCGCCAAAGCTCACTGTAATTGGAGAAAATGAGCAAGCGTGTGCTGGAGAAGCTGGCAATTAAGCCCGGGAGGACACAACCTGCGCTGATACCAATTGTTGGAATTAGGGTTGCAGAGAAGCGCACACAGCTTGGAGAAGATGAAGGAAGCTCAGGGCACACAATAGAGAGTGTGTTACTTAGTGTGCAATGGAAAGATAGATAGCCCTAGAGTGATGGGTGTATATACAATACACGGGGGGACATAAACCTCCTAAAGAGGGAAAAAAATGCCTCGGCGGTCCTAGTGTGTTCACACACATCACTACCACATGTATATGGTAACAATTTCTTGAGTCTCTAGGTCCTCGATCTTAGAGGCACTGTTTTCACCTTTGGTTTTTCTAGTAGAGTTCTACCCATGTGTTCATCTACAAAGATGTCTTGATGAGGGATTTTCAGCCCCATCATCTCCAAGTTTTTTCCCACTTCACACCATAAATGCGGTTCAATCTGCAAAAGCTCTGAGAGAGATATCAAACATTGTATAGGAATTGGCATTAGTTTGTGACGTCTCTTGGTGTTCTTTATAGGGGAGCATGTAACAAACTTGGAGGTCAAGGTTGTGCCCTCTCAGAAAAGCTCACTCCAAAAAGATCATTTTAAAATGATTTCTCGGAGCGAGCTTCTGGAGAAATATTTCTCTCTCTCTCTCTCTCTCTCTCTCTCTCTCTCTTTCCCCTCCCCCATGTATCTCCTCTCTCTTAATCCCCTTCTGTCTCTCACTACATCTCCCTATCTCTATTTCTCTTCATCTCCTACTCCAATCTCTCTCTCTCTCTCTCTCTCTCTCTCTCTCTCTCTTTACCCCCCCCTCTCTCTCTAACTCTATTCCCTCCCCCATTTTATAGACTTCTCTCTCTCTCTCTCTCTCTCTATCTCTATCTATCTATCTATCTATTTGTCTGTCTGTTTGTCTCTTCCCTCTCTCTTTCTCTCCCTTCTCTCTCTCTCTCTCTCTCTCTCTCTCTCACTCTCTGAAGCACATGTGGAGGTGGGTGCTTATATCTCGCTATCTCTACATCTACCCCCTCCTCCTTCTTATCTCACTTATTATAGACCTTCATCTCCTCTCTCTCTCTCTCTCTCTCTCTCTCTCTCTCTCTCTCTCTCTCTCTCTCTCTCTCTCTCTATCACCTCAAGAAGAAAATCCACTTAAGGAGCATGCAAGTCCACCCAACAAATAGGGACACATGATCTATGAGACCAACTCACGCTTGCAAATAAGCTTTTGGAATTGTAACGGGTATCCATGGAATGCGGGAATTGGCATTGATGAGCTTACCAATGACTCCGATGTGATACTTCTTGTCGAAACATGGGAGCATGATGCGCAACGAATTCTTGGATTTGACAAATACGATGTGCATTCTTTGATGTGGGCCAAAAATGCAAAGCAACGAAGAGGCCAAGGAGGCGTAGCATGTATGACCAAAAAGGTTTTGAAAGATGTTTCCATTGTCAAAGAAGATAGGTATAAACGCTACTTATGGCTGAAAATCATCCCACCAAATGGTCAAGTCATGTTTGTGGCCGGTTGCTACATTCCTCACTATGACTCCAACTTTTATGCTTGCTTGAATATGGATAGAGATCAGCCCTTTGTTGAACTAGAGGAAGACATTGCTCATTAAAAGGATCAAGGTGAAGTCATTGTTTTTGGAGACGTGAATGCTCGCACAAATATGTTACAACACGACACACAACAAGTAGACATGCCGCATGTCTCAAGAAGAATGGATGACTCATACATGTATAATCGAAGTTCTAATGATGCAAAAGAAGTGGATCACTATGGAAAGTCACTTCTACATATGTGCAATAGTACCGGAATGCTCATTGCAAATGGTGTATCTCTATGGAAAGGCACCAATGACTTTACATGTAGAAAGCACAACGGTGCTAGCGTGATTGACTATATGTTGTTCTCGGAAGCCACTCTAGAATGCATACAAAGCTTTACACTTGGTGAATGGAATCCGGAATCGGATCATAGGATGTTATGTATTGACCTCAAGTGTGGTAAACGGCCCGAGCATGTAGCCTCCAATTATGATGTGAATCATTTGTACCTACGTCTAGACTTCAAACGAGCACTTATATATGCTGATATGGTGGACCAAATGTTAAGCATGATAGAGCATCAAGAGAGCCCAACATTAGAATGCAAGTGGAAAGTTTTCAAAGAAGTAATTTTCTCTTGTGCGAAGGAATGCTTTTCGGTGAAACACATGTCTTGCAAAAGGTCTAAGAAGGGTAGCACCAAGAAGAAATGGTTTGACATGGAATGTAGTCAAGCTCGAAAACACTTGCTAAGATTGGATGCAATCAAACACAAGGAAGTTTACTTGGAATGTTCACACATACAAAACACTTGTTCAAAAGAAGAGGAGAAGGTGGGAAGTCGAAAAACAACTTCAGCACAAGAGAAAGCACATGCATGTGGCAAGTTTTGCCAAAATCTAAAAGGCAAGGGCGTTGAGAGCTTTGGTGACTTGACTCTTGAGGATATGTATATGCATTGTAAGAACCTCTATGAGCAACCCAATGTTGATAAGATGGAGTGTTGTAGCTCCCTTCCGTTTATGTCTCCCTTCTTTACCATTGAAGATGTATGCCGCGCGCTTGAGAAACTTGCTACTCGCAAGGCAGGTGACCTTCAAGGTGTTAAGGCTGAAATGATTAAATGGACAAGCAAGAAAACACGATATTGGATATGCGATATGTTTAACCTTGCACTTCAATATGGCATGCCTCATGATTGGAGTGCAAATTGGATCAAACCTTTGCAGAAAGGAGGAGATGTAAACAATGTGAACAAATATCGCACTATAATGGTTGGTTCTTTAATGGCAAAGTTATTTGGATGTATCATGGAGATGAAGATAAGTGAATGGGATGAAAAGAATGGCAAACGTGCACTTGGACAAGCAGGTTTTCGAAAGCATCATAGCACTATTGATCACCTTGTCACTCTTCGAGTTCTTATGGAAGCGTCTCGATTAAAAGGAAAAAAGTTGTATTGTTGCTTTGTGGATTTCAAGAAAGCTTTTGACATGGTACCGCGAGGAAATCTTTGGAGACGTATGCAAAGCCTTCAAGTGCCGAGAGAATTTATGCATGCAGTCTTTCGCATCTACCAAAAAGTGATATGTCGATTACGTATGGGAGATGGAATTTTATAATTTTTTGCAAGCACTATTGGTGTCAAACAAGGATGCCCACTTTCCCCAACCCTCTTTGGGCTACTCATTGATGAATTGGAATGCATGGTTCTTGACTTTATGCAGCAAGAAGGCATAGAAGAGGTTAAGATCGGAAATGCGGTGATCATGCTTTTGCTTTATGCCGATGATGTAGTGCTCTTGGCATTTACCTTAGAAGATGCACAAAAGCTTATGAGTGTCTTGGAACGCTTTTGCCTGCACAGCGGGCTGATCGTGAATGGATCCAAAACCAAGGTTATGCTTGTAAAGACCCTCAATGATGAAAATCCATGCATTGTATATAACAATGAGAAACTTGAAGTGGTAGATCACTTCAAGTACCTTGGCCTTGAGGTTCCATCCAATCATAAATGGAAGGATTGTGAAATGCGTCGCTTGGAAGCCGAAAAGAGGGCCTATTATGCATTTGAGAACATGTGCAATGCAGGAGAGATCAAGTGTTGGGCTCTCAAAAAGTACCTCTTTGACACATTGGTGACACCGGTGCTTCTTTATGGAGTGGAGGTGTGGGGTGGAAGCATCGGGAAGTCTACTTGGAAAGAGTTTGAGAATGTCCAAAAGCGTTTTCTCACCAACTTTCTCCAAGTCAAGACACAAACACCCTACATGCTCTTACTTCTTGAGTCCGGATTGCTTCCCATTGAGGTCTTGGACATGCAAAGGGTTTTGGAGTACATGCGTAAGACACAACGTAGCCCTTTGCATCGACTTCCTAGAATCGCATATGAAGCAAGTCAAATGGTTCAAAAGACATGCAAGAGCAAAATACTAAGTTCGGGGTGGATGCTTGATATCAAGAAATGGTTTGGAAGATGGGATGCATGTCACTTGGTCAAGGATGCGTCGATCGACTCCCAAGTTAATGAGGCCTTCTTACAACGCCAATGTATCACGGCTTGGGAGAAATCCGGAGGTTCTCGCTTCAGCCATTACACCACACACGTTGCCCCAAACTACAAATTTCTCTTCTTCTCGGAATGAGGTAACCGAACCCATTCCTAAATCCTTGAGCCCATCCCGTTGAGTGCGATCCGCACCATTGCCTCCATTCATCTTAGCTCCCATTCTCTACGCTGCAAGACAGGACGTTGGGGCACTGGCGAGGAGTGTCATCAACTTTGCACCTTATGCCCTCGTCAAGTGCGAGAGAGTGAGTACCACACACTACTTGAGTGCTCAGCTTTTGACCACATTAGGTCCTCTTTTCCCCATATATTCAGCCATGATCTCTCCCTGCATACCTTCCTCTCCCAACCACGATGTGGACTCTCTATTGCGACGCTCATTTCAGCCATTTTTGAGCATCGAGAGTCACTTATGAACTCCACTCACACCATGTGACATGTTCATTTGGTCCCACAGGTCATATTTGACCTCCCAGGACGATAATAGAACTATCTATCTATCTCTCTCCCCCTCCACCCCACCTTTGTGTGTGTGTGTGTGTGTGTGTGTGTCTTCCCGATTCTCTCTTTCTATCTATCTACTTGGAAAGAGTTAGAGAATGTCCATAAGCATCTTACAGCCTTTCTTGAAGATGTGACACAAACACCATATATGCTCCTACTTTTTGAGTCATGATCTCTTCCAATGGAGGAAATAGGGATGGAAAGGGTTGTGGAGTCCATGATAAAGATGCGTAAAAATCCCTCAAATTGACTTCCTACAATTATATGGGAAGCAAGAGAAAAAGTTCAATAGATGCATAGAAGCAAGACCTTGAGCTCCAGATGGATGCAAGACATAAACAAGTGGCTTGGGAGATGGGATGCATTACACATGCTACATGATGCCTCAATTGACTATCAAGTTAATGAATCTTTTCTAGAATGCCAACATATTATGCTTTGGGAGGAATTCAATGGGTCATGATTCATACATTACACCAGCCACATAGCCTCAACTACAAAACCATGTGTTTTTTCTAAAAGAGGAAATTGTACTCACCCTTACAAACTTGAGCCTATCCCCTTGTCAATAATACAATCTCTCTCTCCCCGCCCTCCTCCCTCTCTCTCTCTCTCTCTCTCTCTCTCTCTCTCTCGTCTCTCTATCTCTCTCTCTTCCTTTCCTGTATTACAAAGATTATAGGTGCTATGTGCGTAGCATATGAAGTTTGAAATGGGTGGAACCAAAAAAAAAAAGAAAGCAGATTCAGTAAACCTGTATGGTATTAAGGCTAGGCTATGGTGTTATATTATGTGAAGTCTATAGAATACACACACATTATTTTTTTGGTAGCCATTTACGTCGAACGGGTTTGATGAAGCTCTAGTGTCTAGGTAGTTTCTACTTATATAGATTGACGTCCAAGTGGGTATGAGAATGCATGGCAGGGTATATGTATGTGCCATGATGCAAGGAATTCAGTGAAGGGTGCAAATTTTTGATTGACTATAGACTATTGAGCTTTTTGTGCAATCCAAGAAGACTCTTGAAGTAAAAGAGTGCGAGTATATTGATAGTGTTTATGTAGTACGTCCATGATAGGGTGCTTGATGAAGCATGTTTACAAAGGGGTAATGCTTGTGTTTTTATAGCTTATGTATGAAAATTTTGATCAAGTTGGTACATGTCGATAGATGTGCAAGTTCATAGGAGGTGGATGTCGTGTTATTTTGCAAGCACAAAATAAAAAACTAGCATTTGGATGCATTTTAGTGTTTTGGTTATCTTATGATAATGCCAAAATGTTAGAGCAAGTATGCAGGCACAAGTGCAGAGACTTGATGTTTAATTTTTAAAAAGGGGCTTGTATGGGAAAAGCCTCTTAAACCATGCAAGGCAAGTTGGCTAGCTTGAAACCATGTGGAAATTGATAAAGAGGAAAGTGGGTGAGGGACTCACTCTACTACATAAGAGAGGCAATAAATGCTCGACTATAAAAATTTTGTAAAAGAAACACGTGTATGATAAGGAAAAGGCCATATTGAACATGTTTGTGTCTTGTATACATAGACAAGTTCTACACCACTTGGGAGATTTTTACGTTTGTGTGCTATGTTGTTTTCAAGAGCCTGTAAGACAAAAGAGGAAGGAAGAGGGGGTGGGGTGGGGTGGGGTGGGGGGGTAATTCTTCTTCGACGTGCTCTAGCTCAACGAAGGAAAAGAAGAGAAGAAGCGGGAAGGTTTTCTCAAGGGTTCTCAACCTCTTTAATGAAGGAGAAGAGGGGAAGAAGAAGGAGAAGGATTTTCACATTGGTTCTCCTTCTCTCAACAAATGGGAAGAGAAGAGAATAAGAAGAAGAGGCTTTGAAGTTTCTCATTTTGGGTTATTCAATATATGCTTACATTGACAACAACATGTGCAATTAAATTGTATACGTTGGATTATCATAATCATTAATTGCAAGCAAGCTTATACTCTTTTGTGTTTCTTAGTTATCTACTATGATTATCATGAACGTATAGATCAATTTTCTACTATTTCTCTTTCATCCGTTTAAAGTTATTATTATCTATATTGAACTACATTAGATTCAGTAGGATTAGGATGGGGTTTAGGAGGGCCTCTTTATTTGCACGAGATTGTAGAGGTGATTGACATTTTGCATGCCATGTGTGCAAGAATGGTGGGTATGTAAGGGAGGTGTAGGAGTGGTCAAACAATGACATTTCTTCCCAAAAGGGGAGGATAATTTTTTATATTTCTGGCCTTCTATAACTCCTACATGAAATCCCGGATTTGAGCGGAGATTATAGATCTACAAGTTGTACATTGAGCTCTTTTTGTAGCTTTGCTACATGCATGATATGGTTTTACCCACTAGATTTTAAATTTCATTTTGGAAAAATAAATTGATTTAACGGTTGTCCTTTGATTGCTTTCTTAATACTAAAGGTTTCAACCCCCTCAAATCTCCAAATAAAGAGGCCCTCCTAGACCCCATTCTCTTCCTAATGTTTATAAATCTATATTATTTCCTATCTATTTTTCTCCTTTCTCAACTCTCTCACAACAAGAGGCCCAATGCTTTCCTAGTCAACCTCAGAGGACCATGCACTCCAACATTTTTGGATTTTGTGGACCCCATGAAAAACTTACCATGGGTGAGTGCAAGAGGAGGTGTAGTAGGTATACAAAAAATTTCAAAAATAAAATTGACGTACTTCTCCAAAGAGGTGCAAAATACACTGGATTTTGCAAAGTTGATGCATTATGGCTTTCTATAGTTGTGTATGTCAAAAGAGTTTTATGAAGCTTAAGTGTTTGGGTGGTTTCTTCTTGTACCACTTGACCAAGGTGGATATGAGAATGCATAGCAGGTTATTTGTATGCTCCATGATACAAGGGATCCATAGGGCAAAGGATTCTTGATCTTGATTGAATATTGAATGTTGAGATTTGCAACCAATCTTGTTGGACTCATGAAGCCAAAGATTGGGTGTTTATTAGCAGCATGTATGTAGTTGGGTTATGATAGGACGCTTATTGAGATTCGAATCTAGTTGGCACTTGAAGGAGGATTTGCAGGTTCATAGTGTTGGGTTTTCGAGCCCTATGTGGTATACACTCATAGGAACATGTCCAACGGCATACAGGCACAATCAGTTCTTAGGTGGAGTTTACATGGAAAGTTCTCACCCTTATATATGTAAGGCTATTTACAAATTTTTAAAAAAAGTGCATTATTTTTGTTGTATACAACTTTATTGAAGTCTCTTCTCTCTCTCACTCTCTCATTCTCTATTGCTCCCTTCCTTCACCATGACTCCAAGGCATCATCCTACCATAATCTTGCACACCCAACAGTGATATCAGAGCTTCGAGGAGCTGGATTCTTGGGAGTGATCACAATCGTAAACAAGGAGCTTATTGAAGGGCAGTTATTTGAGACAAATATGTATGCTTTTTGAATAGGGCCGTGGAACTAGTGCACTCAACATGTAGAAAATTTAAATAAAGAGCTCATCAATTTCTTGCAGCACTATGATAAATCCACATATATGTTTAGCATCATTCGATATGAAAGGTTGTGGAGATTGAACCCTACGTATCTATGCTTCTACATACATGTTCACCCTATCCTCTCCAACCCATAGTTCGGGTGGGGGGGGAGGGGGGGGGGGGGGGGGGGGGGGGGGGGTGGCTGCAAATGGTATTAGAAGGCCAATGACACTATTTTTGGCATGCCCCATGCTTACACGCCGATGTTCTTTGTAGTCCATTGTCATCCATGTTTTGTTTTTGACACCGATATGCTATGGGTCATGGCAATTGAATAGACATTTAGGTTTATGAAACAAAATCCATTTCCATGCCCAACTATTGATCCCTTAGTAATACTTAAGCCTTGATTCCCACACACTTCAACTTGAACAACAATTTGATATCAATTTGCAAATATTTTGCATCAATTGTATTCTCAAGATTTGAATTTAGTATTATTTTCAACTTCAACAAAGGTCATAACAAAACTATATCGAACATAGCATTGAAAGTCGACAAACTCAACGGATCTGACTTTTACATTTGGCAAATAAAGGTGAAGGCTTATCTGATATAAATTTATTTAGGTCAAGTCTTTTTATGTTATTCATAGTCAAGTAAATTGTACGGGTTATAGACTACCAAATACAAAGCGGTAAGACCTCCCAAAAACATCTGTTTGGTTCAAGTCCTTGTTCAAATCCACTTCTCATGAGGTTATTGGGTAAACCTAAACCCGAGGTTTGGAAGTAAACCAAAAACTTAAATGTTGGTAGTACTTTTACCTATATCCTATATTTTTGAGGGGGGGGTTCATTGTGATAGCAGCAAGTTATGGGTGTACCAAGACCCTTGGTTGTGAGCACACCTTAAACTCACAATTTATGAGTATGCCACAAAGTCACAGTTAAGAGTAAACCTAAAACATTATGTCATGAGAGTGGTGAGTCTAATTTGGGCTTGAGAGGGGGATAAATTGTTTTTTTTCAAGCCCTATGTGGTCTAAACTGGTGGGAATATGTCCTATGGCATGTAGGCACAATCAGCTTTTAGGTGGAGTTTGCATGGCAAGTTCTCACTTGGAGGATGACGCCTTGGAATCATGTCGAAGGAAGGGAGAAACACAGAAGGGGTGGAAGATTGGCATTTTGATGCATTTAAGTATTTTGATTATCTTATGATTATGCCAAAATGTCATAGTAGATATGCAAGCCCAAGTGCATGGATTTAATGCTTACAAAGGAAGGGTTTATATGGAAAAATCTTCCTAAACCATGCAAAGTAAGTTAGGTAATTTAAAGCCATGTGACCATTGATAGAGAGGAAAATGAATGAGTGACTAACTCTACTACTTGCGGGAGGCCAAAAAGTGCTAGTCCTTAAAATTTATGTGAAAATCGTTCGCATCGCAAATAGGTAGATTTTACACCAATTGGGGTATTTTTAAGTTCTTGTGCTTTGTTATCTGGAGCGTTACAGGAAGAAAGAAAAGGGAGAAGAAGAAGGGATAAGGAAAAGAGGAGGAGGATTTATGCTTCTATGAAATTCTCTATCTGAACAAAGGGAAAGAGGAAAAGAAGGGGGAAAGCTTTTGTGAGGGTTCTCTCTCTCTTAGCAAAAGAGAAGAAGGAAAAAAGAAGGAGAAGGCTAATCACATGGGTTCTTGCTCTCTCAGTGCAAGAAAAGAGGGAAAGAAGAAGAAGAGGCTTTGAGATTTTTGGCCCGGTTTTGTGTTATTCAATTAACTCTTACATCAATAGTAATGTGTATAATGGAATTGCATACTCTGGGTTATCAAAATTGTTAAGTGGAAGCATTCATGGATTGTAGGCTCATACTCCTTCATGTTTCTCAATTATCTACTATGATTATCATTATCGCATATATGTCAGTTCTCCAAGATTCCTTTTAAATCAGTCGAAAGTTCTTATTATCTAGCGAATGGCGTTAAATTACACAAATCCACATTGCTTCCACTTTGTTACTAATCCTCTCTCAACTCTCTTAAAATCAGAAGCTAGAAGCTTTTCTAATCAACCCCAAAATACCAAGCACTCTGACAATGCACACACATATAAACATATGTGTCTGTGTGTGGCCGAGTGGAGGGGGGGGAGGGGGGAGGGGGGAGGATGCAATGGTCATAGGGGAATTATGACTTGATGGTGGAGGAGAGATTGAAGAACATTCTATTTGCTCGGGGGGTCCACTATATTGAGATCTTGTATGTCACATGCATTCAAGAGGTATTTATAAAATTCCCTATTCTACATTTTTTGAGGTATATAAAGACCCTTTATGTACCACTTTTCTCAATAAAAATACCCTTCGTGTACCAAAAAAAAAAAATCAATTTAAAACACACTTTAGTATGAATACTTTTTGTAAGCTCATAAGAGAAATTAACCCTTTATGTTGAAGTCGTGCACTAATCTAAATAGTTTTTCAATGAAACCCCCCAGGCTATTTGTCTGTAGCATTTGATGACAATGGGTAAATGCTTGCCTATTTATGTATCACTTCTTTGAGTTTCAAGCTATCAAGATAATTGATCACAGAGCTGCAACCATATTTATGCTAGACCTTGAAGAAGTAAAGAAGCTCTCTCTCTCTCTCTCTCTCTCTCTCATGTGCACACATCTAGATATACACACAAAGTTATGTACATAGAGAGGTGAATACGCTTTATGTTCAATTGATTCTCAAGTTTGTTGATTTAAGTTAAACATATAATATGAAAGTAATTACTCATTGCTTTGTACCCATTGATATTTGTAAGTTCACCATAGTCCTCACAGGATATTTATCATGTAATGGTTTATTATGTTGCTAATTTTTATTTTTACTAATAGTGAGTTGATGTTGTGTAGATTGGAACTATGGAAACTTAGAGAAAGGTGCCAAATAATATCTTTTGGATTTTTATATATATGCATAGTGTTGCTATTTTTTCCAATAATCCAATATGATTTCATTGTAAATATCTAATGAGAACCCACCCTATAAAGGGTCATGTAGTAATTGATAGCCACCACTCATTGACTAAAGTGTCAAGAGGGGCCTTAAATACCTGGCACCTAAAATAGGTTGATAATAAACTTAAATACTCAACTCCAAGAGAGGTCCAATGGAGTTTGGGGTCTACAATGTTAGCCCATACTTATGCAAGATTCTCCTCACTCAACTCTTATGCTAAGCTGTGCGTGTAAAAATTTTGTTTACATCGCCTTCTCTTACAAGCTATCAATATCAAGTCTATTCCATGTGTGTGGGTGTGTATGGTGTCCTTGTCTATTTGTGTGTACTTGGGTTTAGGAGAGATAGTGAGAGGTTGATTAATATGTGTGTGTGAGAAAAATTGAATAGTTTAGGCATATGTTGTCCCGATCTCTCAATAGACACATTTACAGACTTTCTTGTGCTCAACACTGCCAATGTGCAAGCAAATGCTATTATATATATAACAAGCAATGGCTATGTTTATGCCAAAATGAAATTATAAAAGAGAATAGTGACAAAAAAACTATTATATTATTCCAAAGCTTCATCCAATTCAGCAAAGAAAGAAATAGCATCTTAAGATAAGGGACAATGAGAGAGACTGATGACATAAATATCATGTTATATATTTACTCATTTATTTTCTAAGGCATTTTTAGTTTTCCATTGTAACACTTTCAAAGGAAAAGATAGAACGTTCATGAACTGCCAACAACACCTCAAAGAATTTCCAGCTTATTGAAAACATCTCATAGAGATAACATTTAGTACACATGGTGCAATCTAGTGCTTTAGGGTGTGCACAATAGCTTGTCAATATATTGGGGACCTATGCTATTGGTCACCCTCACATGCTACCATCCAATTTTTATTTTCCCACGAATAATCCTTTTAGCTACCATCCAATTTTTATACAAAAGACTACAACTTTGTTAATGAGGGATGAAAAAATTGAAAACATCTACTTTGTTAATGAGGGATGCCAAAATTGAAAACATCTACTTTGTTAATGAGGGATGCCAAAATTTACAACTTTGTTAATGAGGGATGCCAAAGACTACAACTTTGTTAATGAGGGATGCCAAAATTTACAAGTGGCCACATCTACTTCATACAATTTAGAAACACCCATCAGGCATAATTAGTTTCCTCTTAAGGTCCTAAAGTGAGTTCTCTTACATTTGCTACAAACTAATATTAATTTGGAACTAAAGTGGCTCATCCTACAAGTAAATTTCTAATTACTATAACTACCCTCCATTTTTATATAATGGACATCCTACAAGTAAATTTCTAATTACTATAACTACCCTTCAAGTACCAACTAGATTGGAATCTCAATAAGCATCCTATCATAACCCAACTACATACATGTTGCTAATAAACACCCAATCTTTGGCTTCATGAGTCCAACAAGATTGGTTGGAGATCTCAACATTCAATATTCAATCAAGAACAAGAATCCTTTGCCCTATGGATCCCTTGTATCATGGAGCATACAAATAACCTACTATGCATTCTCATATCCACCTTGGTCAAGTGGTATAAGAAGAAACTACCCAAACACTCAAGCTTCATAAACCTTTTGAGATACACAACTATAGAAAACCATAATGCATCAACTTTGAAAAATCTAGTGTATTTTGCACCTCTTTGGAGAAGTACATCAATTTTAATTTTCAAAATTTTTTGTATACCTACTGCACCTCCTCTTGCACTCACCCATGGTAAGTTTTGCATGGGGTCCACAAAATCCAAAAATGTTGGAGTGCATGGTCCTCTAGGGCTGACTAGGAAAGCATTGGGCCTCTTGTTGTGAGAGAGTTGAGAAAGGAGAAAAATAGATAGGAAATAATATAGATTTATAAACATTAGGAAGAGAATGGGGTCTAGGAGGGCCTCTTTATTTGGAGATTTGAGGGGGTTGAAACCTTTAGTATTAAGAAAGCAATCAAAGGACAACTTTGAAATCAATTTTCTTGGGGTCATAAGACACTCTAAAGAGAAGAAAAGGCTCAAGAGAAAATAAAGGAGAAAGAGAAACAAATGTATCAATTGTGGTCATGTATAGGAGATATTGCAACTGCACCATGCAATGTAGGAACCTTGGTACATGTAGAAAACCAATTGAAGGTCGTTCATACAAGGTTAGATACATTGATGAAGATTCGGCTAATCCACCTAAGCCCTAAGTATGCCCGGCCGGTAGAAGGTACGGGAAACTTTGTGGGCCTTGAGAGCCGTAGTAAAAAAATGATGGACTTCCTAGAGCAACCAGGAATCCATGTGGTGGGCATCTATGGAATTGGAGGCATAGGAAAGACTACCCTATTGCGACATGTGAAGAGGGAAATAGAAAGAAAAAAGAAGCACATTGTGGCCTATGTGGAGGTGGGTCAAAATCCATCTTTCATCCTAGATCTTCAACAAGAAATCTTATTGCGAATCTCTTAGCAATCCTTCAAGTTCCATGACGAAGAACATGGATGTGACTCTCTCCTCACATGCGCGAACAAATCAAAGATAGAAACCACTTGGGGATTTGCCTGATCCTTGACAATGTTTGGAAAGATGAGCATCTTAGAAAGCTACTGAGGCGGTCCGGGGCGGGCAACAAGAAGAGCAACCTTTAGAAACCCTTCAAGGCTCCCGTGCTGCTCAATGGGGCTGGGGCACAACACAACACAAACCAAAATAACAAACCCACAGCCAAATCCCAACTACACAAGGGGCACCACCTAGTTTAAGAGCGAACTAGGACGCAAAAGAGGAGAATCGTTAGAGCAACCCACAAACAAGCAAGGAATTTACACTAACCCTAACACCAATGGAACACTCTCACACACTAAAACACGAGAGAGAGAGAGAGAGAGAGAGAGAGAGAGAGAGAGAGAGAGAGAGAGAGAGAGAGAGAGAGAGAGAGAGAGAGAGAGAGATAGTGCTCGGGCTGCTTTGAAACGTATCGGCAATGATCAAGCAAACACAACTATATATTTAAGAAAGAGAGAGAAAGGGGGAGGAGGTGCTTGTTGCATTAATACCTTCTTACAAATCTGTCATGACAAATCAAAGTGAGATTAGTATTTGTTCAACATAGCTTGCGTAAATTTCACCACAACACATCACAAGAAAAACCACCCCAATCACTGTCTTAAAGCCAGGGGAGTCCTCTCCACCCTGTCGCCCTCTTACAGTATGTGGGATTTATGGCTAGATTGATGACAACACTAGAGACAAGCTATCAAGAACTTAACAAAAAACACCAAGACACTTACGCATCATTGTTGTCCATTACTTCACGTTGGAAGGGAGACAAAGTATCCAAGCTTAGTCCAAATCCACCCTCCTTGATTCAGCGAATGTTGGGCTTACACTAGTAGGAGAAATGATAGATTTCCTACTCTCAATTGAATGATCACTCTCTCTCTTACAATGGCATAGAGTTCCCTTGCTAATCCCCTATTACAACACATGCACATGTATAAGACAATGAGCTTCCACTCAAGAGCTCCTTCTAGAGAGGTTTAAATTGGCTCCTCAAGCTATAGCATAGTGCTCTTGCTTAAGGCTCCCTTTTGTGCTAGCTACACCCTCCTTTTATAGCAATTTTGAAGGCTAGGGTTACTCCTCTAACCATGGTTGGGTTAGATTTTCAGCAATTTATCTAATTTCTTTTGCTTGGAATTATCAAGAAGTTGGTGGGGAAAGAGAGAGGAGAGAAATGGAGGTGATAGGACTTTTCATAGTGGGTTAGTGTTAGTAGAGTTAGTATTAATTTACAAATGGAATTGGATATTTACAATGGGAGTATCCATGTAGGATAAAAATAAGGAAGAAAAACTCTTAAGAGGTAAGAAAAGGTGGATTTCTTACAAGGTTGATGCTCCAAGTGTCTTGAGTAGGGCCAATTTTGACGCTTGTTGACGGTCCACTAGCTTTGACGGTACATTTTTTCTCCACTCTTGACCTTCCTTGAGAGACAAGGTAATTGAAGCTGAGTAATCAACCACCATGATGCTGTCTTTTAAGAAAAGAGGCTAAATTTTGTGGTTTTTTTGATAGATATGGGTAATTTGGAGGAGGAAAAATGAGACTAGGTGGTCAATTTTGGAATGGAATTGTGTGTGGGAGGTATGAGTTCACCATAGTTTCTCTTATTCTTCAAGGTTGAGGAGAAGGTGAGTAGGGTGTAGAGAGGAGTGGTGAGAGAGGTGGGGATGATGAGTGGAGAAGTGTGTGTGAAAGAGGAAAATGATAAAGTGGAAGAGAGAGTGTGGCTGCATAACATGGGAAAACTGGGGTCCACTAATAAAATCATAGCTCACAGCTCGTAGCTCAAAAAAATACGAAAAAATTTGAGGCAAAAGTTCAGCCCAGGAGCTACAACTTTTGTTTGTATCACCTTTTCAAATTCGGAGAGTAAGTGAATTTTAAAAATTCAGCAAAAACGATCGTTTTTTTCCACTGCACAAGGTCCTTGTGGGGTCCTTCTTTGGATGATTCTTTTGAATACCTCCAAGAGTGAGCCCTCCATAGTGCATGTATGCATGCCACCTACCCTTGACCTTATTTGGTAGGTTTATAATTGAAGATATTGTTGAGATCATGATATAAGTGAATAGTACAACTAAGAAAATCAAATATTGAGGGGTCTAAAAAATATGTACATGTCAAATATAAATAATATAAGTGGAAAAAATATAAAGGGGTCAAAAGAAATCTCTCTCATTATGAGGCTATCATAAAAAGATAAATATTTTTGGTGTTCTAATTTTTTAGAAAAAAAACAAAATAGATGTAGGAAGGGAAAAATCACAATAGTGAAGAAATATACACATAAAAAAAACTAGTTTTTTTGGATTTTTGTTGGGGTGGAGTTACACCAAATATAAGAGAAGCTTACATGAAATTATTTCTATATGGAATAAAGAGTATGAAAAATGGTAAGAAAAATTGTGGTAATGGTGAGGCAATGTACAGAGCATAAATAACACACACCTAGGTAGAAATATTTAAATAAATACCAAAATAATTATGAAAAATCTTTTATTTAGGCCCTATATACAAAGAAATATCTACATACGCATGGGCCATAATATACTTATATTTTTTATATTTTTTATTTTTTTGGCTCAACTAGCCCAATGACTAGCTAATTGAGGGTTTTTTATTTCAGTAAGGAGATATGGGAAAAGTCCCCTAGCTCACACGCACCTATATACAGTGAAAGGGTGAGGGTAACCATAGTGTTTGAGTGATTTGATAGGGTGAGATAACTCACTATGGCAATTACAAAGAGCTGAAAAACGGCTATCATTAGCCCTCCCCCAGGATGATGGTATATTCATGTACCATCATAGAGCATCTTTTCCAAAGAGAGTGCTTCAGAGTCCTTGACGAGATTTTCATTGTTTGGCCCCTCAGAATTTTGGCTGGAGTTACACTCATGCTTCATGTAACAATACTTACATGAGACAGCGGCCTTTGGACAGATCTTTGGTAGATCCTTTGGTAGAAGGCGACTCAAATAGGGCTTCAAGCGATACCCGTTTACCTTTCTGGAGTGCTCTTTACCATTCAAGTCCATAAGCTGATAGTAACTAGAATTGAAAGCCTTCTTGACTATGTATGGCCCTTGCCATCTAGTTTCAAACTTGACATCAAAACGATTGTCAAGTCGATTGTCATACCTTAGCACAAGCTCTCCTTCCTTGATGCCTTTGTCCTTCAGTTTCTTGTCGTGCGTTTCTTTCGCTTGTGTGGCTTTCCTCTTGTAGCACTCATATGCTGCTTCTCTTTTCCACTCAAGCTCCACTAACGTAAGAAGTCGATCCATCCATACCTCTTGATCATCTTGTGCTCCTTCGCCATGAAGTCACATTGTTGGAATGTTGAGCTCGATAGGTTGCAAAGCCTCTTGACCATAGACCAAGTGAAATGGTGTGAACTCCGTGGCTTGCCTATATGTGGTTCGATATGCCCACAAGGCACCATCCAAGAAGTCATCCCATAATTTTGTCTTGTTTTGCACCATCTTTCTAATGATTCCTGCAATGACACCATTAGCGTTCTCCACCAAATTATTTGACTGTGGGTAGTATGGTGTGCTATGACGATGTAGAATGTGAAGCTCTTCACAAACTTCTGTGAGCAAGCCCTTCCTAAACCCTGGACCATTATCAGAAACAATCTCCAAAGGTGTGCCAAATCTGCAACAAATGTAATTGTACACAAACTTGCTAACTGTCCTCTCATTCACTCTTGCCACACTTTGAGCTTCCACCCACCTAGTCATATAGTCTACAGCCACTAGAATGTAGAGTTTACCATTTTTTGTCCTAGGCAGAGGACCCATAGCATCAATGCCCCACTTTTCAAAGGGTCCATTTGCAAGCACTATTTGCCTCGGGCCATGCACCAACCTTCTATTTCCATTTATCTGACAATTATGACAGCGTTTACACCAATGTTGAACATCCACATGCAAGCTTGGCCAAGCATACCCCGCAAGCAAAATCTTCTTCACAGTTGATTCTTGGGCAAAATGACCACCACATGCCTCTTCATGCAAACCTTTTAGAATGGCTGAAATTTCCTCGATAGTTGGTACTCTTCTGCACACTTGATCCTTCCCTCTTTGATAGAGGGAGCCTTCTAGGAAGAGATATGCGCTTGCCTTCTTCATGAGTCTCCTCTTCTGAGCCTTCGTGAAGTCTTGTGGAAACTCGCCCTCCAAAATGTAGCTAATAATGGGAGTCAATGACTCCAATCCCTCGTATCTCGGTTGCTTGACAGTTGCTGCCACCATGATGACCTGCACTTCTTTCTCAACACATGTAACTACTTGCTGTGCAAGTAAATCAGCATCTTCATTCTGTTTCCTAGGAATATGATATAGTTGCAATTCTTCAAATTGATTAAACAATCTACGAATGGCATGAACTTTTGTCCGTAAGCTTTCATTCTTGCATGCCCAAATACCTAAAATCTGTTTAACAATGAGAAGTTCATCTCCCTTTACCATGAGGCGTTGTATCCCTTGGCCAATTCACATCTTCAAACCATGAATTAGTGTGTCGTATTCTGCTTCATTGTTGCTAGCTGAACTTGGTAGATTGAACTTCTCTTTCATGACCACCTCTCCACTTGGGTTGAGCAACACTAGCCCTCCCCCTGCTTTTCCTGTGGCTCGTCGAAAAGCTCCATCAAAGAACAAGGTAAAAGCATTGGGAATACTTTTTGGTGGTGGAAATGGTAGGGTCTTTACTTGAGGCACCTTAATTTCCTTCTCATGTACCCTATAAGTGAGAATCCCTGCCAATTGTGCACGCACACTATCTTCTACCTTGAAAGAGTATTGAAACTCTTGCAACTCCATAATCCACTTTGAGATCCTAGTACTAAGATTCATTTGAGATGACACCCAAGGGAACAAATTCTCTGCGGTGAGGATTACAAAAGGTTTTGGGAGCAAGTAGGATCTAAACTTTCTCACCGCAAACATGAGAGAAAGCATCATGAGTTCTGCTTCTGTGTAGTCTCTCTCCAAAGCATTCATGACCCAACTAGCAAAGTAGATGTGTCGCATCCTTGTACTGTGGGGATCTTGTTGTAGCAACACGGCACCAATTGTTTCCCTTCCAACACTAGAGCTAACAAAGAATGTGTACTCCCAACAAGGAGGCATGAGTGTTGGTAGCTCTGACAAAATGACTTTAATGTTACAAAAATACTCTTCAAGCTCATCAGACCATGCAAATTCTACTTGTTGTGTCAACTTTTGCAAAGGATGAAGCAACTCCGAGGCTAAGTGAATGAAGCGTGACATGTACTTCACCTTCTGAATGAAAGAGATGACCTCCTTAAGACTCTTCGGTGATGGGAGCTCAATAAGAGCCTTTGCCTTTGAAGGATCCACCTCAATGCCTTTATAGGAAACCTTGTGACCGAGCAAGATCACTTCATCCTCACCTATGTGGCACTTGTCGGGGTTGAGTTGACCTCCCATGTCGTAGAGCTTCTTTAAACCTTCTTCTACCCTTTGTAGATGCAATGATTTTGAGCTATAAATGCAAAAATCATAAATAAAAACCCTAATGGACTTTCCAAAGAATGCTTGAAACACCATGTTCATGAAGCGTTGGAAAGTTGCAGGAGCATTTGTCAGGCCAAATGGCATGACTCTAAAAGCATAACAACCCCAAGGAGTGATAAAGGTTGTTTTCAATTGATCCTCCAATGCGATACCTATTTGAAAGTAACCCGAGTAGCCATCACACACAGTGTACTTCTCATGACCAGCTACTTCATTTAATATCTCATCCTGAAATGGGAGGGGAAAGTGATCTCTTTTTGTTGCCTCATTAAGTGGACGATAATCCACACACACCCTCCACTTGCCGTTTTTCTTAGGAGTGACAACAACGGGAGAGACCCACTCTGAATTTTCCACTGGATAAATGAAACTTGCTGCTAGAAGCTTTCTTACCTCTTTGAGTAGAGCCTGCTCCTTAATGACTCCTAGCCTTTGTAGCTTTTGAGCCTTAGGTGTGGCCTCTGGCTTCAACTCAATCTTGTGTTGAACAACATCTACTCCACGCACATCGGTGTAGTCTTTAGCAAAAAGCCTCGGAAATTTCCTTAGCACACATTTGAACTCCTCTCTTTCATCCTTTGTAAGTGTTGTAGACAACATACCTTCTAACATTCCTTCATCTTCCACCTTTTGGTTCTCTTGGGAACCTACCTCCTCCAAGCCTTGACAAGAGGTCTCTTGGTTGCTTGGCTTAAACCTTACCCCCATGACTTCGATGGAAGACTCCTCTTCAGTAATGCTGCCGCTACTTTCTTCTTCTGAAGTGCTATCGGTTCAACCTTCTTCCGTCTCACTTTGAGATGATTCTTCATGGAGCTCCTCTTGGCGTTGCTCCTTCATGTCAAAGACAACCTTCTTATGATTGTCATTCCTGCAAATTAATTTCCCACTCTCCCAATCCTGCAAAGCTCGCATTTTCATTAGCCATGGTCTTCCTAGGATAAATGGATAACCACTTCCCTTGGTCGACATAACATAAAAATCCACCGCTTTCTTAATGCCAAAGGCCTCTACAAAGACATTTTTACAAATGCCTACACACCTAGCCTTGCTATTGTTTGCCATCTTGACTTTGATTTCAGGTGTCTCCTGGATGTGCATGCCTAGTCTTTGCATGAGTCCCTCTGTCATGATGCAAATTTGTGCACCCCCATCCACTAGACCTTTCCTAACCAATCTTCCTTTGATGTAACAGTCTAGAACCGGTGTAATGTCCTCATTCATTTCAGCTTGTGCAATTTTTACAACAGGAAAACTCTCTTTTACCTTTCTCCTAGTGCTAAATGCCTTTGTTAAATCCCTCCTAACTTGTGGGCATAATGCAAGAAACTGAGGCCATGAGATATCAGGACCCTTACCTTGCATGTCTTCCAACAGGTTGTATGGAGCCATACCATGTCCAAGAGGGATGTCTTGGAGATTGATACGACATCGAGTCCTCTTAGCTTCCTTGGTCTCCTTTGCCTTCTTGCCTTGTCCATGGTCACTCTGTGATGTGACTCCTTCTTTCTCTTTACCTTTTCCTCGGCCACGCTTAATGCCATTGGCTTCCATGTCAACCTCATTTGAATTTGTCACCTCTACCACATGCACATTTGGATCTGGCAAAGGTGGAACTCCTTCTACCCCTTGTGGAGGTGGTCTTGGTCCATTTGGCCTTTGTAGAAGCCTTGGTTGTTGACCAGCTCCTTCTCCTGCATTCATCACTGGGTAATTCAAGTTAGGTCTCCCTGGCTCTCCACGGGGCCAAGGACAATTATACATCCCATGTCCAGACTCTCCGCAATTCCAACATTGCAAGACTCTCCTAGTTCGTGGCTCTCTCTCTTCTGACTTCTTTGCTTGTCCCTTTGGACCTACAGCTTGTGCAAGGTGAATTGACAGGCTGCTTAAAGATTCATTTAACTTCTCAATCACTTCAGCCGTTACCTCAGGAAGCTCCCTAGATGTTGATGCTTGTGACTTACCTTTGGGTCTAAGAAATTCTATTGGAACCTCTCCCCTTAAGCACTTGAGTTTCCTATATTTCTCAGCAGCCCTAGTTTCAGCTGCATCAAAGGTAGCAGGTGCACCCGCCTCAACTTTTACCTTAAGGTCAGGAAAGAGTCCGGCTATGAACCTCTCCTTCTTTAGAAATTCTGCACCATCACCAGGGTTAGCAACATTTCGTATATATAGATCCCAAAGACGTAGAAACTCTTGCTTGTACAAGTAGTAGTCATCTAAGTCTTTTTGCTTATGAGAAACAATGTCTTGCCATAGTTTTTGAGTGTTTTGGGGATCAAAGAAGTATCTCTTAAAACGATTCAAAACTTCTGTGTAATTCCCCTTAAATTCCTCAGGCAAAGAGTCAAACCAAGTACTAGCATCTTTCCTAAGGACCACCTCAAACATTTCTACACGTTCTTGATCGGTTACTATCCTCTTGATACGGCAAGACATCTTGAAATTTGCTAAAAATAATTCTGCATCCTCTCCAGGCTCTCCAAAGAAAAGAGGATATCCAGACATTTGGCGTTGGCTCTCCATTATTATGAAAGATTACAACACGAGTTACGATAAGGGATACAATAGAGATTTAGAACCACTCGCCTGCAAATGAAGAAGTAAGAAAATACCACTCTAGGTTTTCTTCTTCAGCTCTCCAAGCTTCAATAAGGTCTCGATTTGTTTGATCAAAACAAAAAGGTAGACTATTGATGAGCTCTAAGAAGGGTTGAAATTATTCAAAGCTAAGGCGATAAACAGAAATCTCTAGAACTTCATTTTATGGATCCAAAAGAGCAACCACGTCCCAAGTGATAAATTGCACTTGCTTTACAATTCCCAACGCACAAGCGGTTTGTATAAAAACTAGATCTTCATGCTCGTCGAAGGCCGTGAGAAAGTAGCAATTGACTAGGAGCTCCTTTCCTTCGAGTTCCACACAGTCGGAGTGAGGCAACCTTCTCACAATTTCATAAAGAACATCCTCATCAAGTCCAATCAAGTTTGCAAGATTTAAAGACTCCACTTGTGCTACAAAATTCCTGGACAAAAACTCCTTAGGATTATGGTTAAATCATTCAAAAGCATAAAGAGATTTACAATGTCTCTATGATCAGAGTGTCATAGAAGGTAGAGAAGGATGAGAATTTATACAAATTTGCAATCTTCTCTATGCTCTCTTTATTAAGACAAGCTCTGAATAGCTCCCTATCTCCTTTGTTGAAAGCGAAAGGAAGACTATTAATAAGACGCAAATGAGGGAAAAATTTACCAAATGTGAGTCTATGAAGCATGAACTCTGGCCGCAAGTTTCCTGAAGAGTCTTCCTCAATGGTGAAATGCACTCGCCAAACGCCAAATTTCACTCTATTTACCAATCTTAGGGCACACACTAGTTGGATGAATGCGCGGTCTTCCTTAGCGCGGTCTTGTTATGAGGGAGACGCCTTACTACTTGCTCCTGCAACTCAATTGGTAATAGAGCTAGATCTCTAAGGATTGAACTTTCACTGCACACACATTCCCAGTTAGAACAAATGATCGTTTTTTTGTTTCTTGTAACAACTTGGACAAAGAAAAAACAAACATACACACTATTTTGCCGGGCTGCACTTCATTTTAAAATAAAATGAACACATGTACATCAAAAGAAGTGTGGTAGTTGATGAGAGGTAGAATGACAGGGTTTGGTGATGCAAGAATTTCTCCTACTCTTTGGGCACCAAACATGAACACCATTCGTTGTTGAAAATGAATCTTTCTACTAATTGCAACGTTTATTCTAATGTGTGGAGTAAAATGAAGGGAAAAACCTCTATCCTGGGCCATTATCCATGGCCTATGCATGTCCTAATGCTTAAAATAACACAAAAATATAGACGTCCAAGTTAATATCGTACCTACTGAGAGGCAAAATAAAAGGATTTACCGAAGTGTTTATCTCGGCTAACCTAAGAGGACCTAAAATTCTACGAATTACTCGCTGAAATTGCAACTTAGTACTAACAATTATGTGTACCTTTTGCCTTGCAATGGGAATGAAGGGATCATACAAATTCTTGTGATTCATGCAAGCTACTTGATTATGCTAAAGGTTGAGCCTTCACAAAACATACACAAGCCTGTCCTCCGTGGGGGCACCAATTTGAGGCGGTCCGGGGCGGGCAACAAGAAGAGCAACCTCTAGACACCCTTCAAGGCTCCCGTGCTGCTCAATGGGGCTGGGGCACAACACAACACAAACCAAAATAACAAAACCACAGCCAAATCCCAACTACACAAGGGGCACCACCTAGTTTAAGAGCGAACTAGGACGCAAAAGAGGAGAATCGTTAGAGCAACCCACAAACAAGCAAAGAATTTACACTAACCCTAACACCAATGGAACACTCTCACACACTAAAACAAGAGAGAGAGAGAGAGAGAGAGATAGTGCTCGGGCTGCTTTGAAACGCATCGGCAATGATCAAGCAAACACAACTATATATTTAAGAAAGAGAGAGAAAGGGGGAGGGGTTGCTTGTTGCATTAATACCTTCTTACAAATCTGTCATGACAAATCAAAGTGAGATTAGTATTTGTTCAACATAGCTTGTGTAAATTTCACCACAACACATCACAAGAAAAGCCACCCCAATCACTGTCTTAAGGCCAGGGGAGTCCTCTCCACCCTGTCGCCCTCTTACAGTATGTGGGATTTATGGCTAGATTGATGACAACACCAGAGACAAGCTATCAAGAACTTAACAAAAAACACCAAGACACTTACGCATCATTGTTGTCCATTACTTCACGTTGGAAGGGAGACAAAGTATCCAAGCTTAGTCCAAATCCACCCTCCTTGATTCAGCGAATGTTGGGCTTACACTAGTAGGAGAAATGATAGATTTCCTACTCTCAATTGAATGATCACTCTCTCTCTTACAATGGCATAGAGTTCCCTTGCTAATCCCCTATTACAACACATGCACATGCATAAGACAATGAGCTTCCACTCAAGAGCTCCTTCTAGAGAGGTTTAGCTTGGCTCCTCAAGCTATAGCATAGTGCTTTTGCTTAAGGCTCCCTTTTGTGCTAGCTACACCCTCCTTTTATAGAAATTTTGAAGGCTAGGGTTACTCCTCTAACCATGGTTGGGTTAGATTTTCAGCAATTTATCTTATTTCTTTTGCTTGGAATTATCAAGAAGTTGGTGGGGAAAGAGAGAGGAGAGAAATGGAGGTGATAGGACTTTTCATAGTGGGTTAGTGTTAGTAGAGTTAGTATTAATTTACAAATGGAATTGGATATTTACAATGGGAGTATCCATGTAGGATACAAATAAGGAAGAAAAACTCTTAAGAGGTAAGAAAAGGTGGATTTCTTACAAGGTTGATGCTCCAAGTGTCTTGAGTAGGGCCAATTTTGACGCTTGTTGACGGTCCACTAGCTTTGACGGTACATTTTTTCTCCACTCTTGACCTTCCTTGAGAGACAAGGTAATTGAAGCTGAGTAATCAACCACCATGATGCTGTCTTTTAAGAGAAGAGACTGAATTTTGTGGTTTTTTTGATAGATATGGGTAATTTGGAGGAGGAAAAATGAGACTAGGTGGTCAATTTTGGAATGGAATTGTGTGTGGGAGGTATGAGTTCACCATAGTTTCTCTTATTCTTCAAGGTTGAGGAGAAGGTGAGTAGGGTGCAGAGAGGAGTGGTGAGAGAGGTGGGGATGATGAGTGGAGAAGTGTGTGTGAAAGAGGAAAATGATAAAGTGGAAGAGAGAGTGTGGCTGCATAACATGGGAAAACTGGGGTCCACTAATAAAATCATAGCTCACAACTCGTAGCTCAAAAAAATATGAAAAAATTTGAGGCAAAAGTTCAGCCCACGAGCTACAAATTTTGTTTGTATCACATTTTCAAATTCGGAGAGCAAGTGAACTTTAAAAATTCAGCAAAAACGATCGTTTTTTTCCACTGCACAAGGTCCTTGTGGGGTCCTTCTTTGGATGATTCTTTTGAATACCTCCAAGAGTGAGCCCTCCATAGTGCATGTATGCATGCCACCTACCCTTGACCTTATTTGGTAGGTTTATAATTGAAGATATTGTTGAGATCATGATATAAGTGAATAGTACAACTAAGAAAATCAAATATTGAGGGGTCTAAAAAATATCTACATGTCAAATATAAATAATATAAATGGAAAAAATATAAAGGGGTCAAAAGAAATCTCTCTCATTATGAGGCTATCATAAAAAGATAAATATTTTTGGTGTTCTAATTTTTTAGAAAAAAAACAAAATAGATGTAGGAAGGGAAAAATCACAATAGTGAAAAAATATACACATAAATAAAACTAGTTTTTTTGGATTTTTGTTGGGGTGGAGTTACACCAAATATAAGAGAAGCTTACATGAAATTATTTCTATATGGAATAAAGAGTATGAAAAATGGTAAGAAAAATTGTGGTAATGGTGAGGCAATGTACAGAGCATAAATAACACACACTTAGGTAGAAATATTTAAATAAATACCAAAATAATTATGAAAAATCTTTTATTTAGGCCCTATATACAAAGATATATCTACATACGCATGGGCCATAATATACTTATATTTTTTATATTTTTTATTTTTTTGGCTCAACTAGCCCAATGACTAGCTAATTGAGGGTTTTTTATTTCAGTAAGGAGATATGGGAAAAGTCCCCTAACTCACACGCACCTATATACAGTGAAAGGGTGAGGGTAACCACAGTGTTTGAGTGATTTGATAGGGTGAGATAACTCACTATGGCAATTACAAAGAGCCGAAAAACGGCTATCACTACTGCCGGTGTCAAGAGTTTTTTGGAGCAAGGGATTGCGCATATGTTCATACCCATGCATGGTGCATCGAATAAAGGATTGCCAATTTGCCAGAGCCAGGTGGTTACGTGGGGCCCACATGTGTACAGGTAGGACAAGGTGTACATAGTGCATCGATTTTCATCGTTACTAGTAGCAGTGTGTTTTTTCTACAATAATGAGGAGTTGGTAGTGCGTTAAAATTCTCGAGCAAGCTATCTGCGGGCCAACGACATGAGATAAGCAGGTGTGTCAGATGGCATCTAGTGGCGTCAGGAGTTCGAACGGGGCAATACTTGCACGCAGAGAAGTACGGACACGGCGTGGGTGTTTCCTTGTGATAATTATGCAGAAAGGTCATCATGAGGACCAATTTTTGGGGCCACTTCATGTGGTTGCGAGAAGCATTATTGAAAAATGTTGAGTGCTAGGTGTGCGGATGATGCAAAAAGGTGACAACTGTGCACTGCGAGGTGAGTTTTTGGCCTGTTCCTGGTCCGTTTGAGGTCATTTAAAAGGCCAAGGGTGCACAACTAATAAAGCTAAGTGTGGGAACTGAAAAAACAGAGAGAAGACCAGAAAAAAACGTGGAGAAGAGAGGAGGAACAGCCGCAGGTGTGTTTTTGCTCATTTTGGAGCTTATTTTGGCCGTAAATTGCTCATCCGAGGTCGGATTTGAGCACTTTGACATTGTAGACTGGGGTTTTGGGCCGTTCCACACGCGATGGCGCTGTCCATTTTTCCAAATTACTCACTCTTTTTCTACTGTTTTTCTGTGTAAGTTTCTCTTATGAGCGAAGTTTCTGCTCTAGTTTGTGATTGTATCTAGCTTATTTTACCCATATTGTGTCAGCTTTTTGCCCCTTTGGTGTTGGCCCAAGATAATTTGTATCTAATTATCAGAAGTTCCCCTCTTTTGAGCTGAGTTTTTTGGGTGTGTGTGTGTGTCTCTGTGTGGAGTGGGCAAGTGGATAGTCTCTCTCCTCTCACTCCATAGTTATGTTGTGTAAGCCGAGTGGTGCCCCATAGTGTGTGTGTGTGTATCTTCCCAAGAGTGTGTGTCCGGTCATTATAGAGGCATTCTGTGTGTTTCCATCCCGCTCACATTCTTTTGGCGCCCCCACAGAGGATCTTCTTCGAGGACCTTCTGCTTCGAGCTTCAAGCTTCGAGATTCGGGATTACAGGTTACAGGTTATAGGTTATAGGTTACAGGGACAGATACACGTACAAGTGATTCACACAGGTACAGGTAGCTGGAGTACAGTGATATACTAGCAGTGATGTCACTTGTAGTTGTTGTGGGTATGCATCACTTGGCGCCTATTTGAGCACATTGTCTGCTGGATTGTACGTTACTTGTGGAAACTGCCATTGTACGCATTTGTGGAGCCATACTTGGTTGTATTTGGCAGTCCCAGCCATTTCTGAGACTTGGTCTGGAAGATAGTCATTTCTGAGACTTGACTATACGCGATTTGCATTAGCCTTCGTGTGAGGGTCGATAGCGTGAGGTTTTTATTGAGCTAGGGGATTCTCAAATGTAGAGATCCTTTCAGAGATACAGGTAGCTGGAGCACCCTTTTTGTGACCTCGCCATAGGCTATGTACTAGTGAGTCCTACTTGATGCTCGGGTTCTATTGTTGACAGTTTATGCATACATATACAGTCTATATTTTGGGTTCCTACTGCTCTATTTCTGGGGAAACTCTGCCAAAATTTTTCCAAATTATGATGGTTGGTTTTTTGGTCTTTTGAGCCATTTATGCTATTATGCTGCTGAAATTTTGGCAAAATCAGAGGTTAAGTCAGGTTTGCCTTCTTGGGAGCTTCATGGTTGGCTTTAATGGATGATCAAAATGGCCCTCAATTCACTCCATTTCATTTAACTCAAAGAATCCAGATAAATGTTCATGTGTCAAGGAATATTTTTTTCCAGCAGCGCATAGTCTTTATGTTCGGGCCAAGAAGATTACGAGAGATCTTGGAATTTCCTTTGCCTGTTGTAATTCCGATGATCAACTATGAAAACTCATTTGATGTGCATGTGTTTGTACTCTTTATCTAAAGTTGAGCTCCATTGAAGTTTCTGGGAATTGGGTAGTCAAAAGTTTTGGGTTCTTGCACGTGTGTTCAAAGGGGTTTTCAAAGCATTGTAATTTGGGTAGCCATGGATTTCTCTTATCCGGAGTTTCATGGAAGAAGTGATGAAGATGTGGAAGAATTTTTGGAAAATATGGAGCTTGCCTGCATTAGCAACCAGATTCATGAACCTGCGCAGATGTTACGCCTTCTCCCAATTTGTTTGAAGAGTGATGCACGAGTTTGGTCTAAAGCATTTGAAGAGGAGTTGCGTGTGGCTAATCCACCTGTAAGGTTGAGTTGGGACAATCTACGACATGGGTTAGAAGTGGAGTTTGTGAAGATAGAAGATCCTGACAAAGTGTGGCAAGAAGTACAAGGTTTGGTGCAAAAGGAAGGTGATCAGCTAGTAGATGCGTACATACGTAAGTTCTCATTGGCATGGGAGCGGATGTGCAAGACCTTAGCACCACAGGTACCCCCGCGTGACATGATGAAGAAGGACAGGTTCTTAGCTGGTCTTTGGGAGAATATACGTTGGAGAGTGGAGCTAAAGAAGCCTAGGACATATGAAGATGCACTAGAGGTAGCAAAGAACAAAGAGTGGAAGTTGAGGAAAATGAGCCAGTTAGGGGTGGAGTCTTTGCCCATGAGGTCTGAATTTCAGCCCATGGACTCTTTACAAGGTCGCATGTCGGGGGTTCATCATGAACCAGTGGTTCCTATTACTACTCAGGTTATGCCAGCAGTGATCACTACATCGGTGCAAGATGATGGGCTAAGGCAAGACATGAGGCAAGTGGTAGATTTGATGAAGAATCTTAGCCTAAACATGCTAGGTCAAGTGGGAAATAATCGAGGTCGAGGGAGGTTTGAAAATCAGCCAGGAGGTGAAGAAAGGCCTAGGAATGGTGATGGACAAAGCAATGGTAGGTTTTGGAGGCAGACGCACACATGTTATAATTGTGGAGAGTTGGGTCACATCAGCCCGCAATGTGATAAGACACCAAGGATGGGGGGAGACATGTATCCATTTCCAAGACAGGTGCTAACTAGGTCAAATGATTATGGCATCGAAATTAAGGGAGACGAAGGAACCAGTGGACTGACCTAGGAGGAAAAGGGAAAGACAAAAGTGCTAAGTGTAGTCACCTTAGAGAAGGCATGAAAGCTAGAGGATACATTAGTGATGCCTATTGGGAAGAGGACCACAGAGGATAAGGAAGGAAGAAGTGCCCCAGGTCCTAGTAAGAAGAAAGGAAAGAGCCATGAAGGCGAGGATGTCAAGGCCAAGAGGAAAAGGAGAGCTCGTCAAAAGTTTCATGTTTCAGATTTTCCACTAGGGGATGGTCAATTAAGCTATGACTTGAAGGAGGATCTGACGAGCAGGAAGGTAGATGTTACTTTTGGGCAGCTTATAGAGATGGTGCCTAAGCTAAAGCGACAGTAGAAGAGGATGGTTAACCCAATGGAGAAAGAGTCAGAGAGAGGTTCAGTAAAGGTGTTGGCAATAGATGAGCTACCAGACATTTGTCCAATAGTAGATGTGTGGCATAAAAGGAAAAATTTGGGACAAGGTTATGTGGATGGCGGAGCCCAAATATGCGTCATAACACACTCATGCGTTGAGAAGATGGGTCTCACAGAAGCTGGGGTGTCAGGTTTCCGGATTAGATTGGCAAACCATCAAAAAGTAAAATTCTTGGGTGTTGTAAAGAGTTTAGAAGTGGAGGCATATGATGCAAAGGCAGTGGTTGATTTTCATGTGATGCCAGCAGGGTTGGGAGCATATCCTATTATACTAGGCAGACCATGGTTACGTGTAGTGGGAGCTGTTCAAGATTGGCAACATGGTACGATTAGCCTATATGGAAAGACAGGTACCAAGAAGCTTTATAATATGGACACAAGGAAACGATTAGAGGAGCTTTATGAAGATGAGGATGAGTCTAGTGATGAAGACTCTTCCACGGTGACAGATGAGGACAGTGATAGCACTACCAGCAGTGATGAGGATGTTGATGTTGCATTTCTTTTGATGGACAAAGAAATCCAGGAGTTTGGTTTAGTTGCATTTGCGAATGAGGTTGAAGATGAAAGTGAAGGGCCTTATGAAGTGATTGAAGGGCTGATACAAACCCAGGTTGAGTTGTCAAAGAAGCAGGAATTGATGACACAAATGATCAGTGGAGACCTCTCAGCTATGGAGAAGGATATATATTTGCACATGCTGGCTAGTTTTCCTGATTTGTTCATTACTTCATATGAAGAGATCAGAGGGTTCAAGGGTGAAGAGATGCATATAGAGCTGAAAGAAGGTGCTAAGCCAGTGCGGCAAAGGCTAAGAAGGATGGATCAAGAGCAAATGGAAGCCTTGCGAGAAGAGGTGGACAAGTTATTGAAGGCAGGGTTCATAGTCCCTGTGGAGACCACAGAATGGGTGAGTCCAGTTGTAGTCAGTCCAAAGAAGGATGGGAAGTGGAGAATTTGTGTAGATTTTAAACCCTTAAACGCAGCCACTAAGAAGAACCCATATCCTCTTCCATTCATTGATCAGATCTTGGATTCAGTGGAAGGTTATGAGAGGTACAGTGTGTGTGATGGTTTTTCAGGCTATTTTCAATTGAAGATTTCTCTTAAAGACCGCACAAAGACCACTTTTATTACACCATGGGGCTGCTATTGCTACATAGTATTTCCATTTGGGTTGTCAAATGGACCTTCCTTCTATCAAGAGAGAGAAAATTGGGTGTTGGAACCATTCATTGGTAGTTGTCTTAAAGCTTTTATGGATGACTTCTGTGTTTATAGCAGTAGGGCTGAACACCATGAGAAGCTGCAGATGGTATTGGCTTGATATGATGAATGTGGAGGACAACTAAATCCAAAGAAATCTCATCTAGCACAGCCAAGGGTGAAGTTATTGGGCCATATGGTGTCAGAAAATGGCATTGAGGCTGATCCAGATAAGGTTAAGTCTATTATTCTTCTTCCATCACCTACGAGTACGAAGCAATTGGCAACCTTTATACACAAAGTGAAGTACATGGCAAGGTTTATTCCATTGTCTTCTCAGATTCTTTATCCATTACAACAAGTGGCAAAGCATGATCCATTGCAATGGGATGACAAGTGTGAAGAAGTGTTTCAAGAGGTGAAAGAGGTGTTAGGAGGTTTGTCAGCCATGCAGGCTCCTGATTGGGAGAAAGTTTTTTATGTAAATCCCTCAATAGGGGATGATTCCATTGGAGCCATGCTATTGAAAAAGGGGAAGGGCAACCATTATATGAGGCGAATGTATTGTGCAAGCGGAGTGAAGTTGGTAACGGAGAGAAAGTTCTCGGAAGTAGAGCTAGTGATGGCCAGTGTAATATTTGCTTGTCGACGATTTCGTCATTACTTGCTACCACGACCTTTTGTTTTCTTGACGGGTTATGCCTTTTTGCCACAGTTAATTAATGGTACTAACATGTCAAATGTGGTGAAGAAATGGGTAATTGAGCTGCAAGAGTTTGAGTTCTCTTTTCTAGTGGAAGATAGTACAAGGGCTACCCTAGCTGATTTGTTGACCTACAAGGAGAATCCCCTTATTGTTAAGGAAGAGGTGGTGAGAAAGGTAGTTGAAGAACTGCCACAGATCAGCAATGCACATGTGTTGTTCTTTGATGGTTCATACAGAAAGAGCCATGATGCAGCTTCAGGGGGTATAGCACTTTATGATCTAGAGGGGAAGCTAGTATCCAAGAGAGGGTTCAAATTGGATGCTCATAGTAACAATGAGGCTGAATATACTACTCTGGAAGCCGGATTACACATTTGTTTGAAGCATGGGGTTCGAAGGTTGAGCACAAAAGGTGATGCCTTGTTAGTGGTGAAGCAAGTGCTGGGTGTGTGGAAGAGCAAGAACACCTCATTGAAGGAAATGTGCTTCAGAATTAAAGGCCTGTTAAAAAATTTCAAAGCATGGATCATCAGACACATTGAACGTGCTCTAAATAGAGAGGCATATGAAGCAGCTCAAGGCATGATTGGGGAGCTATTTGTGTTGAGGACCACTTTACCTCTTTATCATGGCCGGGAAAGTTTGGCTCAAGAAGAGGAGTTTTTGCTAACAAGAATCATTCCAAAGGAGATTCAGAAGTCTAAGAAGTATGGCTTTGTGCGTAGAGCATACAGGTACAAATTGATTGGTGATGTCTTATACATGAAAGGGGCTGATCTCGTGTTGAGATGTGTACCTTGGCGGGAGGAGCTTTACAGAGTGTTGGAAGAGAATCATGAAGGCGCATGTGGTGGCCATTTTGCTCTAAAGATCACCTTGCATACGATTTTGCAAGAGGGGTATGTATGGCCTACTTTGCACAAGGATGTTCACCATTGGTGTAGGTCTTGCAATAGGTGTCAAGCATTTGGGAAGAGAGTGTTGAAGCCAGAGCTACGAAAAACCATTATGGCATTTGATGTGTTTGAAAAGTGGGGGATTGATGCAATAGGCCTGTTACCTATCACAAGCAGGGGCAAAAGCTATATCTTGATGGCACTGGACTATCTCTCTAGATGGGCAGAGGCTATAGCAATAAAATAGATCACTGTAAAGGATGTGGCAAAATTTGTGTATGATGAAATATGTTGCAAGTTTGGGGTGCCATTAGAGCTACTTTCAGATAAGGGGCCAGGATTTAGAGCTAAACTGCTAGACTTCTTATGCACAAAGATGAAGATTAGGCACCAGCATACCACTCCTTATTACTCGCAATGTAATGGCTTAAATGAAAGATTCAATGGTGAGTTGGTACAGATTCTTTCGAAATTGACAGAGCACCAAGGAAAGAATTGGGATTTGGAATCTCCTAGTGCATTATGGGCTTACCGTACTTCGGTGAAGACAGGTACAGGGTTTACTCCATTTCATTTGGTATATGGAAAGGAAGCACTATTGCCTGTGGAAGTAGAGTTGCCTGCAGTAAAGATGCTAGAGAAGCTACTTGGGCCGTCTAGTAATGCATTCAAAGAGAGGCTCTTACAGTTACAGGAGGTTCAACTGGATAGGATGAGCGCATTGGAGCATTATGGGCAGATGCAGGATAAGTCTTTGGCAAAGATAAATGAAAAGGTCAAAAGTAAGGGTATCAAGAAGCATGACTTAGTTTTGCGTTACAACAGTAAGCTGGAAAACACCTTCCAAAAGAAGTTTCAGATTAAGTGGGAAGGCCCTTTCAAGGTAGTGGAGTGTTTTCCAAATGGTACATATCAGTTGGCTAACCTGGATGGGATTCTACATAAGTCAAGGGTAAATGGATTGCATCTTAAATTATATCATGCCGGGTTAATGATGGTGGAGCAAGATGAGCTGTCTATGGAGCAAGCAACGTTGGTGAGGGATGAGGAGACCTGTGATGCGGTGAGTCTCATATCTCTCTTTGTTGCTGCTGATCATGAATGATCTACAGGCTAGGGGATGGGAAAATTATGTCAGGAGTTTTTTGGAGCAAGGGATTGCGCATATGTTCATACCCATGCATGGTGCATCGAATAAAGGATTGCCAATTTGCCAGAGCCAGGTGGTTACATGGGGCCCACATGTGTACAGGTAGGACAAGGTGTACATAGTGCATTGATTTTCATCGTTACTAGTAGCAGTGTTTTTTTTCTACAATAATGAGGAGTTGGTAGCATGTTAAACTTCTCGAGGAAGCTATCTGCGGGCCGACGACATGAGGTAAGCAGGTGCGTCAGATGGCATCTAGTGGCGTCAGGAGGTCGAACGGGGTCAATACTTGCACGCAGAGAAGTACGGACACGGCGTGGGTGTTTCCTTGTGATAATTATGCAGAAAGGTCATCATGAGGACCAATTTTTGGGGCCACTTCATGTGGTTGCGAGACGCATTATTGAAAAATGTTGAGTGCCAGGTGTGCGGATGATGCAAAAAGGTGACAACTATGCACTGTGAGGTCAGTTTTTGGCCTGTTCGGGGTCCGTTTGAGGTCATTTAAAAGGCCAAGGGTGCCCAACTAATAAAGCTAAGTGTGGGAACTGAAAAAATAGAGAGAAGACCAGAAAAAAATGTGGAGAAGAGAGGAGGAACAGCCGCAGGTGTGTTTTTGCTCATTTTGAAGCTTATTTTGGCCGTAAATTGCTCATCCGAGGTCGGATTTGAGCACTTTGACATTGTAGACTGGGGTTTTGGGCCGTTCCGGATGCAATGGAGCTGTCCATTTTGCCAAATTCCTCACTCTTTTTATGCTTTTTTCTGTGTAAGTTTCTCCTATGAGCGAAGTTTCTACTCTAGTTTGTGATTGTATCTGGCTTATTTTACCCATATTGTGTGAGCTGTTTGCCCCTTTGGTGTTGGCCCAAGCTCATTTGTATCTAATTATCAGAA
This sequence comes from Adiantum capillus-veneris, assembly GCF_014529385.1. Classification (NCBI taxonomy): domain Eukaryota; kingdom Viridiplantae; phylum Streptophyta; class Polypodiopsida; order Polypodiales; family Pteridaceae; genus Adiantum; species Adiantum capillus-veneris. Next base: position 27,709,390 of record NC_140953.1, on the reverse strand, counting down.
GTTCCCCTCTTTTGAGCTGAGTTTTTTGGGTGTGTGTGTGTGTGTCTCTGTGTGGAGTGGGCAAGTGGATAGTCTCTCTCCTCTCACTCCATAGGTGTGTTCCCTGTCTCGGCCAGGTGTGTTGTGTAAGCCGAGTGGTGCCCCATAGTGTGTGTGTGTGTGTATCTTCCCGCTCACACTGGAAAACCTCGTAGATTCTCTTCCACCTTCTAGCATTTTGATCATGTCTTCTCGCCCAAAGGAACAAGCAGAGACCTTTTGCAGGCTTGTTGGTGCAGAAGCCAACAATTGCATGCTCTATGCACCACCACCTTTGGATAGATTCGACGCAGATCATTTGTTCAAGAAGAGGGCAAGAGCACACAACAAAGACTTTACAGAGGCAGAGTATGATCTTGTGCATCAAATTGTGCCTCTATGTGGAGGGTTACCCCTTGCACTTGCAATCATAGGCTCTTACTTCAATAACAGGAACAATCGTACCCGGGATAAATAAGAGAATGTAAAGAGACGGATTAAGACTGCTGAGGACTCACCGTCCACGGGCAAGGAGAAGATCTTTACACGCCTTGAGCTGAGCTTGGATTTACAGACCCCAGACATCCAACAAAGATTTGTGGATGTAGCCTTGTTTTGGAAAGGCAAGCCATGGGCTGATGCTGAAGCTGCACTCACAAAAGAGAATATGACACATCTTGAAGACCAATCCTTAGTGGCTGAAGATGAGATTCATAAGACGGTGAAGGTGCATGACCTTATGGTGTCCCTTGCCATCAAATGGGCCAAATTAGAGAAGCCATCAATGTATGTGGTGAATGATAATGTATTACCACCTAGTGAGGTAAGCTCTCTCTCTCTCTCTCTCTCTCTCTCTCTCTCTCTCTCTCTCTCTCTCTCTCTCTCTCTCTCTCTCTCTCTCTATATATATATATATATATATATATATATATATATATATATATATATATATATATATATATATGGTGGATTTGACACATCTTATGCTCACATCTCACCTCTCGTTGGTAGATAGATCATTGTGCAGTGTGGTCTCTTGTTAATTGTTTCCTATGCTGTTAAAAGGATGACTCTCTTTAGAAGTTTTCTTCTTTCTTCTTCCCATAGCTTTCTTGGAACTAAAACACGTCTCTCTTGCAGGAAGGGTTGTCAAGCACAAACATGAATGTGGATTTAATGGATCTTGCAAAAAAGAAAAATGTAAACCTATTTATGTTGGCAAAATGTCACTTTGAACTTCTTTTTCCCATATCTTTCATGAAACTAATTACTTGAAACTTCTCATATGCAGATCAATCAATTGCGAGGGTTGTCATGCACAAACAAAATGGTGGATGCAAGTGATCTTGCAAAAATGAGCAATCTAAGATTTCTAATCCTAGATAATTGTCGCATACAAATGAGTTTTATGCAACACGCATTTAATTTACACAAGGTCTTTCCGCACACTGCACAAAGAGGGTTTCAACTCCTCTTACTATTTCTTATGAAAGCTTCCTCAATCATAATGACTCTTTCCCAATTCTCATATGCACTAATCTTCATACCCCTAGGTTTCACTTTTCTCTTCCTCTATCTCTCTCCTTCTTGAGATTCTCCTCCCACTTATTTAAGCAAAGATCTTACCTTTGTTACCTTGAAGGATTGTGTATACACAATAAGCCTTGCCAGATCCATAGGTACCTTGAGCAAGCTTCACTCTCTTAACATGTCTCAAAACCATGGCTTCTCTCATTTTCCATCATCCACCTTCTCCAAATTAACGTCTCTCCATCTTCTCGACCTCTCCAACTGCGCAAAAGTAACCAAATTGCCAGATGTAAGCAACATGAGATGCATAGAAGTTCTCAATGTGTCTTCATGTTGCAAGAGCTGCCCAAGACTCTTGGTAAGCTAGAGAGGCTGAAGGAGCTTGATGTAAGCAGTTGAAATAAGTTGGTTAGCCTACCTGAATCCATTGAAGAATTGAAAACATTGGAGATCCTCAAGGCAAGAAATTGTGATTCACTAGATAATATGCCAAAGTCTATGGAAAAATTATCTTCCCTTAGACATCTAGACTTGTCATGCAGTGATAAGTTGACCTCACTACCACCCGCATTGTGCAACCTATCATCTTTGCAAATCTTAGATATGTCTCGGTGCTCTAGCTTAAAGCAGTTACCAACACAACTTGGAAATTTGAAATCTCTACAAAAACTTATATTATCTCATTGTGAAAGTCTAGAGAGTCTACCCCATACCATTGGTAGCTTGATTTCCCTCAAAGAACTTGATCTCTCATCATCTGTTGAGTTGAAAGAGTTACCAAATAGCTTCCTTTACTTGAAGTCCTTAAGAACCCTCAACATAAGTTCTTGCCACAGGCTACAAACGATTTCAAACTTTTTCTCTATTTTTCCTCAATCGTTAAAGGTTGTGATAGGGTTCCCCATAAATTCTATGACACATCCACCCAACATTGAAACCTTCATCTAGTAGCTATCCATCTACATACTCATGTTGGCACAATAGTAGTTGCCAGTACCACCTAAACCATCTACATCCTGTTGCTCTCTATTTTATTTGGCAATGATGCTCACTTAGGACCGTTGTGACACTTTTTCCCTCTTTCATGTATATATACCTAGTCGTTTTTCTACTGGGGTCTTGTATTTGGAACACTTATTATAATACATATTTTGGTTTGTGTGTTGAGAGCTTCCTATTATTCTTCTTGTGTGAGTGTGTTCATATTTACAAACCTAACCCTAAACCCAACAATTGGTATGAGACCAAGATTATTTCCTTTGAGCTAATTTGTCAAACGTATAGATGATAAAACATCAAAAGTGTTATTACTTTTCTAAATTCCTTGGTAGATCTTGAGAATGATTCAAAGATGTGCAGGTTCATAGTGTTGGGTTTTCAAGCCCTATGTGGTCTACACTCATGGGAACATGTCCTGTGGCATGCAGGCACAATGAGTTCTTAGGTGGAGTTTACATGGCAAGTTCTCACCCTTATATATGTAAGGCTATTTACATATTTTTTAAAAAAATGCATTATTGTTGTTATATACAACTTTGTTGAAGTCTTCTCTCTCTCTCTCTCTCTCTCTCTCTCTCTCTCTCTCTCTCTCTCTCTCTCTCTCTCTCTCTCTCTCTCTCTCTCTCTCTCTCTCTCTCTCTCTCTCGTTCTCTGTTGCTCCCTTCCTTCACCATGACTCCAAGGCATCATCCTAGCATAGCCTTGCAGACCCAACAATGATATTAGAGCTTCGAGGAGCTGGATTCTTGGGAGCATGTAATGATGATAATCATAAACAAGGAGCTTATTGAAGGGCGTTTCTTTGAGACAAATATGTATGATTTTTGAATGGGGCCGTAGAACTAGTGCACTCAACATGTAGAAAATTTAAATACAGAGCTCATCAATTTCTTGCAGCACTGTGATAAATCCACATATATGAAAGGTTGTGGAGATTGAATCCTACGTATCTATGCTCCTACGTACGTGCTCAGCCTATCCTCTCCAACCCATAGTTCGGGGGGGGGGGGGGGGGTTGCTGCAAATGGTATTAGAAGGCCCGTGACACTATTTTTGGCATGCCCCATACTTGCACGCCGATTTTCTTTGTAGTCCATCGTCAGTCATGTCAGCCCTGTTTTGTTTTTGACACCGACATGCTATGGGTCATGGCAATTGAATAGACATTTAGGTGTATGAAACAAAATCCATTTCCATGCCCGACTATTAATCGCTTAGTAATACTTAAGCCTTGATTCCCACACACTTCAACTTCAACAACAATTTGATATCCATTTCTAAATATTTTGCGTCAATTGTATTCTCAAGATTTGAATTCAGTATTATTTTCAACTTCAAAAAAAGTCATAGAAAAATTATATTGAACATGGCATTGAAAGTTGACAAATTCAACGGATCTGACTTTTACATTTGGCAAATAAAGGTGAAGGGTTATCTGATGCATAAAAATATTTGGAATGCTATAAAGCCGCTATCAACAAACAAAGTAGGTACATAAATTGCTATCACTAGAGCCTTATTTTCCGAGGAACAACGGAAGGACAAGCAAGCATTGGATATTATTCTAACTTCTCTGGAAGATAATTCTGTTCATTACTTGGTTTATATTCCATTTGCCAGTGCTACCTTGATAGAGCTAGAGACCCTTTTTAGTGCTAAATCCAAATATTCCTTGGTGATTCTCAAAATGGAATTATATTCTCTTGTTATGCATTTTGATGAAAACATAGCTACATTAGCCACCAATAGATTAAAGAGCTAAAAAATGCAACTAGTGTATGTTGAAGCCACAATGCTAGATCAAGATCTCATAGCTATTTTTTTAAATATCTTGCGAGATGAATTTCATCAAATTGTCACTGTTTTAAAAGAAAAAGATCCATTTCCCTCTTTGGATTGTATCATTAATTTCTTGCAGATGAAGAAAAAAGAGTCTCCCGCTCCAGTTTTTCCATTATTTCTAGTGCATATGCAATTAGTAATTGTGCTTCTACCTCAACTTCAACAAGACCATCCACCGATATCAGATCTTGTGCCATTTGTGGGTGCAACGGTCATTAGACAAAGGACTGTTTTAGAAAAAATCTTTATAGGCACAACGGTAAGATGAATCATGTCTCTTATAGTAGGTGCTTCAACAAGAGTAAAAATCAAATTGATATGGTTGATGGTGATACAGAATCTCACGTACTTTCAATTAACAGTAATGTTCTTTAGGTCAAGTCTTTTTATGTTATTCACAGTCAAATAAATTGTACGGGTTATAAAGACTACCAAATACAAAGCGGTAAGACCTCCCAAAAACATTTGTTTGGTTCAAGTCCTTGTTGGAATCCACTTCTCATGAAGTTATTGGGTAAACCTAAACCCGAGGTTTGGAAGTAAACCAAAAACTCATATGTTGGTAGTACTTTTACCTATATCCTATACTATTGAGGGGGGTTCTTGTGACAGCACCAGGTTATCGGTGTACCAAGACCCTTGGTTGTGAGCACACCTTAAACTCATGATTTATGAGTATGCCACAAATTCACGGTTAAGGGTAAACCTCAAACATTATGTCATGAGAGTGGTGAGTCTAATTTGGGCTTGAGAGGGGGATAAAGTGTTGGTTTTTCAAGCCCTATGTGGTCTAAACTCGTGGGAATATGTCCTATGGCATGTAGGCACAATTAGCTTTTAGGTGGAGTTTGCATGGCAAGTTCTCACCTGGAGGATGACACCTTGGAATCATGTCGAAGGAAGGGAGAAACAAAGAAGGGGTGTAAGATTGGCATTTTAATGCATTTAAGTATTCTGGTTATCTTATGATTATGCCAAAATTTCATAGTAGATATGCAAGCCCAAGTGCATGGATTTAATGCTTACGAAGAAAGGTTTATATGGAAAAAGCCTCCTGAACCATGCAAGGTAAGTTAGGTAGTTTAAAGCCATGTGGCCATTGATAGAGAGGAGAATGAGTGACTAATTCTACTGCGTGAGGGAGGCCAAAAAGTTCTAGTCCTTAAAATTTATGTGAAAATCGTTCGCATCTCATGCAAATAGGTAGATCTTACACCAATTGGGATATTTTTAAGTTCTTGTGCTTTGTATTTGGAGCACTACAAAAAGAAAAGAAAGGGGAGAAGAAGGGATAAGGAAAAGAAGAGGAGGATATATGCTTCTATAAAATTCTCTATCTCAACAAAGGGAAAGAGGAAAAGAAGGGGGAAGGCTTTTTTAAAGGTTCTCACTCTCTTAACAAAAGAGAAGAAGGCAAAAATAAGGAGAAGGCTAATCACACGGGTTCTTGCTCTAGATCTCTCAGTGCAAGAAAAGAGGGAAAGAAGAAGAAGAGGCTTCGAGATTTTTGGACTAGTTTTGGGTTATTCAATCAAGTCTTACATCAATAGTAATGTGTATATTGGAAATGCATACTCAAGGTTATCAAAATTGTTAAGTGGAAGCGTTCATGGATTGTAGGCTCATACTCTTTCATGTTTCTCAAAATTTCTTGTAAATCAGTCAAAAGTTCTTATTATCTAGCGAATGGCGTTAAATTACACAAATCCACATTGCTTCCTATTTGTTACTAATCCTCTCTCAACTCTCTTAAAATCAGAAGCTAAATGCTTTTCTAATCAACTCTGGATAACCAAGCACTCTGACAATGCACAGACATATAAACATATGTGTGTGTGTGTGTGTGTGTGTGTGTGTGTGTGCGTGGCCAAGTGGGCGGGGGGGGATGCAATGGGCATAGGTTAATCATGACTTGATGGTGGAGGAGAGATTGAAGAACATGCTATTTGCTGTGTGTGGGGGGGGGGGGGGGGGGGGGGGGGGGGACTATATTGAGATCTTGTATATCACATGAGTTCAAGAGGTATTTATTAAATTCCCTATTCTACATTTGTTGAGGTATAGAGAGACACTTTATGTACCACTTTTTTCAATAAAAAGACCCTTGGTGTACCAAAACAAAATTCAATTTAAAACACTCTTTAGTAGGTATACTTTTTGTAAGCTCATAAGAGAAATTAACCCTTTATGTTGAAGTCGTGTGCTAATCTAAATATTTTTCAGTGAAACCCCCCAGGCTATTTGTCTATAGCATTTGATGACAATGGGTACATGCTTGCCAATTTATGTATCACTTCTTTGAGTTTCAAGCTATCAAGATAACTGATCAAAGAGATGCAACCTATATTTATGCTAGACCTTGAAGAAGTAAGGAAGCTCTCTCTCTCTCTCTCTCTCTCTCTCTCTCTCTCTCACATATGCACACACATATACACACAAAGTTATGTACATAGAGAGGCGAATACGCTTTATGTTCAATTGATTAAAGTTGGTTGATTTAAGTTAAACATAAAATATGAAAGTAATTTCTCATTGCTTTGTACCCATTGATATTTGTAAGTTTACCACTGTCAAATGACATTTATCATGTAATGGTTTATTATGTTGCTAATTTTTATTTTTACAAATAGTGAGTTCATGTTGTGTAGATTGGAACTATGGGAACTTAGAGAAAGGTGCCAAATAATATCTTTTGGAATTTTATATATACATAGTGTTGTTATTTTTTTCAATAATCCAATATGATTTCATTGTAAATATCTAATGCGAACCCACCCTATAAAGGATCATATAGTAATTGATAGCCACCACTCATTGACTAAAGTGTAAACAGGGGCCTTAAGTACCTGGCACCTAAAATAGGTTGATAATAAACTTAAATACTCAACTCCAAGAGAGGTCCAATGGAGTTTGGGGTCTACAATGTTAGGCCATACTTGTGCAAGATTCTCCTCACTCAATTCTTATGCTAAGCTGTGTGTGTAAAAATTCTATTTAAATCGCCTTCTCTTACAAGCTATCAATATCAAGTCTATTCCATGTGCGTGGGTGTGTATGGTGTCCTTGTCTATTTGTGTGTACTTGGGTTTAGGAGAGATAGTGAGAGGTTGATTAATATGTGTGTGTGAGAGAAAAATTGAATAGCTTAGGAATATGTTGTCCTGATTGCTCAATAGAGACATGAAGAGGTTTTTTTGTACTCAACACCGACAATGTGCAAGAAAATGCTATTATATATACAACAAGCAATGGCTATGTTTATACCAAAATGAAATTATAAAAGAGAATAGTGACAAAAAACTATTATATTGTAATATTATATTATATAAAAGCTAGAGATAATTTAACTAGCTTCATCCAATTCAGTAAAATATATAAGCAAAGAAAGAAATAGCATCTCAATATAAGGGACAATGAGAGTGACTGATGATATAAATATCATGTTATATATTTACTATTTTATTTTCTAAGGCATTTTTAGTTTTCCATTGTAACACTTTCAAAGGAAAAGATAGAACGATCATGAACTACAGCTTATTGAAAACATCTCATAGATTGCTTTAGGGTGCAATCTAGTGCTTTAGGGTGTGCACAATAGCTTGTCGATGCTACCATCCAATTTTTATTTTCCCACGAATAATCCTTTTAGCTACATCCAATTTTTATACAAAAGACTACAACTTTGTTATAAGGGATGCCAAAATTGAAAACTTGTGGTATTGATGGTGCAAAAATTCCAACAAGAAAACTTAATTTGTTAGATCCCATAGAAACACCCATCAGGCATTATTATTTTCCTCCTAAGGTTCTAAAGCGAGTTTTCTTACATTTGCTACAAACCAATATTAATTTGGAACTAAAGCGGCTCATCTAATTACTCATCTAATTTGTAAATTTCTAATTAGTTCAACTACCCTCCATTTTTATATAATGGACATTCACAAAATCATTGAATATCTTTTAATCATTCGACCTCAAGATCTACCAAGGCATTTAGAAAAGTAATAACACTTTTGATGTTTTATCAACTATACATTTGACACTTAGCTCAAAGGAAATAATCTGGGTCTCATACCAATTGTTGGGTTTAGGGTTAGGTTTGTAAATATATACACACTCACACAAGAAGAAGAATAGGAAGCTCTCAACACACAAACCAAAATATGTATTATAATAAGTGTGCCAAATACAAGACCCCAATAGAAAAACGACTATGTATATATACATGAAAAAGGGAAAAAGTGCCCCAACGGTCCTAAGTGAGTTCACATGCATCATTACCAAATAAAATAGAGAGCAACAGGATGTAGATGGTTTAGGTGGAACTGAAAACTAATATTGTGCCAGCATGAGTATGTAGATGGATAACTACTGGATGAAGGTTTCAATGTTGGGTGGATGTGTCATAGAATTTTTGGGGTACCCTATCACAACCTTTAATGATTGAGGAAAAACAGTGAAAAAGTTTGAAATCGTTTGTAGCGTGCGGCAAGAACTTATGTTGAGGGTTCCTAAGGACTTCAAGTAAACGAAGCTATTAGGTAACTCTTTCAACTCAACACATGATGAGAGATCAAGTTCTTCGAGGGAAACCAAGCTGCCAATGGTTTGGGGTAGACTCTCTAGACTTTCCCAATGAGATAATATGAGTCTTTGCAGAGATTTCAAATTTTCGAGTTGTGCTGGTAACTGCTTTAAGCTAGAGCACCGAGACATATCTAAGCTTTGCAAAGATGATAGGCGCAAGAGGGTAGTCTTTCATATGCCTCCAATTCCATAGATGCCCACCACACGGATTCCTGGTTGCTCTTGGAAGTCCATCATTTTTTTACTACTCCTCTAAGGGCCCACAAAGTTCCCCGTACCTTGTACCGGTTGGGAATACTTAGGGCTTAGGTGGATTAGCCGAATCTTCATCAATGTATCTAACCTTGTATGAATGACCTTCAATTGGTTTTCTACATGTTTCAAGGTTCCTACATTGCATGGTGCAGTTGCAACATCGCCTATACATGACCACAATCGAAAGATGCATTGCTTTCTGTTACAAGCACATCTTTGTTTCATTAGGGCTTCCCAATCTTGGAAAAATAAAAATCCTTTCCAAACATCTTAAATGCATAAGTGAACGGTGAGTTTAGGAAATGGAAAGACACATGAAGTTGGAAAGTAAAACGACTTTTTGAGTCCATATAAAGCATTTTGAGTCCATGTAATGTAAAATGTAGAGAAAGGGTACCTCTTGTCCTCATCCTTCTTCAAGATGCAGGCCTGCTGTAAGAGGACGAAGATGTCTCTCTCGAAGGTCTCCATTTCCTCTTCTTTAAGCATGTGAAGGTTCTCGGAGAGAAACTCAGCATGCTGTCTTATCTTGTCCCGCTTCTGCTTGATGTCCTGCGAGATGGCGATGGCACTTATTATGAGGGCGACCACTCCGATCAAAGGTACATTGCCCGAAACCTTGGCCACGTCTTGCAGCACACGATTCACGGTGGCGGGATCGATGGAATCAAGCGCCTGGGTAAATTACAATACAAGAAGTTTTCAACATTAAATTGATGGGGATAGCAGCTGCATGAGCTTCTGCGGGCGATCAGGCCGTGCTGTGCTGCTGCACCTAGCTAGTGGGGCCGGCCGGCAGGGGATTGAACAACCCTCCCGGCCTCTCCCGCCGCCTCCCGCATGAGCAACTTGCAGTGAAGAGTGGAATTAGAAGGAATGAAATTAAAAGTGGAAGCTGCTACCTTGCCGAAGGAAAGGATGCACTTTAGGAGTGTAGGAGCACCCCAGATGTTGGAGATGACCATTGCATAATCGCCTTCAGCAGAACTGACCATGTCGGAAACACTTCGTTTAGCAGGCGCTGCTGCCATTAGTAATTAGTCTCTTATCTTATTATTATTAAGGGCACAGGGAGAGGCAGAGAGAGATAGAGAGAGAGGAGAGGGGGGCGCCTGTTATAATACTGTGAAGAATGGCAGCTTGTCGAGGCGCGCTGATGCTTCCTCTCCTCTCAATTAACGCATCTGATGATATCCGGCTCCTGCAGGACAGGGCCCTCATTAGTACCAAAAGAGTCGATTGCACTTGATACTTCAGCACAGGGAGAGGGAGAGAGAGATAGAGAGAGAGGAGCATCTGATGATATCCGGCTCCTGCAGGACAGGGCCCTCATTAGTACCAGAAGAGTCGATTGCACTTGATACTTCAGCACCAATCATGAGGAGTCCCTGAAGCCCATACAACAATATATTTACCTTGGGAATTCTGCAAGCATCGTAGCAGCACGAATGAGTGAAGCAAACTGTAGAATGAAAACCTTGCAACGAGAACCGTCTTTCTAAATACAATTAATTTGTCTCTATATTGTAACTACAATATTATTTTGTCCCTCCAACACTGGAGACAATAAAAGTGGCGGGAGAAGGGCACGTTTCCTATGGCATTATTGCCATTGTGGAGAGAGGTGCCTATTTGCCATACATGCACGTATGGTTTTTCTCTTTTTTTTATGGGCACAAGCATACATGGGCACAAAATATGTACATCTTCTAAAACTACAGTCTTTAAATTCTTTGCCCGGATACTTCGGCTAACTCCAAATTCCATTTGTGTGCTTGTGCTGAGGCCATTGATGTTTTGGGAGCATCTTTGGGAGGGATTTTTTTGAAGCCGCAAGAAAAAGCTATAAGACAACACAAAAGGGTTTTTACCTTGATTGTCTAGTATTGTTTATGAGAATGCTGCAAGAAGACCTATGCCACTTGGCACCACCTCATTGGAGCGAGTTAATTATTGAAAAATAGAGGGGGCAAAAGAAGGCAAAAGGTTGTGAGGTAATTCTGAGAAATTGACACGACGTCCGCTACTTGTGGAGAGAGAGAGAGAGAGAGAGAGAGAGAGAGAATCAACAATGGTTGAATGAACTGGTACGCAGTGTTTTGCTACAGCAGCAAGCCCATGAAAGGTTAGGAACTAAACAACAAGCAAGAAAGGGAGAGAAGAAGAAACTAGAAAAAAAGGCAAAGAGTGAAAGCGCAGAGAAGCAGCAAGAGAACAAAGCCCATTGAAAGCAGAAGGGGGTGAGCATAGAACAAGCGAAAGAGAAGGAGGAGGCTACAACCAAATCGTAAGAGAAGAAAAGGGCACCCGTGATGGAGCTAAACATGAAGGTATAACTCACAAGAGTGAAGGCATAACTCACAAGGAGAAACACAGTTGCATGAACACGTCCAATGCCTCCCACTCGAATGCACTATAAGAGGTTGTGTGCTCTTGTGACGCTGTTAGCGACGGAAATACACTGGGTTTTTATAACCCCCGGCGTCGCTAAAACCGTCGCTAATAGCGTCGCTACAAGAGCGTCGATATTTGCGTTGCTATAATCGTCGCTATGACCATCGCTATAAGCGTCGCTATATAGAGACGCTCATAGCGACTGTCATAGCGACGGTTATAGCGACGTTTACACAGAAGTCTATAGCGACGCTACAGAGCCATAAATAGCAACGTTTATAGCGACACCCGAGTGATTTTTTTTTGGGTGACAGGGCATTGAATGCCCTACCACCCATCAACCATATTGTACTTGATTCACTTTTTAAAAAAAGTGCAAGGGTAGATAATAGACCCAAAATAGTCACCCACAAGACGCATTGTTTGCAAAATTGACAATTGTACACATCATAGGCAAAATGAATTGATTGGCAAATGTAATAATGACAATTGTACAACATCATAGGCATAAAGAATTGATTGGCAAAATGAACTGCGGTGACAAATGTAATAATATACATGGTTCAAAAAGACGTATAAAATCCGTCTCATGATACATAAGCTATGAGAAACCCTAAACTAATGCTATCTAGCTACGGCTAAACTGACGTCGTCTAGTCAGATGTCTCATCGCGTCCAAGCGGCGTATCTGTCGGATTCTGCAAAAAAAGACAATAAGACAGCTTTCAGTAAGTATAAACATATAACGACATTTATAAAACAATACAAAAAATAGAAAAGAGTAAACCCTAATACTAACCATGCCGCCGCGAGAACTGAGAATGTCCATCAGGGCGTTTAAGCCCTTCCTGCCTGCGTACTCTCTCTCGTACGGTGTGGGATCACGTCCTGTCATCGACCACTGTCAAAACATACAAAGAATTCATTATGTTAGAATTAAAAAACTCATAAACCCTAAACTATCGAACATAAAGAGCAATGCGAAAACACTTACAAAATTGGCCTCAAATGATGCCCATCCACCGCTCCCCAAGTGGTGCGAGCTCCCTGCCTCTACTCGCGCTCTGGCTGCATCCTTTTGTTGCTTCCACTTGTCGGGATTCTCGCGCGCTGCTTTCTTCGCATTCTTCCAATCTTCTTAGGCCAGCCAATCTGGCCTGTTCCACCCATGCTTGATTGCTTTTTGCAGTTCGGAACGCTTATGTTTGCAGTATTCGCGCATTCGAATCTTCATCAGGTCTTCATTGAAGCGCTGATCCCGTGTTGGAACGAGAAACTCATCATGAAGTATGTTGATGACTCTGTTTTTTAAATCACATGGTACTTCACTCCATTTGTTTAGTATGTAGTGTCTAAACAGCTGAGAGCAAAGACCACGCATGCGCGAGATCACCTTCTTGCCGTCATCATCCATGATGATGCCGCCGCTGAAGTCGACGGAGTAAGGCAAGCCCTCTGGCCTGTGACGCGTGAACCTGGGTGTCCCGGCAGGGGTCTCTAGCGGCGTGTCGATGGGGGTACGGACGTCAGGTGTCTCCACCGGCGTCTGGGCCTCGAAGCGAGGAATGTCGAGTGGGGTGGCTCCTGGCGGAGTAGGTAGAGGTGTGTAGCTGCTAGGAACAGTCAGCCGTGCAAAACCTAGCGTAGATGGCGATGCTGTGGCTGGTGTGGGGGCGGGCAAAGAATGGGAGGGTAAAGAGCCTCGTCGAACACGAGGCGGTATGGAGGCATCGGTGGCGGAATCTCCACAACAACCGCCACCGCCACCACTAGAGCGCCGGTGTCTAGACGAGTGTGAAGCTCGTCTCGTCACCGCCGAAGCTTCGGAGCGCGCCGAATGCTCCGAAAGAGAGGGAGATGCGGATGGAGTAGGAACACGCGATGATGCGCCAGAGCGATGACGCTCCACGTACCACTGTCTCTTCTGCGGTGACAAAGAAGAAAGAAACTCCTCATCATCCATACCTGCATTAAACACACGAATATTTAAACTTAATATTGAATGAATAGAGTAGACAATGACGCAAAGACCATTAAATACAATGACGTAATGACGCATATAAATACAATGACACAATGAATTGAGTGATAGAAGAGGCAAGTCGAAAACTCAAAATTTTCAATCAAAAGATGTGAGCGCGAGTAGAAAAGAGCGTTATACACCATGGAAGGTACTTAGAGAGCCAGAGCTTTTACAACACGGAGCAAAATTGTGCTAATACAATATTTGTGGCTTTAAGAGATCTCTCTCTCATCCTCGCATAACTCAGCATAACTTCCTATATCTATATAGAGCTCTCCGTTTAAACACATATCCTCTGTTTCATTTTGTAGCTCCTCTGCATGCACCCCATATAGAGTAGTAGCATCTTGATGCTCGTCTGGCACCACCGCAGCGGCTTCTGATTGAGCATCTTCTCTGATCTCCTCCATTGATGCCGTTGTGATTGGCACATGGTAGCCTTCATACGTCCTTGCACTACGAGGGGCTACCTCTATGACGTACCACCAGTTTGATGTAGACTTTGTAGGATGAAATATTACCTGCCAGAGCCACATAACTTACATGAGAGCTTTTAAGCACATAACTTGTAAAAGGGAGATGTTAACTATTTACATACTTACTTGTTCACAATGCTCGGCTAGTACGAAAGTGTCTCTTAGATAAGTCCATTTCTTAGTAGAATCCACCTCAAGAAAAACAGACTCTCCTCTACGCACAGTAGCGTTGCGACCCTCCATGATTATCTTGAACCATTGCACGTCGAACAAGTCGACAAAAAATCCTCTGTAATCGATCCTCAAAATCTCTTGCAGCGTACCGAAGTAAGTGAGTTCCGCCACCACAGGATCTGCATCAGAGGAACGTCGTCGACTAGACTGTTCAAATTTTGCCATGATTCCACAATCTTGAGTAAAACGCTTTTTGTCGATTCGTTCCACCCTAAAATGTCGACCTTTACACCATGCTGTTGTGTATGACTTATACTACAACGAACAAAGATTATGAGTGGCCGTTCAAACGTTTAGAAATAAAGTCACTAGCTAGTCGTACATTGCAAACTTACCTTGGTCGAGCAACCCCGAGAGTACTCCCACTCTTCCTCAATCACTTCGTCACCGCATTGTTGTGCGCTTTTCAATTGGTTGTGCAACCATCTTAAGCTCATGAAGGTTGGTAGGCTCTCCAGAACCGTCGGATAGTGCATCGGTGGTCGTCTTTCCCGTCTCCACTCGATTTGTGCCCTTTGTCGCTCTTGCTTTGCATCCTCATATTGTGAAATCCACTTTTGCATCACTGGATTGTGAAGCATGCAAAATCGGTTGATTTTAGCCTCTAGATCTTCCGTCGTCTTCTTCTCAACACCGAGATTGCACATGACAATCCCAGATATGCGCTCATCATCTATGGTTCGCCATAGCGTGTCCCGGGCTTTATCAAATCCGTCTAGCCACTCTCCAATGTACACTAGGGACTCTGATACCAACCAACCTTCTGCCATGCTACCCTCCGGATGTGCCTTTTGACGCACATATCCCTTAAGCGTTTTCATGAAACGTTCTAAGAAGAACATCCATCTGGAATGAACTGTGCCAGCTATTTCCACCTCATCAACTATGTGAACAAGAAGATGCACCTGAATGGTTAGCATGGTAGTAGGAAAATGTTTCTCAAACATGCACACAAGCTCCGCAGCATTTAGTTTGGCGAATGGTATGGAGTCTATGTTGATCTCCTTTTGTGAGATCCATTGCACCAGCTTTGCAAGTTTGTAGATTCTGTTACGGATGTCGAGAGACAAACATCCCTCAATGGCAACCGGTAAAATAAACTGTAAAGTATGTGCAGCAATGATATTAAAGTCCACATTTTATGCAATGATATTAAAGTCCACTATGAACGTACCTGACACATTTTATGCCAATCGTGTGACTTCAAACCGGTAAGCTTTCCTTCTTTAGTAAAACATGTTCGGAGCGAGTGCATTACGTCAGTGGGGGTCCGCAAAGATCGAATGGTCTCTTTTACTTTGCGTTCTTGGGCTCCTGTGAAAATCCATGGTGCTTTAGGGAGTTTTATCGATCCATCAGACACTGTTTGCGGCCAATATTGCTCCATACGATCCACATTTCTAAGGTCAACTCTGGCTCCCAAAGTATCTTTCTTGCCGGTCAGATGGTCCCATAGTAGATTACCCACATTCTTGAATATGTGCATTGGATCGAGCAAGTGATTGATCATGAGTCGGGGCCAGTATGGTAACTCGTACCATAGAGATAGTCTCTTCATCCCTGGAGGCAATCCGTCATCGCACATCTCCTTCTGCTCTAACCATGCTTGTGCAGACATCCTTGGTGGATCTCTTCCCAAAAAGCCGTCGCGTAACACATGATTCTCTGAAAGATACGCCTGATGACCTTCGTAGATTTGCTTCTTCAGTGAGGGCGCCCTACGTGCATTCAGTCTAGGTCCACATGTGACACATGCTCTGTATCCGCTTGTTTGAAGCCCCGCATGTATACACATGATAATAGATGAACTATGGGAAAAAACAAGATTTACAGTGTCTGAGTGAGGAGTGTCAATAGATCACCTGAGCATTCTGTTAGCCCGGGATAGTCATGCATGGTCCACATTAGAATGCCTCTGATCAAAGCATTCCGTCATCCTGTGTGTCGGCTCATATCCACCACCTCTATGCCAATCCACAATTGTTGTAGCTCTTCCAATAGTGGACGAAGATACACATCCATATTCCCCACTTTATATCGCCCTGGCACAATCAAGCTTAGCCATAGGTGTCCCTTCTTCGTAGTCAACCACGGGGGAATGTTGTAGTTGAAGATGACAACGGGCCATACACTGTAAGATGTTCATCTTTGACCAAATGGATTTACGCCATCCATAGCCAGGCCTAAGCGCAAATTTCGAGCTTCCCTGGCAAAATCAGACCATGTTCCATCTATATGTTTCCAGGCTGCGCAATCTGCAAGAATTCGTAGCACACCATCCGAAGATTTATTCTCCAAATGCCACGATGCTAGGGCGGCCATGGACTTACATTCGAAGAAATGCTTGATGCAAGGAAGCAGAGGAAAATATCGCAAAACCTTTTGTGGAATTTTTGTCCCGTGGAGATCTACTCGATATCTTTTGGAATCACATTTCGGACACTTCTCCATGTCTATGTATTCCCCTCTGAAAAGAATGCAGTCATTAGGACAAGCGTGGATAGAATTGTAATCCATCCCCAAGTTTTGCAAAATCTTTCTTGCTTCATCTCGAGAATCTGGCATCACATTGTCAGCTGGTAGTATGTGCTCTTTAAGCAATCTACACAACATAAAAATACGATACAGTCGTGTAAAAATCTATCAGATCATTATACATTTAGAGTTTTATTAAAGTAAACTAATTGTAATAGATCACCTGAAAAGCGCTGTGACGCTAGTGTCACTCCATCCAAACTTTGCCTGCATGTTGAGAAGAACCAGGAGTGCTTTCAATCTAGACATACGTGCTCCATTATACAATGGCGTATCGGCTTCACTTTTCATATCATCATAGATAAGCCTTTCTGAATCCATGATCGTCTCGATCATTTCATCAATCTCGGGCTCAAACATTGCCTCGTTGGGAATGTGCTCTGCATGATCATCCCCCGAGCTGTCAGAGGCTACATCTTGTGGCCTCACATATGCTCCTTGACCAAAGCGCCTGCGAACACGTCTATTGGGTTGCAAGATTGTTGCTTGTTGGCCAGCGTCAGAGTCCGACGAGTTATAATTGGCAACAACTCGATCGATAATAGATGGATCGAACTCGTCAAATTCGCGAACGTGCTGCAAAGAAACACGTCTTGTCCGTCGCACAGCATGCTTGTATTGATTACAAGGACATAAGACCCTCGTTGAGAGATAGGTGTTTCGGTTGGACGGTCCCACATCCTTGTCACTACTCATAATGAGGATAAAAATCTTATAACCTAGACAACAAATTTAATATTCTATTGGCATTCTTTGTCTTATCTCTCTCTCTCTCTCTCTCTCTCTCTCTCTCTCTCTCTCTCTCTCTCTCTCTCTCTCTCTCTTTACCTCACATTCTCTAGTCATGTCCAATCCCCGCACACCTCGGTCTAGAGGTGCACGGAGATCAGAACCACCGGGTTATAATCTCGTCTTTATCGGTCAATACCTATATTTGTGGGTATAAGAAATCTACAGACCCACGTCTACATGATACATCATGTAGTGGACAAAAC
Organism: Adiantum capillus-veneris; assembly: GCF_014529385.1. Classification (NCBI taxonomy): domain Eukaryota; kingdom Viridiplantae; phylum Streptophyta; class Polypodiopsida; order Polypodiales; family Pteridaceae; genus Adiantum; species Adiantum capillus-veneris. Next base: position 27,691,502 of record NC_140953.1, on the reverse strand, counting down.
CCCTTTGCCTCTTCTCTAGCTGTAGCACTTCACAGCATCTTAACATCTTTTCACAGTAGATCTTTTCACTGTTCGTCTAACTCTAAACCCTAAACCGTAAGTAATTCTTGCGTGGACTCGATCTAACGTAAATAAGCGTAAATCTAAATAAACGTAAATCTAACTAAAAAAAAACCTAAATCTAATTTAACGTAAGTCTACATCTAACCTAATCTTTAACGTCTTTTGGGATAGTTTCCTACGACGTTAAAACTCTCTTCTTCTTGTGTGTGTGTGTGTGTGTGGGTAAACCTAAATAAACCTAAATAAATCTAAGTCTAATCTAATATAACATAAATCTAAATCTAACGTAAATTATGTTATATTAAAAACAAAGAACTAAACTAACAGGGATTATAAGAACCTTAAAACTGATTTAACACATAATTTTTCACATAACTGGGCAAGAGTTGACATTCTCATCACTAAAGATGTGAGAGTTAACTTCCGGCGGTGACACTGCCTCATCTCCATCCAGATCTGACGACAGCAATTGGCCCTTTAAACCCATGCCAAGTATGATAGATTGGTTATGCCATTTCCCTCTTGAATAATAGGTCTTGAGTTCAACTCCTCGTCCGCTAGATCTTTAGGTCTTTTAATTTTAATTAGTTTCCTACGACGTTAAATTAGTTTCTCTCTCTTTCTCTCTCAATGTGTGTGCGTTTTTTTGTTTATGCATGTTTTCTCTCTCTTTTCCTCTCTCAATGTGTGCGTTTTTTGTTTATGCATGTTCTCTCTCTCTTTTCCTCTCTCAATGTGTGCGTTTTTTGTTTATGCATGCTCTCTCTCTCTTTTCCTCTCTCAATGTGTGTGTGCATTCTTTGTTTATGTATGTGTGTGTGCGTTTTTGTTTATGTTTGTACTCTCTCTCTCTCTCTCTCTCTCTCTCTCAAAAACACTATGTGTGTGTGTGTGTGTGTGTGTGTGTGAGAGAGAGAGAGAGAGAGAGAGGGAGAGAGAAAGAGGGGAAGGGAACATGAGAGTGAGGAGAGGGAAGGAGCATACCTGGCTCTCCTTCCTCTCCTCGTGTGTGTGTGTGTGTGTGTGTGTGTGTGTGTGTGTGTGTGGAGAAGAAAGAGAGAGAGAGAGAGAGAGAGAGAGAGGGAGAGCGTTACCTGCTCCTTGCTTCAGGGCGTTGAAAAACTCAGATATGAGATCTGAGTTTTTGGGCGCTCTCTATTATTTTTTTAGCCCAGTCGGCATCGCTATGAGCGTCGCAAATTTACAAGTATATTTGCGACGCTCATAGCGACGCCGGGATTTTTTTTTTTGAGCGTCGCTAATATGAATAGCCTCTTGTAGTGATGGAAACATGCTTTATGGCGAGCTAGCTGTCCAATATGCCCTCACACATGTGAATTGACTGCCGTTGGATCTAGCTTCATCGTCAATGAATGACCAATTACATGTTAGGCTGAGGATAATTCTTCTAGGATCTGGAGTAAGGTCATCAATTATCTCTTGGAGCTTGTGTAATGTGTAAAGATCAACACACTCTGCCTAAATATGTTGCAGTTTATATGCTTCATGATCTTGAGGCATATATCAATTGAAAACATAGTCAATTATGTGGCTTTTTAAAAAAAAATTGTTGATCAAATGGATAAATATAATCATCTTCTTGATGGAGACTGAGTTTGCAAGATTGGGCATTGCAAGATTGCTCATGGTTTATACTATAAACAAAGTCGATATAAGGTGAAACCAACAACCACAAAGACGTCAAAATGTGAATATACACTCTTGATAAGAGTCCTTATCCACAAACACACAAACAAGCACCCTAAGAATCTAATGGCAATGCGTTAATGCAGGTAGACCAAGGTAGAGATCAAGGCCTATAATGAAAGAAGAAGACTTGCAAGGTAGGATAGAATAATAGGGTCAACACTAGTAGATAGTAATTGCAACAACCGATCTTACCATTGTCTGATGGGGTACTATTGCAAAGTCAATTGAAATTTCAATGTAGAGTGTGATATGGATAGCATGGCCTTTGCTCATATGATTAGCATAAAGAGAAGTGATGAATAATAAGGATCACCTCTCTTTGTCAAGTAGCATCACCACAACTCTTTGCCTTAGGAGCTGTTATAAGGTATGGTAGAATAATAGTCAATGTCACACACATAGAGGATGCCAAAGAAATGACACACTTAGTATGTATGTCAAAAGTGGTGTACATGTTCGAGCGCAACAAGTCCTTGAAAAGATTCATGTCCAGAATGTTGTCTCTTGGAGTGCATCGAGTGCAAGATATGCCCAACAGGGGCAAGGGGAAGCTTTTGGCTGTTTTCAGTAGATGTGAAGAGAGGGCATCTCTCCAAATGCATTTACATACACTTACATCTTGAAGGAATCTACTAGTTGTGCTTGGCACTACCCTTGGTTGACCAAATGTGATGTACTTCATAAAGCACAAAAAGTGCTTCACAAGATTCCTATCCGGAAAGTCATATGGTCGCAAGATATACCTACCAAAATGCAGGGCCTAGAGTCTCTAGGCTATTTTCAGCCTAGTACAATGAGAGGACGGCTCCCCAAATGCAATCACCTATGCTTGCATCTTGAAGGCATTTGGCAGTTGTACTTGGAACTACCTCGGTTGACATGTATGCCAAATGCATAAAGCACAAAAAGTTCTTGAAGAACTTCATATCCAAAATTTCATCTCTTGAAATGCAATGATCGTGAGATATGCCCAACAAATCCAATACGCCCTAACTCTACATTAACCCAAACCAAATTAAACAAATCAACAGATCAAAACAATTGATACAATATTATTTGTTTAAATTTACCGCTTGTAGAGATCCAACCACTGAGTCGAATTACTCGTGAGAGATGTGGTTGTTCTCCAACAACTATCACCAAGTTTCAAATTCTGTATGCCGCTCCCGAAACTTGATCATCTCTCTAGTTGGTCTAGTAAGAGTGATATTTTCCTAAGTTAGAAATAACAACAAAAAATCATTAACTAAAATCTTTCTAATCACGGATCTAGGTTGTAATCTAACCAATCTTACATATTTGTCCTTCCAAGTTGCTTTGCCTCCCGAGCCAGAGTGCGTGGGAGTTTGTCCGGCTCAAGGTTCGCGTTGTTGTCTGTAGGATGATCACGTTGCAGCTTGATCGCTCTTTTCTTGTATTGCCCACTCCCACTCCGCATTCGCTATGTTGCCATCGTAATAGCTTTTGTCTGAATCTCTAACTTGGTTGGCTGTTGCGCATCGTACACTGGACTACCTACTTTTCAAAAATGTTTTTATGTAGACCTCCAACGACTGTTGTGGAAAATGCTGATCGGGGACATGTGGAAATATAGCAGCAATGTGTTCTCAATGTAGCATGCATGATCGGATAGGTGGTCTCTAAAATTTACAAAACAATTCTAATACGGCGAATGTATAAGAATCTAAAGATGGCGTTGAAACGCCCTGCAGTTTGTTGTACCGCAGTCCATCTCCCCGCCATACTTTACCGCCATTAATAATTAGTCTCTTACCTTATTATTATTATTAAGGGCAAAGGGAGAGGGAGAGAGAGATAGAGAGAGAGGAGAGGGGGGCGCTTGTTATAATACTGTGAAGAATGCCAGCTTGTCGAGGCGCACTGATGCTTCCTCTCCTCTCAATTAACGCATATGATGATCTCTGCCTCTAATAATTAGTCCCTTATCTTATTATTAAATTAAGGACACAGGGAGAGGGAGAGGGAGAGAGATAGAGAGAGAGGAGAGGGGGCGTCTGTTATAATACTGTGAAGAATGGCAGCTTGTCGAGGCGCGCTGATGCTTCCTCTCCTCTCAATTAACGCATCTGCTGATATCCGGCTCCTTCAAGACAGGGCCCTCATTAGTACCAAAAGAGTCGATTGCACTTGATACTTCGGCACCAATCATGAGGAGCCCATACAAGAATATATTTACCTTGGGAATTCTGCAAGCATCATAGCAGCATGAACGACTCATCGACGTACCTTTACAATGTGAAGCATAAGACAACACAAAAGGTTTTTTACCTTGATTGTCTAGTATTGTTTGGCACTACCTCATTGTAGGGAGTTAATTATTAAAAAATAGAGGGGGCCGCGCAAAAGAAGGCAAAAGGTTGTGAGCTAATTTTGAGAAATTGACACGACGTCATCTGTTTGTGTGTGTGTGTGTGGGGGGAGAGAGAGAGAGAGAGAGAGAGAGAGAGAGAGAGAGAGAGAGAGAGAGAGAGAGAGAGAGAATTTAACAATGGTTGAATGAACTGGTACGCAGTATTCTGCTACAGCAGCAAGCACATGAAAGGTTAGGAACTAAACAACAAGCAAGCAAGGGAGAGAAGGAGAAACTAGAAAAAAAGGCAAAGAGTGAAAGCTCAGAGAAGCAAGAGAACAAAGCCCATCGAAAGTAGAAGGGGGTGCGCATAGAACAAGCGAAAGAGAAGGAGGAGGCTACAATCAACATCGTAAGAGAAGAAAAGGGCACCCGTGATGGAGCTAAACATGAAGGTATAACTCACAAGAGTGAAGGCATAACTCACAAGGAGAAACACAGCTGCTTGAGCACGTCCAATGCCTCCCACTCGAATGGAAACATGCTTTATGGTGAGCTAGCTATCCAATATGCCCTCAGACATGTGAACTGACTGCCGCTCGATCTAACTATTGTATTATTCCAAAGCTAGAGAAAATTTAACTAGGCTTCATCCAATTGAGTAAAATATATAAGCAAAGAAAGAAATAGCATCTCAATATAAGGGACAATGAGAGAGACCGATGACATAAATATCATGTTATATATTTACTATTTTATTTTCCAAGACATTTTTAGTTTTCCATTGTAGTACTTTCAAAGGAAAAGATAGAACGATCATGAACTACAGCTTATTGAAAACATCTCATAGAGATAACATTTAGTACACATGGTGCAATCTAGTGCTTTAAGGTGTCAACAATAGCTTGTCAATATATTGGGGACCTATGCTATTGGTCACCCTCACTGCATGCTACCATCCAATTTTTATTTTCCCACGAATAGTCCTTTTAGCTACCATCCAATTTTTATACAAACGACTACAACTTTGTTATGAGGGATGCCAAAATTGAAAACTTGTGGTATTGATGGTGCAAAAATTCCAACAAGAAAACTTAATTTGTTAGATCCCATAGAAACACCCATCAGGCATAATTATTTTCCTCTTAAGGTTCTAAAGGGAGTTCTCTTACATTTGCTACAAACTAATATTAATTTGGAACTAAAGTGGTTCATCCTACAAGTAAATTCTAATTACTATAACTACCCTCCATTTTTATATAATGGACATTCACAAAATCATTGAATATCTTTTAATCATTCTCAATATCTACCAAGGCATTTAGAAAAGTAATAACACTTTTGATGTTTTATCATCTATACGTTTGACAACTTAGCTCAAAGGAAATATTCTTGGTCTCATACCAATTGTTGGGTTTAGGGTTAGGTTTGTAAATATGAACACACTCACACAAGAAGAAGAATAGGAAGCTCTCAACACACAAACCAAAAGATGTATTATAGTAAGTGTGCCAAATACAAGACCCCAGTAGAAAAACGACTAGGTATATATATACACGAAAGAGGGAAAAAGTGTCCCAACGGTCCTAAGTGAGCATCATTACCAAATAAAATAGAGAGAAACAGGATGTAGATGGTTTAGGTGGTACTGGCAACTAATATTGTGCCAACATGAGTATGTACATGGATAGCTATTGGATGAAGGTTTCGATGTTAGGTGGATGTGTCATAGAATTTTTAGGGTACCCTATCACAACCTTTAACGATTGAGGAAAAACTGAGGAAAAGTTTGAAATCGTTTGTAGCGTGCGACAAGAACTTATGTTGAGGGTTCTTAAGGAGTCCAAGTAAACGAAGCTATTTGGTAACTCTTTCAACTCAACACATGATGACAGATCAAGTTCTTCGAGGGAAACCAAGCTTCCAATGGTATGGGGTAGACTCTCTAGACTTTCACAATGAGATAATATGAGTCTTTGTAGAGATTTCAAATTTCCGAGTTGTGTTGGTAACTGCTTTAAGCTAGAGCACCGGGACATATCTAAGCTTTGCAAAGATGATAGGTTGCACAATGCGGGGGATAGTGAGGTCAATTTACCACTGCATGACAAGTCTAGATGTCTAAGGGAAGATAGTTTTTCCATAGACTCTGGCATATTACCTAGTGAATCACAATTTCTTGCCTTGAGGATCTCCAATGTTTTCAAGTCTCTAATGGTTTCAGGTAGGCGAACCAACTTATTGCAATTGCTTATATCAAGCTCCTTCAGCCTCTCTAGCTTACCAAGAGTCTTGCGCAGCTCTTGCAACTATTTACATGAAGACACATTGAGAACTTCTAAGCATCTCATGTTGCTTACATCTGGCAATTTGGTTACTTCTTCACAGTTAGAGAGGTCGAGAAGACAGAGAGACGTTAATTTGGAGAAGGTGGATGATGGAAAATGAGAGAAGCGTTCATTTTGCGACAAGTTAAGAGAGTGAAGCTTGCTCAAGCTACCTATGGATTTGGCAAGGCTTATTGTGTTTACACAGTTCTTCAAGGTAACAAAGGTAAGATCTTTGCTTAAATATGTGGGAGGAGAATCTCAAGAAGGAAAGAGATAGAGGAAGAGAAAAGTGAAACCTAGGGGTATGAAGGTTAGTGCATATGAGAACTGGGCAAGAGTCAGTATGATTGTGGAATCTATCATAAGCAATAATAAGAGGAGTTGAAACCTTCTATGTGCAGTGTGCAGAAAGAGCTTGTGTAAATCAAATGCCCGTTGCATAAAAATCATTTGTATGTGACAATTGTCTAGGATTAGAAATCTTAGATTGCTCATTTTTGCAAGATCATTTGCATCCACCTTTTTGTCTGTGCATGACAACCCTCGCAATAGATTGATCTGCATATGACAAAATTTCAAGTAATTAGTTTCATAAAAGATATGGGAAAGAGAAGTTCAAAGTGAAATTTTGCCAACATAAATAGGTTTACATTTTTCTGTTTTGCAAGATCCGTTATATCCACATTCATGTTCGTGCTTGACAACCTTCCTGCAAGAGAGATGTTTTAGTTCCAAGAAATCTATGGGACGAAGAAGGAAGAAAACTTCTATACTATCCGAGAGAGAGTCAGCCTTTTAACACCATAGGAAACAAGTAACAAGAGACCACATTGCACAATGATCTATCTACCAACAAGAGGTGAGATTTGAGCATAAGATGTGTCAAATCCACCAATTTGACCTGACCAATATATATATCCCATATAGATATGTATATCTATCTATATATTGAGGCGGTCCGGGGCGGGCAACAAGAGATGCAACCTCTAAACACCCCTCAAGGCTCCCGTGCTGCTCAATTGGGGCTGGGGCAACCACAAGCACAACAAAACAGTAAACCCACAGCCAAACCCAAACAAGATAGGGGCACCACCTAGTTATGGTATGCGAACTAGGACGCAAGAGAGATTTTGGTACAACCAAGAAGATGCACCACACAACACACACAAGCAACCTCACACCAAGACACACACAAAATGGACCAGAGAGAGCTAGAGCAAAGGGAAGAGAGAGAGAAAAGGATCTTGCGTAATACCTTATTTGTGACTTGCAAATGGAGATGGTTTGTTATGATGCTATCGTAGAGCTTGTACAAAAACTCACTCAAAGCTTAATGATTGCTAATCATTGCCAAAACACACACACACTGTCTTAGGGTGTGGGAGACCTTTCACCACCATACCCTCCTACAATGGACACAAAATTGGCAATGAAAAACACACTAAAACACTTTCTAAAATCAAGATCAACCGATGGAAACTCAAAATACACAAGTCACCTTGAATTCACCAAACCGTAGTGCACAAATGGAAGGATGAAGATTTGAACGTCGAATCACGCCTTTGATGCACCAAACCTCAATTTATTGATGATGAAGGAGCATATACAATAGTGGTTTTGAGATTTGAGTAACTCACGCTCTCTCAACTGCAATGTGTAGCTTGAAGGCTACTCTCACACCAAGACTGAAGCTCACAAGTGGTTGCTACACCTAAGTCTCTCCTCACGCATAGAGTGTTGGGGTGATATGTGAGATGTTGGAGGTTGTTTTACAAGAAGAAGAGGGGCCTATTTATAGGTTGGAGACCCCTCATTAAGATTATTAGAAATCCTAATTTACAAGCTAACAAATCAGGATTATGATCTTTTTGAATATCAAAACATTGTGGGCCTTCTTTGTCTGCTTGAGTCATGGGTGTGGGCTCAAAAGAGAGCATTATTGATGGTAGATAAGGTGAAAGTAAGTAAGGAGAGAGAGAGAGAGAGAGAGAGAGAGAGAGAGAGTTACTATACACATGTCTTGAGGTGGTGTGTCTTTTATGGTTAGGTTAATGGCTATTTTGTGTTAGTATGTTAGTGGTTAGTGTTAGTAATCACTAGAAAGTTAATGTTACATTTACAATGGGTAGAATGAGGTGGATGGTTGAAGTAAGATGGTTGAATGAAGTGAGCAAATCCTTGTGATGGTGAAGCTTGAAGAAGTTTTGGACTTACTTGTGTAGGTTCTCAAAATGACTATCGATCTTCTTCTTCGTCTTCCCTTCTTTACGCCACCACCGCCAAGGTTGATTATCGTGATGAAAATGGTAATTCCATTGATGAGATCTCTTGATTTGCAGAGGTTAATCATGGTACACATGCTGAATTTATGTATATATATAAGGGGTAAGATGGAATTGTACTTTGGAGATAATAGAGAGAGGCATAGAGATGGTGTATGTACATGGAGAGCTCATATGAGAGCTATGAAAGTAGGAGGGGAGGTTAATGGTGAAGAAGGTGAGAGAAACCATTGAAGGTGCAGGTTTGAGTGAGGGATTGAGAGGAATGTGTGTGTGTGTGTGTGTGTGTGTGTGTGTGTAGAAGTGTGGAAAGAGGTGAGAGAAGACTATGGGCTACTTGTGAGAAAAGTGGGCAGGCTGGGGTCCACTCAAAAACTCATATCTCACCGCTGGTAGCTCCAAAAATCATGAAAAACTTTGAGGTGATTATTCAGAGCGTGGGCTACATTTTCTCTTTTGACCACCGCTTCAAATTCGGAGTGAAGATAGGTGCCAAAATTCTCACCAAAAAGCCTGTTTTTATGCCTGCAAAAGTCTTTTAGTAGACCCCTCCTTTGTTGAATTTGTACAATGCATCCAAGAGTGAGCCCCTCCTTTGTCATATTATAATACAAAGCATCCAAGTTGCCCTTGACCCATGCATGGAGGAGGATTATTGGTGAATAAAGAAATATATACATGGTGGGACTAGTGTATGGACTATTCATGGACTTTAGCTCAATGAACACATGGTGTTAGAATAATGAGTAAAAATAATAATAAAAATATGGAGGAGTTATGGATATGGAAAGATATTGGAATCATATGATATGGTCCCTCTTTGAATTATTTTGGGTGAAAGAGGAAAAGGTATGCAAGTAAATAATATAATAAACGTGACCAATAAGTAGAAATCAATTTTTTGTTTTCACGAGGGTGAGGGTGAAAATGTGGGAGTGATTTGTATAAAGGAAAAATATAAGGTTAGAGTATGTACATATTGGCAAAAAATATACTTATGGTGTAAGAGGATGAAAGAAGGTGTACATAGGTTTAATAAAACACACACCTAAGTAGAAATATTTAAATAAAATACCAAAATAATTACAAAAATCCCTATATTTAGGCCATATATATAATGCAATATTTACACACAAATGGGCCATAATATATTTTATTTTTTTGATTTTATTTATTTTTTTGGCTCAACTAGCCCAGTGACTAGCTAGTTGAGGGCTTTTAAGAAGATATAGGAAAAGCCCCCTAACTCACACACGCCTATTTACAGTGAAATGGTAGGGATAGCCATAGTGTTTGGGTGAATTTGGTAGGGTGAGATAGCTTACTATGGAAATTATGGAAAGCCTAAAAACGGCTATCATTAGCCCCCCCCTTAGATAATGGTACATTCATGTACCATTTATCCTATCATACAACATGTAGATTGTGTAACGTCTGTCTTTGTCTGCTCTTATCTTTGAAGAACCTTTGTTGTATGATTAAAAAACCTTGTTTTATATGAAAGGTTCTCGAGGCAATAGCATGATGAAATGAAGTGGCGGAGTAAACCTCCTCCATCGAGAAAGTTTCCATAAGCACCCCCGGGATCAAAGATCTTGAAATATCTTTCCCAAAGCGAGATGTATGGTATGGAATCACTTACTGATTTTGATTGAAGAAACTTGTAGATTTTAGTGTTGTCCATCATTGCATCTATCACTATGAATGTGATATAAAAGATTGGTTGCTCTTCGTCTTGTGTAAAGTTGATGTATCTGCTACAATCTTCAAGATCTTGTATGAGCAAATTCCTGAACTGTAGCTCATAAATTTCATTCAACCTGGGTAGGCTCATCAAGCAAAAAATTATATGACCTTTATGATTTAGGAAAGCTTGATCCATGCTTCCAACTGCTATTGGAAGATATTGCAGATAGTTTACCACATAAGTAGATAATAGATGAAGGTTTCTATTGCTTCCAACACATTGGAAGAGAATAGATATTGGTACTGATTGATTAAATATCCACATGTAGCAATCAACAAGTTTTTCATCTATGATGAATACCAGAAGAATCACAATGTGCGACCTCCATACAATAAAGAACCAAGTGAAGAAGATTTGGAAACATCCGTTTATAACCAAGTATTCATGTCCTCTTCCGCTTAAGAAGGTATGGTGTCCCCGATGAAAGGTATATGTGAAGAGAAGAGAAGTTGAATTTGAAGAGGTGAAACCCAATGTGAAGATGATTGGGGCTTCAAAAGCTTGGACTTCCTTGCTAAGAGATTGTCCCATGAATGAAGAGCCACCCACTAAAACACCATTGGAGAGAATGATACCCTTATGATAGTTTCCTTTTATGATTTTATCTTTTACTACTCTCCCATGTTCTTCCTCCCCTTCTAAGCCCCCCCTTTGGCAAGGTTGTAACTCCTCACATCGTACCACTTCAAAGGTTGATGGATTAGTGTTTGATTTTGTGAAACATTTGGCTTCTTGCATGATAGGTTCCTCCATGCTTAACATAAATGGGTCATACCAATGCTTTTCAACATCCTCAAACACTTCTTCAAGATTATCCTCACATGGATTCAACTCACACTCTTCTACTTTGTTTTGGAGTTGGAATTCCATATACACAATCATCTCTTTATGATCAATGTGGTCTATGATCTCTCCACCTATGATTTCATCTTCTTCTTCACTCTCTTCTTTTAGACAAGATACACTCTCAGAACATTCCATAAGATCAAGGTTACCTTCAAGGTCTTCATTCTCCATAGAGTCATGTTGCACAAAAGCTTCGTCTACTCGGACTAGAAATTGATCCTCCACCAAAGGGTTGGATATATCCATTATTGAATCATCAATTCCATTTGAGATATCTTGTGTCGATTTTTGCATGCTTGTGATAAAGGTAGAAGAAAGAGATTCCACATTTGAATCTTGGCCACACACTTTAGCACTTGAATAATCAGCTGGCATGTAAGTAACTTCTTCAACATTTGTCGGAGTAGAAGGAGACAAGTATGGCAAACGAGACGACTCCTTGATAGAAACACTTTCATGATGGTTGGTTTTTCCAGCATGATGGAAACCATTTTTGATGTAGAAGTACTTGTGAAACTTCCTTCGGGCAATAGTGACCGCTTCTTCAAAGGTAGAGGGTCCACTACAAGTAACCTTAGTCTTTAGGAAAGGAGACAAACCCGAAATAAATTGATCCATTTTTACATAATCTGGAAATGTAGAACTAAATCCACATCCTTCCCATTGACGAGAAAAAATATCCTCATAAGCATAGTAGTCTTCACCATGTTGTTGAAGTCTCCGTAGTGAATCCCATGCTTTCTTCGTTGTTGGAACTTTAGAGAATCTGGCCTTCAAAGCTTTGGAAATTTGGGTATATCCATCTTCAATCTGAGAAGACATACTCCAAAACCATTGCTCAGCGTTGCCTCTAAGGCATAGCAATAGAAAATCCCCTTTTTCAATGTCATGCCTTTTACCAAGGATACGACAAACCATTCTAAAATCACCAAGAAAATCATCAACATCTTCTTCTAGATTCCCGAAGAAGATTGGGATATCCTCAAAGGTATAGTGTGTCATAGTCTCTCAATGCTAGAACCACACAAAGATTAGTTACAATAAATCATTTTCTCTCATGACATCAACTAACTACACAAAGTTTTGAAAGGTCTTTCAACATGAATTTTAGATTCTTATGTGAAACTGTTTTTTTCCTTTCTTATGTTATGCTAATCCAAACCATATTCTATATCAATTTTTGTTGCCTTGAAATTAAACTCGGTCATACAAGTTTTCATGATTCATATAATCTACTTGATTATGCTAAAATTCAAGCATTCATGCAATACAACAACAATAAGCACAAAGTCAGTCCTCCGTGGGGGCACCAAAATTGAGGCGGTCCGGGGCGGGCAACAAGAGAGGCGACCTCTAAACACCCCTCAAGGCTCCCGTGCTGCTCAATTGGGGCTGGGGCTGGGGCAACCACAAGCACAACAAAATAGTAAACCCACAGCCAAACCCAAACAAGATAGGGGCACCACCTAGTTATGGTATGCGAACTAGGACGCAAGAGAGATTTTGGTACAACCAAGAAGATGCACCACACAACACACACAAGCAACCTCACACCAAGACACACACAAAATGGACCAGAGAGAGCTAGAGCAAAGGGAAGAGAGAGAGAAAAGGATCTTGCGTAATACCTTATTTGTGACTTGCAAATGGAAATGGTTTGTTATGATGCTATCGTAGAGCTTGTACAAAAACTCACTCAAAGCTTAATGATTGCTAATCATTGCCAAAACACACACACACTATCTTAGGGTGTGGGAGACCTTTCACTACCATACCCTCTTACAATGGACACAAAATTGGCAATGAAAAACACACTAAAACACTTTCTAAAATCAAGATCAGCCGATGGAAACTCAAAATACACAAGTCACCTTGAATTCACCAAACCGTAGTGCACAAATGGAAGGATGAAGATTTGAACGTCGAATCACGCCTTTGATGCACCAAACCTCAATTTATTGATGATAAAGGAGCATATACAATAGTGGTTTTGAGATTTGAGTAACTCACGCTCTCTCACTTGCAATGTGTAGCTTGAAGGCTGCTCTCACACCAAGACTGAAGCTCACAAGTGGTTGCTACACCTAAGTCTCTCCTCACGCATAGAGTGTTGGGGTGCTATGTGAGATGTTGGAGGTTGTTTTACAAGAAGGAGAGGGGCCTATAATTTACAAGCTAACAAATTAGGATTATGATTTTTTTGAATATCAAAACATTGTGGGCCTTCTTTGTCTGCTTGAGTCATGGGTGTGGGCTCAAAAGAGAGCATTATTGATGGTAGATAAGGTGAAAGTAAGTAAGGAGAGAGAGAGAGAGAGAGAGAGAGAGAGAGAGAGAGAGAGAGAGAGAGAGAGAGTTACTATACACATGTCTTGAGGTGAGGTGTCTTTTATGGTTAGGTTAATGGCTATTTTGTGTTAGTATGTTAGTGGTTAGTGTTAGTAATCACTAGAAAGTTAATGTTACATTTACAATGGGTAGAATGAGGTGGATGGTTGAAGTAAGATGGTTGAATGAAGTGAGAAAATCCTTGTGATGGTGAAGCTTGAAGAAGTTTTGGACTTACTTGTGTAGGTTCTCAAAATGACTATCGATCTTCTTCTTCGTCTTCCCTTCTTTACGCCACCGCCGCCAAGGTTGATTATCGTGATGAAAATGGTAATTCCGTTGATGAGATCTCTTGATTTGCAGAGTTTAATCATGGTACACATGCTGAATTTATGTATATATATAAGGGGTAAGATGGAATTGTACTTTGGAGATAATAGAGAGAGGCATAGAGATGGTGTATGTACATGGAGAGCTCATATGAGAGCTATGAAAGTAAGAGGGGAGGTTAATGGTGAAGAAGGTGAGAGAAACCATTGAAGGTGCAGGTTTGAGTGAGGGATTGAGAGGAATGTGTGTGTGTGTGTGTGTGTGTGTAGAAGTGTGGAAAGAGGTGAGAGAAGACTATGGGCTACTTGTGAGAAAAGTGGGCAGGCTGGGGTCCACTCAAAAACTCATATCTCACCGCTGGTAGCTCCAAAAATCATGAAAAAATTTGAGGTGATTATTCAGAGCGTGGGCTACATTCTCTCTTTTGACCACCGCTTCAAATTCGGAGTGGAGATAGGTGCCAAAATTCTCACCAAAAAGCCTGTTTTTATGCCTGCAAAAGTCTTTTAGTGGACGCCTCCTTTGTTGAATTTGTACAATGCATCCAAGAGTGAGCCCCTCCTTTGTCATATTATAATACAAAGCATCCAAGTGCCCTTGACCCATGCATGGAGGAGGATTATTGGTGAATAAAGAAATATATACATGGTGGGACTAGTGTATGGACTATTCATGGACTTTAGCTCAATGAGCACATGGTGTTAGAATAATGAGTAAAAATAATAATAAAAATATGGAGGAGTTATGGATATGGAAAGATATTGGAATCATATGATATGGTCCCTCTTTGAATTATTTTGGGTGAAAGAGGAAAAGGTATGCAAGTAAATAATATAATAAACGTGACCAATAAGTAGAAATCAATTTTTTGTTTTCACGAAGGTGAGGGTGAAAATGTGGGAGTGATTTGTATAAAGGAAAAATATAAGGTTAGAGTATGTACATATTGGCAAAAAATATACTTATGGTGTAAGAGGATGAAAGAAGGTGTACATAGGTTTAATAAAACACACACCTAAGTAGAAATATTTAAATAAAATACCAAAATAATTACAAAAATCCCTATATTTAGGCCATATATATAATGCAATATTTACACACAAATGGGCCATAATATATTTTATTTTTTTGATTTTATTTATTTTTTTGGCTCAACTAGCCCAGTGACTAGGTAGCTGAGGGTTTTTAAGAAGATATGGGAAAAGCCCCCTAACTCACACACGCCTATTTACAGTGAAATGGTAGGGATAGCTATAGTGTTTGGGTGAATTTGGTAGGGTGAGATAGCTTACTATGGAAATTATGGAAAGCCAAAAAACGGCTATCAATATATATATATATATATATATATATATATATATATAGAGAGAGAGAGAGAGAGAGAGAGAGAGAGCTTACCTCACTAGGTGGTAATACATTATCATTCACCACATACATTGATGGCTTCTCTAATTTGGCTTGTTTGATGGCAAGGGACACCATAAGGTCATGCACCTTCACTATCTTATGAAGCTCATCTTCAGCCACTAAGGACTGGTCTTCAAGATGTGTTATATTCTCTTTTGTGAGTGCAGCTTCAGCATCAGCCCATGGCTTGCCTTTCCAAAACAAGGCCACATCCACAAATCATTGTTGGACGTCCTGGGTCTGTAAATCCAAGCTCACCTCAAGGCGTGTAAAGATATTCTCGTTGCCCGTGGAGGGTGAGTCCTTAGCGGTCTTAATCCGTCTCTTTACATTCTCCCATTTATCCCGAGTAGGATTGTTCTTGTTATTGAAGTAAGAGCCTATGATTGCAAGTGCAAGGGGTAACCCTCCACATAGAGGAACAATTTGATGCGCAAGCTCATACTCTGCCTCTGTAAAGTATTTGTTGTGTGCTCCTGCCCTGTTCTTGAACAATTGCTCTGCGTCGAATCTATCCAAAGGTGGTGGCTCATAGAGCATGCAATTGTTGGCTTCTGCACCAACAAGCCTGCAAAAGGTCTTTGCTTGAACCTGAAGGAGTACGAGCGGAAGTGTGACGCGAGAGAGAGAGCGAGAAGAGGAGCACGACGATATGGTGAAATCGCTCCACTGTAATGTGTAGAGCATAGTGAGTTCTTATTAGGTTTTAACAAAAGAATATGTGTACATACCTGGCGGCCCGCCCACTTACCTGGGCGACCACATTGGGCTTTATACCCCAACAACCTCCCACTTAAAGTCCAATGTGGTACTTTAAGTGTGAGAGAAGCTACTATACAAGCTAATATACAAGAGATGTAGAGAAGTGATGTACTACCCAACACCTAATTGCTTGCGAAAATGCACAAAACTCTCTAAGGGAAGTCCTTTTGTAAGTAGATCAGCAAGATTTTCTGTGGTGTGAACTTTGACAAGCAGAAGTTGCTTATCCTCAAGCATTTCCCTGATGAAATGATACTTCACATCCAGATGCTTTGTCTTTGAGTGATAAACTAGATTGCGAGCCAATTGTATAGCACTTTGACTATCACAATATAACACAAGCATCTCTTCTTTGATTCCCAAATCTGTTACTAGTCAATTAAGCCAAATTGATTCTTTGCATGCCTTTGATGCTGCAACATATTCAGCCTCTGTAGTAGACTGAGTAACACAATCTTGTAATCTAGAACGCCATGATACTGCTCCACCAGCCAATGTAAAGACATACCCTAACGTAGACACCTGCTCCACCAGCCAATGTAAAGACATACCCTGACGTAGACCTTCTGTTGTCTAAGTCACTTGCATAATCTGAGTCTGTAAAACCCTTACACTTATCTCCTAACTCCCATAGCATATACGCATACTCTTTGTAGCTTTCAGGTATCGTAATATTCCTTTCACTGCCTCCCAATGTTTCTTGCCTGGGTTTGACATGTATCGACTTACTACTCCCACTGCAAATGCAATGTTCGGGCAAGTAGCAATCATTGCATACATCAAACTACCCAATGCAGATGCATATGGAATCTTATCCATTTCAGCATGTTCTTCCTCAGACATAGGACAATCTTGTTTGCTAAGTTTCACATATGGTGGCAATGGAACACTCGATGCCTTTCCCTTCTCCATATTGAAGTGTTGCAAAACCTTGTCAATATACTCTGTTTGAGATAACCAAATCAACTTCTTTGATCTATCTCTCTCAATGCACATACCAAGTAAATGACTTGCCTCACCCATGTCTTTCATGTCAAACGATTTTTCCATCTTGACTTCAAAGCTGAAATTTCTTCCAAGTGCTTGCCAGCAATCAACATGTCATCCACATACAACATAAGGACCAGCCAACTTCTATCCTTAGCTTTCTTTGTATATAGACAGTGATCGAACTCACTACGTTTGTAGCCTTGAGAAAGCATAAACTTATGGAACTTATGGTACCATGCCCTCGGTGATTGTTTTAAGCCATAAAGACTCTTTTAACAACTGGCATACCAAATCTTCCTTGCCTTTCTCAACAAACCCTTCTGGCTGCTGCATGTAAATTTCTACATCTAAATCACCATGCAAGAACGCTGTCTTGACATCCATTTGGTGCAACACCAAATCTAATATGGCAACCAATGTAAGAAAGCATCTCAATGTAGTCATCTTGACCACTGGAGAGAAGACTTCATCAAAGTCAATGCCTTGTTCTTGATTAAATCCCTTGGCAGCAAGCCTTGCTTTGTACTTTGGCTGACTATCATGAGTGGTGATCTTATACCTGTAAACCCATTTACAAGGTAGAGCCTTTTTTCCTTGTGGTAATTTAACTAGCTTCCATGTCTGGTTTTATGCAGAGCTGTCATCTCTGACTGCATGGCCAATTGCCAATTCCCGGAGTCCTTCATTTGCACTGCTTCCTTGTAACATGAAGGCTCATTGCAATCAGTCAACATGACATAGTTCATAGATGGAACAAACCGATCAGGAGGTCGTGAGATCCTACCCGATTTATGCAAAATAGGTGGTTGAGGCTCAGCCACAACTTGTAGTTCCACTCTATCCTATCCTTGCTCCTCTAGAGCCTTGACATTTTGTCTTGCCTGTGCAGGTCCATCTTCTTGGAAGACAACTCTTCTAATCTCCTCAGCCCTCTCTGGTTTAGAAAAATATTTGGCTTCATTAAAGTGAACATCATTGCTGTGGATAACCTTTCTGGATTCGGGATCCCAAAGTCTGTACCCCATCTCACCAGAATTACCATAGCCTAGAAAGGTGCACTTTCTACTCTTTGGCTCAAGTTTGTTCCTAAATTCCTTTGGAACATGAGTATATGCCTCACAGCCAAAGACTCTGAGATGCTTGTATGAGGGCATTTTTCCTAACCATACCATCTCTGCCACCCACTGAATCCTTCTGCAAAACCTTGCTAGGAGATCTATTTATAAGATGAACAGCTGTTGATATAGATTTAGCCCAAAACCCATTTGGCAGTTGTGCATTAGAAAACATACTTCTGACCTTCTCTTGTATGGTCCTATTCATCCTCTCAGCAACACCATTTTGAGGAGGATTGTAAGGAGCAGTAAGTTCATGTTTTATACCTTTTGAGTCACAAAAGTCCTGAAAGGCCTTTGAAACATACTCTCCACCATTGTCAGTGCGTAAGCATTTAAGCTTCTTGCCACTCTGATTCTCCACAAGTGTCACAAACGTTTTGAAAACAGTAAATGCTTCATCCTTGTGCTTGAGAAAGTAAACCCATACTTTCCTCGAGTAATAATCTATAAATGTCATAAAGTAAGAAGCTTCCCCTAGAGATAGATTAGGCACAGGTCCACACAAATCACTATGAACAAGTGCCAACTGTGTATCTCTTCTAATGCTTCTATGCTTATGTGGCTGCTGTGTTTGCTTACCATACAGACAATGTTCACAGAATTCAAAATCATTAAATGAAAAGCCAGGCAAATAACCAGAACGAGACAAGATTTCCATTCCCTTCTTAGACATATGTCCTAACCGGCTATGCCACAAAGAAACGTTCGGCTGCTCGGTTACATTGATTACATTTTTAGAGACATTTGATACATAAATCATGTAAGGGGTGAAAGCATGTTAACCGGTCACGCTTTTTGTGCTAGTTAGAAGTTTCAAGTTAGCACATCTTTGAAAAGTTGGGCGTCCGGTAAATTTTTTACAAATAATATCAAAATTTGTCGGAGGTTGTACATTTGGATTCCTTGTTTCAAGTGCTTTCTATTGATATATCATATGTCATAGATCTTGGAGATGTAGCTCAAGTTATTGTACTAGTTAGCATATGTCAAAATTGTGCTAGTTAGCATTGTCCGGGACATGAAAAAGCATGACAGGTTAACATGCTTTCACCCGTAAAGTCCTCCAGACTTTACTCCATGTGCTACTATCATAGAACCCTTGGATATCTTCCACATGTTCTGTCCAAAAGTGGTGATGTAGCCAGCATCATCAGGTAAACCAGTGCTAATCAAGCTCTTTGTAATTGCGGGAACATGTCTCACATTCTTCAGCGTGAAAGAAGAGCCATTCTGAAACTTGAATTGAACATCTCCAACACCTAAGATCTCACATGTCTGCCCATTGCTTAGACAAACATGATCTTTAGTGGTCACATAAGAGGTAAACCACTCCTTTTTTGGAGACACATGAAGTGATGCCCCTGAGTCTATAATCCAGTCACTCAGCGCATTTCCATCAGATGCTATAAGAAGAGCTGAGTCCATTGTATTCTTCAAGAAGTAGATGTCTCCTGACACTAGACGGTCATCCTTTGCAACAATGTTTCACATTTATTTCTTGAATCTTCACTGAGGACTTGTTCTTCTCACCATTGTCTCCAGATTTCTCTTTGCCTTTTTCTGCTTTCCATTCTCTGCAGTCTCTTTTCATGTGACCCTTCTTGCCACAATGGTAGCATTCTATGTCACTCTTGCCTTTAGCACTGCGGGACTTGCTACGAGACTGATTCCTCTTTCCACCTTTGTCCTTTTCTTTGGTCCTTCCCCTGACAACTAAGGCTGTTCCTTTGCCTTTGTCCATTGTCTTTCTGTTGGTTTCTTCCGTAAGCAGACTGCCTTCTACACCTGCTATGGTCAAACCATCTGGAGGTGCAGAATTACTCAAAGCTGTGCGAAAAGTGTCCCAGCTTTTCAGCAATGTGATCAACAGGAACATAGCTCTAACAAGTTCATCAAACTTCACACCTTGAGCTGAAAACTAACTGTAGATGGTGTTGAATTCATTCAGATGATTGGACATAGGTGTCCCTTCTTTCATCTTCAAGTCAACAAGCTTCTTCAGCCAGTATACTTATGACGCTGCACTCTGCTTCTCATAAAGATCACTCAACTTTGTCCATGCTTCATAAGCCGACATCTCGTCTGCTACATTGAAGCAAAGGCTTTCTGCCAAAGTCAGCATCATGGTAGAAAGTGCCAATTCATCTATTTCGCTCCATTCATCTTCATCCATATCTTTTGGATTTATCCCCTTGAGATTTATAGGTTTTATTTGCTTCTTTTGTACCAACACGTGCCAAATCTGCTTCTTCCACAATGGGAAATAATTGGTTTCATCCAGCTTCTTCATATTGTAAAGAGCAGTGTCCTATGATCTAGCCATAGCTACGCTTGACAATAGTTTACTTTCCTAGGAAAAATTCGGCAGAGTTTCCCCTGTAAATTGACCTCTGAACCAATATCAACCTGTCAAATGAACCAAGAAAGCTTCAGATTCTGCAGAAATTTTGGCAGAGTCTCCTTTGTAAAATGGCTCTGGTGTACTCAAAAAACATACCAAAAACAGCTCAAAAAACACTGTCTCTCTAAAACTGTAAGATGCGGGTAAACCTGTCCTGCACTTGTACTGGCTCTCACTGTCCTGTCACTGTCCTGTAAGCATAGACTGCAACAATGCCTCAATGACAGTAAAGCAAAGATGCAATCCCAAATGTCTAACTCACAGTCAATACATCCTAGCTGTATATCTAAGGGTGTTCGAGGGATCGCTCCAAGACCTGTATCACCGAAAGGATCTCAACATTCGAGAATTCCCCAGCTCAATAAAACCTCACTCGACCCTCAACAAAGGCTGCAGTAAATCTGACAGTACATAGACTTCCCAAAAAGTCATACATCCACAAATTTCCCACTGTATGCTGTAACCCTGCGGCAATTGTTTGCTGCGTGACTCACAGCCAACAAACCCTCAATAGACATACATCATCTCTGGCAATACATCCCATGTGGAAGTACCTGCAATGTCAGGATGAAATCTGGAATATCAAGCAGCAAACACAAGCTACCTGATGAGCTAGTGGATGTCGCCTACAGTCTGTGTGTAGGTGCGCCAAGAACTGTGAGCCGTCCTTCGTTGTGTAGACAGCGACAAATCAGCACTCTGGAAGTGTAGATATCCTCAGCACTTGCAGTCATAGGCCGAAACCCCAAATTTGCAGAGTCGGATCTGCACCCACCGAGACCACGTAGTCAAAAATGGCCCGCGCAGAACTTTGTCGAAGCCGAACGGTGGTCGAGATGACCTCAGAATGAAATTTTGAGAACACTAAGGTCTTCGGGCTCTCCCACAGGATTTGGGGCCGTGTCTTCGCCTGTCGAATCTCACTCCAATCTGAGTAGGTGACTTTGGCTACCTGCAAATGCTGCCTCGAGCCTCGATTTGAGCTCTGATACCAGTTGAAGGAGTACAAGCGGAAGTGCGACGCGAGAGAGAGTTCGAGAAGAATAGCACGACGATATGGTGATCTCGCTCTACTGTAATGTGTAGAGCATAGTGAGTTCTTATTAGATTTTAACAAAAGAATATGTGTACATACCTGGCAGACCGCCCACTTACCTGGGCGACCACATTAGACTTTATACCCTAGCAGTTCCTTTGGGCGAGAAGACATGATCAAAATGCTAGAAGGTGGAAGAGAATCTATGAGGTTTTCCGGCAGCAGCTTTCTGAGATGCTCATCTTTCCAAACATTGTTAGGGATCAGGCAAATCCCCTGGTGGTTTCTATCTTTGATTTGTTTCGCGCATGTGAGGAGAGATTCACGTCCATGTTCTTCATCATGGAACTTGAAGGATTGCTCAGAGATTTGCAATAAGATTTCTTGTTGAAGATCTGGGATGGAAGCTAGATTTTGACCCACCTCAACATAGGCCACAATGTGCTTCTTTTTTCTTTCTATTTCTCTCTTCACATGTCGAGGGTAGTCTTTCCTATGCCTCCAATTCCATAGATGCCCACCACATGGATTCCTGGTTGCTCTACGAAGTCCATCATTTGTTTACTACAGCTCTCAAGGCCCACAAAGTCCCCCGTACCTTGTATCGGCCGGGCATACTTAGGACTTAGGTGGATTAGCCGAACCTTCATCAATGTATCAAACCTTGTATGAATGGCCTTCAATTGGTTTTCTACAGATGCCAAGGTTCCTTTATTGCATGGTGCAGTTGCAACATCGCCTATACATGACCACAATCGAAAGATGCATTGCTCTGTTACAAGCACATCTTTGTTTCATTAGGGCTTCCCAATCTTGAAAAAATAAAAATCCTTTAAAAACATCTTAAATGCATCAATGAAGGGTGAGTTTAGGAAATGAAAAGACACATGAAGGTGGAAAGTAAAACGACTTTTTGAGTCCATATAAAGAGGTGTTTGAGTACACATTGATACATTTGTTTCTCTTCTCCTTTATTTTCTCTTGAGCCTTTTCTTCTCTATAGAGTGTCCTTGCACTATGTAGGTAGTGATCATTATAGTTGGCTTATCGCCCCAAGAAAAGGCTTCATTCATACAAACAGGTTTTTATATGAACTCTTCAAGGAAAAAAAAAAACAAAGAAAGGGTACCTCCACTTGTTCTCAGCCTTCTTCTTCAAGATGCACTATAAGAGATCGTGGTGTTTACCGCGGGCCATTACCGCAAAACAAGAGAGAGGAATTCAAAATGAGGAGAGAAAATCCTTTTGATGCTCAAGCGGCACTTTACCGCAAATATTACCGCATGCATTTCCGCGAATATTGCCGCACACATTACCGCTAAGGCTGGACCCCCTTCCCCCTCCCTCTCCCGCGGGTTTCCATTTAAATTCAATACAACTCAAAATGTATTTACACACTTCAACTCCTACACTCTCCAGAATGCTTGCTCACTTCACTTCATCTCTCTTTCACTCTAAAAATTCTATACATAAATCATTGAACTCACAACAAAACCATTACAAATACTATTCACAAGCACATAACGAAACATTTGCAAATTAATCATATACTACACCAAGTGAAAGAATGGAGAGTTTTATTAATTCTTATCTTGTATAAGATCTCTACAAGCACTAGGATCCATATTTAGACCCATAGTATTCAAATCAATAAACATATTTAGAGATTCTTCCTCCTCTCCATCACCTCCTGTAGAATCATCATCGCTTTCTCCCTCTTCCTCCTCCTCAAGATGACTATTTGCAAGGTTTGGCTGACCTTCTTCAACTTCGACTACATCTTCCTCTGCATCTTGTGGTGATGGTATGATGGGATCAATTACTAGCTCAATGTCCGTCTCTGCAAAGATAGATCTACCCCGCGGCGTGACTGGAATGACATACCAAAGTCTTCTTTGATATATACATGGCACATAAAAGACCTGTACGTCACACACAAAGAATAAGCTGATATACATAACTTAATTGAACATAGCCTAAATTACCTGCTCGCAACTACTAGGATACACCAAGTTGTCAGTTTTTCCCCGATGGAATGGGGTGGAATCCACCATAATGAGCCCATTTTCATGTCTTTTGACCTCACCCGCAAACCATCGGCACTCAAAGAGGAATTTGTGAAAAGATCTGAAATCCACTGTGATTATTCTCTCTATAGTACCACAATATCTGACCTCATCTATTGTTGTGTCAATGTTTCCCATCACGCCACAATCATTAGTGGTCCGACACTCATCTATCTTGCGGGTGCGAAAATGTCGGCCTTCGGACCAAATGGAGTTGAAAATGAGACCCTACAATCACAATGCATAAGAGATTACAACGCGTTTCATTAAGTGATTTGCATACATGCACACATAACATATACACACTCACCTTGCGCAAGCATCCTCGCGCATACTCCCATTCTTTAGGGCTTATTTGTTCTCCTTGTGCTTTGGCATTGGTCATGGCATTATGGATCCACTCTACTTGAATCAAATCAGGATATTTTGCAAGCTCTTTAGAAAAACGAGGTGCACGTCTAACTCCATGGGACCTCTTCCATGCATCTCTATCCCTTTCTCTCGCTGTGCGGGCTTCCAAGTACATATTGACCCATTTGGTCATGATAGTGGCATTGAGTAAAGAGTAGTTGTTGACTATGGCATGAAAATCTCTATCCATGACCAAGAGTGAGCCTTTTCCACTGGGAATGGTTGAGTGCTTCCTAGGATCCTCTTCTTCACTCCACAGACGAGGCAATGATGGATCCACTGTGATGAGATACTGTGAGACATACACAAATGCCTCTTGAACCACCCAACCTTCTGCCATGCTCTCCTAAAAACATTAAAACCACATACTTTTATTAGTAACTCCATAGCGCATAAATGCTATCTATATTGTATTGATTTTGCATACCTCTAGTTGTGACCTCAATCTAACAAAATCCTTTAAAGTTTTCAAGAATCTCTCCAAGAAGAACCATTAGGAGATTTCGGAGGTCTTTTGGAGGGCCTTTTGGAAGAGAGAGGAAAATAAGCTCCTCCAATGAGAGAAGAGCCTACGTTACGTAAAAAAATAGATTGATATTAACAAAAATATAAAAGGTGTCCCTCTCCTCATTTAATAATCTAGTGGTCCTTGAAGAAGATCACTCTCTTTCATTTAATGCGAGCACCTTTTTCAGAAGGTAGATGCGGTGCTTACGTCATCACTAGAATTCAAAAAGTTACAAAACTATCAAGTGGTGAAAGATTTTGAAACTTTTGATACTGTCAATACGTCCGGAACGCCCAAATATCCTAGAAATGAATGTCCAATTGCCTAGCTCCGACATCCAAAGAGGCAAAGAATGTCAAAAACCCCTAAAAGAACATTTTACTAACGGCGCGCGAGGGGGCATTCCAAAATTTTGGAATGCCTCATCGCGCGCCGTTAGTAAAAAGCCCCTTTTTTCCTCTTTTAGAGAGCTTTTTGAGAGGAAAATGTCAAAAAATCTCTAAAAAGGCCTCCATCTATCACATAGGTTTTTTCTTCATCATCTTAGCCTTAGAGATCATAATTTCGGGTCTATAAGAGTGAGCACGCACACCCATTGTTACAATTCTACAAAGTGCATTTTGATCACACACACACACACAGACAAATATAACATACACACAAACACACAGAGACACAAATATAACATACACACACACACACACACAGACACACACAGAGACACACACACTCACAAACACACAGACACACAAATATAATATACACACACAAACACAAAGAGCTCTCTCTCTCTCTCTCTCTCTCTCTCTCTCTCTCTCTCTCTCTCTCTCTCTCTCTCTCTCTCTCTCTCTCTCTCTCTCTCTACTATAGGGGCGCGTAGAGAGACACAACCGGTGTGCATGTCTCTATGCGCGCCTTTAGTACTGTGCATCCACCAGTGTATGTGTGAGTGTTATAGAGAGAGGAAGTAAGGCGGGGGAAAGAGAGAGAGAGAGAGAGAGAGAGAGAGAGAGAGAGAGAGAGAGTCTTTCTGTTACCTTATACTAACGGCGCGAGGAGGTGTTTTTTGAGGTCAAAACATGCTCCACGCGCGCCGTTAGTAATGGGAGTTTCTCACTCTCTCTCTCTCTTTAAATATGCTAAGGTATAGAAAGGGGAGAGAGAGAGAGAGAGAGAGAGAGAGAGAGAGAGAGAGAGAGAGAGAGAGAGAGAGAGAGAGAGATAGATAGATTTTATTATCATCCTCGGAGGTCAAATATGACCTATGGGACCAAAGTTACATGTGATGTAGTATGTGTATGGCTGATAAGTGACTCTCGATGCTCCAAAATTGTAGTGATGAGAGTCGCAATGGAGAGCCCACACTTTGACTGGGAGAGGAAAGGTGTAGGTCTAAGTTATGATTGAAAATGTGAGAGAAGCAAGTTCGGATGTGATCAAAAGCTGAGCACTCTAGTAGTGTGTGGTACTCAGACTCTCGAACTTGCAGTGAGCATAATGTGCACAATCGATTTGACTCTTCTCCATTGCCCCAACGCCCTATCTCGCATCGAAGGAAATGGGAGCTAAGCCGAATTGCTGCGATAGTGCGTATCGCGGACAAGGGAATAGGCTCAAGCATGTAAGTGTGAGTATGGTTTCCTCTCTCAGCGAAGAACATGGTTTTGTAGTTGGGGGCAATATAGGTGGTGTAATGTATGAAGCGTGACCCACCGGATTTCTCCCAAGCCGTAATACATTGGCGTTGTAGAAACGCTTCATTCACTTGAGAGTCAATTGAAGCATCATGTAGCAAGTGTAATGCATCCCATCTCCCAAACCACTTCTTTATGTCTTGCATCCATCCCGTGCTCAAGATCTTGCTTTTATGCGTCTTTTGAACTTTTTTGCTTGCTTCCCATGCAATTGTAGGAAGTCGATGTGAGGGGTTTTGACGCATCTTTATCATGTACTCCACAACCCTTTCCATGCCTATAACCTCAATTGGAAGAGATCCCGAGTCAAGAAGTAGGAGCATATATGGTGTTTGTGTCTTAACTTGGAGAAAGTTTGTAAGAAAACGCTTTTGGACATTCTCAAACTCTTTCCAAGTAGACTTTGAGATGCTCCCGCCCCACACTTCAACTCCATAAAGAAGAACCGGTGTCACCAATGCATCAAAAAGATACTTCTTGAGAACCCAACACTTGATGTTTCCCGCATTACACATGTTCTCAAATGCATAATATGCTCTCTTTCCCGCTTCCAAATGACGCATAGCACATTCATGCCACTTGTGATTGGATGGAACCTCAAGGCCAAGGTACTTAAAGCTCTCAACAACTTCAAGTGTCTCGTTGTTGTACACAATGCATGGCTTCTCCTTATGGTTGGTTTTCACAAGCATAACCTTTGTTTTGGATTCATTTACAATCAGCCCACTATGCAAGCAAAAGTTCTCAAGGACAACCATAAGCTTTTGTGCATCTTCTAAAGTGTGTGCTAGAAGCACTACATCATCCGCATACAACAAAAGCATGATTACCGCATTGCAAATAGTGACCTCTTCAATGCCTTCTTCTTGCATAAAGTCAAGTACCATTTGTTCCAATTGATCGATGCATAGACCAAAGAGAGTTGGTGACAATGGACATCCTTGTTTAAAAGTGCAATAGAGAAACATGAGTAGGCTTTCTTGAAAGATAATTGTCCAAAAATCACTAAAAGGAGCTTTGTACTAACGGTGCGCTGAGGGGCATTCTAGCATTTTAGAATGCCTTCTCGCGCGCCTTAAGTAAAAAGCCCATTTTTTGGGGTTTTTTGATATTTTTTGCCTCTCCGGATGTCGGAATGAGACAAGTAGACATTCGTTTTTAGGGTATTTTGGTGTTCCAGACGCATTGGTGGTGTCAAAAGCCTCAAAATCTATCACTATTTGATAGTTTGCGACTTTTTAACTTTCAGTGATTACGTAAGCTACCTTGAATGCGCCGCACCTGCCTCCTGAAAAAGACGCTCACATTAAATAAAAAAGTGACCGTTTTCAAGGACGATTGGGAATATAAATCTACTTTTTAAAGTGTCTGGTTGTCCTTTTGGACGTACTCACAAGGTGCAAGTGCATTTTAAAAAAAGTTTCTAGAGAGAGAAATACAATTTCTTACAAGGCCCTCCAAATGACCTCCGAAATTTTCTAATGATCCATCTAGAGTGAACCACCCCACAAATGGCAATCTCCTCAACAAGGTGAAGCAATAGGTGTATTTGGCTAACAAGGATTGTACGTGGGAATGCATCCTCAATAGCACACACTGCCTCTACTGCTAACTGATGGGCTACTGGTATGGCTTCTACTTCTATCTCCTTGGAGCTCACAAATCTACAGGGCAAACGTTATATAGTAGATGAAAAAAAATTCCAAAGTTCATGCATGCACAACATGATATAGTACTTGAAAAAAACCCATTACCTCACAATCTCACCCACTTTGAATATTGCAGCCTTCACCTTAGTGTCCCCATAACCACGAATAGTTATGGGAAGTACAAACTACAAACAATTAACCATCTTAGTGAATGTCAACCTATATATAAGGACATATAGACACCACAAACTATTCTACTCTTACCTGAAGGATTTTATGCCAATCATGGGATTTCAATCCATACATTTGAGTGGAGCCACCCTTTTTGGTTTTTGTGAAAGCACCTTTGAGTGACCGCATATATCCCGTTGGAGTTTTGATGGATGCAATAACTTGCTTTGTCCGCTCTTGGTCTGCCTTTGATATTATCCACGGTGCTTTTGGGAGAATCATCTTTCCCTGCTCCCCCATGCGGGGCGTGGCTGAAGGGGGGAGACGTCTAATGGCTCTTAAATCTTCCCTAGCACCCAATGAATCCTTCTTGCCAATTATGTGATCCCATATAGCTTGCCCAACATTTTTGAATACATGCATAGGTTCCAATAAGTGCTGAATTTTCAACGAAGCCCAATAGGGGAGCGACAAGAAGATTGAGTACCTCGACATACCCTTTGGCAACCCATTGGGAGGCGGGGAGGTACCATGATGCTCCTCCCAATGCTTCGCCCAATCAGCCATGTTCCAATGGAATGGCTGCACTCCATTGATAGGGGGAGCATATCTACGATGTGAAGGAGGTAGGAAGCGATGGTTGTTGGGATAGATCACCTTCCCAAGAAGAGGAGGTCTCTCTGTCACAAGGGAAGGGCCACAAGTGGGACACGCACTATGTCCAGATGTTGCCAATCCTGCCAAGAGGTAAACAAACGTTACACATGAGATGATAAACCTAAAGAAAAGAGTACAATTAACATGTGCATACTTACCAGATACCTCTCCAATTCTTGGGTAATCATGCATGGTCCACATGAGGATGCACTTGATGACGGCTTTGCGGTCTCGTGGTGGCCGTGAAATGTCAATGACATCTATGCCTCTCCATAGTTCATAAAGCTCATCAATAAGAGGCTGCAGATATACATCCATGTTTTTTACCTGGTGCTTTCCTGGAATGAGAAGTGATAGTAAAATGTTCCCCTTTTTTGTCATTAGGAAATTTCAGAGGTCATTTGGAGGGCCATATGAAGAGAGAGAATAATAGAGCGCGTCCAATGAGCACGAAGGCTACGTTATGTAGGAAAGTACGTGGAAAGACTCAAAAAATAGGAAAATAGCATAAAACTTTCACGAATCTAGGATTGTAGCATCGTAATTTCCATCCTTTTACCGAGCTTTTAGGTGCTTGCATGTGGTCCCACTTCTGATATTCTCTTATGGTCATTAACGTACTGGAGGGTGACCATTAAGCCCGCACAAGATATTGGAATTCTAAAACACTTTCCCTCCATTAGAATGCTTTCAAAGTGAATCTCCCTCCACTAAATCTTTTCTCTGAGAGCTATGGCTTCCACGTCTTCTCGCCCAAGAAGCTCCAGGTGTTTACTGTCTCTCACACCAACAACCAACAGTTGCACTTTTCCTAGAAGGCCAAGTAGTAGCATATCCTCAATTACAATATCAACTTCAATAAGTGCAGAGAACCAATGGGTTGGACAAAGGATAAACAAAGGTTCATGGGTCCTCATGCAACCAAGAAGACCCAAGAGGTCTAGTGGTATCAACGTTTACCGCTCAGCATGGAAGGCCAGAGTGTTGGATTTCAAAGTTGAAATCGGCAAAAGATCTGTAAAGGAAGTTCTTGTTCAGCATGTGTTTACCCATCCAGAGGTGATAGCAAACGGTGGAAATGTATCAGATATACATCAACCACGTTGCAATTGTAAGTACTCTTGACATGTGAACTTACTGATACTCTCATTATAACTTTTCTTATATATTTTCCAATGTTTCTCCCGCTTGTTATGAGCAATGTCTCCATTCTTCACAGCTCAATTACATTAGATTTGTCATTTTTACTTATTGATACTCTTAGTTTAACTCTTCTTATATATATTGCAGATGTTTATCCCTCTTCTTATGAGCAATGGGAGCCTCTGGAGTGCATAATAGGCCTCTTCCATGTTTTTCATGCCCACATTGGTTCTCTACAGTATTCAGGGAGGAGCAGAAAAAGACTGGCTGATGTGGGAATACTTTTTTATGACCACTTCTACCAACTCAGCTTAGGGAATAAGAATGGCATGTTGGTGAAAGTGCCTCTACCAACCGATTGGAACACTGTGGATTGGCCAGTTCCCAAGGAAACAATGGTGGAGGCAATGCGAAGTAAGCTCTACAAGGATATACAAAGGTCTCTACGTAGCTCTATTCCCACCAAACTGGTTAGAATTGCAAACTTTTGTCCTGTTGCACTCTTCATAGAGTTGTTTCATACCTACAACATCCGTGTTACGAAAACTATGTTCATGTGCAAGTCATTGCAGCAATCATCCTGTGACAAACTTCTTGACAGAGGATGGTATGCAAAGGAAGAGATTGGTTTACGGTGCGAGGTTGCGCTTGATACTCTAGTTGTCAAGTACATGATTGCAAGACAATCACTGTTACTCTCGTTTTGGTATATGCGATCACAAATGCTCAATGGTAAGTACATTCCTATGGACCAGGTTTCTGCAGGTTTGAAAGATAATCCTGTTGTGGATGTGGAAGTGATTGATAAAGAGCATGGCCTACTGTTGGTGGTTACAATAAGGGAGCTATGCAGTCTTCAGCATTTGCGGCATGACATAATTGAAGAGTCAATGGACAAGGACCTATCACATTTTTCCTTTTTCCTAGCTGGCCGTAAGGTGATGCGGCGAAGGGAAAAAGATATTTTGTGCAAAGAGTTGGATGGTCGGGTTGAAGTAGTGTCAATGTAACAGATATTCTTGTGAACCCAAGTGTATACAAATGAATTTCAATACATGAAGTTTATTGAGCTCATTTGTCAATTGTGCCCTGTGAAAAAGTGTGCTTGAAATACATTCCTTTACCATGTCAAAACTCTCTCTCTCTCTCTCTCTCTCTCTCTCTCTCTCTCTCTCTCTCTCTCTCTCTCTCTCTCTCAATGTTAGACAAGACAAAGACATGATAGAAGAGTCATCTTAATTCATTAGAAAGTACAAACTCGTCCGTGAACAATGGACTGAGATACAATTTTTGTAAGTATGGAATCAGAATGTCTTCAAGGTAAAAATCGAAGGAATGCCCCTCGAAAGAAGGTGGTGAGATAGTTGTTCCCGGTGGATTTAGTTCTCCCTTTTCAGGAGTATCATCAATCAGTAGTGTATTAGTTGCATCAAAGGGTCACCGATTTGGCTAAACGGTTTTTACAAAAGAGGTAAGTGTGGTTTTTTAGGGTGGTAGTGGCCCTCAACGGTAACGCATTTTCTTTGATCATACAAAAAGGCAAAATCTGACGTGTGAGCGTCGCATACACTGCAAACTATTGTAACTAGTGGCGACAAGTTTTGCCTTTGCATTGAAGACCATATGGCAACTCTGAAGCGCGGAAGAAGAAATTGAATAAATTCCTTGGTTCCTGGATGAACCACGACTCGACAAGTTCCCATCCGAAACGTTTGCAAATCCTCAAAGGGTTCTGTGTCACCGAGAGGCACCTGCATCAGCAGCAATCCATTGACGTCCAAGATAATCAACCTCTGTAAAAGTTGACAAGTACATATAAGTAGTTAGAAGCTGAACATATTTTGCCATACTTGAATAGACATTACCGAAACAATCGTATCTACAGGTAGCAAGGGTCCATACTGGGTCTCTGTAGTGTTGATATCATTGTTGCTCTCCTCTTCTTTAGCTTCATCATTCACATCTTCATAGTCATCATTCACATCTTCATCAGGGGTCTCCCCCATGGCTCTTTCTGCCTCATTCAAGGTTTCCTCCAAGGTCTTTTCCTCTCCCTCGGTTGACCGGCTTGCCTCATACATCCTTGCCTAATCCATATCAGTTTTCTCATCCCCAGGCCTGCTTTCCTCATCCATATCCTTTTGCTCATCTATAGGCCTGCTTTCCTCATCTTGGGTTTTAGCCATAGGCTCTTTTGGCTCCTCCACTGGCTGACTTGGCTCTTTCATTGTCTCCTCTGTTTGTACACTAGCACCTT